>NC_132792.1:140692177-141317177 GCF_048418805.1 Vulpes vulpes
GGTATATCTGTCCTAAAAAGTCATTGAACTGTCCATATAATCATGTGCATTTTGACAAATACAACTTATATCCCAATATAACTTATATCCCAGCAATAAAAAAATGAAAATATGCTGGGACGGAATAGATAATTCCCAACAATATTTTTGGGGTCTATGTTTATTTTCTGCATATATTTGTTATCTATTATATACTCATCATCTTATTATAAATGCTACTTTTATTCTATATGACAATCCCATGGAGAAAATATTGTTACTATCGTTTCACTAAGATAAAAACAAGCTTAGAACCATTCCATAACTTACCCAAGCACCCACAGAGCTCAAATGTGTTTAATTTCAAAGCTCTTTCAATTATGAGGCACAGCATGGACAACAGTGGTCCTCTATTAATATTTCAGTTACACAATTAGTTCCCTGGCTGAAAAAAATCAGGTTTTCTTTTTTTTTTTTTTTTAATTTTTTTTTTTTTTTTTTTTAATGATAGTCATACAGAGAGACAGGCAGAGACACAGGCAGAGGGAGAAGCAGGCTCCATGCACCAGGAGCCTGATGTGGGATTCGATCCCGGGTCTCCAGGATCACGCCCTGGGCCAAAGGCAGGCGCCAAACCGCTGCGCCACCCAGGGATCCCAAAAATCAGGTTTTCATCTTGCATTCTTCTTTTCTTGAGAAATATTACAATTGTACAACCATATAACTGTACTAACAATCATTAAATAAAGAGATGACATGACTTCCTTCAGTCACTGGAAACATCGATTTTTAAAACTTTTCCTAACAAGAGACTCACTAAACCCTCAAACCACTCCCTTTTATTTTGTCTTTAGACATTGGAAAAAAATAGCTAACAAGGGAAGTCAATGAAATGCAAATCTCATATATTTGAATGCAGCTATTATCATATCTTTCAGTTTTCTTATCAGGAGAAATAATGATATTCCTTTTCTCTTTTTCTTCTTGAGGTTACATTATTTAAATGTGACTGCTTCGTATCCATTTACCTTCCCTAACACAACTTAAACGAACAAATTAAAACACACACACACAGAATTATGTCCTCTGTGTGTGCCTTCTTCCAAAAAAATTTAGTTCCATAACTTAAAGCGGCGTCCTACCTAATTTTTCTCTCCCTCCTCCTAAAAACACGTGGACTAATATCTGGACTTTATGTGTCCTGGATGTACTAACATCACATTATATTATATCACACACTAAATATCCATTTCAGATTGGATTTATTAATTTCCAGCTTATGTATTACATATTTCATACTATCTACATGATCACGTTAGTAATCAAGAAACAGTTACTTTCAAAATTGACTTTCTGATGTTCCCTCATTTTCCTCCATTCCATATAGATAGATGATAGATAGATAGATAGATATCTTTGACATGTGTTAGAACTAATTTAATAATGTTTTAAGAACATAATATCACAGACTTAGAGAGCTCAGAGCTGCTTTATTTCCTATAGCTTTCAACAAAGCTGAGGGTAAAAAACAAACAAAAAAAAGATCTGAAATCACAATTGTCCCCCAACCTCACCTCCAATTCCAATGTACTATCAAGGACTCAAACTTTGGTTGCATTTAGCCACAGTCTGGCTATGAAGGAGAGGAGAGTCGCTTAAGATAAACAGTAAACAGTTTGGTAAATCATTCTGCTTTTTAAGCCAGACATAAATCACTACTTTCAAGGATCCTCAATAAACACAACTGTCAATCAAAAGTGATCAGATTGTTTTCATTCCAATAATTAATTTGAATGCCTAAATTAGGTAAAATTTATTTTAGCATGCTATGGAAACCCAGAAAAAGAAATGGTCACACTGTCTATGAGCTGAAGCCACAGGGAAAAATATTCAGGGAAAAGATCGTTATTTGATAAAGATCACAGGGAGAGTTATTGTCAGTTTACTTCTCTGTTTCTTTCCTAGATGTCTCCTCACTAAAGTCAAACGGAAGAAGCTTAAGATTTGAGTTGGTCTGGTGCCACAGCCTCTATGGCTTCTTCGGCTTCCCCTGCATCTGTGCCTTTTTGAGAGTGAACCCTGGCCAGAGAACACTCACTTGTTCTTTCATGTTCCCAATTGTGTCTAATAGGTGATATGGAAGCAGAATAGCGTGACTTTCTCTGGCTATTACTCAATACCTGTGCATGATGACAACATTCATAAAGCACAGGGTGGGATATATTTTACATGCTCTTGAAGGAGTGTTTTCCACTTACATATTACTGGGAAAGAAGCAAGGAAGAAAGGCCAAGAGGTAAACAATCTTTCTCTGTAAGCAAAACACAGTTGGAGGTGATGCAAAGCAAAAGAATGTTTCTTTAGCCCATACCCGGAAGCCTACCATTTAAAATGTAAATTTTCTGTAATATTGTCATGGTATATTTTATTTAGACTTGGCTTAGCGCTATTGGGTAATAGGGTAATAGTCTAAATATTGAGTTACTGAAATGCTGTTTAAATTAGAGGAAGCCTGCTTCAAAGAATGAGAGCCTTCAAATGGTAGAAACAGAGTAACTGTATTAAAGCTCCCAACTTTGGGGAATTTAACACCAAATTGATGCAGCGCTCCCTTTTCTCATATTAATTCTCTTTATTATTTACAAGGTTATATACATCATAAATATTCTCAAGTAACTTGAGGTTGTAACATTGGCTTTCTGTGACATGGAGAACTAGAAATCCCTCTGGATTTCATTTTATTCAATTATACTATGAGAAGTTTTAGAGAAGGCTACATAATTCCTCGTCTCACACCTGACTCCGAAATTAACTTAATATCTACGTATTCTGGGCACCTGGGTGGCCCAGTGGTTGAGCATCTGCCTTTAGCTCAGGTCGTGAACCCAGGGTCCTGGGATCGAGTCCCACATCAGGTTCTCCACAGGGAAACTGCTTCTCCCTCTGCCTATGTCTCTGCCTCTCTGTGTCTCTCATGAATAAATAAATAAAATCTTTAAAAAATATATCTACGTATCCCGTGGTAACAATATAGTTCTTTGTTTTTCAGATGGTTTAACGGGCATAAGAGACTGGGGATAAGAAGCTCAAAAAGATTTACCTTGTCATAGTGTTATAGGAAACATTACACAGTGTTTTTTATCTTGGTAGTTGTGGTAGACAGAATCATGTACCCCACCTCCTCAAAGTTGTCCAAGTCCTAATTACTGGAATCTGCCCTACATTGCATAACAAAGACTGCAGAGGAATAAAGGTTGCTAATCATCTGACCTTAAAATAAAGACCATCTTGGATTATCCAATGTAATCATTGTAGTCCTTGTGTGTATGTGAAAGAAGGAGGCAGAACAGTCAGTGTCAAAATGATGCAATGTGAGAAACACTCAACGAGCTATTACTGGCCTTGAAGATAGAAAGAACCTAGGAAGCAGGAAGAGGCAAGAAAAGTTATTCTCCCACAGAGCTTCCAGAGAGGAAGGCACACCTTGATTTTAGCCCAATGTGACCATTTAGGACTTCCAAGCTGTAGGCTTATAAGAGAATAAATTTATTAATGAGTTACAAACAAAATAAATTCGTTAATAAATTGCCACTAAATTGGAAGTAATCTTATTACAGTAGTAATAGGAAACTACTAACATAGTAGTTAATGAGGACAAGAGACAAATAGATTGGGAGTAATAGGCCCACATCCTAAACTGGAAAGTAGGCATATAAATTACCTAACTTAGATATATACAAATGGTTCACCACTCATAATGGTTCAAGTTAATGATTTTTCTTTTTTAAAAAAATATTTTATTTATTTATTCATGAGAGACAGACAGAGGGACAGAGACATAGGCAGAGGGAGAAGCAGGAAGCCTGATGCAGGATTTGACCCCAGGACCCCGGGATCACGCCCTGAGCCAAAGGCAGACACTCAACCACTGAGTCACCCAGATGTCCCCAACTTAATGATTTTTCAACTTTATGATGGTGCATTCAGTAAACATTGTACTTCAGATTTTGAATTTTGAACTTTTCCTGAGTGATGCTCTCTTGTGATGCTGGGCAGCTGTAGTGAGCTGCAGCTCCCAGACATAACCTCATTTTATTTTAAGTCAAGGAAGATATGTACATATGTACAACAAATTGTATAGTGCAGGGGTGCCTGGGTGGCTCAGTCAGTTACAAGTCTGTCTTTGGCTCAGGTCATAATCCTAGAGTCCTGGGATGGAGCCCTGCACCAAGCTCCCTGCTCAGTGGGGAGTCTGCTTCTCCCGCTCCCTCATCCTGCAATGAGCTCTCTCTCTCTCTGTCTCTCTCTCTGTCAAATAAATAAATAAATAAAATATTTTTAAAAAAATCATATAGTGCATTTTGAGCTCAGTCTCTTTCTAGTATATGTTAATGTTTTGGTCTTTTTTGGACCTGTTTGTGGCATCCCACATAGACTGGCAGGGTGTGTGCTTCCTGTTTCAAGGGCCTTATTATTTATTTGTCTTAGGTCTTATCTCACACATTTGCTTTAAGTATAGTCTTTAAGTTCATGTAATCATCATTGAATTTCTTCAGAGATTTTTCTCCTTTTTTGAATTTTCTCTGCAAATACTGGCTGTGGAGTTGATTAACTATCTTCCTTACCTGTATGCTCACTCTCTGCTATATCTGTCAGGATCAACTCTAGTCTATTGTGAATAAATTGGAGGAGATTTTTAAAAAAGAATGTATAACTTCTTTCTTGGAATTAAAATTGAAGAAGAAAGTTTCTATGTTTATTGCAGCACTATTTTTTAAAAATATTTTATTTATTTATTCATGAGAGACGCAGAGAGAGAGGGACAGAGACATAGGCAGAGGGAAAAGCAGGCTCCCTGTGGGAAGCCTGATGTAGGACTTGATCCCAGGACCCTGGGATCACACCCTGAGCCAAAGGCAGATGCTCAACCACTGAGCCACCCAGGCATCCTTATTGCAGCACTATTTATAATAGCTAAGGTATGGAGGCAACTCAGGTGTCCATCGATAGATGAAGGGATAAAGAAGATGTGTACATATACACAATGGAGTATTACTCAGCCATAAAAAGGAGAACTTGCCATTTGTGACAACATGGCTGGACCTAGAGGATATTATGCTAAGTGAAATAAATCTGACAGAGAAAGACAAATATCATATGATTTCACTTATATATGGAATCTAAAAACTGGGGACCCATGCCACTGCCTGCTTTTCTTCCGACTCTCCTCCATAATCAGGGTTGTGGGATCAAGCCCCCTGTTGGGCTCTGCACTCAGCATGGATTCTGCTTATCCCTCTCCCTCTGCTCTTCTCCCCCACCCCTTTGCATGCTCTCTCTCTCTTTCTCTCAAAAAAAGTGTGTACATACACATGTATGTGTGTGTGTGTGCGTGTGTGTGTTACATATGAAAATCAGTCTGCATTTTCATCAATTTGGGGGACCAGAAGTCAGTAGAATTGAAAGAATTCTGGCAGCAAACGGTCTTCTCTAGATATTTTCTTAAAGCAGTTAATTCAACCTATTTAAGCCATATGGGTTCCTGGACCCCATTAGGCAGAATCCTGGTGTCCACAAAATACTGAGTGAATATTGAAGGACTATGGAATCAGAAGAAGTGAACTTCAGGACGGAAGGGAGGGATATACTACCAGGATTACTTTTACTGCATTTAGGAGAGGGAGAAAACAGTCCTAAAACCTGCACTAATTATGAACACTGATTACAAACATAGGACCACCCATGGGAAACTGACTATAAATTTGTTTTCATTATAACTTCAGTGTTTCGTGGGTCTTTGTTTTGTTTTGTTTTGTTTTGTTTTGTTTCTTTGGAGGGGCTGCAGTGTGAACAGTTTAGGTAAAGGGTGGGTGTGGAAATATTTATAAAGGAACATAAATAAAATGAGTTCTTACGTAACTTCCTCTGAATGAATCTTGCTAATGTTTTCTTGGCTTCTAAGCAATCTTTATCAAACTAGGAAGTGGTCAGCCAGACCTGGGGGAGACAAGACAATCAGTGGGTTTGTAAACAACCCTATGTAAATCAGTAGGGGACTTATACAATTTCTTCTTCTTCTTTTTCTTTTTCTTTTCCCAAGGAAAACGTAAGTTTGCTTTATTTCAAAACAGTAATTTCTTCCATTGGAGCAGTGGCCAAAATTCAATACTAATACAAATATAAATTCCTTAGGAGGTCAGAATATGTAATTCAGGCAAAATTTCTGAATTTTTTTAAAGGCAGAATTTTTAAATCATCAATTAGAAACAATGTAATCAACATATGTAAAATAAGTCACAGTTCAAATTTAAGCTGAATAACATTTGCTAATATTGAGAACATTGCACATATTTTCAATAACTTAGATGTCTACCTATCTCCACTTCTTTTTGCTAGATTTAAATAAATCCAAGTATTTACTCATGGTAGGAGATTCTGGCATTAACTATAGCTGAGTTTAACAGAAATACAGAAAACCATAAAGATTTATCAAACATTCACGAATGATCACTTAATAGCAATTCCTCAGAAGCTCTCAATGAGAAAAGCTGTTCTCCAAATAGCACCTAAGGTTTGCTGTATAATGTAATTCAACAGAACAGCACTCTGACCAATGATAAACAACTTACAGGAAATTCTTTCGCCTATTCAATGTTTCACTATAAAGCTACTATATTCAACCAATATTAAAAATTTTAAAACCCTATTATGCTGCCATTTCCCATTAAGTATTAATTTTGCAATGAGTCATCTTTATGATGCCATTTATTCAACTGGAAAAAAAAAAGATGGCACATTCTGGTTTTCACTTGTTACAGTGAAAAATCAAATTATTGAATTAAATCTATATGAAACCTACATTTTTTTTTTCTCAATCTGAACAGCACTAAAGTGAAAGCAGCTTTCATAGTCTTGGCTTCCCTTTAAATGAAAGCATTATGGAATTTTCAGCAGTAAACATTATCTGGTTCCTACTTGAACCCCATCTCCCAAGGAAATGAGATAGAAAATCCAAGGTAAAAGCCTTATTCAAGGCAAAAGGTTCCAATCCTAAATATTTCACTCCAACAACCTGTGTTCCATCACTGAGTAGTAAATGATTACTGACAACTAATGATGGTAACAGTACTACCCTCACTGATGTCATTATTAAATTTTACATACTATGTTATACCTAAATATATGCATATAAAACATTTGCACAGATAAATTAGTGTTAGGAATTAAAAACTCACAACTACAAATGTCCTTTCTTCTGAAATCTATATAAATGTTTTCAAGCCTAGAAACCTAAACATTATGACTACACATTAGAAACATGCTATCTCTGAATACACATTATGGAAAACTTCAGAACTAATCTCATAAAATAAGAGAAACCCCACAAACTTAGGGTGCTTTTGTTATTGCTGAATCTAATTAGACTTAAAAGGATACCACTGAATACTAAATTCAGGTATTTACTAAATACTGTTGATTTCTACTAGCCAACAGCCCTAACCAACCAACAGCTGGAACAAGGATAGTTTTTCTCGGCTCACTGTCTATTAGGAAGTTGAAACATTTTCAATTAAAGCCTTCATTTTTCCTGTAGACTTCAGCATGTGTGGCCCAAACAACACTGTTTCTGAGGTGACCTCAGATGCAGGTTTTGGAATTCCTTTTTCAAATTCACCTTGACTATCGCTTCGATATCGATAAGCAAATTTCTTTTTCAGAGCCTCTGCTATGAGGGCAGCAGGGTAGCCCTCATAGCATCCACCGGTTTGGGCTTTATATCTTGTTCTGACCTTTTTTTACTGACTGCAGTTTTACACTATTCATATCTTTAAGGATCTCTAGCATTTTTGGCATATCAGATTTCTTTGGACTGCTCTTAACCAGTCTTTCCAGCACAAGCTTTTTTCTCTCTTCGCCCTTTTATCAAGTCAACAGAAGACACACTTTGGTGGAGCCCTGATGGGGGGAGGGGTGGGGGAGGTGTCGGAGGCTGGGGGGACAGAGGGTGGTGCTGCAGCCACAGATGTGGTAGGTTCTAAATCACCTGCAGTGAGATTTTGCTGTTCTTGCAGGGTCACAATTTTGGCAATCTGTGTTCTGAGAGCAGCAAAGTTCATTTTCAAGGGCACAGATCTTCCGCAATACTTCCTCATTTGCTAGTGCGGTCTTCTGTTGAGGCTCTTCTGGAGACAGACTTGGTAAGGAAAACTGTCTGCTTGGCTGCTTCTCAAAGAAAGGAATGTCATCCTGAAGGGGTTGCCTTGGTCTGATGTCTGTCCTTCGTCTCGTTGAACACTCTCCTTCTTTAGCTAACCCATCCAACATCAGCAAAAGACACCACTGCCTCTTCTCCTGGATGGCTGGGGCTCTGTTGTAGGTAAGCTGAAACCAAATTCTTGGACCAATATTAAAAATTGGTCTTGGACACTGGATCAGAGATAAGTTAGTACCAATTTTTCTTACGATACTTCGAGATGAACCATATGGCTTCCCAGACCAGAGTACCGATTGCATGCTTACTCCAACCAGTTGAAAAACCATCCTAATTAGTCGCTTAATCCAGCCAAACATTTAGATGGCAAAGTGTCTCCAAATTTGCATTTCAAGTACTTCAGGCATATATAGCAGCACATGGTCCAATAAGCACACTCTGCCTCGTGGCAGCCAGGTGCCTTCTTGAGCTGCTCCAGCTTCCAGCTTGGCTCTCCCAGGGAGATACTGACTTATACAATTTCTTAGACTTGAAAAGTTTCTTATCATATCTCAGCCTCTCCCGACCTTTTCATTTTCCTTTACCCTGAATTCATTGATGCAATTAGGTATGCACACAAATTAAGAGTTTGAAACACTCAAGAGCAGTTTAGTAAGAAAGTAGAGGTTTTCAACCCTACATAAAATGTCTGCCATGTAGATGAAGCTAAGCAGAGGAGAAATATAATAATAATGCTTTGTTAAAAATATGATTCTTCCTAGATTGATCCTAAAATTGCCATTTATAAATTGCCCACTTTAATTACGGGTGAGTACAGTGGGATACTTCAGTGAATAAAGTAGCAAACCCTAGAGGTGTGGTCCACCAATTCCCTAGTCCACATTACCTTTGGACAATCTTTAATGAGATTTTGAGGATTTTGATATTGTTCAGAGTCTTGCACATCTGCCCCCCTCCCCTGCCAAAACTCTTGCCCACTTTTTAGATTACAAGGACTGTGTAGATAACCCATTCAATGGTCCATGATTTTCAGTACTACTCCATTTCAGTCACCATCTTCTCCTTTCCTAGGCAACCGTTATCATCGTTTAGCTCTGTACTAGCTCATAAAATTTAACCCATGATCTTTTCCACTAACTTCTATACTTTTCTTTCCCACCTTAACTTATACTTCATTACATTCCTACTGCATTCAAGCTTAATTCCTTATTCCTCAATTTTATTTCAATCTTTTGAATTTTCTTTCTTTCTGATCACACATTCTTATCACCCAGAGTTAACTTTTCCCAATATTTTGGTATATAATATCAAATATCTTAACTTGAACAGAAATTTTGTTTCTTTTTTATGAACTCAAACCCATGAATTCTTTATTGCTTATAATTTTAAATCTTTTAAAAATATATTTTATTTATTTACTCATGAGAGACACACAGAGAGAGGCAGAGACATAGGCAGAGGGAGAAGCAGGCTCCATGCAGGGAGCCTGATGTGGGACTCGATCCCAGAACCCCGGGATAACGCCCTGAGCCAAAGGCAGATGTTCAACCACTGAGCCACCCAGGCATCCCTATAATTTTAAATTTTGATGAAAACTCCCTCACTATAAAGTCTACATCCTATCCTATACAAAGCTAATTATATAGCTTTTCATTTCACAATTGGGCCTTCAGTACAATCAGGAATTGACTGAGAGAAAACTCTTTAATAAGCCAATAGCTGAGAAGCAGCAGAGAGTGAGGTGGCACAGGCTAGGCAGATTAACAGGACATCAGTTGGCTCACTCCCCACCCTCTGCAACCATCCTTCCTTTAGCAAAACCCCTACCTTAATTTCAGATGAGAAATTTTTACTTTCTTAAAACAAAAGATAATTCTTTAAAATGAACCAATCATCAAATGAAAAGAATTTGTAGAAATGAAACACCTGATGCTGACAATAATGAATTCAGTATGTGTAGAAAACTGAACTCAAGAAATTTTTCTGGAAAGTAGAATAAAAGATATGTGAGGAAAATGGGAAATAAAAGATGAAAGAATTAGAGAAATCCAGGAGATCTAATTTTAATAAATAGGAGGTTTGCAAAGAGAAAAACAACAACAATATAGGGAAATTTTGCTTTACACATTTTAAATTATACATAAAATATCTGACAGTATAAAGAGGTTAATGGGTACCAACCTAAAAAGTGAGAACAGACACAAACCATAGTGTTATGAAATTCTGGAATTTCATAGTGATGAAGTGATGAAGAATGAAGTAATGGAGAAGAGAACCTAAAGGTTTCCAGAGATAAGGTGAAAAGTTAAGTCATAATTAAAATCAAACAAAATCGGGGCACCTGAGTAGCTCAGTTGGTTAGGCATCTGGCCCTTGGTGTCAGCTCTGGTCATGATCTCAGGATTGTGAGATTGAGCCCTTCATTGGGCTTCATGCTCTAAGCTCCTGAGCTCCATGCTCATCACTAAGTCTGTTTGAGAGTCTCTCTTTTCTCTCCCTCTGCCATCCACCACCAGCCTCCTGCTGTCTCCACTGCTCATTCTCTCTAAATAAATAATTTTTAGAAGAAAAAAAATCAGATTGCATTAGGCTTCTCAGAAAGAGCATTAGATACCAGGAATCAGTGGAAATGTACCTGTTAACTTCCAAGAGAAGGCTATTTCCAAGATGAAATTCTATAGTAGCCAAAGTCCAATATTTCCAAGATGAAATTCTATAGTAGCCAAAGTCCAATCAAATGTGAGGCTAAATAAGGGTTTTTCAGACATGCAAGAACCAAAAAACCAAGCTAAAAAAATGTCTCTGTTAAGTACTCCTTTATCAGAAGCTATTAGACAATTACTATAGTAAAATAAGAACATAAAACAAGAAAGAAGAATATAATGGGTCTTATTAAACTAGATATCCATTATAGCAAAATGACAAAATTCAGTTTTACTTTGATGATAAAGCTTAAAGAGCCAGGATGAGACACTCAGCAGGCCTAGAAGCAACTGCTTGAATTGGAACAAGATAACAAAGGGCTTGGGGGTTGTCTCCAGAAAAAAATGGAATTGAGAGATTATATGACAGGTTGGATATTTTGAAAAATAATATCGATAGCAATTTATTTAGAGACAGTAAAAATTTAATAAATATAATGGAATATTAACAAAAATGAAGCACAGTTATCAGAAAAAAAATCTAAACAAATGAAAAAGCTAAGTAAGTTTGAAAGAAAACCTAAATTTAG
Source organism: Vulpes vulpes (assembly GCF_048418805.1). Classification (NCBI taxonomy): domain Eukaryota; kingdom Metazoa; phylum Chordata; class Mammalia; order Carnivora; family Canidae; genus Vulpes; species Vulpes vulpes. Next base: position 140,703,601 of record NC_132792.1, read on the forward strand.
GACAAACAAGAAAAGCTAATTAAGCCCTCAATGCTATCCTTCATTTAATCATCAAAGTGATCTTAATTATGTTTCCTCTTCTACAATACCAGTGGTTCTCCAACCTGTGTATCTGTGTGTGCATGACCGATTTGAGAAAAGGAAAATGTTTAGCAATGTTAATTTAAGAATAAAAAGAGGGGTGCCTGGGTGGCTCAGTGGTTGAGCATCTGCCTTTGGCTCAGGGCATGATCCCGGTGTCCCAGGATCAAGTCCTGCATTGGGCTTCCTGGATGGAGCCTGCTTCTCCCTCTGCCTGTGTCTCTGCCTCTCTCTCTCTCTCTGTCTCTTATAAATAAATAAATAAATAAATAAATAAATAAATACTTACTCAAGGAACTCTGAATAATTTGGCAATAATTACAAATCAATTGTTAGCATATTGTCACAATGGATGTCAAATTACATTCATGTATCCAATCAAAGAATAGTTACTGAGCCCTCACTACTATGTGCCAGAGGATATGGGGGATCATGACCAAAGCAATAGAGTCCTTGCTTTTACAGAGTTTTACAGTTCAGTGAATGAAAACAGACCATCAACAAATAAACAAATATGTAGCGACAAGTACTATAAAGGAAATAGAACATAAATTTGGGGAAGTTATTTTATTTAGGGAGTACAGTAAAAGCCTCAATGATTTGGTGAATAGAGACTTGAAAGAAGTTGAGAGTGTCATGTGGGTCATAGGCAAAAAGGAAACCAGTAGAAGATGAAGTCAGAAATGAAGCCATAGATTTGATCATCTAGGGCCTCGTAGGACATGGTGATGACTCTGGATTGATTCTGAATGTGACAGGAGAGTCTCTGGGGACTTTGAATAGAGGTGTGACAAACCCTGATCACACACTGTGGATTTATCTACTTTTTAAAATTCTTACAAATCACAGCCTCTGACATCTCTTCTGTCTGTTTCTGCTTACTTTGTAAAGAGAGGATCTTAATGTTTGTTGATTTAATAGGGCAAGTTTGAGAGGAGAGAAAGAATAGTAGATGGAAATCTTCAGTCCAGATGGAGGACCATTTTGTCTTAATCCACAAACAGCCCAGAATAGAGAAGATTGATTTTCTTTCAGAAACTTATTGCAATTGAGAGAGTTACCCATTTACAAGTCTTTGACTTTATATTGCAAGTGCTAATATTAATATATCTGATGTAAATATGCAAACAGAATATTCATTCCACCTTTCCACCCCTGCTTTAGGTTATATTACAAAGCACTCCTGAGTTGACTGACAATGAAGAGTGTTACACCCAAATTATTTTTTTCTCATGATGTACTAGTTTTTCCATGTGGCAAGAAAGATGATTGATGACATTTCCTGATTACATACTTCCATCTCCAAGACCCAGAAGAGAAATCTTCTCTAGTTCCAATAAAAAGCTCCCAAATGAAAGTCTCAGGTTGGCTTGACCAGGATCACATGTTCATTTTGGCCCAATCACTGCAGCTGGAGGAATGAATGAGTCACTCTAAGAGGCCAAGTACAAATCAGGTACTCAACCCAGCCCTGGGGAGAAGGTACTATGATGGATAGCTGAGCAGGAAGGGCAGGGAAAATGAGACAGATAAAATATATAAGCATCTACTATATATGGTAAACAAAGTTTTTGACAATCTGAAGACTGTCTATGTCTATAGCCTTATCTCCTTTCACTCTAGGATTATATTATACTCCAGAAGTTGATGGAATGCACTTTGAGATAAAGCAGATCTAAGTTTGCATCAGAAATTTGCAATTTACTATTTATGGCTTTAGGTAATTTTTGTAACCTCCCTAAGCCTTAGGTTCATAATTTGTTAAATGTGGCAAATAATTGCGCCAAAGGAAATGATGCAAGAAAAACACTTGGCATGGGGTTTTCTAGGTACCAGGTGTGAGATTTTAGGAAATTGATAAATAGCATCCTTCTTTTCCTCTTAAATTTGTTTAATTTAAAGAGATGCTAAAGAATCATAAAATGGAAATACTTTTAAAAACATGTCAAGTCATTTTTATGCTTAAAACCCTCAGAGATTTCCCATTTCACCTAGAGTAAAAGCCAAAGTCCTTATAGGTCTACACAACCCTAAATTCATCCTTCCCAAGCTCTAGTTTCTGTTACCTCTCTCCCTCATTTCCTATGGCTTCCCCTGTGCTCACTTTACACAGCCACACTGGCTTCATTACTCTTTAAACTTCTAAGAAATCTCCTACCTCAGATCCTTTGTCCTTGCTTTTCCCACTTTTGGCCAAGAGCACTGTAGGCCCATGCATACAGATGGCTTCCTCCTCACTTAAAGAAGAAAATAGACATAGCCTCTGTCCTCACTGCGCTCATAGTCTAGTGAGTAGATGAGCATTAAATGCATAAACAAACAAATATGACATGAGTACAAAGTGTGGTAAGTGTTACTTTAGAAAAAACCTATACTCTTACTCCAACAGAGAATAATGGAGCAGAATTGAAGAGTTTAGAATCATAAACAAAGGAAAAGCCCTATAAGGAAAGGTCATTTAAGCTGGGAATGGTATGCAAATAACACAGTCAGAAAGTACAGAGTTTGTCTAAGACCATTATCCAGCCTGGTAGAGATAGAACAATAATGAAGCATGACCTGAGAGCCAGGTAGACAAGTCATTAGGATCTGGAATGTTCAATCACACCCAGGCACTGGCTGATGCAAGTTTAGGAGCAGAAAATTCGGTAAATGAGGGACTCCAATACAGAGAGAACCAGTCTAATAGGATCAGAGTATAACCAAGAGCAAGATTCATTCAATGCTCTACTGAGAGCTATTCACTGGGCCTTCTCATAATCTTGCAGAGAATGTTCTTAGAATAGAGTGGGGCCCTTTCTTTACCTTTCAATCAGAATGCAAATAAGTAAAGATGATATTATTTTAGAAGTGATCTTAATTCTTTTCAAACTGACTTGTAAACTCTTTTAAAAATAATTCTAGACACAGGAAGTTGCATAAGTAGTACATACAATCCTGTGCAACCTTTGCCTAACACCCCCTAATGGTGACGTCTTATATAAATATCTTACATACACAATATCAAAACCGGAAATTGACATTGGTACAATACTGCTGTGATGGTTAATTTTATGTGCCAACTTGATTGGGTCACAGGATACCCAGATAGCCAGTTCAAAAGTATTTCTGAGCATGTCTGTTTTAGTGTTTCTGGAGGAGATTAGTATTTGAATCAGCACACTGAGTAAAACAGATGATCCTCTCCAACAGAAGTGGGCATTATCTAATTCCTTAAAGGCCAGAATGAAACAAAAAAGTGGAGGAAGGGGGAATTTATCCTCCTTCTTCCTGACTGCATAGTGGAGACAAGGTCCTCATGCCCTCAGTGCTCCTGGTTTTCAGGCCTTCAGATTTGGACTAAAATTGACAGCATTGCTTCCTTTGGTTCTCAGGCCTTCAAACTACACCATTGGCTTTCCTAGGTCTCCAGCATGTATATATTCTGACTCTTTTTCTGAAGAATCCTGACTAAAAGTACAGCTAATTAAATTACATACCTTATTCAGCTTTCACTAGTTTCTCAATGCACTCATTTGCCTGTGTATATTGATGTGTGTGTGTTTACTTCTATGTAATTTTGATACCATAAACAAATTAATGTAGCCACTATTAAAATCAACATATAGAACTACTCATACAACTCAATGTCAAAAAAACCCAATTTGATTAAAAATGTGCTGCTGATCTGAATAGATATTTTTCCAAAGAAGACATACAAATGACCATTGACATATAAGTGTATGAAAAATGTGCTTGATAACACTATTCATTAGGGAAATGCAAATCAAACTCACAAAGAGATATAACCTCACACTTGTTAGAATGGCTCTTATCAAAAAGATAAGAAATAACAAGTGTTGGTAAGGATGTGATGAAAAAAGAAACTTTGTGCACTATTGATGGGAATGTAGATTGGTGAAGCATTATGGAAAACAATATGAAGGTTCCTTAAAAAAATTAAAAATAAAAATGTCATATTATCCAGAAATTCCATTTCTGGATACTTATCCAGAGGGGGAAAAAATACTAACTTAAAAAGATATTTGTAATCCCATGTTCACTGAAGCATTATTTACAATGGCCAAGACATGGGAGCAACCTAAGTGTCTATTGATGGATAAATGAATAAAGAAAATGGAATATACACACACACCCCAAAAATGGAATATTATTCAGCCACAAAACAAGAAAGAAAAATCTGTCATTGGCAACAACATGGATGAACCTTGAGACCATTATACTAAGTGAAATAAGTCAGAGAAAGACAAGTAACATATTATCTCATTTATATATGGAATCTAAAAACAAAACAAAAACAAAAACCACAGACCTCATAGATGCAGAGAACAAATAGGTGGCTGCCAGAGGCAGGTGGCACCCCAGAGGCAGGGGACAGAATATGGGCAAAATGGGTGAAGGGAGTCAAAAGACACAGACTCCACTATTAAATAAACAAGTGACTAAAAAATAAACAAACAAACAAGTGACTGTAGTTAATGCTGTACTGTATATTTGAAAGTTGCTAAGAGAGTAGCACTTAAAAGTTCTCATCACAAGAAAAAAATTTCTAACTATGTGTGGTGATGAAAAATAATACGATAAAACTATCCCAACAGTTTGTAGGAATTCTTTTTTTAAAGATTTTATTTAAAAATAAAATATTTTATTCATTTATTCATAAAAGACAGAGAGAGAGAAAGAGAGAGAGAGAGAGAGGCAGAGACATAGGGAAAAGGAGAAGCAGGCTCCCTGTGGGGAGTCCAATGTGGAACTCAATTCTAGGACCCAGGGATCATGCCCTAAGCCAAAGGCAGATGCTCAACCCCTGAGCCACCAAGGGGCCTCCATCTTGTAGGAATTCTTCATGCTCCTCTTTTATAGTCATACCTCCCCAACACCGTCCCTGCCCTTTAATTTTTTCTCTACCTTCATAGTTTTGTCATGTGGAAAATGTTATGTAAATGGAATCATATAGTATATGGCCTTTTAAGACCGGCTTTTTTCCACTAAGTGTGATGCCCTTGAGATCCATCCAGATTGTTGCATGTATCAATAGTTCATTCATTTTCATTGCTAAGCAGTATCCCATTGCATGGATATACCAGTGTTTGCTTAACCATTCACCCACTGAAAGACATTTCAGTTGCTGCATTTCAAATTTTTTTAAGTAAATCATTTCTAAACTTCAAGTCTTTCACTTCTGTGAATAACTTCCAATCCTCAAGAGTGATAGATTCATTAAAAGTTTTTGAGCAAAGGGGAGTCTGGGTGGTGCAGGTAGTTCAGCACCCAGCTCTTGGTTTTGGCTCAGGTTATGATCTCAGGGTGGTGAGATAGATAGCCCCTGCATTGGGCTCCATGCTTAGGAGTCTGCTTAAGTTTCTCTCTTCTTTTGCCCCTCCCACCTCAAATAAATAAATAAATTTATTTATTAATCCTTTTTTAAAAAGTTTGTGAGCAAGATAAATGCAGTCAAAAGTGGAAGCATCACTTGGGATGTCACTCTGAATACATAGGACTTTACAGGTATGACTTTAAATTCTCTAAGCACTAGTTAGTCGATAGCTTAATCCTAAACTGTGTCAAGTCTCAGGATGCTGTGCAGGGAGTGGACCAGAGAGGGTGGGCATGAGGCAAAGAGGGCTAATACAACTGAAATATTACATAGGACTAAAAAGAGGTATGACGGGGGAAACGTGTGCATATGAGCAGAGTCTCATCTTTCCTGTTTTCACAGGAAACAGGAAAGATGACAACATGGGAGCCATTTACACTTCTCATTTCCCTCAAATGATCAGTGGCTGGACTGTCACTGCCTTTCAATGCCGCACCCCTTTAAATCTGCACTTTATGCCCAGTAATAGCCATTTATGCCCAGTAATAGCCATTTCATTACTGATTTTGCAAAGCCATGTATGGGAAGAAAACAAATGAACAAAGGAAACGCTCTGTGTTATAAAAAATTCAGAAGAATGTGTTCTCTCTTAACTCAATGAAGTTTCTGTATATTTGAAGTTAGCTTTAGCTCACCTTGGGTAAATAACTGACCCCCAACTAGACCTAAAGTTGCTAAACTTGCAGAGAATATTCATATCTTATCATTCTGAAGGCAATGAAATGGGTCAAAAAAATTCCCTGAGGGGTGCCTGGATGGCTCAGTCAGTTAAGTGTCTGACTCTTGAGCTTGGCTCACGTGTTAATCTCAGGGTTGTGAGTTCAAGCCCCAGCATGGAGGCCACTTAAAAAAAAAAAAAAAAAAAAGATCCCTGAATTCCATTTTCACTATTTTATTAAAATATTGTTCTTCCAACTACTGAATAATATCTCTGATGAACATGGATGCGAAAATCCCCAACAAAATATTATCAAATGGAATGCAATATATATTGAAAAATCATTCACCACAAAATCAAGTAGGATTTATTTCCAGGATGCAAGGGTGGCTCAATATTGCAAATCAATGTGATATACCCCATCAATAAGTGAAGGAATAAGAACCATATGATCATTTCAATAGATGTAGAGAAAACATTTGACAAAATACATCTATTCATGGTTAAAGCTCTCAACAAACATACCTCAACATAATAAATGCCACATATAAGGAATTCACAGCTAACGTCATCCTCAATGGTGAAAAACTGAGATCTTTCCTTTTAAGATAAGGAAAAGACATGGATGTCCACTTTTATTCAACCTAGTGTTGGAAATCCTGGCCACAATAATCAGATGAGAAAAAGAAACAAAAGACATTCCCATTGGTAAGGAAGAAGTAAAACTTCTTTGCAGATGACATGATGCTATATATAGAAAAGCCTAAAGATTCCACCAAAAACTACTAGAACTGATAAATGAATTCAGTAAAGCTGGAGGGTATAAAATCAATGTGCAGAAACCCCTTGCATTTCTTTATACACTAATAATAAATAATATAATGAGAAATCAAGAAATAATCCCCAAACAATATGGTACCGGCACAAAAAGACACATAGATCAATAAAACAGGAGTGAAGCCCAGAAACAAACCCACAATTATATGATCAATTAATCTTCAATAAAAGATGCAAGGATATGCAATGAGAGAGGCACCTGGCTGGCTCATGCAACTCTTGATCTCGGGATTGTAAGTTTGAGCCCCATGTTGGGTGTAGAGATAACTTAAAATTAAATAAGATGAAATCAGAGAGTGAGACAGACCATAAGAGACTCTTAACTATAAACAAACTGAGGGGGTCACCTGGGTGGCTCAGTGGTTGAGCATCTGCCTTTGGCTCAGGTCATGATCATGGGGTCCTGGGATCGAGTCCCACATCAGGTCCCCACCAGGAGGATGCTTCTTCCTCTGCCTGTGTTTCTGCCTCTCTCTTTGGGTCCTTCATGAATAAATAAATAAAATCTTAAAAAAAAAAAAAAGAAACAGACGGGGTGTTGCTGGAAGGGAAATGGGTGGAGGATGGGGTAACTGGGTGATAGGTATTAAGGAGGGCACTTGATGTAATGAGCACTGGCTGATACATGCAACTGATGAATCACTAAACTCTTTCTCGGAAACTAATAAAAATAAAAATAAATAAAATTGGAACCATATCTAAAGACATAAAAAATAATAAAATGGGTTTAAAATCTGAAAATAAAAAGAATATGCAATGAGAAAAAGTCTCTTCAACAAATGGTATTGGGAAAACTGGAAAGCTACATGCAAAAGAAGGAAACTGGATCGCTTTCGTACACCGTACATAAAAATAAGCTCAAAATAAATTAAAGACGCAAATGTGAGCCCTGAAACCATAAAAATCCTAGAAGGGAGCACAGGCAGTAATTTCTCTGACACGGCTGTAGTCACATTTTCCTAGATATGTCTCCTGTGGCAAGGGAAACAAAAGCAAAAATAAACCATTGAGATTATATTGAAATAAAAGGCTTCTGCACAGTGAAGGGAACAATCAACAAAACTAAAAGACAACCTACTGAATAGGAGAAGATATTTGCAAATGACATATCTGATAAAGGGTTAATAGCCAAAATATATAAAGAACCTACACAACTTAACATCAAAAACCCAAACAATTCAATTAAAAAATGGGCAGAAGACATGAATAGACATTTCTCCAAAAAAGACATACAGATGACCAACAAAACACATGAAACGATGCTCAGCATCACTCATCATGAGAGAAATCCAAATCAAAACTGCAATGCGATATCACCTCATACCTGTCAGAATAGCTAAAATTAAAACAACAACAAAAAACAAGCATTGGCAGGGATGTGGACAAAAGGAACCTTCACGGGTGCCTGGGTGTCTCAGTCAGTTAAGAGTCTGCCTTTGGCTCAGGTTATGATCCCAGGGTCCTGGGATTGAGCCCCACATCAAGCCCCAAATTAGGCTCCCTGCTCAGGGGAGAGCCTGCTTCTCCCTTTCCCTCTGCTGCTCTCCCTGCTTGTCCATTCTCTCTCTCCCTCTGTCAATTAAATAAATAAATTCCTTTAAAAAGGCGGGGGTGGGGGGACCCAATGCACTGTTGGTGGGAATGCAAACTGTTGCACCCACTGTGGAAAATGGTATGGAGTTTCCTCAAAACATTAAAAATAGAACTATCCTATGATATAGTAATGACACTACAGGGTATTTACCCAAAGAACACAAAAACATTAATTTGAAAGGATACACCCCTATGTTTATTGCAGCATTATTTATAATAGCCAAACTATGGAAGCAGCCCAAGTATCCACTGATAGGTGAAGGGATAAACGTTATGTTTGTGTGTATATGGTGGGTAGAGGGATGGGTGAAATAGGTGATGGGGATTAAGAATACACTTATGATGAGCACTGAATAATGTATAGAGTTGGTTTTTTTTTAATATTTTATTTGTTTAGTCATGAGAGACACAGAGATAGAGGCAGAGGGAGAAGCAAGCTCCCTGTGAGGACCCCAATGCGGGACTAGATCCCAGGACCCCAGGATTATACTCTGAGCCAAAGGCAGATGCTCAACCATTGAGCCAATGTATAGAATCATTGACTCACTATATTGTACATCTGAAACTAATACAACACTGTATGTTCAGTATACTGGAATTAAAATTTAAATAGTGGAAAAGAATATATTGTTCTTGCAAAATATTCTATGGGAAAGAGGTTTTGTGAAGCTCTAGATGAAAAAAAATTATTTTAGACACAGTCCCTGCTTTCAATAGGCTCACAATAGGAGAAAACTAATATTGGATGCAAAAAGCATTGAGCATATACATAAGCTCTTATTCCAGCAATTAGAAATAAATATTTCTTGGTTCCATGACATTCTCTTCTTCAATAAATTTTCCTTTACCTTAGTGGCCCACTTCCATAATTATCACTTAAAGTCCATGTGCTCTGTGACCATATCCCTTCTATCCTTCAAGATTGCTTCTGTGAGTACCTGGAACTCTTTGGGTTCTCCAGTTTTTTGAATCTCTGCTGTACTCCTTTTCTTCCACTCCCTTCTGTCTTTTGTCTTCCTTTTTCCAGAATAAATATAATGGTTGGCCACCTAAATAATTCTCTTGCCCAAACCTCAACTTTCTTGTTCCTCTCCATCCCCCCTTTTGGAAGAAACTAAATATCCACTTTCTCTACACTTTCTTCACATTTTCCCTACACTAACTTTACACTTTTTTCATACTTTCTGTACACCTACTCCTCATACTCATATACCAGAATTTAAATGAAAAAAGCACACAAATCCCTACCAAAATACCATGGACTTTCTTCAGAAAGTTGAAACAAATAATCTTAAAATGTATGTGGAATCAGAAAAGACCCCCTAATACCCAGGGGAATATTGAAAAAGAAAACCAGAGCCGGGGGCATCACAATGCCAGATTTCAAGTCGTACTACAAAGCTGTGGTCATCAAGACAGTGTGGTACTGGCACCAAAGCAGACACACAGATCAATGGAACAGAATAGAGAACCCAAAAATGGGCCCTCAACTCTGTGGTCAACTAATATTTGACAAAGCAGGAAAGACTAACCACTGGAAAAAGGACAGTCTCTTCAATAAATGGTGCTGGGAAAATTGGAGAGCCACATGCAGAAGAATGAAACTAGACCATTCTCTTACACCATACACAAAGATAAACTCAAAATGGATGAAAGATCTAAATGTGAGACAAGAATCCATCAAAATCCTAGAGGAGAACACAGGCAACACCCTTTTTGAACTTGGCCACAGCAACTTCTTGCAAGACACATCTATGAAGGCAAGGGAAACAAAAGCACAAATGAATTATTGGGACTTAATCAGGATAAAAAGCTTCTGCACAGCAAAAGAAACAGTCAACAAAACTAAAAGACAACCTACAGAATGGGAGAAGATATTTGCAAATGACATATCAGATAAAGGGCTAGTTTCCAAGATCTATAAAGAACTTATCAAACTCAACAGCAAAGAACAAACAATCCAATCATGAAATGGGCAAAAGACATGAACAAATCTCACAGAGGAAGACATAGACATGGCCAACATGCACATGAGAAAATGCTCTGCATCACTGGCCATCAGGGAAATACAAATCAAAACCACAATGAGATACCACCTCACACCAGTGAGAATCGTGAAAATTAACAAGGCAGGAAACCACAAATGTTGAAGAGGATGTGGAGAAAGGGGAACCCTCTTGCACTGTTGGTAGGAATGTGAACTGGTGCAGCCACTCTGGAAAACTGTGTGGAGGTTCCTCAAAGAGTTAAAAATAGACCTGCCCTACGACCCAGTAATTGCACTGCTGGGGATTTACCCCAAAGATACAGATGCAGTGAAACGCCAGGACACCTGCACCCCGATGTTTCTAGCAGCAATGTCCACAATAGCCAAACTGTGGAAGGAGCCTCGGTGTCCATCGAAAGAAGAATGGATGAAGAAGATGTGGTTTATGTATACCATGGAATATTACTCAGCCATTAGGAATGACAAATACCCACCATTTGCTTACGTGGATGGAACTGGAGGGTATTATGCTGAGTGAAATAAGTCAGTAGGAGAAGGACAAACATTATAAGGTCTCATTCATTCGGGGAATATAAAAAATAGTGAAAGGGAATAAAGGGGAAAGGAGACAAACTGGGGATCCCTGGGTGGCGCAGTGGTTTAGCGCCTGCCTTTGGCCCAGGGCGCGATCCTGGGGACCCGGGATCGAATCCCACGTCGGGCTCCCGGTGCATGGAGCCTGCTTCTCCCTCTGCCTGTGTCTCTGCCTCTCTCTCTCTGTGACTATCATAAATAAATAAAAAATAAAAAAAAAATTAAAAAAAAAAAAAAGGAGACAAACTGAGTGGGAAATATCAGTGAGGGTGACAACAAGAGAGACTCCTAACTCTGGGAAACGAACAAGGGGTGGTAGAAAGGGGGATTGGCAGGGGGATGGGGTTACTGGGTGATGGGCACTGAGGGGGGCACCTGATGGGATGAGCACTGGGTGTTATGCTATATGTTGGCAAATCGAACTCCCATAAAAAATATATGAAAGAAAAGAAAGAAAAGAAGAAAGAAAGAAAGAAGAAAGAAAGAAAGAAAGAAAGAAAGAAAGAAAGAAAGAAAGAAAGAAAGAAAGAAAGAAAGAAAGGAAGAAAGAAAGAGAAAAGAGGTACACAGGAGAGAAAGCTGATACCCCTACAAATTTATGATTACTAAATTCAAAGGTGGCTTCAGTATTTCTAGTAACCACATTGTGTTTCTCTGACCACCTTTCTCTCTCCTTTAGAAGAGGACTTTTCTACACCTCTCTCTTCAAACTTCTGCTATAGACCCAATCTCCCCCTTCCTTCCTGAAAATGACCTACCTTCATCTTAACAGAGAAGAGAGAGATCAGTATCGGTAAACTCCCACAAGTTCCTGCACCTAGAAAATGTCTCTGCACCTGGATCTTCACTTCTATTTCAGCAGTTGTGCCCCACCTCCTATTCAAGGCTTAGCTTCAATCTCAGTTCCCACTCTCCTTTGAGCCCCATACCATCCATTATCTCTCCTTTCTTTGGTCCTTTGCCTCTGCATGTGTATTAGTCCTTCTCACCAGTGTTTAAACATGCATGTCCATCTCAGAACAGAACTCTTCCCTTACTCTCACTCCCTACTTTTCAGTTACTATTCTCCTTCTTCCTTTCCCTAATTTATCATGAAAAAGGTTATTTTTTACTAGAATAACTATAGGTTTTGTCCCACAGCTGTCCACTACTGCCATCCTCCCAATCAGTTTTTTTCTAATAAAAGACCATGTATTCAGCCACAGAAGTCCCAGGCTTGGCCAACTGTGGTCACTCTCTGGCTTCAGCAATTGGTGATTGGCCCTGTGCCCAGTATAACCCAGGGGCCAATAAAGTAATCAGAAACCACATTGGATATTTCAAAGACAGAAAGGAACCCACTCAGAGAACTCTTCCCATAAGCATGGAAAGGCTGAAAGAACAAAAACTCTTGGTCTGCAGAAGCAAAGAGGGGTGAGGAGTAGAAACACAGGAGTTCACAAGAGGAAATCTTGTAGACCTGGTGCTCCAGGATGTAGGGGGAAGATCTCCAACTGGGGTGTGGACTTTCAGGATGTGGCTGACCATATCCTGGCTGGCCCACTAGGTAACATGAAGCAGAACAATGGTTAGCTCCAACTACTGAGGGAATACATCTTGGTAGCTATTGGTTCTTGTAAGGAACACAGTGAAGGGAGTGTTGGGGGTTCAGAAAGAAGCTGGAAGCTAGAGCCACTTTCCCCAGTTGCTGGAGTGATGAGATGGCAATTAATAAAAGGAGAAGAAATTCCTTTCTTCCCACCTATTGCCTTCTAATGTTCCTCTAGACTTCCCATTCATAGAAACTGATAAGAAACTAGCTAGCAAAGGAATCTGAGAAATGCAGTTTCCAGAGTCCCAGCTCCCATACTTCAAAGCAACATATCAGTCTAGAGTTCGTAAAAATGTGGCATATGACCTAAACTGAAATTGGCTTGTAAATCCAGATCAATAGGAACTTCTTTTTCCTCCCAACGCCTCGGGCGATGAGGATTGATCTCAGAGTGTAGGCAGCACGTGGAAAAGCCTGACCGAAGATAACAGTGGAATGAATCAAGTAGGAGCATGTGAGTCCTAGCACTATCCCTGCCTAGCTTCTAAGTCTCTGAAATTCTAAGATGTAGTGGAAAAGGGGTGTAAGCACCATCAATTCCCACCCAGGATAAGGGAAGACTGACCTACAAATAAATTTTAGAGTAATAAATAAATTTTAAATTTAAATAAATTTTAAATAAAAATAAATAAATAAATAAATAAATATAAAAATAAAAAATATTAAAATAAATTTTAAATAAAAAAATAAAAATAAATAAATTTTAATAACAGAAGTTACATTTTGATTATGTCAAATATGCTTTTCAATGTAATGGTTACTCCAACAGCTTTGATGGCGGCTGGAAAAGGAAAAGCAAGGAAGGGAGACAGAGAAACTCTTGTCAAGGAGGGATGAGAGATCAAAACAATGTTGTAGAAGTCAAAGGTGGAGAGTCTTTCAAGAGCTAAACAGTAATGTTCAATGTCATTGAATGAATTACCCAAAGAGGGATTAATTAGGCTAACAGTCCTTATTACTAGTGGTGTACCGTGCTCAATTTTAATCATCTTTGTATAAATTCTTTCTAGTTTCCTGATTCAAATTGAGGGCAAGATTCTTGGTTTATAGTTTGCAGAATTCCCTTTCTTCCCCTCTATGAAAAATCAAAGAACTAAGTTCAAGAGGGAGTACCTTAATTTATACTATCACCCAGAGAATGCACAGAAAAAAAGAACATGGCTCAGCCCCTTTTTTTGAAGGAGTTTACAGTCTAGCCAGGGAGACACTTATTTAAATTGAGGAGCTCTGAATCTTCAGCCAACTTCAGAATTTGTGAATTTTATTCTTTAAAGCAGACATATTGCTTTATTATTCTTTTAAAAATCCAAACATACTTGCTAGGTCATTTTTAAAAATTTTATATCTGTACATTCATTCCCCAAGGCTGCCATAATAAAATGTAACATGCTGAGCAGCTTAAACACAAATTTATTTTCTCACAGTTCTGGAGGTTGGAATTCTAAAATCAAGGTGCCAGCAGGTTTGGTTTCTCCTGAGGCCTCTCTCTTTGGCTCGCAGATGGCTGCCTTTTCCCTGAGTTCTTCCCCTGATCTTTCCTCTGTGCATGTACATGTCTGTGTCCTAATCTCCTTTTTTTTTTTATAAGAATACTAGTCATATTAGATTAGGGCCCACCCCTATTACCTAATTCTACCTTAATTACCTCTATATGGTCCTAGTTCTAAATACAGTCGCATTCTGAGGTACTAGGGGTTAGGATTTCAACATATGAATGTGAAGGCAACACAATTTAGGCCATAACACCCTGAACACCAATTCTACACAATGTGGTGATTTGTACAGTCATATTAAGATGATTCATAAGAGCAGTGGATATCCCAACTGGATGAAGATAGTTTTCTAATCCAATAAAAAAACTTATGGGTTTTTTTAATCATATTACTTGAAACCAAACTATTAAAAATTATCTGGGAGGAAATATCATCTACCTAATAAATATTACCGCTTATAATAGTGTTCCCTTAACTTTCAGCCAAGCTCCCAGTTGACATGAATCTTCTCTGCTTGGATTAGTTCTCCTGCTTTTCATGGCAACAGTTGGATGTGATGCCTGCTGTTCTCATTCCAGTAGAGACTCTAAAGAAAAGCCCTTGGGAGTGTGTATATTGTTTACTTTTTCAGCCCTGCATGGCAACAGGATTTAGTGTCTCCCTCATTTTAAAAGCTCCTTTCCACGCCCCTCACAAGGCCCTCTAGGAGAAAAACATTTTCCACATATTCTGCTTATGTATCTTAGTAGCTGATTATACCTGTATGTTTGTTTCCAAAATACTACCCGTTACAACTTGCACAACTTGGAAGCTTGCATATCGGTTCATTATGCAAAAGTCTACATTTACACAAAAATTGTCTCCCTTTTCCTCCAGGCATCAAGTCGCAGAGCCCTACCCTTTCACGCCATTCATCCGGTTTGAAAGGGTAGGGCAACAGCAGAAACCATACTCATACATCATTGCCCTAACTGAAGAACTGGCTGGTCTTCACACTCTCCAAGGGAAATTCTGTGTCTTCTGTTAGAAAGCAGGGAGGGAAGCCCTACATCTCCTACTCCAAGAAATTCCTTTGGAGAACTGGATGATGCTATAACCTGCCACATAGGATGAGACCATGCCTAGAAACAGTGAAAGCCAAACAAATACGCAAGCAACATCCTCTTTATTAGTGGCAGATCATTACATTAATTAACATCAAAAGTGAATGTGCAGATATTAACTGAATCTGAATCTGTGAAATCTATTCCTATTTATTCTCAATGTGATAAATGTAGTATTTTAGAATTTAGACAGAGGAAAAGTGTTTCCTCCCCACTCCCAGAGAAACTAGGAGACACCCTTTGCCCTAATAATGTCAACTATGTAACAGATTTTCCAACCATGATGCCTTGGCTCAGGAGTATACGGAGCATTCATAGGTGTGTCCGAATATTGATCTTCTCCGCCCTCAGGTTATCTGGATCCCTGGGTAGATAATGCAGGCATGCAGGCGCCTCTGTTTCCTCCTTTGTCCCTTAAAATAATTATGATGTTCAGTTTATAATGTCAGTTATGATATAATAGGTAAAAAGCCCTGTTGTGACTGACCATATTTTCTCTTTTTTTTCCCCCTTGTATATCAGGAATATCTGAAACAAATATGAAATTCAACTACATAAATTATTATAGAGTTAGGATATTTTCATTTTCTTTTATCCCTTTGCTCCAATTTACTATTTTGTTAACCTTATTTTGCATGTCTTTAATGAGGATAAGTCCTTTTGGAAAAAAAAATCATAATAAAAATTTCTACTAATGGTATTAGAAAAGTTGATATATAAAAGGTAACCATACAAACATCGTCCTGGTTGCTTTATGTTATTCATCAATTCATGATCCTCCTAACGAGAAAAATGACCTTTGATGAAAATCTTACACTAGACTGCAATTAAGCACATATTTTCATATCTAATTCTCAGTTGTTTCTTTCTTCCACATGGTCATTTATTATATTGCTAAAAAAAGTATATTTAATGGCTCCTAATATTCAATTGATATGTGCAGTACATCACTGAATGAAAAAATACATGATGATATACAGTGGCAGAGGCAATGGAGCATGTAGGGAGCTTCTAAGATGAAGAACTTGAAACTTATAACTAAAGTTTCTTTTAAAAAATCTCTATAATTCTCTTCTACCATATTCCACCTTCAAAGAATTTCTCCTTTTCACCAATTTATTATTGCATTACTGATCAACATCTTGATATATCAAAGAAATAATTCTTAGAAATACTGTTACCATAGTCCAGAGTATCAAAATATATAATGACTTATTTCCCCTACTACTCCTTTCCCTTATTACAGCGTTATTTCCCCCCCAATAACACCAAGACACTATAAATCTGCCTAATGTCTATAAAACTCCAATCAAGGGGGATCCCTGGGTGGCACAGCAGCATAGCGCCTGCCTTTGGCCCAGGGCATGATCCTGGAGACCCGGGATCGAATCCCACATCAGGCTCCCGGTGCATGGAGCCTGCTTCTCCCTCTGCCTGTGTCTCTGCCTCTCTCTCTCTCTCTGTGTGACTATCATAAATAAATAAATAAATAAATAAATAAATAAATAAATAAATAACTCCAATCAAGGAAGGCCCAACTATTCCTGGTTTTGAGTTCATAAATGAACCCTGTGTGGTGCAATAAAAAAGGAATATTTCGCTAATATTTTTCAATCTAGGCTAATGTATGATTCCAAAAATCAACTCAGTAAATCTGGATGGTTTCACTCAAAGAAAAAATAGTCTAAAAATGTACAGACTAGATATTCTTAATAGTCCAGAAATGTATATTTTTCTACCAAACTTCTAAGTTTAAAATAGCAAGAGTATGGGGTTTTTATATATTAATAAATGCGTGGAGTTCAGATACTGTGCATTAAAAGGAATCCATAGGCATTAATAGGAAGCAGAATTAGAGGCAAAATTTAAATTCAACAATTTATAACTTTAATTAGGACATAAGTCCAAATAAAAGAATACTGCATTTCCAAATAAAGGTAGATGCCTATATCAGTATTTTATTTTAATGAATATAGCTTATCAAAAATTTCCACAAAATCATATTTGTTTTTTAGTCCCTTTTCAAATTGTGTTTGTACTGTTGCTGAGAACATAAATCTCAAAATGAGATTTATAAAGTCATCATTTCCTTTCAAATGCTCATGATCAACATAATACTGAACACTAATATCATTTTGGACATTGGGAAAATTACCTAACTTTTCTAGCGCTTAGTTTTCTAGTCTATGTAATGGAAATGATAATAGTATCTACTTCATAGAGTTCTTTTGAGAATTTAGTAAAATTGGAAATATAAGACAATGAGTACAGAGTCTGGCATACACTAAATATTCAATAAATGTTAGTGCTAACATTATTATGATAATGATCTTTACCATCATTATTATGTCACAATCCTCTCTTCTGACCTTATAGTTAAAACCATCTCAGATTCCAGTTTCTTCTGATATTTTCTGTAATTCAGCCATGGAGACTCTCGGTAATATCCAGATGATGATGATGATGATGATGATGATGATGATGATGACAATAACTATATGACAATGTGGACAATAAAGACAAAGTCCCAGAACAGCTTGCTATGAATGATCATGTGAGTTAGGAGGATTCTTGTATTATAGCCAGAAAACCCAGGAGTGTTTCAACCTAGGCTTTGTTTCTTTTCACATGATATCCACATAGAAGAAATATTCATAAGAATCCAGGGGAAATGGCAAATAAGTTACCAGTTTATTATTAGCTTGTTCTGTACTTAAATTCCAAAGCAGAGATCTCTGGTTAGCTGTGTTAATGAATGTAACCTGGTGAAAAGGATTGCTTTAAGTGCTTTTTTTTCACTAGTTTAAGTATAAATCCATATTTTAGGGTCTTACTAACTTCAGGTTGACCATTTGGTACAAAAGACGAAAAAGATGAGAATGCTTGTTGATGCCAAGAAGGACAAAGAGAGTAGGATGACTAGGATTACCTTTGAAGAAGACCCTTCAACACTTTCTCTGGCTCTTGCTTCATGGTACAAGAGGAAGGAGGGAGATTCACAATTAAATGCAGGACCTTATATACCATACCCCCATCTACAACTAAATGTGGTCCAACAATGTTTAGGATTTGGCTCCAATTAGATTAATATTCCTTTGGAAAGTTAATATTTCCTTAGAAGAAGGAAAAAGAAATCCTTCTCTACTCTTTTTCCCAAATGGTGATTCAAGCACCTTTTGAGCCTATAATAAAAAGAAATGGAATGTAGCTCTATAACACATCAAAAAATAATAATTGCTAAAAAAAAGTCTGAAAAATAATAATGAATAATGAAATTTTGAGTTCTTGCCTTTAAGCCCTCTAAAAAATTATGTTTTTAGTACCTAGCCTAGAAAGGCCTAACATTTCTGAAACTATATCTCTTCTTGAATAGAAATGAATAGATTTTTTAAAAAATCTTGTTTATCGGTTTAGCTCTCAACTAATCAATGAAATGCAGTTATTAATTGCCAATGAATAAATATATATATGTATATATATATATATATATATATATATATACACATACACACAAAGATGGAAGACCTCCTCTATGACAGCATCAAATGCAAAAGAAAAGGACAAAAATCAAATGTTTTTTGTAAAATCAGCATAACTAGAAGCTTATGCAGATAACAAACAACCAAATGATAAATATCCTCCAAGGCACTTTGTGCTCTTACAATCTTCTGGCCAATTAATTACCTTACTATTATTTCATAAATGATTCTTTTTTTTTTTTTAATTTTTTTTATTTATTTATGATAGTCACAGAGAGAGAGAGAGAGGCAGAGATACAGGCAGAGGGAGAAGCAGGCTCTATGCACCGGGAGCCTGACGTGGGATTCGATCCCGGGTCTCCAGGATCGCGCCCTGGGCCAAAGGCAGGCGCCAAACCGCTGCGCCACCCAGGGATCCCTCATAAATGATTCTTAAACATACCCATAATTGGAAATTTCATTCTAATATTTTTTTTCTGTTTTGAATATTGAATACATTTTCAAAACCTCTACAGACTGCAAGGCAAAATGACCCAAGATTTTCTTTACTTAACCACAGATCGTAAGAAGAGAAAAGAAAAGCTTTCTGACCGTTTTTTGAGTTGGTCCTCGGTAGGGTTGAATCACAGCAGTTTGTGAATGTTTCACAGATTCCTGAAAACATCAGTTACACTTCAATTGTTCAGATCTAAACTACTTTTATATTATAAAAGAGAAATAAAATTGGCTTAGACTTCCTTATCCATTCATCCATTCAAGATCTGACTCTCAGAAAGATACAATCTATGAAGCAGAGAGTTATTATATAATGAGGCAATTAATACAATATAGATGTAAAAGAAGGTATTTGGGAGTAGAGAAGAGGGAGCAAGTCACTCTGCCTGGGGGAAGGGGAAGGAGGTGTGGGAAGGATTCAAGGAGAAGATGGAAAAACTGTTTTCAGTATGACTAAGAGAACCAGGTGGACAAAGGCAGGGTACGAGGTGTGGCAGAGGTAGAGGAAAGGACATTCTAGGTGGAAGGAAAATCTTCATACATGCATGGAGGCATGGCAAAATATATATGTTTGGGGAGTTGATAATCCTTTTTTGCCAAGAAATCACAAGAGAAATGAAAAAATAGAAGGAAGAGAATGCTGGTAGATGATGCTAGAAAATTAAGCAATGAACACGCAGTGAAAATAAGGCACAATCAAGAGTTTGAAACTGATTCTCTGATGATTTCTGAAGGGGAATTAGTGATAGTTTATTTGAAGAATGTATTTTAAAAGAAAGATTAGTAGAGGCCATTGTAAAAATTAGCATGCAACTGAACTTTGGCAATGGAAATAGAGAGAAGGAGATGTTTAGGAGATTAAACACGCGCACACACACACACACACAGGTTAGAGGAACAGATTAGATGCTGAGGATGGAGGAGAAGGAATCATCTAAAATGAAGCCCTAATATGCTAATTAACAAATTATAGAAATACAGGAAAGATCTAATTAGTGGAGAAATCTGTGAGCCCAACTTTTCATATACTGAGTTAGAGGTGCTTCTGGGACAACCAGGTAAAGCTATTCCATTGTTATTTAGGTAGAATCTGTGGCCAAGAGAGGTTTGGGCACGAGATAAAGATTTGCAAATCACTGCCACTCAGTTGGCAGTCTAGGCTATGGAATTGGAAAAGACTGCCCAGAGAGAAATTGTGGAGAGAAGAGAAGTGACTCACTCTCATTGCATAATAACTGAGTCATCAGATGGTATATCAGGTCTGATTACTTACTGATTGTAATTTTAAAAGACCTGGGCAGGGCTGGATTGTCCCAAAAGGCAAAGAACAATCTCCTTAGTGCCCCTCTGGCAAGGGTGGAGAAGATACGAGAGGAGCTGTTGTAGTTGAAGCAGGAGTAGGATTGGGAGCACAGAGAGCCCACAGTGCACCTAGGGCTTCAGAGAACACACCATTAACTATATGGTAATATCTGAGAAGCTTTCAAATTATCCTTTTGATTGAATTTCTACCAGGTACATGTGTACACATGTGCATGTGTGTATGTGTACATATGTGTATATGTGTGTGTGTGTGTGTTCATGTGTGATTTCCATAGACACAACACAGGAACTGGCAAACAGAATCCATTGATAAAACAATACACCATCCAATGTCATCTACTTTCTACTTAGGTAAGTATTCAGTTATCATCTCTTGTTGAAGCCATCCCTTGAGCTCCAATTCTTCCTGGAGGACTCTGTATCGCCTTTTTGGATTTGCTTCACTGGCTCATCATCTATATTGCCTTTCTGTCCCATTACACGCAAAATCATTCATTCTTTCAACAAATATTTCATTTCAATCTACTTTATATTCCAATTCTTAAAACAGGGCCTAGTACAGATGGAGTTTATAAATTATTTAAAAAATTGAAGAATACTATTACTGTTATTGGTATTATTTTTATAGTAGTAACTATTATTTATTGAAAGGAGACCAGGAAAAAAAAAATGAAACGAGGCCAGGATCCTTAACAATTTATTGAGTACTTTTCATATATTCTGGGGTTTGTGCTAAATGTTTTATATGGGGGATCCCTGGGTGGCTCAGTGGTTTGACACCTGCCTTTGGTCCAGGGCGCAATCCTGGAGTCCCGGGATCGAGTCCCGTGTCAGGCTCCCGGCATGGAGCCTGCTTCTCCCTCTGCGCCTCTCTCTCTCTCTCATGAATAAATAAATAAAATCTTAAAAAAATGTTTTATATGTATTATCTCCTTTTAATCCTCATGATAATCCTAGGGTATAGACATTATTATTCTTAAGGGATGACTCCACTCTCCATCTCTGCCACTGTAATTTCAGCTACATCTAACACAGTTTGCACTCCCTTCCTGAGTTAGAGGGTTTGCTATTTGCAACTTTTCATCCCTTGGCATCTAGGAGTGCCACTCTGTTATGGGTTGAATACTAAAAAAAAAAAAAAAAAAAAAAAAAAAAAGGCTGGAAAAGGTGTCCTATTTCTCACCCACAGCATTCCTTCCACATCTGTACTGGGTTCCATTTCTTCTTGCCCTCAAAAACCATCTTCCATTAGTTTTCCTACTTTATTTCAACTTCTCAATTCCTTCTTACCCCTTCCACTGAATCCTTAAATATTCTCAGCTCTCTCTTACCTTAAAAAAGCACGAAAAATAATATATGTCTTATTTTCCCCAAATGTACTTTAAGCTAATACCTACATCTAGCCTATAGTTTTATGGGCAAAGTTACTGCTATAGTTGTCTATACTCCCTGGCTCCTGATTCTCATCCTTCTTCAGCTCACTGAGTAGGGGCTCTCCTACTCCTATCACTCAATCAAACACCATCACCACCAAGGTTATGCCTTTTTTCTTAACTCATTTTATGCTTTGCTGTGGTTACTTGGAAACACAACGTTTTTAGGGAAATTTATCACTAAAAATAACTTGCAAGACTGATTCAAAACATGCTGAACAATTGAAGGTGGGGCTGCCCTAAAATAGCAATAGCACACCAGTTTTACTGAATATCCCCAAAAAGGCTAGACAATATTAATTGCCCTTAATGAGGGAGGGTTAAAAATAAAATATTATAATTAGAAAAAGAAGTATTTTTAATCTATAAGATACTACTTGTCAGGTTTAATCTGATCCGTAGTGAAATGGAATAGAGAGGCCAAGCAAAAGTTGGTCGAAACAGGCTTTTAATGGGATGCACTGCTCTGGGGCCTGCAGGGGAGGGAGAGTGCGGGAGAAGTCGCACCCAGGCAGACCGCAGGGGGATCTGTAAAGAGTTTTCGGCGGGAAGGTGGGGGCAGGACAGCCTTCCAATTAGGGCAAGGGTTACGGGTCTTGTAAGCTAAGTTAGGGTAGGGTGGCAAGGAGGCATTATTGGGAGGTTGCTGGCCTGGAGTCGGCCGTTTTGAGGTCCCCAGTCTTGCCAGCCCAACACTCACTACTCAAGGCATCTATAAAGTGACTATGAAATAATTTTATAAGCAGTGGTAGAAGAGCAATAAAAAGTGAATTCACCATCAGAAAAATAATTGAAAATAACTGCAGCCAAGTTCAGAGACCTAGAGTCACAGCACTGGGACTTAATTGGTATGAATACTATTTATTGGCCTTGACTATGTTAAGAGTTTGTATTTAGATTTTAATATCTCTATGTCACTAGGAAACAGAAAAACTAAGGAACAAGACTTTTCTGAACAACAATGCCATGCTGGGCAAGCCAGTAAGAGATTTGTAGAAGCTCAGTTGGAGAAAAGACACAAATTCAAAAGAAGTTTGATTAGAATTTAAGTCTTGGAATGGCTACTGAGGAGGGAAAGGAGAGGAGGGAGGGGGTTTAATGGAGAAGGCTTTGAGAGATAGGTGTTCTAGGGAAGAATGATAACTAAAACCTTTCCAAATTTGCGACTCTTAAATGGTGTGATCCTGAAAAGAAAAAAATATAAATATATCTAATTTGCTTACACTATTCTTTGAACTTTATTGCTTAAACTTTGACTATATAAAACCCAAATATGAATTATCTGAAAGTAATGTAACTTGTTCAGAAATAAAGTGAATTCATTAGTTTCTTTATTAATAAAAAATTTAACCAATCCATATACTGTTGGTTGGTATTTACCAGTCCTCAGATCCAATCTAAATGGCTCTGTCCTCTACAAAGCTTTATATCTCAGGCCATATCACTATTAATGGCATTAAAGAGGCCAAGGACAAAATCCAGAGATTTCAGATATATTCCTTTATTTTAAATTACAGAGAAGCATCCCTGATTTATCAAAAATAGTTACAAGTGAGGAAAGCAGAAAGAATTTGAACAGTTTTGACATAGTAACAAGAATTTTACATTGTATTTTGATAAAGCCTTAAAAGTAACCCACTACTTAAAAAATCATTCAATAATATATGCCACAAACAACTTCATCTCTAACCACCTCTAAAGCCCATTCTTGAATTTCACCACTAAGACACAGGTTAAATTAGTGAAATGAAATGAGACTTGGGAAGAGGGTAGGGTCAGGAATAGGTAGTGGAGCAGATGAAGCTATACTTGGAAATAGGAGGAGAGACCAGGTGTGGCTCAGGTAAAACTCAGGGACGATGGAGGTCAGAGAAGGACCATGGGGTCACGGAGGGGTAGGGTAACATGAATACTAATCCATATTGAAATCATTACCCACATGGTCCAGTTGGGAACAGTGTTATATTCATAGAAGAGCAGTAAAATAAGAATCCTGATGTTTATTTATGTTTTTTCTCAAATTTTAAGGGAATTCCAGATTCTGCATAATGCTGTCCAGATGTAGATTGGGTGAGAACTTTCTCTAGTGTACATGAAAAGCACAGAGCCTAAGAAGAGTCATATGTTATTAATTTTCAGCTAGATACCCATACATTACAGGGTAATTTAAAAATATCTAAATTTTGTGGTTGCCAAATCAGCATGAAAATCTGTATGTCCATGATAACTAAATAATAGCCATGTTGAAATATCACTACTCAAGAGAAGAGGATAAGGGTAAATATCCATTAAAAAACTGGAATGAATTTGTCTCTTTATGCCACATGGTAATGAAAGCTGTAGTTAAGAAGATGCAAAGCCACTGATATAGAAAGTGGGCTATAGAGATGTTTTATCCTGGGGTGCCCAGGTGGCTCTGTTGATTAAGCGTCAGACTCTTGCTCTGAGGATTGTGAGCCCAAGCCCAGGATTCGGCTCCATGCTGGGCAAGGAACCTACATAAAAAATAAAAATAAATAAAGATGTTTAATCCTGTCAAAGCATTTTCTTGTGTCCTAAATTTGCTTATGTGATCAATCTTAAATATAAATCTGGATTCACTACTCTCTTATTTTGGGTACTCTCTTATTAAGAATTACTCCAAATTCATTATCAAATTACATATTAAACAGCTTTACAGAAGTGAAAAGCAACTCAAAAGTCTTAGTGGCTCAATGACAAACATTAAATTTTCCTCGTATTATATATCAATGATTGTGGGTCATCTGCTATAGCTCTTTCCACATATCTGCCTCTGAGAGCACCCAGGATTAAGGAGCAGTCCTTAAAAAAAAAAAAAAGATTTTATTTATTTATTCATGAGAGACAGAGAGAGAGAGAGAGAGAGAGAGAGAGAGAGAGGCAGAGACACAGGCAGAGGGAGAAGCAGGCTCCATGCAGGGAGCCCTACGTGGAACTCAATCCCGGGTCTCCAGGATCAGACCCTGGGCTGAAGGCAGCACTAAACCACTGAGCCACCCGGGCTGCCCAAGGAGCAGTCCTTATTTGGGACATGCATTCTTGTAGCAGAAATTTGGACACATGTAAATGTTCTTAAAGCTTCTGCTTGAATGAAGTAAATATCTCATCTGCTCATCTGTCATTGGCCAAAGCAAGTCACACGAACAAGCCCAACATAATGGACTGGGCATATAAACTCATCCTATAGAAGGCACTATAAGTCACATAGCAATGATGGGTTATATCATCCTTTTATAAGAAAGGGAACTACACAACTAGGATTGATAACACAGAGACTATACTGTAAGCTTTGGGGAGTTAACTGAACTGAGGTTTCTATAAGGATAGCAGCAGATTCTGATTTTTGTTAGATTAATCACCATAGCAAATTTTGAAAGGAAAGAATGCTTCTGTGACAAGATAAAACATTTTCACAGCTACTGTCTACTTCAGTAGTTCTGGGTTTTGTTGGTGAGCATTCAGGATCACTCATTCATGCCTTTCTATTCCTCTGAAGTATACTGTGAAAGGTCACCCGTAATATCCCTCTATCATCCATCCATATTTTAACTGCACCTTCTTCAGCATTTGACACTTTGAACACATTCTCTTTAAATCCCCTCACCACCTGGATTTAAGGACATAACTCTCTCCTGCTTCTTATCCAGCCCCTCCTATTTATTTTAAGGGTGCTTCTTCCTTTGCTTGCAAAGTGGTGTGGTTCTTTTGAGTACCATTCTTGGCCACCATTGTCTTTCTTATTTTATGCTCAATCTGTATTCTCTCATACACAACTTTAACTGTCTCCAAAGTTAAAATAATTTCACAGTGTGATTCTAACTCTGATCTTGCTCCTGACCTTCATGAAATTCATGATTCCCTCCTAGGCATTTTTCCAAAAATTCCATGTTTCCATGAGCCTCCAGAACTAGATAGTCATGTACTTCTCTCTGAAATATCTTTCCCCTTTACAGCTTAACCCTTATTTATATTTTTATATTCAACTCAAATATTCGCTCTCTAGACAGCTCTCCCCCCCTCCCCTTTGTGGGTTGACTGCCTTTTCAAAGAGAGTCCTTTGCATGGCTCCGTCATGGCACTCAACACACTATCATCATTGCTTATTTGTTTGTTTCTCTCCCTTTTAGAAACTCAGATCCTTTAAGGAAAAGACAGTTATTTGTTTTTGTATACATAGCAAAAACTGCATGTCTAGCACCTACCAGGTACTCAAAAATGTTTTAAAATGATTGAATTGATATAGAATGAGTGGTTAGTGAGAGATAGAATTCCTTTGAATCAGGAGATAAGTTTGGAGACCGAGAGTCAAGGAATCTTATCTATGATATATTTTTAGAAAAGTTCAAGTCTACAGTGTCTGCTACAAAGGTGATATAATCTAGGACACCTTATGAGAATTTTTTTAAATGTGAAGCTTCATAACCTAAAGGGTAATTTTATTCAAGTTTTATAAATGATCTTCTTACAACCAGATATCCATGTGTTTTAATTGTTCATGTTTTCGTTTGAGTTTATGATCATGTTGTAAAGTGGAACTATTTTAATTATTTCTGGCTTTATCAGACAGGCATTTATTCATAGGATCAGGGCCACTAGGGACCTATCTGTGTGTGTGTGTGTGTGTGTGTGTGTGTGTGTGTGTGTGTGTGTCTATCTATCGATCTATCGATCTATCGATCTCTCTATGGATTTGTTATAGAGATTTGACCTTACACAATTGTGGGAGCTGCTTAAAAAGCAGTCTCTTTAAGTCTGTTGTCTTTCCATCCAGTGCTGGAGCTTAAAATCTATGAGATAGGCAGTCAGGAAGAGAAAATGGTTGCAAAGTCAGGGAGACCAAGAATAAACTGGAACCCATAAGCACGAGCTGGAATCTGCAAGGTTGGACTGAAACTGATGTCAGTTTTTGTTCCTCTGCCCTTAGTGCTATGTGTATTCTGGAGTGTCAGGGTGGGGGGGCGGGGGGCTTCACCATGAGGCTAAACAAATACACTTGTCCCAAGAGTCAGAGAAGTTATAGGAGGGAAGTGCAAGAGTTGTAGGCCCAGCTCCTGGCTTACGCGAAGTGGGTGAGCCAGCCTATAAGTGACAATGTATGTGAGCCACAAAATAATTGCTGCTTCACGTCTGCCTTCCAAATCTTGCACAAGAATATCCTTTGTGGTTTACCCTAACCAAAGACTTTCAAGAAAGGTCATTCTGGGAAATGTAGTTCAGGCTAGCCAAGTTGACACATTGCAAAGCCACCACACTGGCTTATGAAAATTAAGTTATATGTGTATGCCAAATGACATCACAGCCTAGTGTATTTATTGAATATTTTCTTGTTCTAGTCTTTGGCCATTAACTCACTGAATTATCACAACCCAATGCTATAGGGACTGTTACTGTTCCCATTTTCCAGATGTGAGGAAACTAAATCACAAAATGGTTAAGTAATTCGCCTGAAGTCATTGAGCCAGTAAGTAGTAGCAGAAGCAGGATTTAAACTACCTGGGAAATACAACTCTAGAGCCTCTGCTCTTGCCCATTATGCTCTATCACCCTGTGCAACACTGTGAGAAAAGTTCTGGAAGAATTGAGTCGACAGATGGCATAATGTAGTCTAAGCCTAGAAAGTGTGAAAGCACCTGGGCCGTAGCAGTCAGCACTGATTTTCCACTGTGCAAAACACAACATTGTTTGTTTGATTAAATTAATGCTAAAAAAAAATTAATGCTTTAAATTTTGCTGGAATTTACTTTTTATGGATTTAATATTTTGGTTTCATGTTGTATGAAAGCTATGGTGACGTATAAGGAATTTATATATTATTTATATTTGCATGTATAATTTTTATGATGAAAAGAATTAAAATCAATATGGCTCTCAAATAGCAAATGCTTTAACTCATCTTGAGGTGAGCTGGGCTATTTCTGAGAAAGAAAGGAAATGTAAGGAGCCAACGTCTCTCAGTTATCACTAATAAATTAAAGGATGAAAAAATGCACTAAAAATAAACAAGTGAATCACTACTTAAGTCCACAGAGAAATGCTTTTTAAAAACCCTCAATTCCGGGGTTCCTGGGTGGCACAATAGGTTAAAGTGCCTGACTCAGCTTTCAGCTCAGGTTGTGACCTCAGGGTCCTGATTTTGGGGTTGAGGGGATTGAGCTGCACATCCTCTCTGTGCTCAGTGCGGAGTTTGCTTTAGATCTCTTTCCCTCTGACCCTCCCCCTTCTAAAAAATAAATCTTTAAAAAAAAAAATCTCAATCCCTACTAAATGAGAGATGCTTTTGACAGATGATACTGTTTGTGAATTAAATGTACATGCAATTCTCCTTGTCCAATCACAAAAAGCCAGATTTTCACAACAAAAATACTTCCTCTTTGTCTGTGGGGCAGATTCTTAAAATGTTCCAAATGTGCTCTAGCAGGCAAAAGCAATGGGAATCAAGGTACGTCAGGATGATTATGGTTGTCTGGTTGGGAGCCTTCTGAGACTGTCCTTGTGCAATTCTCTGTGTAATTCAGCATTTGAAAATTAAAACGCATTTGGAGTTTTCTGTGACCATGGCTTTGCATTGCACAATTCCTGAACTGCTTTCAATCACTTAACCACTTCCCCCTTACACGGATTGCCTACATTTCCTTTACAGCGCATCATGCACTAGGAGAAGCGTCTTAGTCTATAATGTGTGTCTCACCTGCAAAACACTGGAATCATACTTGGCGCTGAGTCAGCTAACAGACTTACAGTGGCTCTATCCTGAAAATCTAATTTGTATAAAATTCTGAAACTACCAATCTCTAAAAATACACTCAGCTTTAGATAAGGTATATTTTCCTAAAAGTGCTTTTTTTTTTTTCTTAAGATTTATTTATGTATTTGAGAGAGAGAGAGAGAGTGTGCAGAGAAGGGGCAGAGGGAGAGAATGTCTAAGCAGACTCCCACTGAGCAGGGAGCCTGAGGGGGACTGGATCTTGCAAGCCATGAGCTCCGGACCTGAGCCCAATCCAAGAGTTGATGCTTCACGGACTAAGCCACCCAGGCGCTCCCCAAAACTAGTTTATTAAATGCCTTGCCTGCAGATCAACTGCCTGCCCTGGCCCTGGAGCATCTCTGTCTGTGTTGGATGCTTCCTGCCCTAAATACAGGCCCTGCCAAGCCCATCTCTGCCTTGCCTGCTATTTGGAATCCTCTCTCGTCTTTTATAGAATCCCTTTTGGTTTTGATAAGACCTAGCACACAGAGTGCTTACTATGTGCCAGACACCCTTTTAAGCATATACTAATTTTTAAATGATGCAAAAGAGTGGTAAAATAATTTCTAGCAGATTATGTAGCCATTAAAAATAAGGAGATATAGGGGCACCTGGGTGGCTCAATTGGTTAAGTATCTGCCTTCGTCTTAGGTTGTAATCTCAGAATCCTGGAAAAGTGCCCATTCGGGTTCCCTGCTCAGCAGGCAGTCTGCTTTTCCCTCTCCCTTTTCACTGCCCCCACCCCCATTCATGCTCTCTGTATCTCTCTCAAATAAATAAATAAAATTTAAAAAAATAAATAAGGAGGCATAATAATATGAAACCTTATTGATGATATAATATTAAGTGGAAAATCAAGTTGCAGAACAAAACGTTAACATAATCACCTACGTTAAAACTATACATTAGATATATAAATAATAGTTCTTGTTCTTTCTCTCTCTCTCTCTCTACACATACACACACACATGCAGCTTAAAGTTTTAGAAAGCATATATTTATATATCTGTATAGTTTAAATTTTTCAATGAACATTTAAAAACAAAACAAACAGGAAAATGACTATATAAAAATAAACTATGATTTTAACAAACATACCAGAACTGGCGATTTTTTTTAAAGATTTTATTTATTTATTCATGACAGACACAGAGAGGCAGAGACACATGCAGAGGGGGAAGCAGGCTCCATGCAGGGAGCCTGATGCGGAACTCGATCCCAGGACTCCGGGATCACACCCTGAGCCAAAGGCAGATGCTCGACCACTAAGCCACCCAGGTTCCTCAGAACTGGCAATTTAAGTAAATTCGTGTTATATTCATGAAAGGAGAGAAACTTGGCTAGATATTATCCTTATTTTAATTATGATTAAAAAATTTTTTTGATATCCACTGTTAAGAACTGCCAACTAAACCAACATTGTGTTTTTCTGAATATCCCCCTATGAGAACATAGATTTCTAATTTGGGGATTTTTTTTAACCACACAGTGGCATTTGTCATTGTGGCTGATGAATGAAATTGCTAATGAGCCTGGGTAATGCCGATTTTAGTCAAAACTGTGCAGACCTCTCTCATTCAGAGCACTGTAATTTTTTAAAGGATGTTTTATGGGTAACCACTCCTTTTATAGGGTATAGAGACCTCAAAGTGTTTTCAAAGTCTATTTCAAAATAATAAGCTTAATTACACTCTGTGGGGAGAAATCTGCATATTTACCAAAATTTTCACTGCTGAGGTTCCATTATTTTAGTTAGCCGCCAACTGGACTAAATCTTTAAAACTTTTTAATAATTTCATCAGTGGTAGAAGTTACTAGGTAAATGCTTTACTTATCACCTGAGATTTTTCTTCCTCCTTCTTTTAACAGTACATCTGTCATTTCACCTCTATAAGTAACTTTTGAATGTAAAGTATTTCACATATTTTATAACTTATTCTTGCATTTGAATGAAAATAACCTTTTACTATTTTTGCCTATAATTACCATTGCGACGAATAGCAGTAACCACCAAGTTGCTTAAATAAAAAACATGAAGTCCTCCTAGAACTTTTCTCTTTCTTGGATTTCCCAAATCCATTATCTTCGAGCCCTGTCAACTCTTTTTATTAAGTGCTCCTTAAATATTACTTTAGAGCTTTTTCACTTCTTATATAGATTCCTATCATAGTCTCACTAGACCTCTGCGTTTAGCTTTATCTCTTCTAACATAACTTCCTCAGTGTCATCACAACAAACTTTCTAAGGCACAAATCAGTAAACCCCCATCAACTTCGAGATAAAACACAAACCTAAGGCTGTACAAAATCTGACCCCTGGCTACCTATCTTCCCAGTCTTATCTTTTCTCCAAATTCCACAGGCATCCTAAGATCTGGCCACAGACAACAACCTATAGTTTTGTGAGCATGCCGTACTCCCTTCCTACACCTTTCCATTATTTTCCCTTTATCCTTTCTCAGCTTAATTATTTCTCCTTTGAAAACATCTGTTTCACTTCTACCAAGATTTATTTTTATTGGAACCTCCCTAACTCCATTACTCAGAACTAAAATAGGTAAGCTTCCTTTAGGAACCCATAGATCTTTCCATGCCTTATTACATTTGTTATACCAGGACTTTTGTTTGTAAGTTCTAAAACTAAACCCAAAACATTTAAAAATAGAGAAGGGGGAACTAGAGAGAATGCATTAAGTTAAAGCCAGTGGAGGGTGCCTGGGGGGTTCATTTGGTAATTAAGTGCCTGACTTCAGCCAGGGTCATGATCCCGGGGTCCTGGGTCCACCCTGCTTTGGGCTCCCTGCTCAGCAGGGAGTCTGCTTCTCCCTCACCCTCTGCTCCTCCCTTCGGCTTGTGTACTCTCTCTCTCTCTCTCTCTCTCTCTCAGGTAAATAAATAAATAAAATATTTTAAAAAACAGCAAAACGTTAAAGCTAGTGGAAAGACCAAGAGGTAAATTTTAAAGCATAGCTGAATATAGTGGCTTAACCAATGTCTTCAGGAGTCCACATATTTTCCTCCATTTTTATCTTTATTTTCCCCTATATTATTGGCCTTAATCTCAAGTAGGCCACCACTACATGGTGACAAAGAAGGTCACCAGCTACTTTTTTAAAATTTCCATCAAAAGTACTAAGATAGCTTCTCATTGAACTAGCTTCGGCCATTTACCTGTTTTACTGAACACTCACATTACTCAGGACAATGAGATAGCCTGACTGACCAGGTCATATACTCACTCTTGGTGCTGGGGTATGTGATAGAATCAGTGCTTCCTAACTATTAACTGACAATAAGAGAAATAGTCCACCAGAAAGGTGCTGAACATAGAAGGATGCATAAATCTACTATAACCCTTATCATACTATATTATTATAGTCTGTTTGTCTGCTCACTAATTTGTGAGCCTTTTCAAGGTATAGATTAGATTGTTTTCTTAAAAAAAAAAAGATTTTATTTATGTATTCATGAAAGACACACAGAGAGAGAGGCAGAGACACAGGCAGAGGGAGAAGCAGGCTCCATGCAGGAAGCCCAATGTGGGACTCGATTTTGGAACTCTGGGATTACACCCTGGGCAGAAGGCAGGTGCTAAACTGCTGAGCCCTCCAGGCGTCCCAAGATTATATTGTTTTCAACTATGTAACCCAATCACTAAGTATACTCATATTAGTGTTCTTGTGAGAACTTCATGAGATAATGTATTTATAGCATTTGTAATACTATTCAACCATAAAAAAGAATGAAATATTGCCCTTTATGACAAAATGGATGGACTAGAGGGTGTTACGCTAAGTGAAATAAATCACATAGAAAAAGACAAATACTATACAATCTCACTTACATGTGGAATTTAAAAAATAAATAAACTAAGTGGTTTATTTATTTTTTAAGATTTTATTATTTATTCATAAGAGACAGAGACACACACACACACACACACAGACACACAGACACAGCCAGAGGGAGAAGCAGGCTCCATGCTGGGAGACTGACATGGGACTCCATCCTGGGTCTCCAGGATCAGGCCCTGGGCTGAAGGTGGCGCTAAACTGCTGAGCCACTCGGGCTGCCCTGGATCCTTCTTTTTAAGAACAGTGAGTTTTCTCAGAACCCTTCCTTTCCCAAACCAATTACTGCCAATTACTGTGACATATCCTTGGGCAGAACTGGATCAGAGTGAGACCGCTTCAATTCTCAATGGATTAAGCAAGATGTTTTCAAAGGAGGACAATGTGCTCTCTAACATTTTTGGGGCCCTGTCAATATTAAGGCAGGGGTGGGGGTGGTGAGGGAGCATACAGCTTTAGTGCTGACAAAAAGTCTACATTTTGTAGGTGTTTCCAAAGTAATATGCACTCATTGTTGCAATCTAATACATCTGTAGTGTCTATAGTAACATTACTATTCTCCCCTATTGGCCCCTTATTTTATCCTCTAGTATATACAGAGTTAGCAGTTTGGTATGCTTCTTATTTGCTCATACAGAAACAAGACCATGCTGGTGAGTTGGCTTCCCCAAATTGAAACATGCTATATATATTCTATAACATTTTCTTTCTAATAGGTGCATATCTCTTCTATAATATACTGTGCCACTTATAAATTGCATTGCTTTTCAGGTCAAAGACCACTCTTTGCCCTGTTTCTTGATCCTGAAGCCGTCTTTAAACATTTCTTTTTTGATAGCTGGCTCAGTTTTTAGGGTCTTTCAATAGAGGGTGCTGGAGAGACACCGCAAGTCCAAGGTAGGAAGAAGGATTTCTCTTCCTGCTTCCTAAGTGTGGTTTTGGCATGGCAGCCAGTTGATGGCCCTGGAAAAGGCCTAGTAATGCCTTGTATCAGCAGCTCACCTCGTGGACACTCTGACAAGTTTTTCTGCCACGCTGAAGGTTGGTCTGGGGACCAGCTGTAGTGTCCCTAGCAAGTTTCTTGCCACAAGCACGCTGTGTTCCCATGGCAAGCCTCACCCTCACCGGAGGTCTGAATCTTCAGTCTTGGCCAGAGGGAGAAGAGCTCTTTTAGTTTCTTCCTTCCTTCTTCAACTCTCTTTCAGCCCAAGGAATAATAAATGCTTTAAGCGTTTGCTACTTTTCTACTTCTTAGAGTTTTCTTTCCCTCTTTTAGTAGTTAACCAATTTTACAGCTTAGCAATTCTTCATATCAAATTTTCTCCGTTCAAATTACTGTTGTGATTTCTTTCTTCTCACTGGATTCTGACCGATACAGATGAATATACTATCATTTGTGGTTTCGCTTGTATATCTTGCTTTTCTCTTTATTATTTAATAAATATTTACTGAGAACCTACTGTGTGCCACGTACTAGTTTAAACAAAAGGAATATTGTAATAAATAAAACTAATAAAGTCCTTACTTCATGGAGTTATAGTCTAGAGCAAAGATTCAGATAATACAAATAAACATAAAACAAAAGATAGTGATAAATGCTGTGAAGAAAATAGGAATATTTAAGAGACTAGAGAGTAAAAATAAATCAGAGGATAGAGAACAACTGGGTCACATACATTATTCATTAATTTAACAAATTATATTGAATTGTTACCCTATGTCAACCCTGTCCTATGAGCTAGAAATACAAAGAAATGATTGAACATGACCCTTTCCTTCTTAGAACTCATGGTTTTGAGCATATTACCCTGGTCCTTTAAAGATACCACCTAGGAGACAGTTCTCCCAAACAAAAATATTTTGTAAGCCAGGAAGTTAAAATCCCAAACCATACCAGGGAGTACTTACTCTGCGAAGAAAAAGACGAATGGCATTTTTTCAGGTACGTAAGTAAATATAAGGCAGTAAAACATGTTTATACACATACTGCCTATATTGCTTTATCATTTTCAGCATGATGATAAACCGCCCATAGAGATTACCAACTCTGATCTCTTCACACATTACAGTCAGATGCCAACATCTTTCTTTCAGAAAATTTGAGAATCCCCTGTATCATCTTCAACCTTCTTTATTCTTCCAGGAATAAATTAATAATAAACTATTGCTTCATGAAGTGACCTCACACAACAACTCCTTGAACTCTGTATACATTAACACAACCAGAATGATGTGAGATTAGGGGAAATCCCATATACTTTCTGTGGCTCATCATTTCCTTAACCTTGCCAACTTTTTTTTTTTTTTACCTTCATAAACACTATGATATAATTATAATGTTCAGCCATTGTTTAGCTTCCTAATCTGGATATGAAGATGGATAGATTTACCAGGAAAATGGAAAAGTTGGTTTCAGGCTGTATTCCTTAAAGTTTGGTCATGAAATAAGGATCAAATATTACTATTCAGAAGCATGGCTGCCTTATTGTAGAGAGTAGAAATTTTCTTTGTGTTCATATATGCAACTACTACATTTTCTACTTTAATTAAAGCAGATGCTATATGAACATTTTTCAGGCTGAAAAACATTTTCCCTGAAAAACAGGGAAGTCCAAATATGAGGAAATAGGGTTTCATAACTTAACTGAAAATTCAGAGATAAAAACTTATCTGGCAAAAAAATTACATTAAAGATGGAAATGAAAATTAAAACTGCTAGTCTAGTTAAAGGATTATCTTTAATCAGTGAAAAATAATTTCAATCCCTCGTCTTTAAAATGAGACAAGTAATACCTTCCAGCTCCAGTTGTTAAAGGACCATATATGAGAGTGAATATGAAGCACCCAGGGCAGTTCCAGCACTCTACAGGGACTCAACTAAAGTTTGTTCCTTTCCTTTCCTCTTTTCTTAGTATCTCCAAGAAATATCCTTGGAATACACTCTCCTTGACTGGCTAGAACAAAATAATATCAACCATGCTGTTAATGATTCCAAGCTTTTTCAAAATGTTTTTCTCCATGTGCTTCACTTTATCCAGTGAATATTTCTAAGCACCTACTACATGCAAGATCCCTCCAGGTCCTAGAGAATATGGCTCTGAATATACCTGACACAGCCTTTGAGTCTCATGAGAAAGACAAGTACCCATCAAACAATTATGCAAGTAATTAATTATAATCATCCCTATTTCATACCTTTCTCCTTAAACTCTTCTCATTGAGTAATGTATGATATGCTTGGCTTATTTACCTAGCTTATTGTCTCTTTCCCACTATAATGCCTGTTTTATAACCTACTGAATTCATCAAGATGAGTGTTTGACATATAAGACATTCAACGAATATTTGTTGAAAGAAATGCATGAATTATAATTTTAACAAAAACTTTGAAAAAGTTAAGGAAACTATATGAGCCTTTAACACAAGGGTTAACCTAGTGTTTTATACCAAGGCTTAAAAAAAGAAGTTTCATTGTATGTAAAAGAGAAATAAGGGACTGGTCATATAGAAATTTAAGGGCCTAATTGATGTCTTCTGAGAAACCATAAAGTGCTAAAGTTGAGGTTAGAACACAGGAAGAGAAGAATCAGACCTATAAATACAGAGAACAAACTGATGGTTACCAGAGAGAAGAGGATGAAGGGATGTACAAATATGTAAAGGGGAGAGGGAGATACAGACTTCCAGTTATGGAATGAACAAGTCACAGGAAGAAAAGGCACAGCATAGAGAATATAGTCAATGATATTATAATACTATTATACGGTGACAGATGGTAGCCACACTTGTGTATATGGTACATGTATAGATTATAGTGTATAGTATAGTATATAGAATGTAGTATGATGCATAGACATGCTGAATCCACTATGCTGTACACTTGAACCTAATGTAACATTATCTGTCAACTATACTCAAAAACAAACAGACAGGATCCCTGGGTGGCTCAGCGGTTTGGCGCCTGCCCTCGGCCCAGGGTGTGGTCCTGGGGTCCTGGGATTGAGTTCCACATTGGGCTACCTGTGTGGGGCCTGCTTCTCTCTCTGCCCGTGTCTCTGCCTCTCTCTGTGTGTGTGTCTCTCATAAATAAAGAAAATCTTAAAAAAAAAAAAAAACAACAACAACAAAAACAGATACAGACTGAGTGAAAAATTTTGTAACTTAGCACTGGTGTAAAGAACTAAGATTAATATAAGAAAAGATATAAATAATTCATTAAACCTTCAGGGGAAGATACAAATCCTGCATGTTAGTTTGAAAGGATCATAACCTCTAATGAAGTGAGTAGTAAAAGAAAGGGTAGTCAGGCAAGCCCATTTGACCATTATTTTAATTAATTTTAATTAAAAATTTCTTTTTCACAGGCTAAACACATATTTGATTAAATTTAATTCTATTCTTGCAACTTCTCAGATATCTATGCTGGAAAAAAGACACATGTTTAGCCTGTGGAAGTCCAATCTAGGCAGATAGTTTCTCAAGCTGTGTGTATTAATGCCTAAGAGTCAAAAATCAGTTTTTATAAGGCTGGTCTTAAAACAAAAATGAATGCTAAACAACATATATGACTGTATCTAACCTATGTGATCTCAAGCGCATAAAGGAAACCTTAGACAAATGGGAATGTGCAACTTTCTCTAAAAAGTTCTGTGATCAAAATGTTCAGAAACACACTTTCTTCTTGATGTTCCCAAAGGGAGATTTTCACATATAACAAGATACTCTCTTACTGGGAATTTTATTACATTCTGACACTAGCCTGTGTCCATGTAGTCAATCAAAAACAATATAATTTTTTGAAATATGAGAATACTATAATGTAATTTGCTTTTTTTTTTTTTTTTTTTTTGAGAGAGAGAGAGGGAGAGAAAAGATAGAGGGAGAATGAGAATCTTAAGCAGGCTCCACGCCAAGCATGGAGCCCAATCTCATAACCCTGAGATATGATCTGAGCCAAAAATCAAGAGTCAGACAATCAACGGAGCCACCCAGGTGCCCGTATAATGTAAGGTTCTTTTTTAATAAATACACTTTGCTGAGAACATTTTATTGTGTAATGCATCAAGGCTAATTTATCATTTGACCCTTTATGATAAATATGTTGGACAGAGTTCTATAATTTCATCATAAACACAGCATATATTTTTAAAGATTTATTTATTTATTTCAGTGAGAGAGAGTGTGTGAAGAATGCAGGGGGGAGGGACAGAGAAAGAGGGAGAGAGAAACTCAAGTAGACTCTGCGCCAAGCCCAGAACCCATGTGAGGCTTGATCCCAGGACCCTGAGATCAGACATGAGTCAAAACCAAGAGTTAGAGGCTCAATCAACTGCACCACCCAGGCACCCCACGACATGTCTTTTGTCAAAGATAAGGAGAGATTACTAATTCTTATCTTTGTTTACTTCTCTAAATCAGCTTTGGGATCAATTCAGCTGATCTTGGAAATAACAAGATCCAAGCCTGGCACCATGGATATGGCAAGCAGAAAACTAGTTGACACCAAGAATTACTCATGGTGCAAATGGTTAAAGTTAAAAAGTTTTGTATGGGGGTGCCTTGGTGACTCAGTCCATTGAGTGTTCAACTCGTGATTTCAGGTCAGGTCATGATCTCAGGGTCATTAAATCCAGCCCCCTTTGGGCTTTGCACTCAATGTGGGGTCTGCTTGTCCCTCTCTCTCCCCCTCTGCCCCCTCCCCTCTTGTACACTCTCTCAGTCATACATGCTCTCTCTCTCATAAATAAATTAATTAGTTAATTCTTAAAAAATAAAGTTTTAGGGACACATGGCTAGGAAGCCAGATAAAATGAGATTAAATCAAGGAACTTCAATTAGTTTTGAAGGGATAGAATGCATGTGTGTTGGGGAAAGTGACAAGGTACGAAATTGGAATAAGCAAGTACATATCATATTATTAAAGTTTTTTTTTTTTTTTGTATGCCAGACATATATTACAAAGGGAATGAGGAGCTAGGGGCTATTGAAAAATCTTGATCCAGAAACTTAATATGAACAATACAGTGGAAAGAATCTAGAAGCATTGTGGTGTGAACATTGAGCTAGCAGTAGTGGAGAGAGTAGTGATTATATATGAATGGTGTCATTGGACTAGAGGAAGCTAATAAATAAGGCATTTAGTAATGAGAACCCAAATTAAGACAATCATATAAGAAGCAAAAAGTTGGTGCATATCTGGGAAAAAGTTAGATATACAAATACATGATTATTTTTATCAGAATCTATATACACTGTTCCTTTTATTTTTAAAGAAATGTGCTAATGTGCCATGCAACCTTTATCCCCTTTCTTTATTGTATTCCCAAAGTCTTCATTCCTCTCTGACATTCTCCATGCATTTTTTTTCACATTCCTGGTTTTGAATTCTTCCCAGAAAGTTACACACCACTTCAAACACCATGATGTCGAGAAAACTATACTGTATTTATGAGCTGGAGTTCTTTGTTGCTAAGTATAGAAACCATCTCTGAGGGAAAAGTAAGGAATCAAGACTCTGGGGTTAAAATAAGGAAAGAGGGTCAAAGTCCTATGGATAATTAGTAGGGTTTTAAACTAAGCAATGGAAATGTATTGTAAAGCCAGTGGGAGATTCCAAAGTCTATAGGAAAGCTACTTGGAAACCAAAGCAAATCTTTGAGGGCTAAAAGCTAAGAAATATAGAAAATTCTAGTTTAGAACATTAAGGCATCAGCAACAGAATGAAAAAAGTCAAACTCTGTCACGTTGTTCAAGGTCAAATTACAAAGTAAGCATCTATTATTTTTTAAGATTTTATTTATTTATTTGAGACCGAGAAAGAGAGAGAGTGAGCACAGGCAGGGGGATAGAGAGAAACAGACTTCTTGCTGAGCATGGAGCACGATGTAGGGCTCGATCTCAGGACACTGGGATCATGACCTGACCTGAAGGCAGACACTTAACCAACTGAGCCAACCAGGCACCCCTGAGGTAAGTATCTAATGGCACTATTGGTGTGAAATAATATCCTATTATTAAGGATAAAATTCTAAAAATCCCAGCACCTAGAACACAGCCCAGACAGAGTGAAGTCCTCTGCAAGTACTTGTTCAATGTTGAAAAGATGCTCAACCTTTGGTTAGGCACAGTAAAACTGATTAATGTCCAGTCATATTATATCAAGGGGGAGAATAATTCTCTAAAAGCAAATCTCTTGTTAGAAATAGAACAAGATATTGATCAGCCAAAAAACAATAAATACTTGCCATACCTAAAAAATGCTGGGGCACCTGAGTGGCCCAGACAGTTAATTGCCCAATTTCAGCCCTCGTCGTGATCTCAGGGTGGTGGAATGGAGCCCCCTGTTGGGCTCTGCATTCAGCTGGAGTCTCCTTGTTCCTTTCCCTCCTCCTCTACTTCTTCTATATTCTCCTGCATGCTTGCTTGCATACATACTCTCTCAAATAAATAAATAAATAAATAAATAAATAAATAAATAAGATATATTTGAAAAAATGCTGGGGCACCTGGGTGGTTCAGTTGGTTGAGCATCAGACTCTTGGTTTTGGCTCAGGTCATGATCTCAGGGTCATGACATCCAGCTCTGGGGGCTCTGGGTTTAGCGCAGTCTGTTTGAGATTCTCTTCTTCTCCTTCCCCTTCTATCTTACCTCCTGCTTGCACATGCTAGCTCTCACCCTCTCTAAAATAAATAAATAAATAAATAAATAAATAAATAAATAAATAAATAAATAAAATCTTTTAAAAATGTTAAGAATTTAGTAGTTTTCATTATATTCAGAGTACTCAGGAAATTCTGTAACTAATGCTAGGAAATCCAGTAGCACTAAATGAATAAATAAAATGTTTTTGAAAATAAATAAAATAGAATGCTGAGATCAAATTACCTTTTAACAATAAAATTGATATGTTGATCCATGATTTCTCCCCCCAATTTTTCTATTTCCTTATTTGTTGATTTTTCCCTATTTTGTGCAAAGTTAAGGTGGCTTCTGAGACACTATTTGTACATCCTGCTTTTATTCCTGGTTGCAACTGTTCATTTACTCCTTTTATTTCCTATTCCTCTTTGGAAAGCAAAGAAAGAGATTATTTTCTAATCCGATGATAATCTTCCTCATGTCATTCTTCTCTATTTCTTCCTGATCATAATCTTCCTCTATTTCCTTGCTTCATTCTGGAATTCATCTCCTCTCCCCCAGTCTAACCCAGCCTGGGTTTATTAACCTTCAGAGAGTATGGTGTAATACTAAACGCTTCCCCAACTGAGTCATGTAAATAAGAGTAACTTCTACTATTAAAGTTTAACAATTTGCTCTTTTGAAAACTTTGCTCTTTGAGGGGTCCACACAAAATGGAAAGAAACAGAATACTGTGAATAGTAAAATTCTCTTTTTTACAAAAGTAAAAATGCATTATATTATTTAAATGTATTATTTGTGTGGTGTTGGTACAATAGCCATAAGATTTATCCAGAGCCCTGCAATGACTGATAATTATAATGTTATCTCTAACTTGCTGAAAAGCAACATGAAATGAAATAAGAAAACTCATAATAATATTCATAGTTCAGGATTTTCTCAGAAAAAGCTCCCAGTGAGTAATGCTTAGATGCATATACTACAGGATGAACTTCTGGCTATAAAGAAACAGGGCAGAGTGAAAGCGACACAGTTCTAGTTTAATAGTGGAAGTGTCTCTCAAGTAATGCCCTTGAACGATGTGGGGAATCTATTACTTCCAGTAAATAGGAATGATCATGCATCTTATCTCAGAGCAGCGGAAAGTAAAATGTGTAGCAACACTGAAATTTTGACATACTTAAGACATTTTGAATGACTTGTCTGACTGCAGTATAGCGAAGTCATGAAGGGATAGATGAATGTGGCTTAAATTCCTGCTCTTCTATTTATCAACTGCATGGCCCTGGGTAAACTTTCACCTTTTAATCCTCAGTATCTAACATGGATGTAACAATGCTTTCTTTTCGGAGTTGCTGAAGGAATTAATCAGGCAATATATGCAAAGGTCTTTAGAAGTTACTGACACATAAGGAACTCTTAATATGTGAACTATTTGTTTTAAGAATATTATCTATAGGGACCCAAGGGACAATGTGATTGAACACTAAAGGCTCTCAATGACCTGGTAAATGAGAAGTTAAAGCTTGCAGTACTGCAACACTGAAATAAAGTACATCAACATGGGCAATTTATTTTTTATTAGAGTGTAATTTTCTTAGAATTCTC
Organism: Vulpes vulpes; assembly: GCF_048418805.1. Lineage (NCBI taxonomy): Eukaryota > Metazoa > Chordata > Mammalia > Carnivora > Canidae > Vulpes > Vulpes vulpes. The sequence goes on from NC_132792.1 coordinate 140,745,508, forward strand.
AGAGAATACATCAGTTGTCTGGGTCTCTCCTGATTCAGGAAAAGGGAAAGTGGTAAAGGTCTCTTTTTTGTTGTTGCTTAAATTGATTCTATGAAGATAATTATACACAGCAGTTTTAAAAATAGAGCAAGTGGAGCATTTCTCCGGATTAAACAAAGAGAAAAAGGCCATAAAAATAGCAATGAAATATATGTGTCCACCTCTGTCTCTTGGTCACAAATTCAGGGGCTCTAGATTCTCTCAACTTGTGCTTGGAAGCATCCAAGTTTGTCACATTTGTCCTTCACAGTTAGCACACAGGCCACTGTGGAGGCCGAGAAAATTAAGTTCAGCGTTAGCACAAGTACAGCCATCCCAGGCCCCTGTGAATAAGAGTGAACTTTACCTTACTTCAGTTACAGGAAGAAAACAGTTTACAGCTTAACGTCCTAGAAAGCCCCTATTAGAACAAGAACAGAGCTCAATGCCCTTGAAAGCCCCATATCAAAATGTAAACAGAACTTGAGAAATTCCTCCACCCCTTCTGAAGATCCCCTAGACCAGCCTATAAAAAACTAAGCTGAAACCCACCTGGGGGTCCAAGTCCCTGCTCCGCTGTGTCGGGTACACTTGGACCCAAGCTCGAGCTTGTAAATAAACCCTCGTGTGTTTGCATCGGTGTCGGCTCCTTGGTGGTTTCTCGGATTCGCAATCTTGGGCACAACAGCCACAAAGTTTTTTCTTCCTCTACTCCTTGGTTTCTGTTGTTTCTGACTGTTTACTTTCTCTCCTGCATCTTCTCTTTTCCAGGTACTGTGTCTAGTCCATAAGTCAACCTGCTCCAAAAGCAAACTTGAGTGGAGAAATTTCCCTTATTCCACAGCTTTGCTAGGCTCTTTCCCCATAGGATGCAAAGAAATGTTTCCTGCCCTCTCAATTTCTTAAATATATCTCTTATTTTTATCATCTCTTTCTTTAAGGCTCTGGCACAGGTGTCTGGAAACAAGGGTAGAATAAAGGCACAAGCTCAGCAACACATCCCTAGCTTTACGCAGAATTATCTTTCCATTTTGACACTGACCCTCTGACGTGGAACTGACTCACCGTTCTCTGAGAATGAGTTCTGTTCCTGATGGTCCCTCAATTATTTATGCAAATAGACTCCTTTGGGTATTTCCAACCCAGTCTCATATACAATGCAAGGATGGGTTTCTTGGGGGATCCTATGGGGAACCCAGGAGATAAGCTCCACGCCCTAAGATTTTTTTTGCTTCACAGATATGAGAAAATTATCTATAGAATGTTCTAATACCAGCATAGGATGCCTACTGTGTCTTTCTCAACCACTGTGCAATTTCAGTTTTCATCTTGCTTGACCTCACTGTTGTGAGGTCATCTCATTGAAATTTTGTTTTCCCTTATCTTTGTGAAAGTCATTCTCTCTTGGTTTTCTTTCTGCTTCATTCCTCAGTTGAGGGTGATGATTTCCATGTTTCTACTTCTTATCCTGATCATTTTTATAACAAAGAGAATATTTATCACTATACATCTGGCTGCCAATTTTGTATGTAAACCGGATTCAATGGGAATTGTCTCAGTCAGGAGTCTCCTTCAACTTTCACCTTTGATTAACTCTACAAAACTTCATTGTTCTCCCTCTTATCTTGCCTACCCCCTTCTCTCCCTCCCTCTTTCCTTGTTTTCCCTCTCACTTTTCCTGTTTTTATGTGAAACTCACTAACCAGTGTGCTTTAAAGCACTAATCCCATGAAATATACCAGGGCATAATTGTTCCATAGCTAATTATGTCTTTAAAGATCAATTTACAGGGCACCTGGGTGGCTCAGTGCTTTAGCACTGCTTTAGCCTTTGGCTCAGGTCATGATCACAGAGTCCTGGGATCTGTTCGCCTTGGGCTCCCAGAAGGGATCCTGCTTCTCCCCATGCCTATGTCTCTGCCTGTCTCTCTGTGTCCCTAATGAGTAAATAATAAAATCTTTAAAAAATAAACATCAGTTTACTACAGCCTTTCCTGGAGAATTACAATACATATTTATGTTCCAAGGGTTTTAGAGAAATAATTCTCTATAAACACCAGGAAATTGTTCACATTCTAAACTTATTCCTTTCTAATGATTTTTTAACTTACTGTTTTTCTAGCTACCACTTTATGTTATCTTTATAACTATTTCGGTTGAGCCACAAATCCTTTGATGCTCTTCAGTCTCTGGATATTCCCCATACTTGGGATGAGTAGGGGGCTTGGGCTCACTAAGCAATCTCCAACAGGCCTGGAAGTTTAAGTGTTCACTCATGGGCAAGGTCAGTGTTATCATGTTTAATTAACTCGTTGTCAGACTCTGATAAATCCTACCTTATTTAAAGTTCTGGGTACTTTCCCATCTGTATCTTATTTCTGAGGCAACTATGATTTTGGAGAAACATGATGTAATTTAACAAAAGAATATTAAGCTAGTTTTCAGGCTTAAGGGTTAAAAATGTTTGTTGCTAGGTTTGTAAGAATACTAAGTTTACTTCTGTTTTGGGCAAAGACTTTATTGTCCAAACTTTGAAATTTTATTCAGTCTTTATTATGCTGATTTCTTCTAATGAACAAAAAGAAATTCATGGCATAAATTATTTTTTATAGGATAAGTCAGGGACAACAGAATCATCGGTGACATCCTGATTTCTCATTAAACTCCTAATTCTGATGGGAATTTCCAAGCTTACACTGTCCCTAAAATGATTTATTCTTTAAAACTTTTTTGAAGAGTTAACATGGAAGGTGATCCCTGTTAAAAAATTAGGTATAGAGTGTATTTCAACATATATTAAGTCATCATGTTATAAAGTATGCTGACACAATGCCTATAGTGTCATAGGAAACTAAGAATTAATGTATTTTGCATAAAAAGGAAAATGGACTTTAGCCAAGACAGCTATGGTTGCAAGACAATTTTATAGTTAGGTTGGTAGCTTCTCCTTTACTGATGTTTAGATCTAAAATGTTACTTGTGAGTCATTGAGTATAGAGTAGGATACTAGTGACCCTAAGAATATTCCTTGTCAGGTGTTTTCTAATCTGTCATTAATAAAATGGAGTCATGGGGCCATCCCACAATGTAATTATGTCATTATGACAAAGTTAAAGGGAAATATTTGAGGATTAAAGATTGGAAAATACCAAATACCTCCATTGTGATGGAAAAATCCCATGTAGCTGAAAAATAAATAAAGGATCTATCCAAACAGGAGTCACAAATAAGTCATCAGCATAAGTATAAATCATGCCCATGTAGATATTGTAAGACAAAAGGACCCAGGTAAGAATGCAGGGAAGAATTCTAAATATGAATATATGTGCAATCAATAAAGAAAAAAGATTTTTGCTCTAATCTATATACATGTGGCTCTGTAAGAAAAGTATAAAATTAATTGAGAAAAAAAGTTTTAGAATAAATCTTAAGGTTCCTATAAAGTCTTGTGACTTCCTAATACATTTGGAAATATGATGTAATGGTTAGGTTTTATCTAGCTCCTGTATTTATTTTATGACAACTTTGATCCAGCTTTATTCTTTTTGAAACTGAATTATTTGGCTAAACATCAAGAATTAATTTAAACTTCATCTACATCTGAATCTAGCAACTTTTTGTATTCAAATTATTTATAATCTAGGTGTTAGAGGGGAGGGGAATGAATGGGAAAGAAATTTACCTTTATTTATATATTCAAATATATATAAACAAATATTTTTGGTTCTCTACCTTACTCTCTACCAGTCAATATTCTTGACACTATGGAAATATACAGATGAACAAGAGGAATAAGTTTCCTTTTCTCACAGAGCTCAATTTCTATTGAGCAGACCAAGCAGTTAAACATGCAAACTAGTACCAAATTTAAGCAAGATGATAAGAACTAAGAAAGAAACAAATAGGAAGTGTAATACATGCAATATCTGTAAGAGGTGATGTTTGAATTGATGCACAGCTACAGTCATGTGAAAAATCCTGCCTAAACAGATACTATTTGTAGGGAAGAAAATGCTAAGACCTCAAGAAGGAAAAGAATTTGAGTCTATTTTAGAAACAGAAGAGAGACCAGGGTAACTGCTACCAAGGGCAAAAAGGAAAGAGGTGTGAAATGAGCCTTCCAAGAAGGCAGAGACAGGTTTTTGTAAGGAGTTTGCATTTTATTGCAGATGCAATGGTAAACTATTGAACTTCCTGGTTAGTCTCTGTGGTTAACATCACAAAACTAAATCATAAGTATTTCAAGATGTCAGATAACACTTATAAAGATTATGAGTTATTTTGTGGAAGATTTTTTTCATCATAAAATCTAACATTTATCTTCCTTACTGTCCTTGTTAAAGAGATGAGGAGATCTTATTATGAAGTTAAGTATAGTTATTATTTTAAAGGATATCATTTGGAAAAATAATAGTTTCCATTTGAAATTATTAATCTCATAGATCATGAATAAGGAGCAATCTATGTAGAGGAAGTGGTTATAGGGTAGGAGGTGAAAAGGTTTAAGAAGCTAATTCATTTTTATTGTGTTGAGTTCAACTGAGGAAGCCTTTCTGAAAAGGGTTAATAATTTTCATTATTTTATATCTGCTTCAAAATGAATTAGATACTAATTTCAATAAATTTGGCAACTATAGAAAGGTACAAAGAAGAAAATAATAACTCATAATAACATTACTTTCCAGTCTTTCTTAATTACTATAATATATATTTGACAAATTGAAATTTTATAGGACATGAAATTTTACAACCTAATTATTTTCATGTAACATTATATTTTTGGTAATTTTAAATGTTAATTAATATTCTTTGACAACACTATTTTAATATTTGTATAATAATTATTCTTGTGGTTCTACAGCAATTCACTTACTCATTTATCTGTTTTGATTTATTTTTTCTTATTTAACCTAGAAGAGGTTTATGAGAAATTGTTACTTATAGCACTTTTCTTATTTTATTTTTTTAAAGATTTATTTATTTATTTATTTATTTATTTATTTATTATTCATGATAGACAGAAAGAGAGAGGCAGAGACACAGGAGGAGGGAGAAGCAGGCTCCATGCAGGGAGCCCAACATGGGACTTAATCCCAGGACTCCAGAATAGCACCCTGGGCCAAAGGCAGGCGCCAAACCGCTGAGCCACCCAGGGATCCCCCACATTTTTTTTATTTTGAAATTTGTCCCACTATGTCAGAAGACAAGGACTAAATCCTTGGCCAACAGAAATATAGGAATTCTTTTAGTTCTGTTACTAAGCTTCACAGTGATAATAACACAATCTCAATAATGACAACAAAAATTACTAATGGCCCAAATATTGGTATATATTTTATATGTGTATGTCAGGAAAATATTTTTTCTGAGGTATTCTTCTCCTTACTTCATATCTAGTGTGGCTTCAGAGGTTATTTCTAATGTGGAATGAAGTGGGCAATGTACATTCATTGATTTCAAACTCAAAGTAAAATTCTCAACCACTAAGAAGATTCCTATATTTCTGCTTGCCAAGCGTTGGTCCTATGTGTTCTAATGTAAAGGAACACATTTTTTTTTCTTAGCATAAGCAGGGTGGGGGGGAGGGGTGCAGGGCAGAGAGGGGCGGAGAGAGAGGGAAAGAGACTCTCAAGCACACACCACACTGAGCGTAGAGCCCAATGTGGGGCTTGATCCCATGACCCTGAGATCATGATCTGAGCCAAAACCAAGAGTCAGACACTTGACTAAGTCTCCTGGGTGCCTCTTATGACAGTACTTTATATTAGGATGTGTCCCATTACCAAGTGCCCCAGTGGCTCAGATTAGGATACATTCACAGATGAATAAATCATTTTTAAAAATCATATGATCTTAAAAAAAAGAATAAAGACCCATGTTTTGTACCATACTACATATCTCTATAGTGTATAATAATAATTGTGGGGAATTGGGAAATACAAACACGGAATCACTGCTTTTTTTTTTTTAAAGATTTTATTTATATATTCATGAGAGACACACAGAGAGAGAGAAGCAGAGACACAGGCAGAGGGAGAAGCAGGCTCCATGCAGGGAGCCCAACGTGGAACTTGATCCCGGGTCTCCAGGATCATGCCCTGGGCCAAAGGCAGTGCTAAACTGCTGAGCCACCCGGGCTGCCCAGAATCACTGCTTTTAAGATGGTCTTTAGCTACAAAGACAGGTTATTTAGCTTTTTGCTTACAGTTTATCAAATGAATTTTTTTTTCATCAAATGAATTTTAAAAAAGACAAAATAATAAGTTTTTGTGATGGATAAGTAACATCTAGAAATACGTTCATGGTCATCATCAACATGAAAAGTCCTGGGCAGCCTGGGTGGCTAGGCAGGGTTTTTTTAGCATTGCCTTCAGCCCAGCATGTGATCCTGGAGACCCAGGATTAAGTCCCACGTCATGTTCCCTGCATGGAGCCTGCTTCTCCTTCTGCCTGTGTCTTTGCCTCTCTCTCTCTCTGTGTCTCTCATGAATAAATCAATAAAATCTTAAAAAGAAAAAAAGAAAAAGAAAAAAGAAAAATGCATAGTAAGCATTTTAACCAAAATATCTAAAACTGCCAAATAATAGAAGTAGTAGTAGGATTAACAGTATTGGTACTAATAGTAGTATTAATTGTCATAGTTACTATTTATTCTGAGTTTACCATGAATTTATCAGGCTAGTGCTTTATTGCTAATACTTACAATTACTGTCCAAGACAGATACTATGATCTCTGCTTTACAGAAAATACAGTTTACGTTCAGAAAGGCTAAGTGAGCCATTCAAGATCACATAGAAGGCAATGGAGTGAAGACTCAACCCTGGCCTCTCTGGCTCTCTATTTCAGATCAATGTTGCTTGGACCCAGGGAACTTACTTGGTTCTGGTCCTGACGATATCATTTCTCTTTAGGCAACTCTCTGGCTGTTTTCATAGCTATAAAACAGTAATGCCCCATTTACATCCCATGTATTTCATGTTAGATTAAAGCAGAAAATTCACTTCAAAAATTATGTAAATTTTCTTCCAAGATTCTAGACTGGTATGTTTTTTTTAAGATTTATTTATTTATTTATTCATGATAGACAGAGAGAGAGAGAGAGAGAGGCAGAGACACAGGAGGAGGGAGAAGCAGGCTCCATGCTGGGAGCCTGATGCAGGACTCAATCTGGGATTCCAGGATCACGCCCTGGGCCAAAGGCAGGCACCAAACCTCTAGACTGGTATTGAAGAACAGGTTTATTAAGTAACAGAATGTCTAAGGAAAGGTATAAAAATGTTTCTTGAAAGAAAAAATGTTTTATAGAAAGTGGTATTATTATATAAAAATATCAAGCAATGTTTATGAGAAGCACCAACATGGTACTGCTTTTGTTAATCATTTCCTTAATTTTTGGAATCTTACTTGGTTGTACTAATCCCCAGATAATGAGGAACATTGTCTAAAGAGAAACAACAGTTAAAATAGATATTAGATTCTATTTTCAGTGGGGTAAGTCACTGAGCCAGAAAGAAGGAAATTAGAAATGGAATGCAGCATAAGTTTATTATAATACAACATAAGGATTTATTAGCAACAAGGGTCATAATCAATTTAAAATAACAGCCAAGTTCTATATAAAAATATGATGTAATATTTCTTCAGCTGGGTAGGAGCAGAACCAATAGTTAAATCCATGTAACTAATCCAAGTGGGTATTTTTTTTTTTTTAGGATTTTATTTATTTATGAGAGACACAGAGAGAGAGAGAGAGGCAGAAACATAGGCAGAGGGAGAGGCAGGCTCCCCGTCGGGAACCCAAGGCAGAACTCTGTCTCAGGACCCCGTGATCACTACCTGAGCCAAAGGCAGACACTCAACCACTGAACCACCCAGGTGGCCCTTAAATTTATGTAACTTATCCAGGTTTGCTGTTCTGATCCATGACTTTAGCAGATTTTAGACTAAGTGACATATCAATCTTATTGGAAATAAATTAACCAAACCTCTCACACACATATAAACTTAACAATACCTGAGAGTTTAGTCTGAGTAAGAGAAGTAGGTAAAAATACAATTCTATTTTAGGAAAAATGGAAAAAACAAGCATTAACAAATGTCTGTTCTCGTCTGTGTAAAAAGGACTATAAATTAAAAAGTTTACATGAAGATACAGTTACAATCATAATAATTCTCTTAGGAAGTTTTGCCTTCCTCTCTTCAAAACCACTAGTGAATTGAAGGAAGAATTGTTACCTTTTATCATTTCTACAACAAACAGTATGAAAATTAGACAAATAAAGCTACAATAATCATGAGAGTGTCATCTTCAAAGTAATACCTAAATACATCAACAGAACAGAATAGAAAGCCCAGAATAGACCCACATAAATAGTCTCGACTAATCTTTGACAAAGGAGCAAAGGTTATATATAATACAATAGAGCAAAGAGAGATTCTTCAACAGATGGTGGTGGGACAGCTGGACATCCACATTCAGAAAAGTGGATCTAGATACAGACCTTACACTCTTCACAAAAATTAACTCAGAATGGATTATATCTAAATGTAAAACACAAAACTATAAAACTCCTAGAAAACAAGAGGAAGAAAAACCTAGATGACCTTGCACCTTTTCAGATGCAACACCAAAAATACAATCCATGAAAGAAATATTTAATAAGATGGACTTTATTAAAATTAAAAACTTCTGCTCTGTAATGGACAATATCAAGGAATTGAAGATAAACCACAGACGGGAAGAATATATATGCAAAAGACACATGTGGTAAAAGACTCTTATCCAAAAGATGCAAAGAACTTTCAAAATTCAACAATAAGAAAGAAACCTAATTAAAAAATTGGCCAAACATCAGGGAAATATAAGTCAAAACCGCAATGAGATACCACCTCACACCAGTCAGAATGGCTAAAATGAACAAGGCAGGAAACAACAGATACTGGCGAGGGTGCAGAGAAAGGGAAAACCTTATACACTGTTAGTGGGAATGCAAGCTGGTGCAGCCACTCTAGAAAACAGCATGCAATTTCCTCAAAAAGTTGAAAATAGAGCTACCCTATGACCTAACAATTGCACTACTGAGTATTTACTCCAAAGATTCAAATGTAGTGATCCAAAGGAGCACCTGTACCCCTATATTTATAGCAGCAATGTCCACAATAGCTAAACTATGGAAAGAGCCCAGATATCCTTCGACAGATGAAGAGATAAAGAAGATATGGTATAAATACATACAATGGGGGCAGTCCAGGTAGCTCAGCAGTTTAGTGCCGCCTTAAACCTCAGCCCAGGGCCTGATCCTGGATACCAGGTATTGAGTCCCATGTCGGGCTCCCTGCAGGGAGCCTGCTTCTCCCTCTTCCTGTGTCTCTGCCTCAGTCTCTCTCTCTCTGTGTCTCTCATGAATAAATAAAATCTTTTAAATAAATAAATAAATAAATACATATATACATACATTGGAATATTACTTAGCCATCAACAATGAAATCTTGCCATTTGCAACAACGTGGATGGAACTAGAAGGTATGCTAAATGAAATAAGTCAATCAGAGAAAGACAATTATGTTCTCACTTACGTGTGGAATTTAAGAAACAAAACCGAGGATCATAGGGGAAGAGAGGAAAAAATAAAACAATATGAAATCAGAGAGGGAGACAAACCATAATCACAGGAAACAAACTGAGGGTTGCTGGAGGGGAGACGGCTGGGGGGTTGAGGTAACTGGGTGATGAACATTAAGGAGGGGTCAGGATGTAATATAAGACTGATGAATCACTGACCTCTATCTCTGAAACCAATAATACATTATATGTCAATTAATTTAATTTAAATTTTTAAAAATGGGCCAAAGACTTGACCTGAAACCTCACCAAAGGAGACATATATAATATGTACAATATGTAATTTGTGTATTTTTATATACATACAAAATATGTAACAATTTATTATATACATACACAGGCATATGAAAAGATGGGCCACATCATATGTCATCAGAACAACACAAATTAAAACAACAAGCTATCAGTACACACTTATTAGAATGGCCAAAATCTGTAATACTATAACAATAGCACATGACGGTGAGGATGTGAACCAACAGGAATTCTCAGACATTGTCAGTGGGGATGCAAAATGGTACAGCCATTTTTGAAGATAATTTGGAAGTTTCTTACAAAACCAAACCATATTTTTACTATATGATCCAGCAATCATGCTCCTTTGAATTAGTCCAAAAGAGCTGAAAACTTATGTCCATACAAAAACCTGCACACACGCGTACCTTATGAGCTTATAGCAACCTTATTCATAGTTGCCAAAACTTGGAAGTAATTAAGATGTCCTTCAGTAGTATATCCAGGCAATGAGAGATTGTTCGGTACTAAAAAGAAATGAGCTATCAAGCCATGGAAATTCATGAAGGAAACTTAAATGCATATTAGTAAGTGAAAGAAGCAATCTGAAAGGTTACACACCATATGATTCCTACTGTATGATAATATGAAAAAGACAAAACTATGAACACAGTAAAAAGATCAGTTGGTTGCCTGGGGTGGTAGTGGGGAAACGAATAGTGGGGAAAGATAAATAGGCAGAGCACAGAGGATTTTTAGCAGAGTGAAAATACCCTGCGGGATCCCTGAGTGGCCCAGCAGTTGAGCACCTGCCTTCACCCCGGGGTGTGATCCTGGAGACCTGGGATCAAGTCCCGCATCGGGCTCCCTGCATGGAGCCTGCTTCTCCTCTCCTTCTGCCTGTGTCTCTGTCTCTGTCTCTGTCTCTCTGTGTCTCTCATGGATAAATAAATAAAATCTTAAAAAAAAAAATACCCTGTAGGATATAATGATAGATAATGTTACATACATTTGTCCAAATCCATAGAATGTATAACACAGTGAATCCTAAGGTAAACTATAGACATTGAGTGATTATGATGTGTCATTGTAGATTCATCCTTGTTTTAAAAAGAAAAAGGAGAAAATAAAAGAAAAAGAAAAGAAAAAAGAAAGTAGCACCTTGGTGAATGATACTGATAATGAGGAGGCTATGCACGTGTGTGGGCAGGGGGACGTATGGGAAACCTCTACTTTTCTCTCAGTTTTGTTGTAAACCTAAAACTGCTCTAAAAATATTGTTTTAAAAAGAAAGCAAGTTTTCAGTTTGAAAAGGCAAAGTGCCAAGGAAGGTAAATGAAGAAAAACCCATACCTACGTAATCAGACAAGCACTCCTTGATCTTCCCCTCTAAATCCGTAAGCTTTCCTGCCTCTGTGCCATCTTTTCCTTCTTCCCACACTGTAATGAAGGAGAATACAACCATTCCCGTTTCAAAAACTTATCTCTCACTTGTACCCTGGTCTGAGAACTCACATCTGTCTAAGGTCTTTCTCTATTTAGCCCCTTTCCCTCCAGCTGTATCACTTCCATCAACAGGCAATTATGTTTTAGAATTCTTACCCTAAGGCAACAATAAAATCCTCCTATTACGTGCATTCTATCTTAGATCCTCATTTCTCAGCTCTATTTGAGAATTTTCCTCTGTTGTCAACTTTTAAAAACAAGAGATAATACTTTTTCACCTTTCTATTTCTCAATCTTTCCAGTATTTTTTTAATTGTTTACTTATATTGCATCCAGTTCCTTTCTTCTCATTCACTTCTCACCCTACTTCTCTCTGGATTCCACCTCCAGAAGTCCACTGGCGCTGCTTTTGTTAAGGGAGGGTACCAGGGGCCAGATACAAATTCAATGGATTTGGTGTTCACCTTATGCAACCTCTCATTAGAGCTTAACACAGTTGATCACTCTTTCTTTCTTAGCAACTTACATGCTCTTGCTTTTTCCCCCTTAACTCATTGGCTTTTACTTCTCACTCTCTTTTGCTGATTCCTCCATTCTTACCAATGTCCCAGTCGACTTCTTCAGATGTTTCACTCTTCCTTCTGTCTTCCCTTTCTGTGCTCTCCAATAGTTTTTCTCATAGTTCCCTTGGTGTAACTACAACTACTACAGATGTGTTGGCAATTTCCATATCTATAGTTCTGGTGCAGACAACACCTTTAAGCTCTACAGTTGTACATTCAATTTCTTCCCTGACACCTCAACTTACATATCTTACCAGCATTTGAAATTTAAAATGCTCAAGCCATGAAATAAAACTTGGTTCTCACAATTTACCCAGTTTCTCACACCGAAAACCCTAGGAGTCCTAATTGGTTTCTTACTATATCAAATCAATCAGCAAACCCCATTGATTCTTTCTCTAAGGTATGCCTCTCATGAATGATGAGAGACACAAAGTGGGATTTATGTGAAAAATATTTCCTGACTCCTCAAGGGGTTCTAGAATTGACATTCTGTCTTCTCTTGCATTTGATGTGTAGTTAATAAGCCATCTTATGAACAGGAAGGAAAATGGGTCTTAAACTGAAGCTTGACATTCAGGAAGGCAGAGGAAAGAAAGGGTTATAATAGGCCTTTAGTGACGTCACTAAACTGCTGAAACAAACCAACAGTGAAGCTAACTTTACCTTTAGACTTTCTAATTATGTGAATCTCTTTTACTGACACATTTTTCTGCTACTTGCAACTGAGCTAAATATCACACCGCATTTTATTGTATAAATAATGTCACTAACAACAGGCCTGCCTAATCTCTCAGTTGAAGTATTTTTTTCTCAGTGAAAGTTTCTCTTGTACAACTCTATTAAAGCCTATAGTCCATTGCTTTAATTATTAGTTTGCTCCCTCAGGAGACTGAACACCTAAAAGGAAAGGCGTTCATGTTATTTGCTGCTCTACAAGTTGAGCGTGTTCATAAACAGCCTACCATCCATCCCCAAAACACTTTTATAAAATCCAATTTCTCAACCTCAGTACTATAGAGCCAGATACATCCTCATCATAGGGGGCTATCCTGTGCAATGTATAATATTTAGCAGCATCCTTGGCCTGTATTTATTAGATGCCAGTAACATAACCCCCCTCCATCATGTGTGACAAAAAAATGTGTCTAGGAATTGATAAATATTCCCTTGGAAGTAAAATTGTCCAATTGAGAACTACTGACCTAATATAGTGACTAAGAGTGTGAATTTTTTTTAAAGATTTTATTTATTTATTCATGAGAGAGAGAGAGCGAGAGACGCAGACACACAGTCAGAGGGAGAAGCAGGCTCCATGCAGGGAGCCCGATGTGGGACTCAATCCTGGGACTTGATCTTGGGACTCCAGGATCACGCCCCAGGCTGAAGGCAGGCACTAAACCCACTGAGCCACTCAGGGATCCCATGAATTTTTTTCTTTTAAGAGAAAACAAGACAGTATGAGCAGGGGTTAGGGGCAGGGGAAAAGAGAGAGAGATATTCTTAAACAAGCTCCAGGTTCAGTATGGAGCCCAATGGAGGGCTTGATCCCACAACCCTGTGATCATAATCTGAGCTGAAATCAAGAGTTGGACACTTGGGATGCCTGGGTGGCTCAGCGGTTGAACATTGCCTTTGGCCCCGGGTGTGATCCCAGAGTTCCGGGATCGAATCCTACATCGAGCTACGTGTGGGGAGCCTGCTTCTCTCTCTGCTTAGTCTCTGCCTTCTCTCTGTGTCTCTCATGAATAAATAAATGAATAAATAAAATCTTAAAAAAAAAAAAGAAAGAAAAGAGTTGGACACTTAACCAACGGAGCCACTCAGGCATCCCAAGAGTACAAACTTTATTACAAACATCTTCTTGGGCTTTTAAACGAATGGCAAGTTATAGAAGCAATTCTTACAGGATCATATTATATCCATCCTTGAATATAGACAGAAAGGGCTAAAATTTCCACAAAGGGCAAAATATATTGGTTTCATGAAAACTATTGGTTTGGTATGTAATATAGGAGAGTGAGGGTAAACTCCACCTTTACCAGGTACAGGATATGATCTCACACACCAAACCTGCTTTTCTCATAAGCCAATCCCCCTCCAGAAACTTCCCATTCCAAAGGGATGGGTCACTTTCATCACTGAAAAAGGAAGGACCAAGAGGAGAACATTTCTTGTATGTAAGGAATATCATATGAGGCGCCTGTAACAGAACTTCGCACCAAACCTCTTTCATCACTTCCTTATTTCTTACATATACCCAGTCTAATCCCTAAATGGTTTCTCTCCATTTAGAGTGAGATCTTTCAAACTGTTACTAATTATAAACTTCTTCAGAAGCAAAGTGTTTACACTGAGAGTGAACGTGCAGGTACTTGAGCCCACACAACCTCCTTGGCCTCAGGGCAAGCACTTCTACCTGAACCGCCTTCTCTAATAGACAGGATGATGAAAACGGAAGCTGCAGAACTGAGTGAGCCAAGCCAAAAAACCTTGTTTGGATGATTAAGTGTACTGTAATACATAAAGAATTCAGAAGAATGGTGCAAAGTGATTGCACCTCACCATGATCTGACATAATAATCCCTAACTTTATGTCCAAACATACTTTATTTATACCAATCACTACTTGAATACATCATTTTGGTAAATGTGAAAACTAATTTCTGAAGGTGATATTTGTAACTTATAATTATACATTTTGACTTTTCTTTTTCCTTATCTCTTAGATCGAAGCAAACAATTTTTTGCTTTTGAATCTAAATGCAGTTTTATTCATATTGATTTTCATATATATTTATTTAAAAGTTTGTAAGACTTCAGTTGTAAGTCTTGATTCCAAGAACAAAGAAATTGATGAAATCCATTATAATTATATATAATGTTAATAATTAAGGTCATTGATGTAACTAAGAATGATAATATATGATATGGTTCATTTCCTCAGATACTCCAGGAAATAATATAATTTTAACAATTGATCTAGCCATGGATGGAATGTCTATATTTCCTCTATTAGAAAAGAGATTTTTACATTAAAAAATTAAGTCATGACCATAAAATAATTCTTCTGGAACCTGGAATGGAAGAAGACTTTAATGGGTATTTTTATTATTTGCTTTGTAGATTATAATATTCTTTAGGATTAGCTTGGGGATGGATGCCAAGTCTAAGATTGTGTGTGTATGTGTGTGTGTTTATTTTCCTAGATTTCTATGAATACTTTGAATAGTTAACAGAACCAAAATATTAACTCACATAATAATTTCTCACTATTCTGATTCCATAGCCTAATGCATTTGGAACCACTTGTCTCTACCTCTATATCCTGTCTAATAGCTATCCTATCTACTAAATTCCTATAATACACTAAGCATGCATATATTATGACAATAAATTACCTTCCCCCCAAAAGAACTCTGAAAGAAAACTATTATTTCTATTTTAGGGATGAGGAAACCGAGTTTAGGGAATTCGGGAACTCACCCAAAGTCACACAGCTTGCAAGAAGAAACAAATCATGTTCCTTCTATGAAGAAAAGCAATCAGTACCTTATCCATCAAATAGGAGTCATAAGACAGAAGGGATCATCTTGGGTCTTTCTGTTCCACTAAAAGAGGAGTCTTATTGAATATGTAGGTAACAGGCACAAAGCTGGAAGTGAAAGCTAGCAAAACTTCAAATGAATTTAGCAAGCTAAAAGAACAGATATCCCAGATCATCAAGATGAAATTATTATAAGGATGGATGTAGTGGCCTAGACTTATCTTTAAAAAAAATCCATAAAGAATGGATGATCGGTTTGGGGAGAAGAATTCTCTCTCAATAATCACTCAAGCAGCTTACAACTGTCACTTTGTCAAATATCTTAGGCCATTGGAGCCACATGGTGTTCATAGCATTCCCTTGATCCATTAACCTAGTAACCCTAGCAGAAATAAAACTGATTTGTTTAGCATGATTTGTTCTTTTGGAACTCATGCTGGATTCTCACTAGAAACTACATGACTCAAGTTTTACTAAACTATCTATTTAATAATATATTCTAGAAAATTTTCCCAAGGATTGGTGTGAAGTTTACTAGTTAGAAATCCCTGAGCTCTATCATTTTCTTCTTTTGAAAAATATCAGAACAACTCTTCTTTGGACTTCTGCCATCTTTACGCAATTTTTCAAAGACAACTAACTGAGAGCTTTATGTTCATGTATCCAAGTACTTTCAGAAACCAAGTTACAATCTGGACCTGTAGTCTGAACACAGTTTAAAGTTAATGGTTATAGGTTACGAAAGGAAAAAGATGTTTTCTTTCTGTGACCTAATTTTTGTTCCCCACCTCTGCCTAATTATTATTATTCTGAAAGGAAGGGAGGGAGAGAGGAAGTAAGGGAGAGAAAGAGGGAGGAGAAGGGAAGGGAAATGAAAGAAAAAAGAAAGAGAAGGAGGGGAAGGAGAGAAGGGAGTCAAAGAATAAAAAAAAGAAAAAAAATTTTTTGTTTAACCTCATTTTGCAATTCTCCATTGATTATAAAATTTAAGATACCATTAACCAAGTCTCCCAAGCTTCACATTATTCATAGATTTCTCAACCAGTTCTTTCTTGTCATAATTAAACCAGAGAAAGAGTTTCTCTTACCACTTCCATTTAAAACTTTAAATTTTCAAAAGAACAGGTCAAGAATTTTTATAAATTACTCTAATCATAAGGACAGAAGATATCAGATTAGTGGAAATCACATATAAATACTATATCTTGTTTATATACAACACTACATAGCAGTGAAAGTACTTAATGCAATGAATCTGTTTCAAAATCATCTTAAAAATAGCTAACTTACTCAAATAGTTTTTTTATTTCTAAGAACACAGGCCCAGAGCCAAGAAACTAAGAAGTTCTGGTGCTAACAGGAAAGTTAGAAAAGCCATTCAGAGAGAAAACATTTGTGAGTAGGTGGTACAAACTTTCCCTTAAAATGTATCTGGTTTTGTTTGTACTTGTAGTGAAGCATTTTCCCATCTTGTCACAAGATTATTTTAGAGCATCTGTTTAAAGGCAGCATTGATTTTAAGACATCATCTGAGAGTCTCATATTTGGTGTATGAATGTACCAGAATAGTTGGCCATTTAAAAATACAGTCATGGGGTGCCTGACTGGCTCACCCAGTACAGCATGTGAATCTTGAGCGTGGGGTCATAGATTCAAGTCCCATATTGGGTATAGAGATTGCTTAAAAATAAAAAAAATAAAAAATCTGAAATACAGTCAATGTGTATTTAAAATCTGAAATGCAACGTAAAGGTACTGTTTGGAAAAATATAGTGGTATTTCTTCTTTTCTGTGTAGCCACTCTAATTTCTTGGGTTCTTCCTTGTCCTCAGCCACATCTCCCATTCTCTATTATCATATCCTGTCCATTCTCATTTTAATAAGTGCTTCTAAATTCCATTTCCAGTCTTCTTTTCTCACCTAAGATTTAGGTCCCTAAAACAATCTCCTCACTCCACTCTTTCAATAAGCAAGAAACAAGGAAGAAAAGTCCTACTGTTTCTAAACCTGGAAAGATTTCCTGTGCTGTACCTTCTGGCCCACTACCATACATTTAGTCCTCTCATAATCTATCACCAAGATAATAAAAATAGCCTTTCATTGGTCTCATGCTAAGCAGATTTTTCCCACTCTTGTCTCATATCCACATTGCTGTATCTAATAACTTTCTGATTTTAATCCTCATTGGATCTATGTTGCCTTCAAAACAAAACTGTTACTCATTGGCATTGGAATTCACAGTTGGTCCCCCTTGATATCCTGAGCCTCATATAACCCCCCTCTATGCTCCTACCCCTGGCTAAACCATGAATACAACCTCACCTGAATATGCCATGCTCTTTCACTTTTGATTTTTCATTTTACTGGGCCTGGAAATTTGTTCTTCTTCTCTTCTCTACATATATCTTCTGGTTCTTCAAGCCCACTGCAAATATCACTTCCTGTATTATTTGATTTTCTTACTCAGAAAGAATAAACCTCTACTTCGCTTTGCCTGGAGCACTCTTTATAGAACTTATAGAATATTAATTTCAATATGGTTAGAAAAGCACTATGATAGAGATAGATAAGTCACATAGTGTGGCAAGAAGAAAGGAAAAATCAACTCTTGATCTTTTCACTTCTGTAGACTGTGAGTTCACTGAAGGCAGCCACTTGGTTTTATTTGTCATCCATTCAGTTAGACTTTAATGAGAAACAATGAGTGTTCAGTATACTTTTCTTTAACAGTTTCTCTCTTTAAAAAAGTTAATTATTAACCTTTATCAATGTTTTAACATTGAATTTCATGTACTTGTATTTTCCTTCAGTTGTCTAATGTGTTCAAGCCTAGTCTTCCCAATAGGAAGACAGTAAATCCCTAGAGGTGAGGCATCCAAAAGATTCATAGCCTGAACTAAATAATAATCTTACACTAAATAAACTACCTTTAACCTCAAAGTTAGTTTCCTGAATTAAAGTTTTTATCATTTATGCATAAAAATACCAAAACTTGATGTAATCTTTTACGTGGTTATTGCTCAGTCTACTCGGAATGTGATTTGAATATGTTAATAATTTGGGGAATTTTTTCCAAGATGATACATAAGGCAGATGAATATCACAGAGTTGACACAACAAATTGAAATAGATCTCATTTAAAGTTACAGTGGAATTTATAAGTTATATGGCTTTCATTAGTTATGCGATAATTAAGAATAAAGCAGAAAAAGCAGCCAGTAATATTTACCATTTTAGAGTTTCCAATGGTATCATAGTTTATACCAATATTAACAATCTGAATAAAATCCTAGCATACTATATATGGTTCTTATTCATTTTTAATAATGTAAAGCTAGGCAAATTCTCTTCTTTATGAACTTTAAGATTTTAATCTTTTTTTAAAAATCTTTTTTTAAATCACTGAAAATACTTTAAAATGATGCCTGAGTAGGTTGGGGGGCCTTTCAGTTTCCTTGATATAAGTTTACGAGAAATATTGTTTTCAATAACTAGAATTTTTTATTTAACTTTGGCTGAAAACAAACTTACCAGTTTCCATGCCATCTAACATTTCTAACTAGAGCCATTTGTAATTTGAAGTGTCTGATTATATAATAACATTGTCTAATATCTAAAAATAAGGCTTTTGATCCATTGTAAGAAAAATACTCCAAACTATAAGAAAAAATATGTGCAAAGTTGTTCATTACATCATGATATATACTACAAGGTTTTATAGGGCTTCAATTTCTAAAAGTAAATATAATAAAGACTGAATCTAATATTACAAAGTTTGAATGAGTATAGCAAAGTAAAAAAATGCTGGTGTGAATTAAATTTTTAAAAGCAGAATATAAAGGTGTTTGTTTATTATGATTACAAACATGTAAAAAATATTATCTAGAGGTGGATTGCTGGGAAACCATAAGGAAGAAATTCCAAAATGTCAGTGATGGTTGTGTTTAATTTATAGATTTGGGGAGATATTTTTTCTCCCTTTCTTTATTTCCCAAGGTCTATAAGGTTGTTTCATGATTATTTTAAACTTCTAATTTAAAATAATATTTGCAGTAATATGTATTCAGTAAACTATTCTAGTAAGAAATCTACTTGAAACCTAAATTTGCCAATTAGTTTATTACTTTTAAGTACTTAAAGTGATCTAAAATTGTGTAATGTGTGCAGTATTTATAAAGATACAGATACTGTCAACTCACACAGGTTTTTATTTTATTAGGAAAAAAAAGTAGACCATCATCATGCCTATTCTGCTTGTTCTCATATTTCCCATTCTACTTGTTCTTCATTTTTAATGTATTTTCTTAAGTTCATCTTCAATTCATCATAGATATAGATGGGTGGATGAATCAAGACCTGGCAAATGGAAAGGATCCAGCTTACCTCTAGAATCTTCTTAATGCATGGCTATACTGATTATTTTAAAAAATCATCTTTAAAGGGCAGTTAGATGTGTTTCACAGTGTCAAACATTTAAATTCATTTTCCTCCAAGCAGATCTATTAAATGACTTTTATTGTCCTTATTTTATATATGAGAAAACCAAGTTTTCTTGGTTCACAACATTTAGTAGGTAACTCACATGAAGCTTCTGACTTTGGTAAGTTGCTATGTTTTCAATGGTAGCTGTTGTCCTCTGTTCTACAGATCCTCATTCTATCTTCCCTATATAAGTCCCCTGGTTTTCTGCCAAGGTTTAGCTGCAGAAAATGAGGGAAATACTCTACTTAAACAGAATGTCAACCAGTCATCCTATTTTCTACCTCAACTTCACCCCCACTTTCACAGGTACCTGGGGCGAGTAACTTCCAAGCCTATCGGGATCTACAATAGGAAAAAAAAAAAAAAGATTTCTTCCTGAATCTCTCATTATTTGTTTCAGATTCAGATTTCTTAGGTCTATTAAGTTACCAGATATTTCAATATTTTAGTTTTTAAAATACTGAGCTCCTGCTGCTGTTCCTTCTTCTCCTTTTTTTCTCTCTCAATATTTTATTTAGAAATATAGCATACATACCTAAAAGCAAATAAAACATATATATACATCTAGGGTAGGCAATACAATGGTCCCCAAAGACATTCATGTCCTAATCACCAATACCTTTAAATATATGCCCTTAAATGGAAAAAATATAGATGTGATTAATAATCATGAGGGATGCCTGGGTGGCTCAGTCAGCTACATGTCCAACTGTTGGTTTCAGCTCAGGTCATGAGATGGAGCCCCTAGTCCAGCCCCGTGCTGAGCATGCAGGCTACTTGAGACTCTCCCTTCTTCCTCTGCCCCTCTCCCCACCCTTTGCTCATATACTCTCTCTCTAAAAAAAAAGGGGGTGGTGCCTAAGTATCTCGGTTAAGCATCTGACTCTTGATTTCATCTCAGTCATGATATCTCAGATTGAGCCCCAGGTTGGGCTCTGCACTCAGTGTGGGGCCTGCTTAAGATTCTCTCTCCCTCTCCCTCTGTCCTTCCGCTCCTGCTTCCTCTTTCTCTTTCTCTGAAAAGAAGCTTGATATGGATTACCTAATTGGCCCAATATATCCACAAGGGTTATTACAGGTGGTCACAGAGAGGATATGACTGCCCATTGACCTGTGAGAAGGATTCCAGAAATCAGAGGCTCCTCACTCTCTCACCTGTCCTTGGAATGTGCATCCTGCCTACCTTCCCACTTCCAGTAGCTGCCCAAGGACAGCTTTGAGATAGTGATTTGGTATTGAGACCATCTGGATGACATATATGAGTGAACCCAGTTAAAGTCTGTATGTAAACATTAAAGATTCAATGGGCAGGCATGGAGATCTACTTGTCTTAGGGCCACCAAAGTCAAGACTTGTATATAAGTTCCCATGTTTATTAAAACTTTCACCTACCAATCTGAAATGCCCTGCTTCTTTCCTTGGTCTTTCCCTGCTTTCTGATTATGGGGGCCAATTTCAGATAATAGTCAGGAAGCTCCTTAGGAGGTTGTGAACCAAAAAGGTGGTTAAAGTGAAAGAGGAAGGATGGAGAAAAGGTCACAATGATGTTATGTGAGAAGCTGCTGCTGCTTTGAAAATGGAGTAAGAGACTAGGAGCTGAGGAATGCCAGTGGCCTCCAGAAGCTGGAAAGGGGAGGAAACAAATCTCCCCCTGGAGCCTTCAAAAAGTAACATAGTGCTGTTGAGTCCTTAATTTTTGCTTAGTGAGACCTATGTTGGACTTCTAACCCACAGAACTATAAGAAAATATGCGGGTTTTTTTTTTCCCCTTATGGTTTAATTAATTTATTTAAAGAGCACATGCAAGCGTGGAGGAGAGTAGAGGGAGAAGGAGTGAGATTATCTGAAGCATACTGTTGAATGTGAAGCCCAACACAGGGATCATAGAGGGGCTTGATCTCATGGTCCTGCGATTATGACCCTGAGATCATGACCTGAACCAAAATCAAGAAGTCCAGAGTCTGATGCTTTAACTGACTGAGCCACCTAGGTGCTTCATAAATTTGTGTTGTTTTAAATCACTATGTTGTTAAAGCAGCATTAGTAAACAAGCATAGCGGGAACCCTGGGTGGCGCAGCGGTTTAGCGCCTGCATTTGGCCCAGGGCGCGATCCTGGAGTCCCGGGATCGAGTCCCACGTCGGGAGCCTGCTTCTCCCTCTGCCTGTGTCTCTGCCTCTTTCTCTCTCTCTCTGTGTGACTGTCATAAATAAATAAAAATTAAAAAAAAAAGTAAACAAGCATAGCATAATATAAAAAATAATTAAAAGTTAATATCCATGCAACCATCATCAAAAAAATAAAACATCACGAGCCCCTTAGCAGCAACTGCCCTTTTTTCGCTGCCATCTGTCCTTTTCTCCAATATATTCCCTTTGTACTAACTTTCTTGATATTTATGTTATACTATGCCTTGTTTTTCTTTATATTTTTATAATCTATGAATGCATACAAAAAATATAGTTTAGTTTTGCCTGATATTTTTCATATAATAAAGATGTATGCGTTGTGTATTCCTTTAGTTCAATGTTATTTCTATATGATTCATGCCTGATCCCACAACCTTGAGATCCTGACTCTAATAAAACAACTGTAAAGGTTAATTGGTGGACACTCTGAAAAGTATGAATATGAACTGGGTATTAGATATTATTAAGGAATTTATTAATCTTATTAGATATGATAATCACAAAGGATTCGGTTTAAAAAATAAAAGGGTCTTTAGGGGCACCTGGGTGGCTCAGTCAGTTGGGTGTCTGACTCTTGATTTTATCTCAGGTTATGATCTCAAGGTTGTGGGGTCAGGCCCCACATGGAGCCTGCTTGCAATTCTCTTTATCCCTCTCCCTCTGCCCTTTTCCCTACTCTCTCTCTCGCTCTCTCTCAAAAAGAAGGTCTTTATGAGGGCACTTGGCTAACTCGGTTAGAGGAGCATGCAATTCTTGATCTTGGGGTTGTGAGTTTGAACCCCACACTGGGTGTAGAGATTACATAAATAAATAAATATTTTTTTAAAATTAAAAAATAAAAGACACATCCACACAAAAAGATCTTGATCATTAAGGATACATATTGAAATATTTATAAGCAATGCAACATAATGTCTATGGTTAGCTATAAAATACTATCTATTCCAGCACAAAGAAAATAAAGGTGTGGGACAGATGAAGGCAGATTGTCAAATTGTTAATTGCTGGAGCTAAATGATCTGTATTAAGGAATTCACCAATCTATTTCTATATGATTGAAAATTTTGTGCATGATTTAAGAGATCTATAATAAAATGCTTTTTAAAATCTAGCATTAATCAATAACTCTAATCTCTTACCAGAAAATAACTTGTGAGACTCTATTAGTTTCTAAATAATGCGATAAAAGATCACCACAAATTTACCGCTTAGAACAACACAAACCTATTATCTTACAGTTTTGAGATCAGAAGTCCTAAAATCAAGAAGTCTGCACGTCATCAAGGATGTATTCCCTTTGGAGGCCCTAGAAAAGAACTCATTGCCTTATTTCTTATAGTTTCTGGAGGCCACCTGCATTCCTTTGTTTATGATCTCTCTCCATCTTCAAAGATCTACCCATCTCTCTCTCTTTGTCACTTTCTCTTTCTCTCTCTCTCTCTCCCCATCTTTTTATCTCCCTTCTCTCTCTCTCTCCTCTCTCATCTCCTTTTATGACTAAGAACTTCCTGCCTCCTCTTCTAACCATTGTGATTATATTGGGCCCATCCAAATAATCCAAGATAAGCTTCCTGTCTCAAGATCCTTAACTTAGTCACATCTGTGAAGTCCATTTTGCCATGTAAGATATCATATTCTCAAGTTTAGAGAATTAGGATGTGGACATCTTTGAGAGGCTATTATTTGGCCTAGCATAGGAACTTGTATACTACAGTTGATTTATTTTAATTCTACATATTTTTCAACACCCAAAAAAGAGAGAGGGAAGAAGATACACAATTGAGGTGAAAGAAGTTCAGAATTAAGGGGAAAATTGCCTTTCTTCATCATATATTTTATTTAGGCATTTATAATTTGTGTTTAAGGATGTATTTCACAATTTGGTTTCCTTCTAGATTTAACATCTATAAAAGGCCATAGCTAAAAACAGAAATACATATAGAAAAATTTTTAAAGAAAATGAAAATTATCCATAATTTTATTATAATTTATAATTATAATTTATTTTATAATTTTTATTAGGATTTTTGTTATAAACATAACAAACTTAGGAGAATTTATTTTTAGCTTTTTATTTTCACTTTTTTTTAACGGTGAGATTATAGAGGTGCTTGGGTGGCTCAGTCAGTTAAGCATCTGCCTTTTTGGCTCAGGTCATGATCTCAATCAAGGTCCTGGGATCAAGTTCCATGGAGGGCTCCCTGCTCAGCAGGGAGACAGCTTCTCCCTCTGCCTCTCCTTCACCCCTGTTTGTGTTCTCTCTCTCTTTCAAGTAAATAAATAAAATCTTTTTAAAAAATTAAAAATAAATAGTGAGAGTATATATTATATAAATATTTGGATCTTTTTGTCCTTACATAATCCTATGTAATGACCATTTACTTCTGCCATGGAATATTTTCAAAAATGTCATTAATAGTTTTCTGTTATTCTATTGCTGGGATATGACATAACTTATAAAGCCATCAACCTATTTTGAATGTATTTATTGTCTTAGAAGTGATTGTTGAAATAGCATTACTGATTCAAGAAATATAAACATTTTTTTTAATATAAACATTTTTTTAACGGTCTTTAAGTATAGCAAGAAATTGCCCTTTTGAAATCTTTGGGCTTTTCTGATTATAATTTTAAAACAGACCCAGAAAGTAAACAGTTATTGCCTATTATTTTCTTATAATTCGGTTATATTAGCAGCTATCTAACTTGTTTTGTGTATTCTACTTCCCACATTTTTTAAAATTTTTCTCTCTCCCTTTCATCTCCCGAGCATATTCATAAACATCAACACAACTAGTATGAGGATAAATGACAAATAGGCTTCTTAGATGATCAAGACTTACTCTTTCTTACCTCTTGTAATGGATAAAAGGGATTTAGAATAATGAATAGATGGATCAGTTCATTAATCATTATTATAATCAAATGTTAAAAGGCTTAGGTAAAGGTACTAAACAGAAAAAAAATAAAAAGAACCTTTTATGAAATTAAACATGTTATTTATACCTTTTAGCAATGCTCTTTATTTTTGCTTTCCTAGATTTCCTTTTGACCTCACTCTGTCTATATAACAAATAATCAAATACATATTCAGAATTAGTCCTAAGGAATTTATAGTGGTCAAAGATTTCAGACTTGCAATACCATAAAAATCTAAGGATTACTAAGAAAGGTAGCATAGGCCAGTGACGAGAGCTAGGATTTCTGAGTCAGAAGTTGAATTTATTACTAAGAGCTGAATGACCTCAAAGGAATCATTTTAAGTCCACAGTGTTACAATTTGCCAATTTATAAAATGGGGATAATAGAGGATAGATATATCTAACATGAATATAATGATAATATTATAATTTATTTCAATTATATTCACATGTATTTACTGAGTGGCCTTTCATATCTAGATATGAAAGCATTATTCTAGAGATGCCGAGGTGGCTCAATGGTTGAGCGTCTGCCTTTAGCTCAGGGAGTGGTCCCGGAGTTCCAGGATTGAGTCCCACATCATGTTCCCTTTGAGGAGCCTGCTTCTCCCTCTGCCTCTCTCTCTCTCTGTCTCTCATGAATAAATAAAATATTTTTTAAAAAAGAAAAAGAAAGCACTATTCTAGATACAATAACAAAGTTTGCATGGTCCTAACTTCATGGAATTTGTAAGAGTCTAATAACAATTATGACTCAAAAAAAGAATGATGAATGTTACAAAAGGAACTATCAGGGCTGCTGTGCAAGCTGTAGAGCAAGGGAATCAAATGATGGAGGGACTCTCCTGGCTAAGGCCAGAGAAAGGGAATAACAAAAAGAACTAGTATCTTTATGAGTTGATAATCTGGCTGCTTACGGGAATAAAAACAGAAAGCAGAACATAATTTATTGACTTTCAGATTGTTTAAGAAAATTAGCTGCCAACATTTAAGAACTTCAAGGTTATAGAAAAAATAAAGAAATTTCCAGATTTCTTTTAAAATGAGAGAATCTAACACATGACAGCAACCAGCTGAACCAAGGAGCATCTACTTTCATTTATGTACACTCCAATTTCTCATAGATACCACCTTCCCTACTGTTTTACAGCTGACCTATTTTACTTTACATGAATCTGCCTCTGCCTATATTTGGGTTTTCAATATCTGATCTAGAAAGAAGACTGTACACTGAAGAACAGAAGTAAATCCTGTGTACTTGGAGCACAGAGACAAAAAGGAATCAGACTGGGAGCCTGAAGCTGCAGTGGATAAATTTGTGCCAGACTGGAGCAGGCCTGGTATGGTCAATGCATAAAACTGAAGAGTCTTGGGGGCCTGGGTAGCTTATCCAGTTAAGCACTGGACGTCAGCTCAGGTTCTGATTCCAGGGTCCTGGGATGGAGCCCCATATGGAGCCCCCACATCCAGCCCCCCACAGAACCCTGCACAGAGGTCCCTGCTCAGCCAGAAGTCGGCTTGTCCCTCTCCCTCTGCCCCTTTCCCTACTGGTGTGCACGCGTGTGTAATAGCTCACTCTCTCTTTCTCTCTCTCTCTCCTTCTCAAATAAATAAATAAAATCTTTCTTAAAAACCCTGGAGTCTTGAGCAGGGAAATTACATGCTCATACTGGAGTTTTTTAAAAAGTTCTCTGGATGCAGAGTGAAAAAGGGATGTAAAAGTGCCTTGAAAGTTGAAGACTAGAAAGTATCAATTTGGATTATTTTTGTCAAGTTTCAGATGAAAACCAAGGATGAATTTCAAATTTTCTGCAGACTGGTTCTAGTCTGATTAAAAAAAAAAAAAGTCATGACTCCTTAGCTTTTTCTAAAGACAATAAAATAAAAGTTAGTCATACCTTGAAAAAAAAAAAAAAAACATTACCAAAATTATCCTAACATGAAGGGGAAAAAAAACTTGCATAAAAAGTGAAAAACCAGATGATAAAACCTGAGTGATAAAAGAAAACTTTCCCGTACGTTACAGAAAAGTCTTCCCCTTACTCAATACAGTACATCCTAGTATTATTCAAATAAACTTAAACTCATACAGACACACTGAAAAAGTTATAACTCAGAATGACCCATGGGGCTTATTTCCTGTTAGAACTCTATCCCTTATTCTGTTCTAAAATTTTATTTGAATACATTTCAGCAATGATTCATTTTGTCAGTCTGCCAGAAATCTTTCCTACTGAGCGAGTGGCATGTACTTCACGTACTTTAGCAGAAACACAATTGAGAGTTTACTCAGAATGCTTCCAAGTATCTTACTTGCCAATTCAAAAATAAGTCATACTATTTTTTTTATTGGTAATATCCCTGAGACTAAATATCATATGACAAACAGTGAAAATTAAAACAGCAGGGGAGCTTTATCTAGGGATGACCTTGACCTACATTTTAGGGAACAAGTCTCCTTCAGTGAGGCCCACTGCCTGGAATCTATGCAGAACCTGTGTCTGGTGTTCAGCATAAGCCACCACCTTCCAGATCCATCCTGTGCCAGTGGGTACCATGGCATGTCTGATAGTATGACACACACTCCTTTTTATGGTAATTTTGTGCCCTAATATATTAGCAAGATTTTACTCAAGACCATTATTTCATTATTATATTCTCACCTACTCCTTCATCCTCATCTCCACCTGAGGCTTAAGCGAGAAGTCTATGAATTGCTGAAGTAAAGCAATAATGATAATAGCTAAAATTTATTGAGTCATTGTGTATCTGAGAATGTTCTAGGTGTTCTGTACTATCAATTCATTTAATCCTCACAACCCCCCATCAGATAGGTAGGGAAGTTATCCTTTTTACAAAGAAGGGAACTGGGTTATATATGGTAAAGTCATAGCTTGAAACTTTGCTATTAACCACCACACTCTAGCTCTAGAGCTCATACTTTCAACCTCTTTTTTACATTCTGCTGTACTCTGATTCACCTTTTTTCTGTAATGTTTAGCACTGTATTGGATGTGCTCTTTTCTGGAAGGCTTCTAAGCTTCTCATGGTCATATTCTATCAGTCTACAAGTCCCATCAGATATAGCTGGATTGCAGTGGCCCCAACTTAGGTTCAAGCTGGGATCCCTACTCTCCCCAACTCCTAGGTCACAGCCACATACAGAAGTTCCTTTGTCCTTCTTTCATCTCCATCAAGTCCAAGTGATAACTTGATTTTTTTGCTTCTACTTACTGCCCTTTTGGAGATAGCATTTCTTCCAGTTGAGAATGAGCAAATAAAGAATCCTCTCTCTTCACCAAGTCAGAAGCAAGAAACAGGAGGAAACCTTCTCCACACAAAATATCTTATGGAAGCTTGGTTGGCAAAAGGACCATGTATTCCTAAGATCCAGATATCCCACCTGAAACTATTGTCCCCCTAGAGAGAGTTGATTAAGCCAAATCTAGAGAGTCATTTCTTGAACTGCCCTCTCCTTAACTCTCTCACTTCCGTACAAGCAGCACATTTAAATTGTTGTCGAGTCCACCTGTTTCTCTCCATATTCATCCTCAGTAATTTTATAAAGGCAAATTTATCTCTCATCTGAATCACCGAAAATGTATAACCTGGTTTCCCAGACTGCCCTGCCTCTGCCATTCCATTTTGCTCTTCACACTCTAGCTAAAGAATCTTTGCAAAATGTGAACCCAATCCGTTTATTCCCATGCTCAGAGTCCTTCAATGACTCACCATTGCTCTTGAAATAAATAAAAGATTTCAAACATTGCTTTCAATTACCTAGCCTTAGTTTATATTTCCAAACTCATCTTTTATCATCTGTCCCAACCATGGCCCTACGTTCTCTTCCATTCCATCACTTATAACCCTTCTTTGTTTTGGTAAGGTAATATATTTTTTTCTTGCCTACTGGTGTTTACACATCTTTTCTCCCACGCTTCTCACTGTTCCTTCTCCTTTGTCAGACTAGCTTATCCATGTTTTGTGTGCTTCTATATTTCCCTGTACTTTCTTGCTATGTTCATGGCCAGTTGCATTTTCATTGCTATTGTTTGTGTAGTTTGTATCTCTGGCTAAACTGTAAGCTATACAGGAACAGGAACTATTATATTTTATTACTATTGTGTCCCCAGCACCAATTACAATGCCTGGCAAATAATGGGCACTTGGTAATGATTTATTGAATGAATGAGCACATGAGTAATCTGCTACATTACAAGTTAAACAGGTTTCCATGGATGTTTGAAAGCTAAACTTCCGAATTTACTTCTGGAATAGTTTGCTAATAATTTGGTTTTTTGATCCATTTTATCCATTTGTTCATTTAGATATAGAATGTATTTTTACATAATCATCTCTTCCTTTCATTATTAATGACTACTTCTAAATTTCCTATATTTATTATTTAACTAGGAATATTGAATAAAACCATGGTCCAATATAGAGAAGTAAGAAATGGTAATAAGAACTAGAAAGACTGGAAAATAGAAAAATAAAATGATATTCATAAAGTGTTATCAAATTACCTGGTATTTATTCAGTGCCTAACAAGTACAAAGCTTGGCACTTAGGAGGCATTCCAAAAATAAAGGTTGACTTTCTTAATGAATGAAGCAACTGTTCAGAGTAATTTTATCCCAATGTCCCTGATAGAGAAGGTTGTTGATAGCACTGCAGATACCTCCCTGCCTACAAATCAAGACTAAGCATTCACTTTATAGTTTTTGTTTCTGGTTCTCATGTAGAATAAGTATTCTGTGGGACATCCCTTCTACAGAATTACAAGCCGTGGATAGGACAGGTGTCTGAGGTATTGTGAGTTTTACAGAAGTTCTGGAAGTTCCCTTAGTGTCTTTCTGGCAGGAGGAGTAGTTGTGGATAGACTTAGCTGTGGCCAGAGCTGGGAGGTAGGAGTAGTAGGCAGCCAAGTGGGGCTGGATTGCCCTGAGAATCTGAAGGCTAATCCCAGCAGCAGCACTGCTACTGGGATACTGAGCCTTCGGCCAACACTGAAGTATTGAGTTGAGTCTTAATTCTCAGGTGATCTAGGGTTATTAGAGGGAACTAAAATGATCCTTAGCTGTGGGAACCCCATGGGTATCAGCAGAAGCACAATGCAAATCCTCTGTGTTGGACTGCTGCCTAATTCAGATCCTGAAATGCCGCATAGTAAGAAAGATAAGGCAATTTGATCAAAATTAAAGGTTACCAAAAAATCAGGAGATAGCATTATTACAGTCACTAAAAACAATAAAGAACAGATTTAGACACCTAAAACTTCCTGTACAGAATTATAAGAGGATAGACTTATAAGTTTTGAGCAAACATATGAAATGTTTAAAGAAATAAAGGATTCCATTATAAAGATAACCAACTAAAAGGGGAAGTGAAATATCTAAAAATGAAAATATAGCTGTTGAAATTTTTAAAACTCAATCAATACTTAACCAGTAAACACATAAGCAGAGAAAATTAATGATGATAGATCTTAAGAAATTAAACAGAATGCATCACAAAGAGACAAGGATACAGGAGATATGAAAGACATGTGGAGGACAGAAAGAGAAGGTTAACACAGACCTAGACAGAGTTCCAGAATAAGATAATAGAAAGGAGAGGCAAAATTTAAACACAGAGTGTTTGTAATTCTTGAGATATAATAAAAGCATGGATCTCTGTAGAATCCCAATATATTCCAAGTAGACTAAATTTTTTTAAAATCTTGAAAAGATGAGATCACGTACAAAGGAATAGCAGTTGGAATGATAGCAACAGCAGCAACGTAAGTCAGAGAGATGAGATAATTTCTTCAAATTGTTGAGAGACAACACTATCTTTTAAGAATGTGCAACATAGGAGCACCTGGGTGGTTCAGTCAGTTAAGCATTGATGGATGGAGCCCTGCATTGGGCTCCCTGCTTAGCAGGGAGTCTGCATCTCCCTCTCCCTCTGCCTTTTCTCCCTGCTCATTCTCTCTCTCACTCTCTCCCTCTCACTCTCTTTCTGACAAATAAATAAATAAAATCTTTTTTAAAAATGTGCTATGTAAAGAAATGCTTATATTAACCAAAACTAAGACTCTTTATTATTGAGAAATCTACCCTAAAACAAATAAAGCAGTAAATGTGTATGTAATAAATCAAAGCAAATATTGACTATATAATTTAGAAAAGGCAATGTTGAATTTATGGAACTAAAGAAAGGATAAGGATAAAACCCTGGACAAAGTTCGCACAGTAGGAGGAATAAAATTAAAGGGTTTTGAGGTTTTTTTTATTTGAAGAGGGGTTGATATTAATTAATTCTGATTTCTTTTTCTTTTCTTCTTTTTTCTTTTTTTAAAGATTTTATTTATTTATGAGAAACAGAGAGAGAGAGAGGCAGAGACACAGGCAGAGGGAGAAGCAGGCTCCATGCAGGGAGCCCGATGTGGGACTCGATCCCAGGACTCCAGGATCACACCCTGGGTCAAAGGCAGGTGCTAAACCACTGAGCCACCCAGGGATCCCTCTTCTTTTTTTTAAGTAGGCTCCATGCCCAGCATGGAGTCCAATACGGGGCTTGAATTCACAACTGTGAGATCGAGACCTGAGCTGAGATCAAGCAAGAATCAGATGCTTAACCAAATGAGCTACTAAGGCATTCCTTAATTCTGATTTCTGATAATTTTCTAGGCTCATGAAAATTATTCAGGAGGATCTAAGCCAGTGTGCACTGAAAGACTGTAGTTTGGTACACACAGGGAGCTCTTGGCTCTAGGGCTGGAGATCTGGCTGCCACCATTTTCTTTCCTCCTTTCACCTGGGAGAGATGCAGCCTTTAGGGAGCAAAGAGGACGACAACTTTACACGGGGCCCAGCCACCTGGCAAGGAGCAAGGCATCTCCTACCAAGGCACAGACCTCTGAGTATCAGTGCAGTAGGCCCTTCCCCCAGAAGAACAGTTAAAAGAACAGGAGACGAACAAGTTTACTGACCAAGCAATACTGGAAAGCTCCAAGACTGAGGGAAAATAGTATATACATCTCAAGGTTTTTTCCTTATGATTCGTTTATCTTTCAGGTAAAAAAAAATTCCAATAGTTTTTCGTTTTTCCTGTTTAACTACAATATTTGATCAATTCTTCATTTTTAAGTTTTTTCCCTTTTGACTTTCATATCTTTATAATTACACATCATAGATATATCCTTTATTTTTGGATTTCTTTCAATGTATTCAATTTAATTTTTGTAGATATATAAGTTATGGGAGTTTTTTGGTCTTGTTTAGTTTTACAATTTTGGAATTTAGTACCTTCTAACATATGGACCAATATACACTCAGAAACAAGTGGAGCACCATGTTGGTGCACTCTGTGAGATTATATATTCTCTCTTCCTTCTCATTCCACCCCTCTCTTTTATGTTGTTTTTTGTTTCTGTGGTTGTTGTTTTGTCTCTATATAAATTTTGCTGGTTTATATAAATTTTAAATTTAGCACCTTCTACCATACAGAACAAAATACACTCAGAACCAAGAGGGTCACCCTCTTAGACCATTCTGTGAGACTATATTCTATAGTCCCCACATCCTCCCCATTTTTTTTTTTTTTTTAATTTTTACTGTTGCTTTAAATTTGTTTTTTGCTTTCATGGTTTCTTTTCTTTTTCTTTTATTTTCTACTTTTTTTCTTTTTCTTTTCTTTTCTTTTACTTTTCTTTTCTGGTCCCTGACATCTTCAGAATTGTCTAGGGTGTATTTTACTTAGGTAATGGTTGATATTTTTGACTCTGCTCATTCATATGGCCATTCTACACTGGACAAAATGACTAGAAGGAAGAATTCACCACAAAAGAAAGAACCAGAAGTAATACTCTCTGTCACAGATCTAATGGATATGGATTTAAGTAGCATGTCAGAGATACAATTCAGGGGTACAATTATAAAATTACTGGTGGCTCTTGAAAAAGTATAAAGGACTCTAAAGATTCTCTTACTACAGAATTGAGATCTAACCAGGCCAAAATTAAAAATACTCTAACTGAGATGCAATCTGAACTGGATGTTCTAACTGCCAGGGTTAATGAGGTAGAAGAGAGCATGAGTAACATAGAAGACAAGTTGATGGAAAGGAAGGAAGCTGAGGAAAAAAGAGAAAAACAATTAAGAACCCACTAGGAGAGGCTTTGGGAAATAAATGATAGCTTGAGAAGGAATGATATTTGTCTTATTGGGAATCCAGAAGGTGTGAAGAGAGAGAGGACCACAAAATATATTTGAGCAAATCATAGCTGAGAATTTCTCTAATCTGGGGAAGGAAACAGGCATTCATACCCAAGAGATAGAGAGGACCACGCCCCAAAATCAACAAAAACCAATCAACACCCTAACATTTAATAGTGAAGCTTGCAAATTTCAGAGATAAGGGGAAAATTCTAAATGCAGCTTAAGACAAGAGATTCCTAATTTATATGGGGAGAAATATCAGAGACCTGGCAGGCCAGAAAGGGCTGGCATGATATAGTCAGTGTACTAAACAAGAAAAACATGCAGCCAAGAATATTTTATCCAGCAAGGCTGTCAGTGAAACCAGGAGCTGGTTCTTTGAAAGTATTAACAAGATAGATAAACCTCTAGCCATACTTATTAAAAAGAGAAAAGACTCAAATTAATAAAATCATGAACAAAAGAAGAGAGATCACAACCCATACCAAAAAAATACAAACGATTTTAAAAACTTATTATAAACAACTGTATGCCAACAAATTAGGCAATCTGGAAGAAATGGACACATTTCTGGAAACCTACAAATTACCAACACTGAAACAGGAAGAAATAGAAAACCTGAACAAGCCAATAACCATCAAGGAAATTAAAGCAGTCACCAAAAACCTCCCAAGAAACAAAAGTCCAGGGCCAGATGGCTTCCCAGGAGAATTCTGCCAAACATTTAAGGAAATAATACCTATTCTACTAAAGCCATTTCAAAGGATAGAAATGGAGGGAATACTTCCAAACTCGTTCTATGAGGCCAACATTACCTTTATCCCAAAACCAGACAAAGACCCCACCAAAAAGGAGAATTACAGACCAATATCCCCAATGAACTTGGATGCAAAAATTCTCACCAAGATACTAGCCAATAGGATCCAACAGTACATTAAGAGGATTATTCACCACAACCAAGTGGGATTTACTCCTGGGATGCAAGGGTCATTCAACATTCGTAAAACAATCAATGTGATAGATCACATCAATAAAAGATAAGGCAAGAACCATATGATTTCTCAATAGATGCAGAGAAAGCATCTGACAAAACATTTGCTTTATTCCTGACTAAAATTCTTCAAAGTGTAGGGATAGAGGGAACATTTATCAATATCATAAAAGCCATTTATGAAAAGCCCATAGTGAATATCATTCTCAATGGAGAAAAATTGAGAGCCTTTTCCCTAAGATCAGGAATATGACAGGGATGTCCACTCTCACCACTGTTGGTGAGTACTAGTACTAGTAGTCCTACATAGTACTAATAGTCAACATAATAGTAGTAGTCCTAGCCTCAGCAATCAGACAACAAAAAGAAATAAAAGGCATTCAAAGTGGCAGAGAAGAGGTCAAACTCTCCCTCTTCGCAGATGACATGGTACTGTATATGGAAAACCCAAAGGCTCCACCCCAAGATTGCTAGAACTCATACAGCAATTCAGCAATGCAACGGCACACAAAATCAATGCATAGAAATCAGTGGCATTTATATACACTAACAATGAGACTGAAAAAGGGGAAATTAAGGAATCAATCCCATTTACAATTGCACCCAAAACCATAAGATACAAGAAATAAACCTAACCAAAGAGGTAAAGGATCTATCCTCTAAAAACCACAGAACACATATGAAAGAAATCAAGGAAGACATAAAGAGATGGGAAAACATTACAAGCTCATGAATTGGAAGAATAAATATTGTGAAAATGTCTATGCTACCCAGAGCAATTTGCACATTCAATGCAATCCCTATCAAAATAACATGGACTTTCTTCAGAGTTGGAACAAATAATCTTAAGATTTGCATGGAACCAGAAAAGACTCTGAATAGTCAGAGGAATCCTGAAAAAGAAAACTAAAGCTGGGGACATCACAAAGCCTGAACCTCAAACTGTATTACAAAGCTGTGATCATCAAGACAGTATAGTATTTTTTTTTTTAAAAGATTTTATTTATTCATTCATGAGAGACACAGAGAGAGAGAGAGAGAGAGAGAGGCAGAGGCACAGGCAGAGGGAGAAGCAGGCTCCATGCAGGGAGCCTGATGTGGGACTTGATCCTGGGTCCCCAGGGTCAGGCCCTGGGCTGAAGGCGGTGCTAAACCACTGAGCCACCCAGGCTGCCCAAGACAGTATGGTATTAACACAAAAACAGACACATAGATCAAAGGAACAGAATAGAGAACCCAGAAATAGGCACTCAACTCTATAGTCAGCTAATATTTGACAAAGCAGGAAAGAATATCCACTGGAAAAGGACAGTCTCTTCAATAAATGGTTGGGAAATTTGGACAGCCACATGCAGAGGAATGAAAATGGACCGTTCTCTTACACAATACACAAAGATAAACTCAAAATGGTTGGAAGATCTAAATGTGAGACAAGAATCCATCAAAATACTAGAGGAAAACAGAGACAACAACCTTTTTGAACTTGGCCAAAGCAACTTCTTGCAAGACACATCTATGAAGGCAAGAGAAACAAAAGCAAAATGAACTACTGGGACTTCATCAAGATAAAAAGCTTTTGCATAACAAAGAAAAGAATCAACAAAACTAAAAGACAACCTACAGAATGGGAGAAGATATTTGCAAGTGACACATCAGATAAAGGGCTAGTATCCAAGACCTATAAAGAATTTACCAAACTAAAAAGCCAAGAAACAAACAATCCAGTCATGAAATGGTCAGAAGACATGAACAGAAATTTCTCCAAAGAAGACATACACATGGCCAATAAGCACATGAAAAAATGTTCCATGTCACTTGCCATCAGGGAAAAAGAAATCAAAACCATAATAAGATATTACCTTACACCAGTGAGAATGGCTAAAATTAACATGACAGGAAACAACAAATGTTGGTAAGAATGTAGAGAAAGGGGAACCCTCTTGCACTGTTGGTGGGAATGTAAGCTGGTACAGCCACTCTAGAAAACAGTGTGGAAGTCCCCCAAGAAGTTAAAATAGAGCTACCCTATGACTCAGCAATTTCATTACTGGGTATTTACCCCAAACATACAAATGTAGTGAAGTGATGGGACTTCAATGTTTATAGCAGCAATGTTCACAATAGCCAACTGTGGAAGGAGCCATGATGTCCTTCAACAGATGAATGGATAAAGATGCGGTCTAGATGCGGTCTATGTATACAATGGAATATTACTCAGCCATTAGAAACGACAAATACCCACCATTTGCTTCAACATGGATGGAACTGGAGGGTATAATGCTGAGTGAAGTAAGTCAATCGGAAAAAGACAGTGTATGTTCTCATTCATTTGGGGAATATAAATAATAGTGAAAGGGAATATAAGGGAAGGGAGAAGAAATGTGTGGGAAATATCAGGAAGGGAGACAGAACATAAAGACTCCTAACTCTGGGAAACGAACTAGGGGTGGTGGAAGGGGAGGAGGATGGGGGGGAATGGGTGACGGGCACTGAGGGGGACACTTGACGGGATGAGCACTGGTGTTTTTCTGTATGTTGGTAAATTGAACACCAATAAAAATTAATTTATTAAAAAAAATATTACTCAGCCATCAGAAAGGATGAATACCTACATTTGCTTCAACATGGATGGAACTGGAGGCTATGAGGCTGAGTGAAATAAGTCAATCGGAGAAAGACAATTATCATATGGTTTCACACATGTGTGGAATATAAGAAATAGTGAAAGGGACTCTAAGGGAAAGGAGGGAAACTGAATGGGGAAAGATTAGAGAGAAAGATAAACCATGAAAGAATCCTAACTCTGGAAATCAAACAAAGGGTTGCAGAAGAGGAGGAGAATGAGGGATGGGGTAACTGGATGATGAGCACTAAGGAGGGCACTTCATGGGATGAGCACTGGGTGTTAACTATACGTTGGCAAATTGAATTTAAGTAAAATATTTTAAAAATCACAATTATAAATTTGTTTTCTATTTCATTAATTTTTTTACTGATGTTTTTCCTTCTTTTTATCACCTTAGAGTTTAATTTGCTGATCTTTTTTCTAATCGCTAGCATTATTGGCCCAATGACTGATGAAGACAATCTATAACCAATTATAAAAGTTTAAAGTTCATTCTTGCAATCTTGAATAAGACAAGGATAACCATTTCCACGATTTCTATTCCACATTGTACTGGAAATCATAATCAGTGCAATAAACATGAAAAAGAAATGAAAAGCATAAGGATTAGAAAGGAAGAAATAAAGCTGGTATTATTTACAGATATTATTGTTGCTCATGTAGAACATCTAAAAGAATTTGTGGAGCAGTGCCTGAGTGGCTCAGTCAGTTAAGTGTCTGACTCTTGCTTTTGGCTCAGGTCATGATCTCATCAATTGTGAGATGCTTTCTTTCTCTCTCAAATAAAGTAATAAATCTTTTTCAAAAAGAATTTGTGAAAAATCATGAGAATAAGAGAATCTAGAAAGGCAACTAGACATGAAAACTATATGATTTTTATGATATACATAATCATTTGAACTTTTATACAGCAGGAACCAACTACTGCAAAATTAAATTTTAAATAGATATGACTTTCAACAGCATTAAAACAATCATCAAAATACTTAATTTCAGAATATATAAAAAGTACTCCTACAAATCAATGAAAACAAGGTAGACAACCCAACTGTAAAGTAGGTAAAAGAACAGAATACACACTTAGCTAAAGAAGAAATTTAAAAAAAATAAAATAAAATAAAAAAAACAAAAAAAAAAAAGAAGAAATTTAAATGATCAACAAATATAGAAAAATATATGTAATCTTTTTATAGCAATAAGCATTTTAAAACCACAATGAAATACTACTATACAATCTCCAGACTGGCAAAAATGTACTGATAATACTACATTTTTTAAAAGATTTTATTTATTTATTTGACAGAGAGAGGTAGCACAAGCAGAGGGAGAGGGAGAAGCAGAAAGCCAGAGCTGGGACTCAGTCTCAGGACCTTAGAATCATGACATAAGCCAAAAGCAGATACTTAACCGACTGAGCCACTCAGGCACCCCCTAATAACACTACATTAAAGATGTAGAGTCACAAGGACCCTTATACACAACAGATGCGAGTATAAATTGGATCAACTAGTTTGGAAAACTGTTTTCCATTATCCACTAAAGTTCCTTGGGTATAATAATTCTGTTCTTAGGCAGAAATTCAAGGATATGCTACATTAGCATCTACATGCAATAATGTCCTTAGTCCATCATTTGCAGTTTTCAAACACTGGAATCAGCCCAAATGGCCATGAATAGTTAAGTAGATAAACACATTGTGAGATAATCATATAATGGAATGCTGTACAAGAAAGAAAATGAAGGAACCAACCATATAATTGGAACTACATACAAAAATATGAATGGATTTCAAAAACAAAGCTGAGGGAAAGAAGCAAACCAGAAGAGAAAAACTTGCTGTATTGTTGCTTTTATAAAAATTTCAATATACAATGATTGATATATACAATCAATAATGCAAAGAAACTATTATTTTTTCTATTGCAATAATGCAATAGAAACTATTATTATTGTTGCTTTTATATAAATTTCAATATACAATGATTGATATATACAATCAATAATGCAAAGAAACTATTATTATAAATTAAGGGTAAAGATTGCTTCTAAATAAGGGGAAGGAATTTATAATTGGCATGAAATAGACAAGAAGTTTCTGGGGGTGCTTCTTATGGTTTTTAATCTGAGTTGCACACAGGTATTTGTTTTGTAACTATTTACTAAATAGTACCTATAATTTGTACACATTTCCATATGTGTTATACTTCATATCTTCAAACTGAGTCTAAGAAAATACTGTACAGGGGCATGCGGGTGGCTCAGTTGGTTTAGCACCTGTCTCTTGATTTTGGTTCAGGTCATGGTCTCAGGCTTATGAGATTGAGCCCCCAGTCAGGCTCTGTGCTCGGCAGAGTCAGCTGGAGAGTTTTCTCTCCCTCTTCCTTTGTCCCTCTCCCACCTTAGGTAAATCAATCAATCAATCTTTAAGTAAATAAATAAATCTTTAAAAAATTATTGTACAAGTTAGGCTTTAAGTAGGGGTAGTAAATTTTTGAGTATAACCATTAAAAGAATAGAAATTAATGCAAAAATGCCAAGTCAGTTCAGAAGAAAAATAATGGCCCTAGAAAAATAAAAATAAAAATAAATCAGTCAGGGGCGCCTAGGTGGCTCAGTCACTTTTAGCATCTGCCTTCAGCTCAAGTCGTGATCCCCAGATTCCTAGGATGAAGCCCTCATCTCCCTCTCCCTCTCTCTCTCTCTATCCCCCCACTCGTGTTCATTCTGTCTCTCTAGCGCTCTCTCTCTCAAATACATAAATAAAAATCTTTTTTAAAAAATAGTCAAAAATAAAAAGATAAGAATACTGAAGAGAGGCGCCTGGTCAGTGCATCCCGTCCAGGCTCGTGGGCCCGCGCCCTGGAGTCGCTGCCGCCAACGCCCAGCCGGCGCCCGGGGAGGAGGCGGTGGCCCAGGGGCAGCGAGAGCGCAGGTGACAGGTGCGGCCTCGCGGGGAGGCCCACGCTGCGCGGGGCTGTTCATGAAGCAGGTCGGCCACCAGCGTGGACCCCCAGAGAACAAAAGGACAAGATAATAAAGTACATGATGGTTCTTGGCAGGGCAGCCCGGGGTGGCTCGGCGGCTCAGCACCTGCCTCCAGCCCAGGGCCTGATCCTGGAGCCCCGGGATCGAGTCCCGCATCGGGCTCTCCGCGTGGAGCCTGCTTCTCCCTCTGCCTGTGTCTCTGCCTCTCTCTGTGTGTGTCTCTCATGAATAAATAAATAAAATCTTAAAAGAAAAAAAGGTTCTTTGCATCAGAAGGATACAGTCCATGACAATGACCACAATGACCCTGAGCCCCACCCTTCTGGACAGCCAGGTCAGAGTAGCAGCTGTCCCCCCACGGCGGATCCTTACCTGCCGGGCTATTGCCCCCGCCGCCGGATGTCCTTGCTCCGTGGACGAGGCACCTGCTCTGCCGGAGGGGCCCTCGGCTCCCACAGCTCAGCGCTGAGGGACAGCTCGGGACCCGAGACCATCATTTGATGCCTGGTGCTGTCGGGCAGCCCGGGGTCTGGGGAACAACACCTGTCAGCACAGGTCTAATCTCTTCCCTGAAAACCCCGCCTTCGCGGCCTGGGGGGCGAGCGGGGCTCGGGGCGAGGGGGCTCGGGGCTCGGGGGCTCGGGGCTCGGGGGCTCGGGGGCTCGGGGCCTCGGGGGCGCAGGCCGAGCTCGGCGCATGGAGCAGGCACTCCCGCCCGCCAGGCCGGGGTGGCCCCGTTGTGGGCGGGAGCAGGCCTTCACGGCACCTCTCCAGGCCCCGGGATGGACAGCTTGGAGCCGGGCGTGGTGGCTCTGAAGACGGGGACGTGACCCCCTTGCCGTCAAGACTGCGGGGCCGGCCGTCAGCTGGGTGGCGGAGGCCGCGGTCCCTTCTGGCAACGGCGGCGCCATCGTCCGTGCGCCAGTCTCGAAGCAACCGCGTGGGCTGCCACTGCCAGCGAGCCCGCCAACCTGTGCCTGGGGCCGCCCTGCCCCCTCCACGCAGGAAGCATCAGTAACGTGGGCGTCGGCACGGGGACAGCCAGCGGCCCGAGCCCGCCGCCCCGCCGCCCCGCCGCCCCAGCCAACTCTGCAGCCTCTTCCCGCTCAGCGCCCCCCGGCCCCGGCGCTGGCCCAACCGCGGCATCCAAGCCCTCGCAGCCCCCCAAGCCGCTGGGCCGCCCCTCGCCGGAGACACGCGGCATCCGGGCAGAGCGGAGGCACCGGCCGTGACGGCGACTCGCCTGCAGATACCCAGCCGGGTGGGCCCCCGCCGTGGAGGCCCACCCGCTTCTTGAAAAGCCGAAAGCTGCCCACAGCTGTGACCCTAACGAGTTTGGTTGGAATCTGAAAAGCGGACGCGTGGGCAGCCTGGGTGGCCAGCGGCTTAGCGCCGCCTTCGGCCCAGGGTGTGACCCTGGAGACCCGGGATCGAGTCCCGCGGCGGGCTCCCTGCATGGGGCCTGCTTCTCCCTCTGCCTGGGTCTCTGCCCCTCTCTCTCTCTCTCTGTCATGAATGAATGAATGAATGAGAAAGAGAGAGAAAGAAAGGAGAGAGGAAAGAAAGAGGAAAGAAAGAAAGAGAAAAAGAAAGAAAAAGAAAAGAAGAAAAGAAAGAGAGAGAGAGAAAAGAAAGAAAAAAAAAGAAAGAAAAGAAAGAAAGAAGAAAGAAAGAAAAGAAAGAAAGAAAGAAAAAGAAAAAGAAAGAAGAAAGAAAAGAAAGAAAAAAGAAAAGAAAGAAAGAAGAAAAGAAAGAAAAAGAAAAAGAAAGAAAAGAAAGAAGAAAGAAGAAAGGAAGAAAAGAAAGAAAGAAAGAAAAAGAAAGAAAGAAAGAAAGAAAGAAAGAAAGAAAGAAGAAAGAAAGAAAGAAAGAAAGAAAGAAAGAAAGAAAGAAAGAAAGAAAAAGAAAGAAAGAAAGATGCGTGTTCATAATACAAAGCTACTCCGAGGCCGGCATCCACGGCTCCATTAAGAACTCCACCTGGGGGCAGCCCCGATGGCCCAAGGGGCCCTTAAAAAAAGCAAAGCAGGTGCTGAAAATGCTGGTTTCCTGCAAGCACACAACCTCCATCTTTGAGGGCTTTTCTCTCTAGGAGAAGCGCCAGGAGGAGGAGGAGGAGGTGCGCAAGGAAGGGCGGAATGAAACCACCCATAAGGACCAACCACTTTCCTCCACGTGCTGACATTTCATAAAGGTTTAAGAGAACACGGGCCTGGTGCGGCTGTCTTGGGCAGGGCCCCACTCCTTGCATCTTTACGCTCTTTGTGTTTTATTTTTTCCCAGATGGATCTGCGTTCATTTGTATTTTTCTGCATATTCTAGGATTACAGAGCTCACTGATAAAGAAGTGTGTTTTGTCCGCTCATCAGTCAGATGTCACGAGAAACCCAAGTACCCTCACGACAGAACAGAAAACCTAATACATCCCGAAGCTTCTCTTGTGGTTGTTTGGCAGAAGTTATGTTCTCACTCACAGTCACTGTCATTTAACATCTTTTTTTTTTTTTTTTAAGATTTTATTTATTTATTCATGAGAGACAGAGGAGATAGAGAGAGAGAGAGAGAGAGAGAGAGGCAGAGGGAGAAGCGGGCTCCACGCATGGAGCCCAACGAGGGACTCGATCCCGGGTCTCTAGGGTCACACCCTGGGCCCAAGGCAGGCACTAAACCGCTGAGCCAACGGGGCTGCCCCATTTAACATCGTTATAGGGGACCCTTTTATTGCTTTATAGCGACAGGAGAAACCATGACTTCTTTCGTCATTTACTGTATTCTGTTTAAATACTTTTCAAAATGCTGAAATCAATGGGCTAAATGATCACCTCGTTCAGCTGGTTTGTCATCTGCCTAAAATACTTGTCTGTCCATTTGATGTTTCTACTAGACAGAAGGACAGATTTGAGGTTTTCAGATTCGGGAGCATGCTGTGTTGGTGCAGAGCGTCAGGCACCATGTGGCCGCCACGTCCCTTGCCCCTCCTCGACCCAGCGGGGCGGATGCAGGGAGGCTGGTGGAGGCCTGGGCTCAGCGGTCAGCCGTGCTCACCTGCCTGCAGACCACCCCACATACCCTTCCCTTGGGAGTCCCAGTGCCATTCTGAGTTGTTTGCCCGCGATGCTGAGCTTCTGCTCGTACAGATGGTGCCACGATTGTTACTTCTACCATGTGCCTCGGATTTCATTTTCCTGTCGAATGGGTTAAAAA
Organism: Vulpes vulpes; assembly: GCF_048418805.1. Taxonomy (NCBI): domain Eukaryota; kingdom Metazoa; phylum Chordata; class Mammalia; order Carnivora; family Canidae; genus Vulpes; species Vulpes vulpes. The sequence continues at coordinate 140,788,539 of NC_132792.1, forward strand.
AAAAAAAAAAAAAAACTTTTAGAAACTGAATCTGCTGTCCTGTGTTGTGGAATGGGGGGCCTGGAGGAACTCACTGCCACCCGGAGTCTGAGTCTCAGCATGAAAATGGTGCTCACGCCTGTTGCTCTGGCACAGTCTGCACACGCCTATTGTAGGGGATCTTACTGTTCAGAGAGCAAGACTATTCTGAAAACTATTCTGAAAACTATTTACTCCAAAAGACCCTCTGAGTTAAAGTGCAAGCTGTATTAGACTTGTATTGAGAACGTGTCACTCTCTGAATTGTTATTGCTTGTATGGAGCCAGGGACAACATCGGATAACTTTCCCTCTGGAGAATACAAGCCTTAATAAACAATACTATTTAGAAAAAAAAAAAAAAAAGGAATACTGAAAAGAGAAGCAGAGAGAAAACAAGACAAATAGTTTGTTTAAAAATAAGCACGATAGTAGAATTAGGCCCAAATATATGACAATCAAAATAAACATAAAGGAACTTATATGGATATCATCAGTTAAAACCAGACATGGTAAGATTGGATTAACAACAAAAATTTTAAAACTAGCTCTATGCTGTATATAAGAAAGAAAGAGAAAGTAAAAGGATAAAAAATGTACGTGGGCAATGTTAATCATAAGAGAACTGAGATAGCACATTAATAAAAGATAATGTAGGCTGTAAAATAAGAAATGTTATATGGGATAATCAGAATAGCAGTGAAACTACATGCAGGGTGAAAAAGTTTCTTTGTTCTACAAGTCAATGTAACAGGCACAGTATCTTCAGATTCTCTTTCTCTTTCTCTAGTTAAGATGACTACTGTAATTTAAAAAGGCCATTGAGATTATATATGCCAAGCATGTCACACTACCTGTGATTCATTCTACACTCTTACATTGCCCTTCTGAAAATAGCTCTTAGAAATTCATTCTTCTCATAAATGAATAGAATTCCAAGAAGTGAAATGAAACATAAAGAATCCAAGCAAAGCATGCTCACAAAACACTCAACAATGGACTATTATTCCTTGATTGTCTCTTAAAAGCAAAATGAAAAGTCCAGATTAGCTTTTCTTGCAATTATATGCCTTAGAAATCCTATCATTTTTTTCCCAGAAGTATTTCTGTTATACAGCATGATAAAACTCCATGTTATTGTTCATGGTATGGAGAAAATAGCACCACCATACATTGAGACTCCCTCAAAATCTTCATTTTTCTCTTAATGTAAGTATGGTGAATATTTAGTAAGAAAAAATTACATAGTTACCCTAGATAATAGGATATCATAAATTACTTTTTCAAAATATAAAAGGAATAATTCAACTAAAATTAAGACAAAAAAGTACAAGAATAGATACCTAATGAGCTAAAGTTATATCCTATGAATCAATAAATAATACTTTTAAGACCCCTAAATCAATAATGATACATCAAAAAATACAAATAAGCTCAATAAAATCTCAACTATGGCTAAAGCAATAAATAAAACGGACAGTTAAGAAGAGTGAAATATTAAGCTAGAGGCATTTATACATATCACACTGCTGACCTAATCTAATGTTGAGATTATATCACCCCAAGATGAATTAATTTATGTTCCTGAAAATTCACATTTAGTGAGAAAATATCATGGCTGGAAAGAGACTAGATGTCAAGCTAGAACAATCCTGGGTCCTCAGTTTTTATGTGAAAGTTTTGTGCGACTGTGAGACTATCAAGTGTTCAAACCAGGATATTCAGCCTCTGCTTTTAATGGATACTTCTATTTTTTATAGTAAACAAATGGCTCTAATTATCTCCATTCATCAGAAAAATTTCAGGAATTAAGATCGCTATTGTTATGAATTCTCAAATTAGAAAACATGTACTCCAAAATGGGGAGCCTCCTGCCAATGTTTCTGGAAAAACTATATGCTCACACTGTCTTAGAGATTATAACCATTCATTCCCTCCTTTCACTCTCATCTCTGTTCCAGGCATGCACATATATTAGTAATAGTTCAATAGCATTTTACACTTTTTACTTAGGGCATATTTTGCTGTGGGCCTCAATCACAGCTGGCAGCTTTTCAAGTCACCTGGTAAATGGCCAAAGCAGGACACACAGAATGGGTATATGCTTCTTCCGAGGCATGCCAATAATTAGGCCTCTTTCTTAGTGGTACAAGGTCAAAAGCACACCAAGTTGTTTTTCCCTTTGGTGGGAATATCTGGGCATCTTCCAAATGGATTTTTAGTGTTACAGCAGGATCTGACATCAAAATTGTCTGATCTTTCTTTTTTCAAGGGAATCTGATAGTGTAAACAATTAGGTTAGGGAATTGGCTAAGGGACGTGATCATGACTTTTTCTTTTCATGGCTTAAGTAAGACTTCTGTTTACTGGACCAGGAGTTTTTGTTTTGTTTTATGTGATTGTTCCACTCCCAGTTTTTTCCTAGGGAACTCATTCATAATCAAGTAGTCATACCCAGATAGCTCTTCCAGACAGGCCAGTCTGGTGATGGAGCCAGTCCCACTGCCTATTATGGTCTTGCCTTGTCTTTGCCACTCCCACGGTGGTGCTCATTTCCAATGTAATATTTCATGGCAGCATTTCTGGCCTACAGAGAATAGCTATTTTAAACAGATGTTTAAAAACAGATCTTTTAAAGATACTCATACTTTCTTCAATATATATTTCATGGGTTTGTTGAAGAGACTATTACCTAGGCCCTCTAGAACTGGACATTTCTATAATTTCTAAAATAAGATATTTCTAACACTTAACATCCAACTTTCTTTATTGAACACATTTTTAAGTGCATTTTTGTATGTATGTTAACCAAGGTAAAAAAAAAAAATGTTAGAATCAACTCAGCTAGTCTACTTCATAAAGAATATCTGGTATATGAACCATATTGACAAGTTCAGTAAAACTGAAATCATGCTGCTTTCTCCTCAGTCAAGCATCTACAAAATCTATTCTCGCATATATTTCCCACTTTAGGATTAATAAACATTGGCATGTTCCTGCCTCCCATTATTTTGTTGTGTAAAATTTTACTTTCCAATATTGATTTTAGATTCTGAGAGGTATAATTCTAATTAATGGTCTATGGATGAAAAGATGTGGGGCATAAGGAAGAATGTTGACTTCTTTCTCAATGTGAACTCTCTCAAATGAAGGTATGCAGGTATCTACGAGCATGAAAGAAAACAGCTTTTCAGACAATAGAGAAGAGTCACTTCTCAAGAAAAACTTTGGAGGTTCAAATTACTCTGACGCCTCTAGATCACTTTTTCCCAAATGGATGCCTAACTTTCATGTAAGAAAGCTAGCAAAGTTCTGATAGTAGTAATTGATATCCACCCATTATTTCTAGTTCTCATACTAGGAAAAACTACACTTCATTTCCTCCTTGAAGTAATGAAAGGCCATATGACTTCCTTTGGCCAAATATGTATGAGCACAAGTGATATCTCCTCTTCCCTTCCGAAAGCTTTAAGAGCTGCTTCACAATTTGTCACACTTTCTTTCCTTCCCTCTGCCACAATCACCAGCAACCACTCCAGGCTCCTGCATCAGCCTGGTTCTGGAGTAAGGGGGATGCATAGCACAACTGCCAAACAAACCTGCAATAGATTTCTAGGACAAGTGACTCTCATTGTTCTAAGCCATTGAGACTGTGGAGTTGTTTTATTATCATAATCTAGTCTATCCTGACTCTGAATTCAACTAGTAATTAAACACTGAGCTTCATTCTCGGCTATCTCAATCCAATAGGTACAAGATATAAGAGATTCTTTCAACATGTTCATATACAGCCCTTGAGTTTACATCCACTTTTTCAAGCTAGTACTTTAACGTTATGAGTCTGTGATTCCTTTGTCATTATTCATCCAGTGCCATCAAGAGCCTCCTTACCCTGCCATCCTTGAATTTCTCACATTCTTATATTGTTCCCTGAAAGAAACTATTCCAAGCCCCCAAACTTTATATTTAATGGAGATTTGTTTTTCCCTATGACTATAGGTCATAGCTTAAATAGCTATTTCACTAAAGGGCACCATATTTGATATCTCACTCTTCCCTGAGGATCTGTGTCCTGAGATTCCTTATCACTTATATTTCTTGGCTGAAAGCAACAGACACTGACTCTGGCTAACTTTAAAAAGGGAAGTTTATTGAAAGGCTATTGGAAAGGTCATACAGATAAGACAGGAAGGGTACTAAACTTGACATGGGAAAGAAACCAAGGGAGGTCTAGAAAACAAGGAATGAAAAATCAGAAGGAAGCAATTACCCTAAAGCGAAAATAACTGTTGCTGCCCTGAAAGATGTCTGGCTATTCTCTCTGTCCTTACATCACTTGCTCAGACTTCAAAGTCTTAGAAGAAAGTTTCCAATTAAGAGAGCTTAGATCACAAGCTCACCCACCAGCAATTCCAGGGAGGGGGGGAAGGAATGGTCTGGCCTTTCAAGTTTCATTGTTAGAGGCACAGGTCTGAAATTCCCTCCCAACATGATTATACACAGTGGAAAAAGGTAAATCCTCAAAGAAATCGGGTTCTACTAGGGAAAAAAAAAAATGGATACCACACAACGACAATACTAAAAAGGATTGTTAAACACTAGAGAAATGAGAAAAAGGAGAGGATAATATGGTATTTAATAAAAGAAAGGTTTATGCTTCTTTGTGTTACTAGGAACTCAACGAGTCTTCACTTAAATGCATTTTTTTTCCTTGCAGGATCATGCAGCTGAAGGCACTTTGGAATGATACGAACCTTAATTCAAATCAGAGCCTGTCATTTATTAGATATTTTGGGGGGTTCCTTAATTTCTTTTAACCTCTGTTACCTCTTAGAGTTGGCTAAGAATTCAGACCTAATATGTTTAAATGCACACCCTGCACTAAATAAATATTAATTTCCATCTCCTGTGTAAAAGAGTTCTTTAGAGAAAAGAACCAATAGAATATATAGATATTTTATTATATATATATTTATTTTATATAAATATATATTTACAAATATATATTTATATATAAATATATAAATATATATTTGTAAATATATAAATATATATTTATTTATAATATAAATATATATTTGTAAATATATATATATATATATATATATATATATATATATATATAAAGAGACTTATTTTAAGAAATTGGTAATCATTTTAAGAAATGTGCAGTTACAGAGCCTGGCAAGTCCAAAAACTTCAGGGTGGGCCAGCAGGCTAGAAACCCAAAGAAGAGCCAATACGACAATTCAAGTCTAAAAGCTGAAGACTCAGGAAGAAACAGATGTGTTGCAGTTCAAGCATGAAAGCCATATAATACAGAATCTCTTTTGCTCTGAGGTTAGTCTTTTGTCCTAGTCAGGCCTTCAACTGATTGGGAGAGGCCCACCCACATTATAGAAAGCAATCTGCTTTACTTAAAGTCCACCAGTTTAAATGTTAATCTTATCTAAAAACATCCTCACATAAACACCCAGAATAATGTATGACCTATATGTATATATAGGCACTGTGGTCCAGCCAAATTGGCATATAAAATTAACCATCATACCCTGAGAGATGCTATTACTCAGGAAAATAGTCTTCCTTCTTTCTCTACATTCAGTAAGGCACTTTTTAAAGTTGTTAAAACCAATTGAGCAAAGGATGTCTGAGATTGGTCATATGGGACTTATGGGGATGGCAGATGTGAGCCAGAAAACAGTAGAACTCGGAGGCTAAGTACTCAAGCTTTAAAAGAGGTTCACCCTCATCTTCTGCTGTGACAAGAGAAACGTATAATCAGACTCTAATCTCCCCCCTCCAAAATGATAACCTTCACCAACACCAACTCCTATCAGCAAATCTTGAACCTGACCAAAATAAGCTGATCATCTGCAAACTTGTGACTGTCTACTCCTAGAACAATGCCAAATAGCACTTTGCCCCACTATAGGGCAGATATGTGGACACGGATAGGCGAAATGTTTACTTCCAAAATTCAAATGCATGAGGATGACATAGATAAGAAAAATAAGACTTCTGTAAGGACCTCTCAGATGATAGAATAAAGAAGACCAATGGCTATATGTAGAATGGCACATACCTGGCGGTGAATAAATGCTCAAAATTAAGATTCTCATGAAACACATTCCCAGAATGAAGGCAGACAGGATTCACAAGAGTCTCTTGAATGACCATGCTGAAGCTATCTGTGTTATGAAGAACAACTACAGACCAAGAAGGGAAAGATCATCCAGACTCTGTCCAAGAAAGAAGAAACTAAGAAGTAAATTTCCTGTTTCACTGTATATAGTAGCCTCATCAATAATAGATGATCCCCCAAAACCCAAGCCTCAATTTGGGGAAAAATGTTTAAAGAAAAGAAACAGTATATCTGAGGAATTTAATAAGTGATCAAAATTAATATCACTAAGTGAAAATCAATGTAATATTTCAATTTAATTATACAAAATTGCTATTACTTCATCACATTTAACCTACCAAAATGGCAAGAGTGTTAAGATTCAAGGTGAAGTCAAGGTACCATCAGTAAACAGGCAGACTCTGCCCCACTAGTTATTACATCATCATTCTAAGTCCAAAGAAATATAGCTGTTAACTTTTTTTTTTTTTAGATTTTATTTATTTATTCATGAGACACACACACAGAGAGAGAGAGAGAGGCAGAGACACAGGCAGAGAGAGAAGCAGGCTCCATGCGGGGAGCCCAATGTGGGACTTGATCCCTGGTCTCCAGGATCACACCCCAGGCTGAAGGTGGCACTAAACCTCTGGGCCACTGGAGCTGCCCCATAGCTGTTAATTTTAAGAGGGAAGCAGACGGAAATGTGTTTTTTAAAAATATTTTATTTATTTATTCATGAGAGACACACAGAAAGAGGCAGACATAGGCAGAGGGAGAAGCAGGCTCCTTACGGAGAGCCTGATGCAGGGCTCGATACCAGGATCCTGGGATCACAATCTGAGCCAAAGGCAGACACTCAACCACTGAGCCACCGAGGTGCCCCAGAATTGTTAATACTGATAATTCAGTATTGTAAAATCAGGGCCTTGAGGTCAATAGAACAGCTAGTAAAAATGGTACCTTTATAAGGTATAACACATAATACACACATTCGTACAAAAGAAAGAACCTTTTCTTTTGCAAATGGAAAGCTGTTTTAGCTAAGCAAGGACTGGACTCCGTGGGCAAGGATTGAGGCTTGGGGGAGAAAAATACATACACATGTGTATATACATGTATATGTACAGGTGTGTTTGTGTCTGTGTAGATGTAGGGGTATGTTTGTTTATGTTCATAGATGTATTATGTGTGTGCACATGTGTACAGGGTAGCTATGTATGCATGTCTATGTGTGTATAAGTGTAGGTTTAGGTATAGGTATGTGCGAGGTAAATAGTCATGATACTTACATTATTACAAAGAAAACTTAGACCTCACCACCTCATTACTGTAGGTCTAGGTGTTACGCTAAGGTCTCCCAGGAACACACAAGGCAGTTGCAGAACTGACTTTCTCCCTTACAGATGGGAAATCGACTGAGTCTAAACCAAGTCCATCTTTCTCCTTTCACCTTCTCCTTGCCATTTCTTTACTTCCTCTTTTCCTGTCCTTTCCTGGTATATGGAAGTAGGGAAAACCTTTGATATGGGAGATGTTGACGGCCCTAAGGGGAAAAGTTGTTCCTGCTCCAAGTAACTAATGAGTTTTGCATCTTCTCCCTTGGCTTGTGGCTTCTTCTGGAAACTGATGCACTAATTCCTCACAATACATGAATCCTGATGAGATTTACCAGTTTAACTGCTTTACCAGGTTTTTTGGTGTATGTGTGCTTTGCCACACAGCTTTCACTTTTTCTCAGTTGTATATATTTCTTTTAAATAAGGAAGCTCGATATGTAAATTGTTGAATTAATCAAGTACAAAACCAAAAGGCTTGAATCTAAGGAATTCTTAAGAACAGCATCATCTGTTTCTCCAAAGCACTTATTATCTAAGCTTACTACTTCACAAAGATCTTTTAAGCTTTGCAAATATCACTCACAGACCAAAAGATTAGATTCAGGAAAGTAGAGAATGGCCAAAGTCCAAGAAAATACCCTTGATCTGGATAACTCTACAATGTTTTGGAAGCAGTACAAAGAAAAATGCATAATACTAATATTGGACTACAATGCCCAGATTATAAGTCTGATTATCACCTTAATCATCTCATTTTCAATTCAGATTATTAAGGAATATTTAACAATAAAGATTTTGGACTTATTTGAAATAGAAAAAATTCAAAAGAGGCAAACTTCTATTTAACTCAACAAGTATTTAGCATCAACTATATACCAACTGCTGTGAGAAAAAGAAAAATAGTATAAGAAAGTAAAGCTTCAGAGTGAGTTCAAAACATTTTCTGGGAAGTGGAAATTCCAATTTTGGTAGCAGCCCTATGAAGCCTTGGTTCACAAAGTTTTACTAAAGCTAGACATTCCTGCATACTTAACTCATGGCTTTGGAGACTGCTTTAAAAAAAATACCTATGCCAGGAACATGAACACACCTACGAAATTAACAAGGGAAGTAGCCATCAAAGAAGCCTTGTGGACCCCTGCCTGGGTTCTGCAAATATTGGAAAAACAACCACCTTGAGTTCAGGGAGGGCAGAGATGAGTATTCCCTGAACAAGTCTGTCTCAACATGCAGGCGTTCCAGCCCCCAACCTGCTCTCACAGCTCTCCTTCCTGTGGTCATCATCATCCTAGATCCTGGATCACTCAGCCAACACTGCCTCCTTGAAAATCAGTTACTTCTTTGGCAACTAGGCTAGTAGTTCTTGATTTTACTTCTACAAGTTTCAGAACATGAGAAACTAGTAGATGCTTTCCCTTCTGATTCCAGAAGTTCCCATCACAGCACACAATTCTATATGAATGGGCATGCATTACTGGAAATGCCCTGTTGTCCAATCAATAAAATTATGTTATTCTTCCTGAGTAAATAGAACAAAAGGAACCAAAGATTTGACTCTTATCCTTGAGAAAAATAGAACAAAAGGAACTAACGATTTAACTTTATCCTCTTATCTTACATATAAAGGAGAAAAATACATATATATGTGTGTGTCTATATACATATAAATATGAAAGAACTCAAGGATAATTAGAGAGACAAGAAATGATAACATTGTGTTGAATAAAACATGCTGTGGGAAAGGCGGTAAAGGAATCATCAAAATGGTATGAAATGAATATGAGAAAGCTTCCTGAGGGAAAGAAAGTGCATTCAAGGTAAAGGAAATGAAATGGGCAAGACAACATGGAAACAGAATTCATTAAGTTTTAGGAAATCTTAATTTTTATATTTTTGACAAGCATATAGCAGTTCTAGAATAAAACAAACTCTGGAAGAGGATGTTTATTTATAATCCTATTTTTTAAAAGATTTTATTTATTTATTCATGAGAGACACACAGAGAGAGGCAGAGACATAGACAGAGGGAGAAGCAGACTCCCTGTGGGAGCCTGATGTAGGATTCAATCCCAGGACCCTGGTATCATAACTTGAGCCAAAGGCAGATGCTCAACTACTGAGCCATCCAGGTGTGCTATAATCCTCTTTGATTTGCTGGAGAGGATTCTGATTTTGATTCTGAGTAGAACTTTTGGTTATGAATTCTAGATTTTAAATGAAATATTGGTAAAAGTCTAAACTCAAATGTTTGAGGGGCTAAACTTACAACACTTAATTTGGAGTATGCCTTTTGATTTAAAGTGGCATTTTACTTCTCTCTCCTCTTTTTAATAGTAACTTAAAAATCCAACAAATATTTACATTATACGTTTTAGAAAAAATAAATGGTTATGCCAGGAGCACAAATTTTATCTTTCTATATGAATGAATGCTATAATGCTTGGAACAAAGTGAATTTGCATAGCCATGAGGATTAGATAAATCTTCATTTTTAGAAACGTCTAAAAATGAAATAGGAGAAAATTTAGAAGAGCCAAATGAATTTTAAGCTCCCTTCTAACTTTGATTTCAAGATTCCATGGCTCTGGATGAGAGTTTTCCATATGAACAATCTCCTTCATTATGCAGTCTTCAGTAGAGATAAAAGTTCTACTTTATACCAGCAATGAGCTACGTAACTGCCCATCCCAAGACCACTGCCAGGGATTCATGGCACCACCTAGCATTTCACAAAATTTGACTCTGGAGGCATATATATCACAATCTGTGGAATATTTGCTAAACTTTTAGATTGCTAGGTCCCACTTTAGACCTACTGAAGAAGAATCTTTACAAGTGAATCCCAGAAATCTACATTATTTCACAAGCTCTCCAAGTGACTGATATAATACTATAATTTGCAAAAACCACTGCTCTAATCCTTAACATTCCTACTGAAAAGGCAGACCAGTAAGGCCTATTTACAGTTATGACTGCAGTTATAAAGTCATCTGTTCCTTAAGGAGTGAGTTAAGCTCACAAGCATCTCAAACACTATTTAAGCATCCAACCACCTTTGGAAAGTAAACTTATAGTGTGTAAAATGTTCCTTGACCTTTTCTTTACAAGAGACGATTTTTTTTTCATGGGCATTGCAATTACTAAGAGTAATCTTTCTCAAAGTTCTTTGTCTCAACAAAGAACATTGAGTGAATAAGGCCTCAGTTATCAGCAATGTCTGGTTAAAACTTAAATGTATAAATATTTTAGTCTTTTTCATTTCTATTTGATATTAGAAAAGAACACAGCACTCAGATCACATTTACAACTTACAACCTAAACCACAGAATGCAATTTAAGAAATGTAAGGGACTTCTCTTGTTTCATTTTACTATAGAAATACCAACTTGGGACACCTGGGTGGCTCAGTGGTTGAGTGTCTGCCTTTGGCTCAGGTGGTGATCCCGGAGTCCTGGAATTGAGTCCTGCATCAGACTCCCCATGGGGAGTCTGCTTCTCCCTCTGCCTATGTCTCTGCCTCTCTCTGTGTGTCTCTCATGAATAAATAAATAAAATATTTTAATAATGTATTAACTATTTGGTTGTATTAATAAACTATTACTACTTTACCATCTTTCTTATGAGTTATAATGACAACAGCAAAATCGAGGATTCTAAAGTCTCCCCTCCCACTTTTCCCACTACAATTTTCTTATGTATATGCCAAAGATTTAATTACATCATATTGAAAATATAGAATTAACAGTAAAAATCGCTGAATTGGGCTAATTGAGGGAAAGTTAGTCCAAATTGATAAAAAGATTAATCATTAAGGCTTTTATAAAGTATTATTTTCAGTAATATATATATGATACCTAATTTTAAGTATGAAATGCTAATAGTGAGCATATATAACCTTTTTTAGGTAAATGAAAGTACAATAATTAATATTATTTATTAAGTTTTTGTAAATTCTTTCTACAAATAGACCAGGTCCAAATCCTGTCTAAATTATCACAAATTCCAAATCAAAGGATTTAATTTATCTGTTTATCTGCCTTTTCAATTTTGATAGTCAAATTATCATATAGTTTAGCTACCTTTCATGCCTGCCTTAATTTATCTTCTAAGGAATTTTTTAAAATAGCCTTTAAACAGAAAATGAAATTTCATTTTTAAACTAGTCTCTGTAACAACCCATGAGTACAAACTAAGCATAAAGAACATTTCAGTAAGTTATAAAATCTTCCTATGAAAACATTTGGAAAGGTCACTTTAATTTATGAGAGTACATTTTGCTAAAGATAGGACTATCTTAAAATTTACAGATTCTAAGTTTTAATTGGCTATTGAAAGCCAATCCTCACTTCTTCTAGAAAAAGAATAGTTTTTGGTTTGAGAGGCTGAACAAGGACAGAAGAGAATATAATTATTCATAGAAAATACTGTATTAGAACTCCAGTTCAGAAAGAAAAGAGAAATAAAAGAGTGTATGTTTTGTGAGTAGCATGTTGAAATGTGTCTTAAGGGAGCCCTGGAAAAAAAAAGGGGGGTGGGGAATCCCTGGGTGCCCAGTCCATTAAGAGTCAGAAGACTCTTAGTTTTAGCTCAGGTCATGATCTCAAGGTTGTGAATTTGAGTCCCACACTGGGGAGTCTGCTTGGGATTTTCTCCCTCTCCCTCTCCCTTGTGCTCTCTCACACACTCTCTCTCAAATAAATAAATAAATCTTAAAAAAAATAAAATGTGTCTTAAGTAACTAGCCTTTCTTTAATTATATAAGTTGATTTAACTACTTAGATACCACAGAGCTGATACAGGAACAGAGAGTTAGTAAGGTGGTGAAGCATGACATGGTAGACAAAATATACACCCTAGAGGCATACCCTCTTTGTTTATTATAACTCTATTCTGTTATTTGACAATTGTATCACTTTGGAAAAGTTACATAATCTCTCTAAGCCTCAGTTTCTCTCTTTGTAAAGGAGATGAGTCATATCTACTTTCTAGGGTTTTTATGGAGACCAAAAGAAATACAAAGTTGTAATATGATTAGCACCGAGCATGAAACCTCCGATATCTATTAACCATTAGAGATAAATATATATACATGTTCCTGTGCATGAAAAGAGCATAGTGGTACTCTCTGAGCACATTACAAATAGTATTGCACATGCCCTGGTTTCTAGCACCCGTGGTCATTCTCTTGATACACTCCTGTTCATTTGTGTCCTTTTAAAAGTATCGAGTTTTGGAGCTCCTAGCTGAACATTGTTCTTGTGCTCTTCAGTGTATAGCTCTTCTTCAGGCTGGCTAGTAAGGTTTTTGAGGATAGCCACTCAGTGTGGCTAATCCTTACCCTCATTAGTATCCAGTTTCCATCACAGTGCCTGACTCATGGTAAGTACTTAAGAGATGTTTGGTAAACAAATTTATAAGGACCAGAGTTCCTGTTTTGATACATTATTTTAGCTAAAATTAGCAAAATTCACTCAAAGTTTGAAGGATATAATTCAAAGAAGTAAGCCACAAGTAATTTCCTTAATGAAAGTCTGATAGAGTCTGTGTAATCAGATATAAAATTGAGGACACATATCATGCATATCATGCGTTATCTACAAATATTTATGCTGTCCTGGCCGTCCTTCCATTTTTTTATTTTAATCTCTCAAGGTCAGTGTTTGTCTTTATTTAAGTCTCCATTTAGGGATGCCTAGTGGTTCAGTGGTGGGGCATCTGCCTTTGGCCCCGGGTGTGATCCTGGAGTCCTGGGATCAAGTCCTGCATCAGGCTCCCTGCATGGAGCCTGCTTCTCCCTCTGCCTGTGTCTCTGCCTCTGTGTGTGTGTGTGTGTGTGTGTGTGTCTCATGAATAAATAAATAAATAAATAAAAATAAGTCTCCATTTATCCCCTCATCATTCTTTGAGTGTTAACTGTAAAAGCTAGCCAGAGCTGCCTCATCAATCTAAGCCAGTCATACCTTCTACTGTTCAGTTGGGCATATGACTAAAGCTATGTCTAACAAGTTTATTGAAATCAATGAAAATGGAAAAAGTATAAATTCACTTGGTATTTGAAGTGGGAAAGTAAAATATGAGTAGGCTATAAAGTGTATTTTTAATGTGCTTCATATTTCCTAAACTGTAATTTTAATGAATCATCAGAAATTATTGTGTCTGTATGTACTATTCAGGGGATCTCAGGAAAAGTACAGTCATCACTGGGCCCACAGGAAATCAGGTATAAGATTTTATGATACCTCTTCTGTGAGAGCCAAGGTACCTCCACCGTCAGCATTTTTGGTGTTATTCTTTTAGGACTGATCAACATCACCTGGAGAATGAACCAAGCCAGGTTTTCCAAAGAACTTGGCAATTTTCTTTAAATATGCTAATCACTGCACTATTATTATTCCCTTGCTTGCTTGTGAAAATGCCAAATAAAGACAATTTCTCTAAACATACATTACTATCCTTTATATGTTAAATTGGTGATACTCAACCAGGGACAATTTTGCCACACACAACCCCTACCCCCACCACGGAACATTGGCAATGTTTGAAGACATCTTTGGTTGTCACAACTTAGGGTGGAGGAGAGGTGTCTAGTTGATAGGGGCCAGGGATGCTGCTAAACATTCCATAATGCACAGAATAGGCCCCCCAGACAAAGAATTATCCAATCCAAATGCCAATAGTATGACAATTGAAATACTCTGTGCTAAACGATAGGATATATACAATTTTCAGAGAATCCTGTCCATCTTTGAGGCCCAATAAGCTAACACCTCCTCCATGAGGTATTTTTTGATCAACCCACAATGACACCTTCACAGGTTGGACTTCCCATAATTCAGATTTCATTTGATGGTGACCAGCCTCAAAGAATTTTTGAGGAATTATGTTCATATTCACTGCTGACATTCTTTCTTTCTTTCTTTCTTGATATATCTGTGTTCTTTGATGAAACTATTAGATAGCTTTATAAGTCAAAAGACTCCCTACTTATATTACTTTCTCTTTCTAAACTCTTTTTTTTAAAAACTTTTCCAGGATCTTTATTGTAATACTGCTATCATAGATAATAATTCTGAAGTGGGGAAAAAGTAACTAATTATCCTATTGTTTTTTCAGCTAAAATGTTTGGGTAATATTTCTAGTAACCCGTATTGCCAATGTCCATTGTTTGGCCATTCTACTAAGAATAAAAACAAACAGAGGCTATGATTTTTGGCCTCTGATCAATCATATAACTCTCCTTCTATTTAAAGTTTGAAGATTTGGCTTGTTATTTCTAATGCCAGGAATTCACACAACCATGAGCCAGTAGTGGTAGGAATGGAAGAAGTGGGGGAATAAGAAACAACTCTGAATTAAAGTCACCAGTTGAATAGAATTTATTAGCAATACTCTTATGAAACAAGTGATTTCCTTGGAAAAGAGAGGCGTTTTAATAAGTCACTGCCATATTGGTCCTTTTATTCTGATTCTTGAGAGTCCTTTAATATGCTTGTCACATACAAACATTGAAACTGTAAGCACATATGGAAGAGTTTGCCAAGGATATAAACTATTATATAAAGTGATATAAAGACTTGTGATAATTTTTTCATTTGATCTACCCATTTAAAAAAAAAAGCTATCTAGATAGCCAGGTTACTTGGTTATACATTTTAAGAAAGGAATAGTCATGATGGAAAGATCTGAATTTTAAATTTTGCCTGAGACTGAGAAGGATGATGATGTGGTAAAGAAGTCACTAGCAGAAGCCACTAGAAGATTTTTGTTTTCATACTGAACTGAAACCTACCTTTCTTTCACTTCCATACAGCTTTCCTTCTGAAGCAACACAAAACAAATCCAATCTACCTTCAACAGAAAATTCCTTCAGATACTTGAAGACAGATTCTTTATTCTTCCCAAGTCTTCTCTTTGAACACATTTTGATATCTCAAATATCTATCCTAACCAAAGATAATGAAAATTCAGATAGTCAACACTGTATAATGCTGATACCAGAGTATAACCCAAGAGTAAGCAGTCTGTCTTTCAAGACTTAAATATAATTTGACCAGTCTTGAACTCCAATCTTTATATGTTGGAGTGTGCCTCCTTCAGCTGTCTCCAGGGATTTTTAAATTGAGAGGGGAGTTAAAGACTCTTTCTCCTGGCTACCTCTGGCTCAGAATTTATGTTTTCAGTAAACATTCAGTTTTATTTGGTTATCATCCATGGATGTTCTTTCTCTTCTGTCTTCAGCACTAACTCAAACATGAAGCATAGACCTTTGCCCTACATTTTCCTGAAACTAAGCATGTAAGGCATTTGTGGTTGTATCAAACTTTACTGTAGTTTGGGGGCAAAAGAGGATGCTTACAGTGTAGGAATGCAAATGACTTAAAATTATATAGTGGGCATCTTTGTAAAATTATATAGTACACATCCTTGTTTTTAAAAAATCCTTTAGCCATCCTTTTTGGTCCTCTGCCCTTTTAAACACACTTACATAGATTTTACCCATTCTTTTCTGTCTAGCATTGACACGTTAGTCTTAGCTTGAACTCCAGCTTGTCTCATTACCTTCTGTGGGACAGGGTCTGGCTTTAGAACATTTGCATTATCAATTGTACCACTATTAAAGTGGTCAACCTGGCTTAAAATCATTTTAATGCTTTCAGGTGTTCCTTTCTTTACTATCAAGTATTGTCCACTCCTATATTAAATTATAATTTACATGTAATCCCACCTTCATTTGCTTTGCCAGATTCAGCTTCGGAAAATAGGACATTCATAATTCCACCTCTGCTCCAAATCTCTGACCAGACCTTGCTGGCTTAAGTTTCACATTTTGGGGGACAGTATCACACCATGTTGCTTCTCTAAGAAGCCAGCTAAATTCAATACCAAATCACTATTTTCTTATTAGGTCTCCTCCAAGGAAATATATATTTCTGTTTCCACACCTTTATTTATAACTTCTCCCACTGTGTTTGTTTGCTAGGTCTACCACAATAAAGTTACACAAAATGAATGGCTTAAACAGAAATGTATTTTCTTGCATTTCTAGAGGCAAGCATCTCCTGTTCTTATAAGGACTTTGTTCATATTGAATTAAGGCCTACCTAATGACCTCATTTTAATTTTATCTCTTTAAAGTCCCTATTTCCACATATAGTCACATTCTGAAGTACTAGGAGTTAGGACTTTAACATACGAATGAGTGGGGAACACAGTTCAGTCCATAACACCCACCTAAGTTTCCTTCTTCCTCCTCCTACTCTCCAAACCCAAGCAATATTTAAGGTCACATTCAAATTCTACTTCCAGTGCTACCACCTAATCATTATAGTTAACTCTCTCTCTTCCTCTAAGCTCTGACCTCATGCACTTTGGCACTTATATAGTTTCTTTTCTTTCTCTCTCACTCTCTCTTTAAAAATAAAAGGGAGAGAGAGCTTGCATGCACACATACGAGTTGGGAGGGGCTAGAGGTAGAAGGAGAGAGAAAATCTTAAGCAGTCTTCACGCTGAGCTTAAGCTCATGAATCTGAGATCATGACTTAAGCTGAAATCAAGAGTCAGATGCTTAATTGACTGAGCCACCCAAGAGCCCTGGCACTTGTATAGTTTCACCTTCCTGAGTATAGGTCTCTCTCCAGAAAGCTCAAGCTCTTTCAAGCTCTCTAAGTTATTGGTAAGTGCTTATTGAATATGGCTTTAAAACTCAACAAGATTGACTTTCTTCAATCTGAATTGTCTTTTTTTCAAAAGAACTTTTCAGAGTCTTACGTCCTATGATATTGATTTCATAGATAATGATAAGTTCCTAAGTCGCAAAGAGTCACTACTCTGTTACCAACTAAAAAGTAATGGTTCAAATCTTTGAGAAGAAAAATTTCCCCTTTGTATAAGCACATATGACATCTCTCCCATAATTTTCAATAAATCTTTTTTTAAAATATTCTATTGATTTATTCATGAGAGACACAGAGAGAGAGAAAGAGGCAGAGACACAGGCAGAAGGAGAAGCAGGCTCCATTCAGGGAGCCCTAAGTGGGACTTGATCCCAGATCATGGGATCATACCCTGAGCCAAAGGCAGACACTCAACCACTGAGCCACGTAGGTGTCCCTCTCAATAAATCTTTACTTTCCATCTTTAATATTTTCCTCTCCTCTTAAATAGCTCCTTTAAACATATTTTTTCCAGGATCCCTATGACCAAATAGCATAAAACATAGGCTTGGTATTTCACTCAAATTCTTTCTGTGCATTGGACTCTGCTAAGTTGTTTTTTTTTAACTTGAATACATTAGCATTTACTTCATGAATATAATGAAAACTAACATTTACAGTGCGTTTATGTGTAGAGTGCTTTCAAATTGGTCTACCTGTGTCATCTCATTTAATCCTGAACAACTCTGTAAATGCATACTATGATTCCTTCCCTTTTGTATTCGAGAAAACTAAGGCATAGAAATGTTAAGTAACTTGCCCAAAATATTATGATTATGGTCAAAGACAAAGCAGGCTGACACTAGTGCCTGGCACTTAACTACTCTGTATGCTTCCATCTACAAATAAGAAAGAGATTGTTCTCTGTCTCTCTCTAGTATTCTTTTTTATTTTTTTATTATTTAATTTTTAAAAAAAGATTTTATTCATTTATTCGTGAGAGACACACACACACACACACACACAGAGACATAGGCAGAGGGAGAAGCAGGCTTTTCGTGGCAAGCCCAATGCGGGACTTGACCTGAGCCAAAGGCAGACGCTTAACCACTGAGCCACCCAGGTGCGCCTCTAGTATTCTTTTTTAAACTCTAAGTTTTGAATTCATAATTACAAATTATTTTTCTAATAAATCATATATATTTAAGGATAATTATTTTTCTAATAAATCATATATATTAAAGAATAAATCATATATCCTTTTGATAAGGATTTTTCAATCATAGAAAAATGTTAACTATATTTGTTCTCTCTTTTTTCCTTGTATTTCAATCAGTTGAGCAGTGTGTGAAGAAAAAATGGACTCTGTTTACAAAGTTCTTGGGCTGTGTGGTTTCCTTTGTAATCAGTTCTCTGATCTAAGGTCAAACCCGACAGCTGTCCTGTATGTGATTATGCTGCCCTCACCTGACAGACGTTATAAACTGCAAGTAGGATGGAGTCCTAGCAGAGACCATGAAGCCCAATTCAGAGGAGCTCAGAGTATTCGGAGGAGCTCAGGAGTTCACTGACCACTTTCTTTTATTTTTTTAAAGATGATATTTATTTATTCATAAGCGACACGGAAAGAGAGGCAGAGATAGGCAGAGGGAAAAGCAGGTTCCATGCAGGGAGCCTGATGTGGGACTCATCCCAGGCCCCCAGGATCACGACCTGAGCCAAAGGCAGATGCTCAACCCCTTCACTGACTACCTTCAAAGCCACTTTACCTGTGACCTTGAAAAGCCAGTGAAGTTCTCACAGGTCCTTAACTTACCTCATAGAAGAAACATACCATTTAGTATGTTTCAAGTGGGAGACTATTCAGTTAGTGCAAGTATTTATAACACTGTGTATTCATAACTATTACATGCATTTACAATTTGATATAGGAAATATCAAAAAAACATTCTCCCTGTGAACACATCATACTAATAGAGAAAGTTGGTATGTTAAATTGAAAATTATATTTTAAAAAACTGGAAAATTCTTGAAATTTCTCCAGGGGTAGATGTAATTTACCTATTTAATTATACAACTTGACAAGGCCTGCCATTTTTTAATCTTTTTGATATTAATATTGGAACATAGAATTTAGAACATTAAATATAAATCCTCTATTCATAATTATAAATATGGAAACAACCTGCATTGATTAAGTATAACAGTAGAGATCATGCCCCACAACAAAACTCAATGTGGATCTCCAGAAGGGTTCTCTTTATCTTCTTTTATTTTAAGATTTTATTTATTTATTCATGAGAGACACAGAGAGAGAGAGTCAGAGACACAGGCAGAGGGAGAAGCAGGCTCCATGCAGGGAGCCTGATGTGGGACTCGACCCGGGGTCCCCAGGATCAGGCCCTGGGCTAAAGGCGGGGTTAAACTGCTGAGCCACACAGGCTGCCTTCTCTTTATCTTCTTTTTTTTTCTCTCTCTCTTTATCTTCTTGATAAACAATCTGTTGGCTTGCATAGGCAGTGGCTAAAATTCCCCATTGGTCATAATTTCACATGATAGTCTCATTGAATAGAGTTAAAAACTGGAAACAGAACAACAAAATTCCACCCTTGCTGATATAGACAGCTCCCTAGGAAGTGCAAATTTGAGGCCAACAAAAGGCCTAAAAATTATTTCTCAAACTGGTCTGTCCCAGAGCCTAGCATTGCTGCCATTAATACATTTTTTCCTACTTACAATATATCTCTGATAGTTTCTCTGGTAGTCTGGTTTTGAAATATCAAAATACAACATTATCTGGAGAGATAAGACACTATACATCACAAATTCTCCAGCACAGATTATTCTATCAGAATACTTACTGTCAAAAGGAAAACAGTAAATAAGACCTTGAGGGAAGAGGTGAAGCTGCAGGGAGTGTTAATGAACAGGAGGATAGAAGAATGCTCCACAGTATATTGTACTGCTGAGGAAGAGCAGCTAGCATGGGCTGTAGAGGTGGAAGTAAAGAAGATCACTTAGGCAAAAGAAGCCAAATATTGAAAGGAAAAGAGGGGGCAAGGCTGAACACACAACCTGGGCTTCTTGAGAATTTTATGTGGCACTGGCCTTGTTGATCAAAACTAAAATATAGAGATTATCCAATAAGGAGGGGAATTTTTTTTTATCAGAGTTTACAGATTAAACAAAGCAAACAAAGGTAGAATGATCACATTTGTTTTAAAAGACTTTAACACTGATGACTTTATCATAAATAAATTCTCACTTTCTCAAGATAAAACATGCCTCATTTAGAAATACCAAATGATATTGAAATGTTGAAGCCTCCATTACATATTGAACAGACTGTGCCATCTCTTCTTAGCCAGGATAGGAAAGGACATAATATATGTCTAAAGATTCTATTTACCTTATGTCTTGAAATGTTTAGAATAAACTAAATAAATGGTTTTTTAAAAAAAGCAAGAGAAGAAATATATAATCAAAATAATGTACTGCCAAGTAAAGAAAAGGAATTAAGCCTAAACTCTAATTTTAATCCTCCTAAACTGTAAAAGTGAGTACTAGAAGCTAAGTAAGTAGTGATGTAAATAAGTTATATTTGTCTGTATATCTGAGAAAGCAATTGTTAGTGGGTCCTTTTCTGGTGACCTCCTTGTCTGGGTTACACACTTACTTGCATTAAGTTAACAGGAAATAATGATACAGTATCTGTATTTATCTAGTGAAGCATGGTTCTAGCATCTGAAACACGGCAGAGAAAATAGCCCCATCTAGCACTGCTGTTCTTTCGAATAACGGGTGGCACCAGAGTCCCACATCTGGCTCCCTGCATGGAGCCTGCTTCTCCCTCTGCCTGTGTCTCTGCCTCTCTTTCTGTGTGTGTGTGTGTGTGTGTGTCTTTCATGAATAAATAAATAAAATATATTTTAAAAATGATGAAAAAGGAAGAAAGAAAGAAGGAAGGAAGGAAGGAAGGAAGGAAGGAAGGAAGGAAGGAAGGAAGGTGGGAAGGAAGGAAGGCAGTCAAACAACGGGGCACCTAGGTGGCTCAGTTGGTCAAGTGTCTGCCCTGGGCTCAGGTCATGATCCCAGGGTACTGGGATGGAGTCCGGCATCCCTGCTGAGCATCAGGTTCCCTGCTT
Organism: Vulpes vulpes; assembly: GCF_048418805.1. Lineage (NCBI taxonomy): Eukaryota > Metazoa > Chordata > Mammalia > Carnivora > Canidae > Vulpes > Vulpes vulpes. Next base: position 140,809,818 of record NC_132792.1, read on the forward strand.
CTCCTTTTATCCAGTTTGTGTGCTCTCGCTCTCTCTCTCTCTCTCAAATAAGTAAAATCTTTAGAAGAAGAAGAAGAAGAAGAAGAAGAAGAAGAAGAAGAAGAAGAAGAAGAAGAAGAAGAAGAAGAAGAAGAAGAAGAAAGAAAGAAAGAAAGAAAGAAAGAAAGAAAGAAAGAAAGAAAGAAAAGAAAAGGAAAAGAAAGTCAAGCAAGAATCTACAACCCTGACACTATCAACATGATGAGTAAATGCACACATTTTTTCCTAAGGTGCTGATCACATTTTTAAAAAGATTTTATCTATTTATTCATGAGAGACAGAGAGAGAGAGAGAGAGAGAGGCAGAGACATAGGCAGAGACAAAAGCAGGCTCCATGCAGGGAGCCCGACTTAGGATTGAATCCCAGGTCTCTAGGATCATGCCCTGGGCTGAAGGCAGCACTAAACCACTGGGCCACCAGGGCTGCCTGGGGCTGCCTGGGACTGATCACATTTTAATAGAACGTCTACCATACTGAAAGATACGTTAAGAGTTCTTAAGGTAAAAAACAAGATATTGATAGTGTATTCATCTAGGATGACTATCTAATAGGAATATTATTAGATTATAAATATTGCTAGAAAAGTTAGAGACATTGTGTGATGGAATTAAAAACCCATCTGGAGTCAAGTTACTGTTCAAGTCCTGGTTCTGTTACTGACTCTGGGATCTTAAGCAAGATACTCAACCTCACTTAGGTCTGTTTTTTCATCTATTAAATGGTAACAACTCTCCCTCCACTTGGATTATTGAGAAATTCAAAATGAAACCATGTCAGTGAAAGTGTTTTGTAAATTATTAAAAGTGATTCAAAGTTAATTAAGCATTAGAATGATATTAATAATAAGCTAAATCCTAAGATTCATATTTCCTCCAAGAAAAGTTGCTTTCTTCATGAACAAAGTCTTAAGATACTAGAAATGTCACAAGAATGTAAAAGCTTGACAAATGCTTTCAGGACTAACCTTGGATTTAAACAAAGCGATAGGCTAGACATTTCTCCTCACCATGACTACATCTTTGTATCTGACAGTTAAAAATGTGTGTTATTTATAGCTAAAGCCGCCCAGTTAATTCTCACAAGAGGATTATGAGACTGCCAATCAAGCAAAAGCCCCAGCAGGTGGGGTTTATGTGAGCTGATAAAACAGGTTCTGTCAAAGCACTTGTAGAAGTGAATCCCAAAATCACTGACCCTCCCACACCCTATTCTTAATCCAAAAAATTATATCCTCCAGCTAAGTACAACAACAACAAAAGAGTCTTGTAACTAAATAGATACATTCCACCTAAAATACATTGTAGATTATGCAGAGAATACGTGTGTTTTATATACATAGATTTGGGAGATTATGCTAAGAATTCGAAAGGCTGCCTAGTATTTTCAAGGGTATCTCAAAGTAAATTATATTTCTTTGTCAATTATAACAATATTATTCTACATCCAAACTTGGATTCTTTACTTAGCATCCAGGTCCAAATTTCTGTGCACATTTAGGACAAACCTACCTGGACTACCTGCCCAGGAGAACTTTATACACTGTCCCCAAACCTCTCTCATGAGTGTTTAGGCACAGTGAATATTATCCCTATCATTCTAGCCACCTGATTAAAATTTTACATCATCTTTGACCCCTTCCTCATTCCCACTTCCACCACAGCCATTAATTAATGAATACCTTTGTCTTCTATCCCTGAAATGTCTTTTATATCCATTTATTCCTCTGTTCTATCCCTATTGTCACTGCCCCTGTTCAGGGATTCATCAAATTGCAACTAAATCATCTGTACAATGTCTTAACTGTTCTCACTGACTGCCTCACCTTTCCAAATGTACTTTCCACATTCCTCATGGAGCAGTCTTCTAAACAAGGCAGTAAGATTAAAAGTTACTTAGCAAAACATTGAATAATCTAGGTTATATCTGTCTTTCAGACTTCTTTCTAAGTTGATGTCTCCATATACCGTTCTCTAGTCATACCACACACCTAATAGTTATTATTATTCCTTGAGTATTCTATTGTCCAAGGATTTTAGTCACCCTGTTCCTTCCATCTAGAAAGTTCTTTCCTCCCTTCTCCAAATAGTAATGTATTTATTTTTCAAAACTATTTTCTCTACCTCCTCTCCTTTGAGCTATACCCCAACACTAAGGATTTATCATTATTTCCTATACTCTTATAAAGTCCTGTTGTATTTCTTTAAAAAGCACTTCTTTCACATATGCATGTTGCTTTCTTACCAAATTGCAAATCCAAATACTGTAAGCATGTCATTTTTAGTTTGGTGTTTCCTATGGTCTACAGCTGTGTGTGTGTGTGTGTGTGTGTGTGTGTGTGTGTGTGTGTGTGTGTTTGAAGTTTATCCATCAGCACCTCATTCATTGCATGTTTATAAAAACTAATGACTATCATTATAAGAGCATGCATGATGTAGTGGCAGCTATAGTTGTGACTAGCACAGCCTAATACATAGAGTTGTCTAATTCAGTTGCACACCTGAAACTAATATAACACTGTGTATCAATTATATTTCAGCTTAAAAAATAACAATAATGCAATTAAATGGGAGGTTATTATGTGCCAAGCTCTACTCCAACACTTTCGCTAAATGAATTAGGTCATTTAATCCTTAGAATAAATCTATTAAATGGGTAACACTAGCTACTAGTGTTACTAGTGAAGTAACAAATGTCTAAAAAAGTTAAGCAGCTTACCAAAGGTCTGCACTAGCCTGGGGTCAAGATTGGAACCAAGATCTCTCATAATTCACAGATTGTGCCCTCAACCAATTAGCTGCACAGCCTTTAATGGATAGTTAACCACAGAAAACCATATTAGATAAAAAGGCTATTATATGAATAGTGACTGAAAACATTGAGAGCACTGGTACCTAAGACGTTATGTGATTAGAATCCATAAATTCAAAATCTCTGTTTAAAGAATGACATTTCCTATCTCATAAGCCTATTTTGAAGACTAATTTAAAATGAAGTAAGTAAAATGCCTAGCACAGTATCGAGAACACACTAAGGTTCAGACAAGTTTTGTTTTGTTTTATTTTGTTTCAGTTGTGAATAGTATAGAAAGTATACTCAAGCCTATTCTCCAAAATATAAAATACCAGGGCAATGAGACATGCTTTACATTCTTAGTGGCTAAATGTCAGATAGAGGAAATGTTGCTTTAAATATATCTGTTAGATGGGGACCCTGAGTGGTGTAGTCAGATAAGCGTCAGACTCTTGGTTTCAGCTCAGGTCATGATCTGAGATGAGGGCTGTGAGATCAAGCCCCACATCAGGCTCCTTGCTGAGCTCAGAGTCTGCTAAATTTTCGCTCCCTCACCCTCTCTCTCTGCTCCTCCCTGCTCTCCCTCTCTCTCTTTCTCTCTCTCTCCAATAAATAAATAATCTTAAAAATATATATATACTTGTATGCTATAGGTAGAAAATAAAAATATACTAACAATAATTTTGCAAAAGCTATGAATGCTGGTCCTTCAGATGACCTCAAAGAGAGATTTACTTAGCTTTTGCAGCAGATGGGATCTCACAATAGATTCCTCTCACCCTTTTGCTAGGAACAGGACCTGGGCTATGAAGTTTATCCAGCCACAATAATCATACCAACTACTACTATTCGCTGACAATTATGCAGCTCATATGTATCAAAACTCATCACAAAACACCTATGAAATCTGTTCTGCTATTATGAGGACTGTTGTTGCTGCTGTTGTCATACAAACAAGGAGATTGGCGTGTGACGAGTTTAGGTACCTTACCCCAAGTGACACTGCTGTAAGTGACATAGTCAGAATTTAAGTGCATGTCTGTCTGACTGGAGCCCAACCTCTTAATCACTCTGTCTTTATTCAATCTGTAGTTTACTGTTGCTTTGGATTTTTTTCTTTTATAAAGGGAAATTTTGAGTGTGATTCATTACATTATAAATACTAGCTGCTTTTAAAACCTCATTCAAGTCAAACACTCATTGTCTAAGCAATCCAACTTCTTTTAATTTAACACAAAGAGCAGACATAAACAAATTACAATTTATGTCGTCTGAATTCCAATACCATAAAACCAGGGGGCACAATGTACACTTATCTATCCTCATAGTCTTTTCCTAGAATGGTCTGAAACCAGTAATGACATCATTGGTGGGGAGACTAACTTCATACCATATGACTATATGGTGATGCGTTCTGAGTATGCCTTTATCTCACTTTTTTAAAAGGTCAGATGGGTAATACATCAAATAAAGTATCTTTGAAAATTCAACTTTTTCCAAGTCAGCAGCACTATCCAGTCTTTATACCTATATAGTTTCATTGCTGTTTTCATGGTGATTCTCTCTTCTAATTTGATACCTACCACTGCCTTCTAGGTATAGTCTGGGCTCTCACTTTAAAAAATGCCCCTCTTAAAAAAAATGCCTCACTTGAAAATTCTGCCTTCTGTAGGAAAATATAAGTTTAAATATTTATGTTGGACCTACTCGCTGAAATAAAAATGTGAACAATGAAGGAGATCACCCAGTCCTTTCCATAACTATCTGAACCCTCCCTTCACCGCATAAAGAAGCAGAAAGATGAACAAAGAATTCAGACAGTTTAATTTAACATGACGGTGGTTTGGGGGCCCCAGCATCTGATGGTAGTAATTACAGACTCCTGTTGCCAAATTCAGTATTTTGAAGTTGAGACAAAGCTTTCATTTAAACCTAACTTTCAACTATTCATAAAGTTTGAAGTTATTTTCATTGTTTTGTCAGACATCTCGAATGCTGTTTCTCAGTGATTATCCTGAAACTCCAGAGATACCCACTAACAAATACTTTTCTCCTTAAATACTTTGAAGTGTTATGTTTTTGTGCCACTATGCTTTCATCATTTCCAGCTTTGTATTTCTGATTCTTTGGCCAGACCCAGTCTTTAAAGCCTAAAGCTATTCCAAAGGGAGTTAAGATCCTGAGCAAATCAGTCTACATGCTCCTTTCACATCTTCTGCCCTGAAATGCTTTATTTGGATGAGATATTTAAATTAAAGTTTAAGTTGGAAATTTCCAAAATGTCAACACAGTTCAGAAGGGTGTATATGGAAAAGGAGCAATCCTCTCATTGAAAATAAGACATGTTGCATCCTAGTTATATGTATGGGAGCTCCTTGTCTATGTTTTTTTTATATGGTAGAGAAATAAAAATTTGTCCTAACCAAAGTCTATCAAAATCTGCATGGGGTGCCTGGGTAGCTCAGTCAGTTCAGTGTCTGACTCTTGGTTTTGGGCTCAGGTCACGATCTCAGGTTCGTGAGACTGAGCCCTGCATCAGCTCTGTGCTCAGCATGGAGTCTGCTTGAGATTCATTCTCTCTCCCTTTCCCTTTGCCCCTCTTTATGCTTGTGCTTTGTATCTCTCTTTAAATTAAATAATCTTTTAGAAAATCTGTGTGTATCAATTTATTTTGTTATTGCTGTTAGAAATGAGCCTTTAATTTAAACCATCATTTTGGTCAGTCAAAAAAGATATGTAGCACCTGTACAGTTATCCTTGTACAGTTCTTTAATACTATTCATCCTCTCCTGCAATGAAATCCAGTGCCATCAATTTATAAAAGTTACTCGAGTTACATTTAATAATCAGAAGAGGAGGGGTGCCTGGGTGGCTCAGTGGTTGAGCATCTACCTTTGGCTCAGGTCGTGATACTAGGGTCCTGGAATTGAGTCCTGCATCAGGCTCACTGCAGGGAGCCTGCTTCTCCTCTGTCTATGTCTCTGCCTCTCTCTCTGTGTCTCTCACAAATAAATAAAATCTTAAAAAAAAAAAAAAAGAAGAGGGGGAGATAACACTTTTCTAAACACATTGGTGGTGGGCTAAATAAAGGCCACCAAAGAGGTCCTAATCCCTGGAATCTGGGAATATTACCATATATGGCAAAAGGAATTTTGCAGATATAGTTAAGAATTTTAAGATGGGAATATTTCCTTGGATAATCCAGGCAGGCCCTAAATGCAAATATAAGTATTCTTTTAAGAGGAAGGCAGAGGAAGACTTGACTACAGAAAGGGAGAAAGCCATGTAGTTACTGAAGAAGATATTGGCGTGATGTGGCCAGAAACCAAGGCATGTCAGCGGCCTCTAGAAACTGGAAAAGGCAAGAAATGCAATTCTTGACAGAAGCCTCCAAAAGGAGCTAGCACCACTGACACATACTAACCTTGTAAGATTCATTTCAGACTTCTGGTTTCCCCACATCTGTAAGAGAATAAACTGTTGTTTTAAGCCAGAAGGTTTGTGGTGATTTCTTACAGCAGCAATAGGAAACCGAGACAGCAAGTATATACATGACTGCATTTTATACACAGGAGAAGTGAGGTGACAGGGCAAACCGTTGCCACCAGAATTGGAGCGACAGGCCATGATTAGAGAGCATCAATCTACCAGAGCAGAAACCCACCAGCAGAAACCTCCAGGAACCTTTCTGCCACAGCAGAAAAATCTGAACCTCAATCAACAAATTGCTAAAGGCTCCATTTAGACAAATCTGAGAGTTAGAAATCCAGGGTGGCCCACAACTTTGGGGAGTTTTACCTCCTGGAGCTCTCCATCAGTTTCTCCCAGCAGATATCAGAGAAAACTCCCCTTGGGTTTCTGGCAGGGAGAGGGGGAAAGTAACTATTTTGAAATATCCCAGAGCATTCTGCTCTTCTTATTAAGGCCGGTGCTCAAGTGTAACTATCTTGCCAGAGCCTAACTCAGTAGGGTTTTATCAGAGCCTAACTGACCCCCTCTGATCTTCCATGTTGAGGAAGGGAAATATTCTTTTTTTTAATAATAAATTTATTTTTTATTGGTGTTCAAATTACCAACATACAGAATAACACCCAGTGCTCATCCCGTCAAGTGCCCCTCTCAGTGCCTGTCACACATTCACCCCCACCCCCCGGCCTCCTCCCCTTCCACCACCCCTAGTTCTTTTCCCAGAGTTAGGAGTCTTTATGTTTTGTCTCCCTTTCTGATATTTCCTACCCATTTCTTCTCCCTTCCCTTATATTCCCTTTCACTATTATTTATATTCCCCAAATGAATGAGAACATATAATGTCCTTTTCCTATTGACTTACTTCACTCAGCATAATACCCTCCAGTTCCATCCACGTTGAAGCAAATGGTAGGTATTTGCCCTTTCTAATGGCTGAGTAATATTCCATTGTATACATAAACCACATCTTCTTGATCCATTCGTCTTTCGATGGACACTGAGGCTCCTTCCAGTTTGGCTATTGTGGCCATTGCTGCTAGAAACATCGGGGTGCAGGTGTCCCGGCATTTCATTGCATCTGTATCTTTGGGGTAAATCCCCAGCAGTGCAATTGCTGGGTCGTAGGGCAGGTCTATTTTTAACTCTCTGAGGAACCTCCACACAGTTTTCCAGAGTGGCTACCAGTTCACATTCCCACCAACAGTGGGGGTTCCCTTTTCTCCGCATCCTCTCCAACATTTGTGGTTTCCTGCCTTGTTAATTTTCCCCATTCTCACTGGTGTGAGGTGGTATCTCATTGTGGTTTTGATTTGTATTTCCCTGATGGCAAGTGATGCGGAGCATTTTCTCATGTGCATGTTGGCCATGTCTATGTCTTCCTCTGTGAGATTTCTCTTCATGTCTTTTGCCCATTTCATGATTGGATTGTTTGTTTCTTTGCTGTTGAGTTTAATAAGTTCTTTATAGATCTTGGAAACTAGCCCTTTATCTGATATGTCATTTGCAAATATCTTCTCCCATTCTGTAGATTGTCTTTTATTTACTTTTTTTTTAATTTTTTTTAAATTTATTTATTCATGATAGTCACACACACACACACACACACACACACACAGAGAGAGAGGCAGAGACACAGGCAGAGGGAGAAGCAGGCTCCATGCACCGGGAGCCCAATGTGGGATTCAATCCCCCGTCTCCAGGATCACGCCCTGGGCCAAAGGCAGGCGCCAAACTGCTGCACCACCCAGGGATCCCTGTATGTTGTCTTTTAGTTTTGTTGACTGTATCCTTTGCTGTGCAAAAGCTTCTTATCTTGATGAAGTCCCAATAATTCATTTTTGCTTTTGCCTTTGTGGATGTATCTTGCAAGAAGTTACTGTGGCTGAGCTCAAAAAGGGTGTTGCCTGTGTTCTTGAGGAAGGGAAATATTCAACTCCACTTTCCTCCCAGATCTGACCCACCTAAAATGTGGGAATGGATGGCTGAGAAATACTTGTATAGTTCACAGCTCAGAGACACAGGCTCACAAAAAACTGAGCCCTAATCATAGGACTACAGTACACTTCCCCTCTCCCACACCTTATCAGCACATCATGAAAGGCCTGTTTATGAGAATTCCTTTCACCCAGTACATCATATCAAGCTTCAAAAAAAAATTACAAGCATTCTTAAAGGCAAAAAACATAGTTTGAAGAGACAACACAAACATCAGAACTAGCCTTAGATATGGCAGGGATATTGGAATTATTGAACTTGAATTTAAAACAACTAATTAATACACTAATAGGTCAAGTGGAAAAAATAGACAATATGCAAGAATAGACAGATAATATAAGTAGAGAGGTGGAAATTCTAGGAAAGCTTCAAAAAGAAATACTAGAGATCAAAAATTAACATAAATGAAGAAAGCCTTTGGCGAGCCTGTTAGCTGAGGGAAGAATCTGAGGATATATCAATAGAAACTTCCAAAACTGAAAAGCAAAGAGCAAAAACACTAAGGTGGGGGGGGGGTAAACCAGAATAAAATTTCCAAGAACAGTGGGATAAATGCAGGATAAATGTCCAGAACACTACACCTAGTCCAAATGTAGAAAATCAAAGATAAGAAGAAGTCCTGAAAGAAGCCAAAGAGAAAAACACCTTACCTACAGAGGAACAAAGATAAGATTTGCATCCAACTTCTCAGAAACCAAGCAAGCAAGTACTCAGTAGAGCGAAATATTTAAAGTGTTGAGAGGAGAAAAGAAGTAAGACATTAAGAAAAATCAAAACAGTACTTATTTTACATAAGATATAAAGTATGTTTTTCAAAGAAAACTATGTGAAGAAAATCAAATACAAATAAAATATAAGAAAAGAATACCCAAGTATTACAAACCATTCATATTTCAATCTTTAAGACTGTTTCTTGGATTAGAAGCCACAAAATATTGCAGACACTTGAATGACAACTGGAGTTACAACTCCAATGGTAATCAGAGGAGATGGTGCTGGTAGAAATGAAATTGATGCCCACACAGAAAAAGACATTTTTTCTCAGTAACACAATGCATAAATATGAGAGAAAATAGCAATATCAACTTATCGTCCACTTGTCATATGTAAATTTGTGTATGTGGATTAACCCATTTAAGTGGATTAACATAACTATTCCCATTTTAGAAACCCAGAAATGTTAAGCAATTCACTCAAGGCCACACAAGTAGTGAACCCAGGCAAGCTGACTCCAGAGTTCGCACTCCCAAGCACTAGGCTACCCTCAGTGAACTCTAAAAAGAAACTGTGCAAGATACATCCATGAAGGCAAGAGAAACAAAAGCAAAAATGAACTATTGGGACTTCATCAAGATAAGAAGCTTTTGCACAGCAAAAGAAACAGTCAACAAAACTAAAAGACAACCTACAGAATGGGAGAAGATATTTGCAAATGACGTATCAGATAAAGGGCTAGTTTCCAAGATCTATAAAGAACTTATTAAGCTCAACACCCAAGAAACAAACAATCCAATCATGAAATGGGCAAAAGACATGAAGAGAAATCTCACAGAGGAAGACATGGACATGGCCAACATGCACATGAGAAAATGCTCCACATCACTTGCCATCAGGGAAATACAAATCAAAACCACAATGAGATACCACCTCACACCAGTGAGAATGGGGAAAATTAACAAGGCAGGAAACAACAAACGTTGGAGAGGATGTGGAGAAAGGGGAACCCTCCTGCACTGTTGGTGGGAATGTGAACTGGTGCAGCCACTCTGAAAACTGTGTGGAGGTTCCTCAAAGAGTTAAAAATAGACCCTCCCTAAGACCCAGCAATTGCACTGCTGGGGATTTACCCCAAAGATACAGACAGATGCAGTGAAACGCCGGGACACCTGCACCCCGATGTTTCTAGCAGCAATGTCCACAATAGCCAAACTGTGGAAGGAGCCTCGGTGTCCATCGAAAGATGAATGGATAAAGAAGATGTGGTCTATGTATACAATGGAATATTACTCAGCCATTGGAAATGACAAATACCCACTCTTTGCTTCGACGTGGAGAGACCTGGAGGGTATTACGCTGAGTGAAATAAGTCAATCAGAAAAGGACAAACATTATATGGTTTCATTCATTTAGGGAATATAAAAATTAGTGAAAAGGAATAAAGGGAAAGGAGAGAAAATGAGTGAAAATATCAGTGAGGGTGACAAAACATGAGAGACACCTAACTCTGGGAAATGAACAAGGGGTAGTGGATGGGAGGTGGGCAGGGGGTTGGGATGACTGGGTGATGGGCAATAAGGGGGGCACTAGGTGGGATGAGCACTGGGTGTTATGCTATATGCCTCTCTCTCTCTCTGTGTGTGACTATCATAAATTTAAAAAAATATATACGTTTAAAAAAAAAAGACTTATCATTGAGTGAAGAAAATCTAAATAATACTATTCATTGGGGTAACTTGTTATGCTATATGTCGGCAAATTGAACTCCAATTAAATTAAAAAGGAACTGTGTTGTTTTCCTCCCTAAGACATGTAAATTGGTTATTTTCCGAGCTTGCAGTTTAAAGTACCAATTCAAATGGCTATCATTATTCAGGTTTACGAAAGATAAAATTACACCTTTTAAACACCTCTAATCCAAATCTGTTATGATTTTTTCCAAATAAAAATTATCAGAAAGGGAGACAGAACATGAGAGACTCCTAACTCTGGGAAACGAACTAGGGATGGTGGAAGGGGAGGTGGGCGGGGGGTGGGGGTGACTGGGTGACGGACACTGAGGGGGGCACTTGAGGGGATGAGCACTGGGTATTATTCTATATGTTGGCAAATTGAATACCAGTAAAAAATAAATTTATAAAAAATTATTTTATGTATAAGTCTTTAAACCAGATAATTATCCTCTTTAATTATCTCCTGAGGTTGAATCCCATAAATTTTTTATATTTAGCTTCAGTGTAAAGAAAATTCCTTGCCTTAATTTGCTCAAATTTATTTCTTTCAAGCTTAGGGTGTTTCTTATGTTGAATAAGTCCATATTCACAAAGCCTACAACTTTCAAGATTTTATAAATGACAAATACATCTATTCTACGGTAATAGTTTCCCAATTCTTAAGATTCTATTCAAAATATCTTTATATGAAAAAAATATTTTTATATGAGTACTTCCAATCCTTGATTATTAATTATCATTTCTCTGAAAGTTTTCCAGCTTTATTATTATTTATTCTTTAATTTAATCCAATTTTTCCAATATGGGTATCACAGTTTTATACAACAGCAAAATAATGTGCTTTCTGTTACTTATTTTTCTCTCCTAAATAATTTCTGAAACCATTCCTGATGTTATTCAATAATTTACTGGTGGTGAGGATTATAATCAAATCATTGGCCAATGATTTAAGAAATAATAACCAGCTCCAAGTTCTTAACTATAATAAAATACAATTGAGATTATTTTTTCTAATATGTATTGATTTACCAAATACACATGAAGATCCTGCTATGTATACACCACTATTAAAATACACAGTAGGCCACGGAGGAGCTAGTATAATCTAGTATGATCTAGTTATAATAAGTATAACAAAGAGAATGTCAAATAAATCATTTTCAAGTAAGTGCTTTCTTTACTCACTGAGTTTAGAGATCATAAAAAACATCAAATGTATGTTTTCCTAGGTTTTATCATTCTTGGTGGGGATAAAAAATAAACCTCTATTTTCTTATCTAACATTTTCTTTATCAATTGCCACTACCAATAGTTGTTTCAATTAAACAATTGTTATATACCTTAGCTTAAAAGAAGAAAGGGGAGGAGAAGGAGAAAGATACCATGAGGGAGGAACACCACTAAGCAATGTGATCTAAGAGCTATTAATGGTTTTACTATTATTAGTTCAATGAATAAACTACTGTGGTAAAGTAGCTGATTATAGACTTACTACTATATTTAATGTCTGCTCAGTTCTAGAGAGTTGAACCACAAAGTACTTCCTACTTCATGAGTAATATTTTTACTAATACAGAGGATTCCCCTTTTCCAGATGAAGTGTTTCATGTAATACCATATGTGTAATAATAGCCTTTTTCCCACAGGTTTTCCCAGCAGCAATTTGAGGTTTAATAAATTCCAAGTCCTGCCAAGCTAACAATGTATTATAATGATAATAACAAGTAAATACTCACCTAATTCAATAAAATAACTCTTCAATGTTATTCGTATATTGGTCACATATGGATGCCAGAATAAGAAGAAACAAATAAGTAAAGGGAATATAATCCACCCCAATAAAACAAACATTTCCTACTTATTTCTCAACATTTGAATTTTAACAATGTGTAGGTCTTATAAATAATATAAATTTTACTAACAGGTTCCAAACTATAGACTCAAAATGCATAGTGAAAAATCAGTTAACTACCTCTCCACAGAGAAATACTATGAATACTTCACTAGAAGGTATATATTAATAGTCCTCAACATCCAGAATATAGATATCTGAGAATGCTAAATTAATTTTCTTTTTTTTAAGATTTTATTTATTTATTTATGACAGAGAGAGACAGAGAGAGAGAGAGAGAGAGAGGCAGAGACACAGGCAGAGGGAGAAGCAGGCTCCACATAGGGAGCCCGACGTGGGACTTGATCCCGGGACTCCAGGACCATGCCCCGGGCCGCCGAAGGCAGGCGCCAAACTGCTGAGCCATCCAGGGATCCCCTAAATTAATTTTCCACAAAAGAAATGAGTCTTGAGTATCCTGAAGTACAAGGAAAGGATAAAGCTTTAGAAGTAAGCACTGAGATTATTTTAATTACATCAAGAGGAAGGACACATAGAAAAGAGAGAAATAGAAGAAACAAAAATAATAATATTGTCTGCTTACTATGTGCTGGTGAATGGTGGCACTAATTAACATACATTAGATTCCTATACTAATGCCCTAAAGTCAGTATCCTTATCATTTTACACATTAGAAAACTGAAGCTTAAAGAAAAATGTCACAATAGTCAACAAAAGAGCTAGGTCTTGAATTTGGGCATCTCTTACTAAAACCAAAGTTCTTGACCACTACTACTTTCTGCAAAAATAAGTATGAAGTATTCAGTCTTTTGTGGCTTTTTATTTTGGAATAATTTTTAGCATACCTAGGATTTGTAAAAATGGGACAAGAGAAAATAATTACACAAATATGATAAAACACCAACTGGCTCAACATCACTCAACATCAGGGAAATACAAATCAAAACTACAATGAGATCACATCATACCTGTTAGAATGGCTGAAATAAAAAAACACAAGAAACAATGGGTGTTCGCAAGAATGTGGAGAAAGGGGAACCCTCTTGCACTGTCGGTGGGAATGCAAACTGGTGCAGCCACTCTGGAGAGCAGTATGGAGCTTCCTCAAAAAGTTAAAAATAGAACTACCCTATGATTCAGCAATTGCTTACTAGATATTTACCCCCAAAATACAAAACCACTAAATCCGAGGGATACAAGCACCCCAATGTTTATAAAATCATTATCAACAATATCCAAATTATGGAAAAGAGCCCAAGTGTCCATCAATGGATGAATGGATAAAGAAGATGTGGTATATAGAGTGGAATATTACTCAGCCATAAAAAAGAATGACATCTTGCCATTTGTAACAACATGGATGCAGCTAGACAGTATTGCCCTAAGTGAAATAGAGAAAGACAAACACTACATGATTTCACTCATATGTGGAATTTAAGAAAAAGAGCAAATGAATATAGAGGGGATAAAAGAGAGGCAAAACAAGAAACAGACTCTTAAATCTAGAAAACAAACTGATGGTTACCAGAGGGGAGGTGAGTAGAGGGATGGGTTAAATAGGTGATGGACATTAAGGAGGGCACTTTTTTGGATGAGCCCCAGGTATTGTATGTAAGTGATGAATCACTAAATTTTACACCTAAAACTAATATTACCCTGTATGCTAGCTTGAATTTAAATAAAAACTTGGAGAAAGAAATTTAACAACTAGAGGGTCTGGGAGAAGAATATACTAGAGTTCCTTGTACTATATTTGCAACTTTAGACATGTTTGGAATGTTTTCAAATTTAAAAGTCACAAAATATTAAAAGAATGTATTTTTATGCATATTTTTCCCATTAGAATCATTAGGGAGTAAGATTACAGACATGATGTTCAGTTACCTTCGAATACTTCAATGTGTTTTTCCTAAGAACAAGAACATTCTCTTTCATAATCACAGTATAGTTATCAAAATCAGAGAACTAACATTGATACAGTGTTATTATCAAATCTCCAGAACTTATTCAAACCTCACCAATTGTCTCAATAAAGTCCAAGAATAGAGCCGAGAGAGAAGTACTATAATCCAGGATTCTAAAATCCAGGATCACATATTGGATTTAGCTGCCACATCTCTAATCTCCTTTAATCTGAAACAGTTCCTCATTCTTTGTCTTTCACAATCTTCTCATGACAAGCCAGTTACTTTATAAAATGTCCCTCAATTTTGCTTTGGTCTGCTATTTCCTCATGATTAGATTGAGACTATGCATTTTTGGTTAGAATCCCACAAGAGTTGATACTGTGTTTTATCAGCTTCAGAAAGTACATGATGTCAGTTTGTCTCATTGCTGGTGATGGTGACTAATCATTTCTTTAGGTGGTTTTTATCAGGTTTCTCCATTGTCACTTATTTTTCTCTTTGTAATAAATAAGTAATTTGTGGGAAGATATATTGAGACTGTGTAGACAATCTGATCCTCACCAAACTGTCACACAATAGTGTTAGCATCCATTGATAATTTAATTTGAATGAAATATTACTATGATGGTTCTAAGAACATACTAGTTTGACACTGTGAAAAAATACAAATATTCAGGTCCTGATTGGTTACTCATGGGAAAATGTGTAATGGTTGGTTTTTAAAACCACTTGAGGAAAAAAGAGTTAATAGGAAGAGCTGTATGTGTAATTACAGCTGTGTTTCCTGCCAGCAATTCTGCTATAGTCAGAGGTCTGGCAGCTTTCCCCTCTTAGTTCTTACAGAAATATAGACACTTAACACATAATTTATTTTTAGAAAAGAACATTTACTAGTATTATGAAAACAATTTGCTCTCAAAGTGTTTCAGCCTTCCAATCCAAACCAAACCTTCTAGAGGAATTGTTAAACAATAGAGGATAGTGGACGTATGGTCAGGAGAGATAAGTTCTTGGCCAACAGAATTTGTAAGACCCCAGACAAATGAGGTAAACACTTGGCCTGAGTTTCCTTTTCTGTAAAATAAAGAGTTAGGTTCAGGCTAGTGTTTCTTGACTCTGGGTGCATAACATACATACAAAATTGGTTTTTTACAAATGCTTTTATCTGACCCAATCTTCAGAAATTCTGACTTAATTGGCTTGGGTGAATATGGCCAGGTAGGTTTAAGAGCCAATAGATTAATTAGATGATCTCTGAGATACCTCGAACTCTGGTTCTATGATTATGTGGTTCTATTTCGCCTTCTCATAGCAGACCAGGAAGGAGGGGCATAGTATTCCAAATTTCATTATCCTCCACTCTTTTTTTTTTTTAAAAGATTGTATTTATTTATTTAAGAGAAAGAGAGAGCACAAAGTGGGGGCAGAGGGAGAAGGAGAAGCAGACCCCCTGCTGAGCAGGGGGCCCAACTCAGGACTTGATCCCAGGATCCTGAGATCATGACCTGAGCCAAAGGCAGACACTTAACCAAATAAACCACCCAGGTGCCCCTCTCCTCCACTCTTAATATAAATTTCTGGCCTGTGCTAAGGGTAGTGATTTTCATACTTTAGTGGTAAGTCATAAATAGCTAATTAAAAATGTAGATTCCTAGATACATCCCATAAAATTCTGATGCAGTAAGCTTTGGACACTGCTCAGGAACCTATATTTTTTATAAGCACCCAAGTGATTCTGAGGCTACTGACTGAGATCCACACTTTTAGAAACACTGTCAAGGGTATAACTGGCAACTTCAAGGATGGGGTTTTACCTGAGGAGTCTTTGGGACTCTGGTTTATGCTGAAATTCAATGAGGTTGGTGCAGTAACTCCAGAACCCAAGCCTCACAGCTCTGAATCTCACTCTTCACTTTGAGGTCCAGTGGTATAACTAGGATCCTGGCTTTCATCAAAACCTACAATGAATATTTAAGAGAAAAAGGATTAAAATCAAGCACAGACCAACAATTTCTATAAATAGAAACATAATTACAATGGAAAATGGGCAAAGGATAGGAACAGGCAATTCATAGAAGAACAAATCCATTGGTGAGTAAACATTTATATTATCAGTGAAATAAAAATTAATAAAAGAGAAAGGTACCATTTTTCACCAAAATGGCATACATTTAAAAAGTTTAATAGTATCAAGTAATTTTCAGGAACACAGGCACACTAATGCGTCCATGGAAAAATTTACTTTCCTAAAGGAACAAATGTCTAAACAAATTGTGGTATAATCTTAGTAGATAATACGCAACAATAAGAATAAATGAGGTATATCTGTACAGATTAACTTTTTTAAGATTTTATTTATTTATTCATGAGAGACACAGGGAGAGAGGCAGAGACATAGGCAGAGGGAGAAGCAGGCTCCCTGCAGGGAGCCCAATGCAGGACTCGATTCTGGAAGCCTGGGATCACGACCTGAACCAAAGGCAGGTATACTCAACCACTGAGCCACCCAGGCATCCCTGTACAGACTGATTTAGAGAGCTCTCTAAGACTTATCACTGAGGGACCCCTGGGTGGTACAGCGGTTTAGAGCCTGCCTTTGGCCCAGGGCGTGATCCTGGAGACCCGGGATCGAATCCCACATTGGGCTCCCGGTGCAGGGAGCCTGCTTCTCCCTCTGCCTGTGTCTCTGCCTCTCTCTCTCTCTCTCTCTCTGTGTGTGACTATCATAAATTTAAAAATATATATATGTTTTTTTTTAAAAAAAAGGACTTATCATTGAGTGAAGAAAATCTAAATAATATTATTCATTGGGGTAACTTGTCTCCACTCTGTATCCACAGGCCATTACCCATCAAAAGACTGAGAGTCTATTCCTGCCTTATTTCTGAATCTGACTAGTCTTAACGAGTTTCATGACAAATAAAATGTGGCAGAAGAGACTCTGGGACTTCTGAGGCTAGGTTGTGAGAAGCTCTATAGCTTCTTCCAGGTTTCTTGGAACGTGTAATTGCAACTCTTGCTCTGGGAGAAAAATCATCTGCTATGTATGAAATCTGACTGTCCTGAGAATGACATGTGCAGAAAGAGGAAGATTTCACGCAGCCCTGACTATTCTAATCCAGGCAACATGTGAGTGAAGCTGACATTTTAGGAATTACAGTCCCAGCAGATCACCTGAACATAATAGCCAACATTCCAGAAATATATCCCTAGTCAAGTCACCCCAGCCGTCCTCAGCCTTTTGAGCCACTTCAGCTGAGGCTCCAGACATGGTGGAGTATAGATGAACCATCTCTGTTGTATCTTGCTTGAATTTATGTCCTACAGAATCATAATCATAATAAATGTTGGTCATTTCACAGCAGTTTTAAGAAAAAAATTACCATGATGGCTACCAAATAGTGATTTCCAACCCCTTCGTTCCTTATATATGGATTGGCTTTTACTGTAAAGAGAGGATTTTTCCTTCTCCATTATTATTCACTTATTTATATCAGAATATGCCTGTAGAACCTTATTTTATTCTATAGATTATAATCTATTATTATGATGATTTATTTCGTTGCTTAAATTGTCCCAAATTTGACCAATGGGCCCCTTTCAAAGTTGTTCCTGTACCCTTTTGGTATATTCCCATGACTCTTGAGTATTCATAATTTTTGGCATAAGATGATATCCCAGGCTCATTTCATAGTTTCTCTGGTCCAGACTTCCATACCAGTTTTTTCTTTTCCAAGGGAAACTGGTTCCTTTTAGTGAGGATGTTATTTAGAAACCAAGATTTGGGTAGTAAGTGTACTCACTGTACTACAATGTCATTTCTATGCTTTCAGTATACAGAGCTAGGAAATGTATGTATGTATATTTATAAATACACACATATATAGATACATACATACACACATCTACCTATGTACACAGATACATAGATATAAAAAAAGCTGTGAATTCATATGAATACTTCCAATGCCAATCCAGTATCACTGGTTTCATGCTAATCTTTCCCCAATGCATAATAGCTGTACTTATATCAATAATGATAAGAAACTAGAATTTTATTACCCTTAATGTATATAAAGATGGCCCCCAACTTATGATGGTTCAACTTATGTTTAAGAGCCATTTATGCATGTATTTCCTTTATGTACATAATATACATATGTATTATAAATATAAAATCTGTGGTATTAGAAATCAGGATAATGGTTACTCTTGGAGAAGGGCAAGTGGTGACTAGTGGCAAAATGTAAAACTTCACTGAGCTTATGAATGTGTGCCTTTTAAATATGTTTCAGTAAAAAATATTTTTAATAATGAATGTCATATATATAGGAGAAGGAATTAGAAGGGTTTAGAGAAAACATAATCAACTGAAATTTTGGTAATGGGTGGGAAAGGCAAAAATAAAATTACAAAAGTGTCATTAAAAATAAAACACATGATTATCCATCACAACTTAGTGGGATTTATTCCTGGGTTGCAAGGGTGGTTCCAACATCCATAATTAATGTGATATACTGTATTAATAAAACAAAGGACAAGAATCATATGATCTTCTAAATAAATGCAAAAACATCATTTAACAAAGTACAGTATCCTTTCTTGATGATAACTCTGTACAGTGTACAGATAGAGAGAACATACCACAGTATCATAAAAGCCATCTATGAAAAGCCTACAGCAAATATCATTCTCAACAGGGAAAAACGCAGAGCTTTTCCCCCATACGGTCAGGAACACAGCAGGAATGTACACTCACCACTGTTGCTCAACATAGTACTAGAAGTCCTAACCTCAGTGATCAGACAACAAAAAGAAATAAAGGGCATCTGAATTGACAAGGAAGAAGTCAAACTCTCAGTCTTCAAAGACAACATGATACTCTATGTGGAAAACCCAAAAGACTCCACCCTAAAATTGCTCCAACTCATACAGGAATTCAGCAAAGTAGCAGGATATAAAATCAATGCACAGAAGCCAGTTGCATTTCTATACAATAACAATGAGGCAGAAGAAAAAGAAATTTAGATATCTATCCCATCTACAATTGCACCAAAAAAAAACCCATAAGATACCTAGGAATAAACTTAACTAAAGTGGCAAAGGATCTGTAATGACAAAACTATAGAACACTCGTGAAAGAAGTTGAGGAAGACATAAAGAAATGGAAAAATGAGGGTGCCTGGGTGGCTCAGTTGGTTGAGTGTCTGATTCTTTAGCTAGGGTTGTGGAATTGACCCTCGAGTCAGGCTCTGCGCTTAGCAGAGTCTTCTCAGGATTCTCTTTCTTTCTCTTCCTCTCGTCACATACTTGCTCTTGCTCTCTCTCTCAAATGAATAAATACAATCTTTTAATCTTTTTTAAAAATGGGAAAATGTTCCATGTTCATCAGTTGGAAGAATAAGGATTGTTAAAATGTCTATGCTACCTAGAGCAATCTATACATTCAGTGCAATCGTCATCAAAATACCATAAACCTTTTCCACAGAGCTGGAACAAATAATCTTAAAATTTCTTTGGAACCAGAAAAGACCTGAAATAGCCAGAGGAATGTTGAAAAAGAAAACCAAAGCTGATAGCATCACAATTCTGGACTTCAAGCTCTATTACAAAGCTGTAATAATCAAGACAGTATGGTACTGGCACAAAACAGACACATAGATCAATGAAACAGAATAGAGAACCCAGAAATGGACCCTCAACTCTATGGCCAACTCATCTTTGACAAAGTAGGAAAGAATATTCAATGGGAAAAAGATAGTCTCTTCAACAAACGGTGTTGGGAAAATTAGACAGCCGCATGCAGAAGAATGAAACTGGACCATTTTCTTACATCATACACAAAAATATACTCAAAATGGATGAAAGACCTAAATGTGAGACAGGAATCTGTCAAAATCCTAGAGAGGGGATACCTGGGTGGCTCAGTGGTTGAGCGTCTGCCTTCAGGTCAGGGCAAGATCCTGGGGTCCTAGGTATGAGTCCTGCATCAGTCTCCCTGCAGGGAGCCTACTTCTCCCTCCGCCTATGTCCCTGCTCTCCGTCTGTGTCTCTCATGAATAAATAATATCTTTAAAAAAAAATATCCTAGAGAGAACACAGGCAGCAACCTCTATGACCTTGGCTTCAACAATATCTTCATGTCTTTTGCCCATTTCATGATCGGATTGTTTGTTTCTTTGGTGTTGAGTTTAATAAGTTCTTTATAGATCTTGGAAACTAGCCCTTTATCTGATAAGTCATTTGCAAATATCTTCTCCCATTCTGTAGGTGGTCCTTTAGTTTTGTTGACTGTATCCTTTGCTGTGCAAAAGCTTCTTATCTTGATGAAGTCCCAATAGTTCATTTTTGCTTTTGTTTCTTTTGCCTTTGTGGATGTATCTTGCAAGAAGTTACTGTGGTCAAGTTCAAAAAGGGTGTTGCCTGTGTTCTCCTCTAGGATTTTGATGGAATCTTGTCTCACATTTAGATCTTTCATCCATTTTGAGTTTATCTTTGTGTATGGTGAAAGAGAGTGGTCCAGTTTCATTCTTCTGCATGTGGATGTCCAATTTTCCCAACACCATTTATTGAAGAGACTGTCTTTCTTCCAATGGATAGTCTTTCTTCCTTTATTGAATATTAGTTGACCATACAGTTCATGGTCCACTTCTGGGTTCTCTATTCTGTTCCATTGATCTATGTGTCTGTTTTTGTGCCAGTACCACACTGTCTTGATGACCACAGCTTTGTAGTACAACCTGAAATCTGGCATTGTGATGCCCCCAGCTATGGTTTTCTTTTTTAAAATTCCCCTGGCTATTCGGGGTCTTTTCTGATTCCACACAAATCTTAAAATAATTTGTTCTAACTCTCTGAAGAAAGTCCATGGTATTTTGATAGGGATTGCATTAAACGTGTAAATTGCCCTGGGTAACATTGACATTTTCACAATATTCATTCTGCCAATCCATGAGCATGGAATATTTTTCCATCTCTTTGTGTCTTCCTCAATTTCTTTCAGAAGTATTCTATAGTTTTTAGGGTATAGATCTTTTACCTCTTTGGTTAGGTTTATTCCTAGGTATCTTATGCTTTTGGGTGCAACTGTAAATGGGATTGACTCCTTAATTTCTCTTTCTTCAGTCTCATTGTTAGTGTATAGAAACACCATTGATTTCTGGGCATTGATTTTGTATCCTGCCATGCTACCAAATTGCTGTATGAGTTCTAGCAATCTTGGG
Source organism: Vulpes vulpes (assembly GCF_048418805.1). Classification (NCBI taxonomy): domain Eukaryota; kingdom Metazoa; phylum Chordata; class Mammalia; order Carnivora; family Canidae; genus Vulpes; species Vulpes vulpes. The sequence goes on from NC_132792.1 coordinate 140,831,543, forward strand.
GTGGAGGCTTTTGGGTTTTCTATGTAGAGTATCATGTCATCGGCGAAGAGGGAGAGTTTGACTTCTTCTTTGCCAATTTGAATGCCTTTAATGTCTTTTTGTTGTCTGATTGCTGAGGCGAGGACTTCCAGAACTATGTTGAACAGCAGTGGTGAGAGCGGACATCCCTGTCTTGTTCCTGATCTTAGGGGAAAGGCTCCCAGTGCTTCCCCATTGAGAATGATATTTGCTGTGGGCTTTTCGTAGATGGCTTTTAAGATGTTGAGGAAAGTTCCCTCTATCCCAACACTCTGAAGTGTTTTGATCAGAAATGGATGCTGTATTTTGTCAAATGCTTTCTCTGCATCTAATGAGAGGATCATATGGTTCTTGTTTTTTTCTCTTGCTGATATGATGAATCACATTGATTGTTTTACGAGTGTTGAACCAGCCTTGTGTCCCAGGGATAAATCCTACTTGGTCATGGTGAATAATTTTCTTAATGTGTTGTTGGATCCTATTGGCTAGTATCTTGTTGAGAATTTTTGCATCCATGTTCATCAGGGATATTGGTCTGTAATTCTCCTTTTTGGTGGGGTCTTTTTCTGGTTTCGGAATTAAGGTGATGCTGGCCTCATAGAACGAATTTGGAAGTACTCTATCTCTTTCTATCTTTCCAAACAGCTTTAGTAGAATAGGTATGATTTCTTCTTTAAACGTTTGATAGAATTCTCCTGGGAAGCCATCTGGCCCTGGACTCTTGTGTCTTGGGAGGTTTTTGATGACTGCTTCAATTTCCTCCCTGGTTATTGGCCTGTTCAGGTTTTCTATTGCTTCCTGCTTCAGTTTTGGTAGTTTGTGGCTTTCCAGGAATACGTCCATTTCTTATAGATTGCCTAATTTATTGGCGTATAGCTGTTCATAATATGTTTTTAAGATCGTTTCATGAAATGGGCAAAAGACATGAAAAAAAATCTCATAGAGGAAGACATGGACATGGCCAACATGCACATGAGAAAATGCTCTGCATCACTTGCCATCAGGGAAATATAAATCAAAACCACAATGAGATACCACCTCACACCAGTGAGAATGGGGAAAATTAACAAGGCAGGAAACAACAAATGTTGGAGAGGATGCGGAGAAAAGGGAACCCTCTTACACTGTTGGTGGGAATGTGAACTGGTGCAGCCACTCTGGAAAACTGTGTGGAGGTTCCTCAAAGAGTTAAAAATAGACCTGCCCTATGACCCAGCAATTGCACTGTTGGGGATTTACCCCAAAGACTCAGATGCAATGAAACGCCGGGACACCTGCACCCCGATGTTTCTTTTTTTTTTTTTTTTAATATTTATTTATTTATTTATTTATTTATTTATTTATTTATTTATGATTTATTTATTTATGATTTTATTTATTTATTCATGAGAGACACAGGCAGAGGGAGAAACAGGTTCCATGCAGGGAGCCCGATGTGGGACCCGATCCCAGGTCTCCAGGATCACACCCTGGGCTGAAGGCGGTGCTAAACCACTGAGCCACCCAGGCTGCCCCACCCCGATGTTTCTAGCAGCAATGTCCACAATAGCCAAACTGTGGAAGGAGCCTCGGTGTCCATCGAAAGATGAATGGATAAAGAAGATGTGGTTTATGTATACAATGGAATATTACTCAGCCATTAGAAACGACAAATACCCACCATTTGCTTCGACGTGGATGGAACTGGAGGGTATTATGCTGAGTGCAGTAAGTCAATCGGAGAAGGACAAACAGTGTATGTTCTCATTCATTTGGGGAATATAAATAATAGTGAAAGGGAATATAAGGGAAGGGAGAAGAAATGTGTGGGAAATATTAGAAAGGGAGACAGAACATAAAGACTCCTAACTCTGGGAAACGAACTAGGGGTGGTGGAAGGGGAGGAGGGCGGGGGGGTGGGGGTGAAGGGGTGACGGACACTGAGGGGGACACTTGACGGGATGAGCACTGGGTGTTTTTCTGTATGTTGGTAAATTGAACACCAATAAAAATTAATTTATTAAAAATAACAATATCTTGATAGACATGTCTCCAAAGGCAAGGGAAACAAAGGCAAAAATGAACTATTGGGACTTCATCAAGATGAAAATCTTTTGCACAGCAAAGGAAATAGTTGACAAAATCTAAAGACAACCAATAGAATGACAGAAGATACTTGCAAATGCCTTATCAGATAAAGATTTAGTATCCAAAAATCTATAAAGAACTTATCAAACTCAATACCCAAAGAACAAATAATCCAATCAAGAAATGGGCAGAAGATATGAATAGTCATTTCTCCAAAGAAGACATACAAATGGCCAATGCTGAAATGAAAAATGCTCAACATCACTCAGTGTCAGGGAAATACAAATCAAAACCACAATGGGATATCACCTCATACTGGTCAGAATGGCTAAAATTAACAAGTTACGAACTGATAAATGTTGGCAAGGATGTGGAGAAAGAAGAACCCTCCTACACTGTTGGTGGGAATGCAAGCTGGTGCAGCCATTCTGGAAAACAGTATGGAGGTTCCTCAAAAAGTTGAAAATAAAGCTGTTTTATGACCCAGAAATTGCACTACCAGGTATTTACCCTAAAGATATGAATGTAGTGATCCAAATGGGCATCTGCATCCCAATGTTTATAGCAGCAATGTCCATAATAGCTAAACTATGGAAAGAGTCCATATGTCCATCAACAGATGAATGGATAAAAAACAGGTGGTATATATATATATATATATATATATACACAATGGAATGTTACTCAGACATCAAAAAAATGAAATCTTGCCATTTGCAACAACATGGATGGAACTAGAGGATGTTATGTTAAGTAAAATAAGTCAAGCAGAGAAAGACAATTATATGTTTTCATTCGTATGTGGAATTTAAGAAACAAAACAGAAGAACATAGGGGAAGGGAACAGAAAATAAAACAAGACAAAATCAGAGAGGGAGACAAACCATTAGAGACTCTTACTCATAGAAAACAAACTAAGGGTCCCTGGAAGGAAGGGGTTGGAGGAATAGGGTAACTGAGTGATAGATATTAAGGAGTGCACAGGATGTAATGAGCACTGGATGTCATATAAGACTTATGAATCACTGAACTCTCTAACTCTGAAATGAATAATACACTATATGTTAATTAATTGAATTTAAACAAAAAATAAATAGAAAAAAGCAAAACACATGAAAAGCATGAAGATGGTAAGTATTAAATATATCAGTAATCAAAATAAATGTGCATGAATTAAATTTTCTAATCAAAAAAGAGACATTAGTAAATTGGTTAAAAAGTATATACTTCTATGCTGTTTACAAAAGACATGCATAAAACATGAGGATATAAACAGTAAAAAATATGAGAAAAGACATCTCAGGCAAAAACAACCAATAGAGGTTAAGTCAGAAAAGAATTGTTATATTGAAGATTGTTACTACATAATGATAAATGACAATCAAATGGGAAGATTTAACAATTTTAATTTATGTAAACCTAAAAAATGAAGACTCCAAAATAATATTGGTTGAAGTATAAACTATTAAATTTTTAATTATAGTTGTGATAATAATAGATTAAACTGAAAAAAGTTCATAGAAAATATGAACAACTAGCAAAAAACAAATTTGATCTCATATATGAAATATAGCAATCAACAGTTATGGAAAATAGTGTTTTCAAGGATAGGGAAAACATTTGCTAGGTCATAAGCCATGTCTCAATAAATTTTAAATTTTATCATAAAGACTACATCCTCTGACTCAAAGCAAAACAGAGATAAGTTTTTAACAATTCCCCTATGTTTGAACATGGAAAAGATTGATTTATAGATGCCATAAAGCTAGAATATCTCAGTACAAATTGAGATATGGCTCAAAGGGTTAAGCAGATGGCATCTTTGAACCTGAGATGCAGATTTAGATAACCAGATTGACAGTGTCATAGTCTATCAAACTGACTAAATAAAGAAAAAATTCTCTAAAACAATGAATCCCTTTTGGCAAAATCTTTTTTTAAATAAACTAATTTCAATACATTTTGGCTAAAATAATGCAGAAAATTATATTATAAATTATAATTATAAAATATAATTATATTAAATTATATTCCATATAATCTGGTCAGAAACAAGGCAAGAGACTATCATTGGCTTTCTACTTTAACATCTGTCTATTGGCCAGTTGGACAAACTTTCTATTTTGCTAATACTTGGGATAAAGAGATGCAAAAATAGCCTCTATTGGGTATTATAATGGTGGTTCTTAAACTTGGAAGTACATTAGAAGCACTTGGGAGATTCTTCTATAAATGCAGGTGTCTAGGTCTTACCCAGGACTTTCTGAATCAGAATCTCCAGGGGCCGACAATGTGTATTTCCAAACTCTCCACAGATAATTCTGATGCATGACAAAGATTGAGTACTCCCAAAAAGATATTTTGGAATAATTTTACAGAAAGGTAAATAGAATATTATATAACTTTGAAAAATGCTAAATTTACCATTAAAAATATTATGACCTATTTCAGGAATGAGACCATAATAAATGGCCCATTTCAAGTTACTCTTTAAAAAATATTCAGGAACCACTTTTATTGGTACCCCCTAAGAAAATGGATGTAGATTTTGCCTAGAAACAAGCAAACAGAATAAAGCAAGAACAACAGATGAGGAATGACAGTAAGAAAAAAGTTTGGCTTTAAATTTTCTCCTTTTTACTCCTAATTTTTATGTTTAATACCTTATAGGACAAACAGGTGACTTCCCTTAACATGACTGAATACAAAGCTTTAGGAGAAAAAGTAGTCCTTAGGGGATCATGTCTTATCCTTTGATTTATCGACATTCTTTGAAAATTAATATTATAAGAACACTTACCATGAGACCTATCCTCTTAACAAATGTTTCAGTGTAAATACAGCACTGTCAGCTATAATCACGATGTTATACAACAGATCTCTAGAACCTAATCATTTTGCATAACTGAGACCTTACATCCTTTGAAGAGCGGCTCCCTATTTCTCCCTTCCCCCAGCTCCAACCACCGTTCTGCTTCCATGCATTTGATTATTTTGATACCTCATATAAGTGGAATCATGAAGTATTTGTCCTTCTGTTAATGGCTAATTTCATTTAGCACAATGTCCTCAAGATTTATCCACATTGTCATATATGACAGAATTTCCTTTTTATAAGGTATGTATGTACATTTTCTTTATGCATTCATCCACTGATGGACTTTTCACAACTCTGCTATTGTAAATAATGCTGCAATGAACATGGTAGTACAAATAGTTCTTTGAGATCCTCACTTCAATTCTTTTGTATAAATACCCACAAGTGAGATTGGTAGATTATAGGGTATTTCTATTTTTAATATTTTGAAGAACCTCTATACTGTGTTCCATACTGCATCATTCGACATTCCCACCAACAGTGTACAAGGGATCCAATTCCTCTATATCCTCAGTAACATTTATCTTTTCTTAAAAAAAAAATAGCTATCCTAACAAGTGTGAGGTAATATCTCACTATGGTTTTGATTTGCATTTCCATCATAATTAGTGATATTAACATCTTTTCATTCACCTGTTGACCATTTCTGTCTTTTTTGGAAAAATGTCTATTCAAGTCATTTGCTCACTTTAAAAATCAAACTATTTGCTTTTTTCTATTAAGTTGAAGGAATTCCTTCTTAGATATTAATACTTTATCAGATATTTGGATTGCAAATATTTCCCCCATTCCATATGTTGTCTTTCAATTCCGTTAATTGTTTACTTTGCTATGCAGAAATGTTTTAGTTTGATATAGCCCCACTTGTCTATTTTTGCTTTTGTTGCCTATGTTTTTGATAGCACAGCCATGAAATCACTGCCAGGACAATGCCATGAAGATTTCCTCCTGTGTTTTCTTCTAGGAGTTCTACAGTGTCAGGTCTAATATTTTAAGTCTTTAATCAATTTTGAGTTCATTCTTCTGTGTGGTGTAAGATAAAGGTCTAATATCATTAGACCTTTCGCATGTGGACATTGTTTTTGCAGCATGATTTGTTGATGAGACTATACTTTCCCTATAATTTATTCATGGCACTCTTGTTCAAGTTTAGTTGACCATACATATATGCATGAGTTTATTTCTAGACTCTCCATTCTGTATCATTGGTTTAAATATCTTTTACCAGCACCAAACTTTTTGCTTGCTTTTGTGGGTTTTGTTTGCTGTTTTTTTAAAATCAAAGTATAATTGATGTATATTAATTTCAGGCATACAGCATAGTGACTTGACAATTATATGCATTACAAAATGCTTACAATGTTGTATGGTTACCATCTGTCACCACACAAAGTTATTACAATATTTATTATTGATTATACCCTTGATGCTGTACGTTTGATCCTCATGACTTGTTATTTTATAACTGGAGTTTGTACTTCTTAATCCCCTTCTATTTCACCTATTCCCCCTCCTCTGGCAACCAACAATTTGTTCTCTGTGTTTATTATTCTGTTTCTGCTTTGTTTGTTCATTTTTTGTTTTTTTTTAGATTCCACATATAAGTGAAATCCTATGGTATTTGCTATCCTCTGATTTATTTCACTTAGCATAATACCCTCTAGGTCCATCCATATCGTCACAAATGGCAAAATCTCATTTTTAATAATTGAGTAATATTCATATATATATATATGTATATATATATATATATATATGCATGCCACATCTTCTTTATCCATACATCTATCAATAGACTCTTAGGTTGCTTCCTACCTTGCCTATTATAAACAATGCTACAATAAACATAGGAGTGCATATGTTTTTCAAATTAGTGTTTTCATTTTCTTTCAGTAAATACTCAGAGGTGAAATTACTGGATTGTATGGTATTTCTATTTTTAATTGTTTGAAGAACTGCCATGCTATTTTCAGTTGGCAGTTCAATGGCTGAACCAATTTACATTCCTACCAATAGCGCACAAGGGCTCCTTTTTCTCCATATCATTGCCAAAGCTTTTTTGTCTTTTTTTTTTAAGATTATTTATTTATTTATTTATTTATTTATTTATTTATTTATTCATTTATTCATAAAAGACAGAGAGAGAGAGAGAGAGAGAGAGAGGCAGAGACACAGGCAGAGGGAGAAGCAGGCTCCATGCAGGGAGCCTGCCACGGGACTGGACCCGGGATCTCCAGGATCACACCAAGGGCTGAAGGCGGCACTAAACCGCTGAGCTACCCGGGCTGCCCACTTATTTGTCTTTTTAATACTATCCCTCTGACTTGTAAGAGGTGATATCTCATTGTAGTTTTGATTTGCATTTCCCTGATGATTACTGATGCTAAGCATCTTTTCATGTGTCTGTTGGCCATCTGTATGTCTTCTTGAGAAAATGTGTATTCAGGTCCTCTGTTTTTTAAAATCTGATTATTTGGTTGTTTTGCTATTGAGTTATATAATTCTTTACATAATCTGGATATTAACCTCTTATCAATGTGTGGTTTGTAAATCTTTCTTCTACTCCGTAGGCTGCCTTTTAATTTTGTTGATAAATTCCTTTGCTTTGCAGAAGATTTTTAGTTTGATGCAGTCTCACTTGTTTATTTTTTATTTCTTGTGCTTTAGATATCATATCCAAAAAATTATTGCCAAAACGTGTGACAAGATTTTTCCCTATGTTTTCTTCTAGGTGTTTTATAGTTTTGGGTCTTACATATAAATATTAAATCCATTTTGAATTAATTTTTGTGAGTAGTATAAGATAGGGGTCTAGTTTCCTTCTTTTGCATGTGAATATCCAATTTTCCAAGCACCATTTTTTGAAACTTATGTTTTTTGGGTTTTTTTTTTAACTTATGTCTTTTGAACCATAAAGTGACTGGAAGCAACATGGTTTGTGCTAAGCCAATCATAATACCTCATAATGTTATTTTAGAAACACCAAAACAACCAATAGGTTATTGTTATATCAATAGGTGTTAAAACTTAAAAATTCCCATAGATAGGAGTTTGAAAGTAGAATCAAGGCCATGAGGGAGTCATGGCAAACTGAACAATATCAGTAGAATATCATTAGAATATCAGTAGACCTCAGCTGCTAAGGTGTTTAGAGAAGCAGTGTAAACTCCAAGCTTCTGAACTACCATTCCATTCTCTTAGGGCCAGGATACATAGCTGCCCGTAATTTCCTAAGAAATTCATAATTTTTTAATTCCAGGATAGTTAACATACAGTATTACATTAGTTTCAGGTATACAATATAGTGATTCAATAATTCTATACATTATTCAGTACTCATTATGATAAATGTATTCTTCATTCCCTTCACCTATTTCATCCATCCACCCACCCACCTCCCCTCTGGTAATCCATTGTTCTGTATAGTTAAGAGTCTTTTTTTTTTCTTTTTTTGGTTTGTATTTCTTTTTTTTCCTTTGTTCATTTTGTTTCTTAAATGCCACATATGAATGAAATCATATAGTATTTGTCTCTCCCTGACTGACTTATTTTGCTTAGTATTATACCCTCTAGATCTATCCATGTTGGGGCAAATGCATGTGTTTGACAGGTGGGAATAGGAATTACTAGGGTGATTTTCTTTTTGCCATAAGCCTCTATAATTGTGCAGATGTTACATATTTGAATATGAGTTCCTAGTTATATCCGACAGAAACTTAAACATTTACTCTGAATGTAAGAGCCATTAATTATGACATTTTTTATCAATAACTGAAACAAAATTTCTGTACACTTTCCACCAGAAGGTATCTTTTAAATATACATTGGTGTTGCATATAATTATGTTCTAGATGCTTTAGCTAGAGAGAAAACACTCCATACAACTGAGTGTGAATTGTCCTGAAAACTCTGTTGAAAGTCTATATATAGAGGCTAGTATATAGCATACATGAAATACACAAATCAACAAAGTTCTGAAATGTGTTGTTTTCGTACTGCTAACAAAGAGTACATAAATGCTAAATTAATTTAGAATAATAAGATACAAATATTCAAGTGTGTTTTGATACTATCACTGTTAAAATTACACAAAGATTCATTTAAAAATTTTAGATAAGCTACACATAATTAAACCTTATAATTACTGAATTTAGATGTTTTCATTTCAATTGCTTCATATATTTGCCCTCTTGCTAATTACAAGTTTCCAATTTTAAGCTTAAAATAAATTAAATTCCCTACTTTGACAAGGTTGAATGAGAAATTTAGCCATAAGGATGAAAAGTGTTAGGAAAAGGCAAATTGAACACATCTGTCTGCATTCACCACATTCTTACACTCCATTAAAAACAGCAGGAAAGGAATTTGTAATAGTAAAACCCAGCAACAATGGGGAAAACAAAAAGGAAAAAACACCAATCAAAATTTAAAATGCAGAAAGCAAATAGACACAGAAATGACTTAGCTAACCTGAAGTTTTATTAAAAACCTGTAGAAAAAGTTGAAAACCAATTCTTTTTGTATCATATATTTCTTACATATTCCCAATTTAGTAGTAATTATAGCAACTCATTGTGACTTTTACTTTCATATCTCCTTTACTAAACTGTGAACCCCATCACATAGGAAATATGGTTTAATTTTCTTTGTGTCCTCAGTGCCTAGTCACTGCTGGTTGACACAAAGCAGGTGCTCAATATATATTTATGGGCTAATGAATATATACTCATTTTATTGTAGTAAATAAATATTCATCTTATTGCTGTCCCTTGCCAATTAAATGTATCCTATAAACTATAAGCTCTCTACCCTTAGATCATATAAAATACATTCTAGGGGTTAGCTTTGAACCAATAGCTTCACTTCAAAAGCCTAATTTCCAAAGACTGCGATAATACCCCTGGTGAACATCCCTTAACAAAGGGTAGGCAGTCTTTAACTTGTTGAATGAAAGCTCTTTGTTCTGTTTTGTTTTGTTTTAGAGAGTGGGGGACAAAGGGAGAGAGAATCAAGCAGGCTCCATACCCAGCAGAGTCTCACACAGGGCTCCATCTCACCACCCTGAGATCATGACCTGAGCTGAAATCAAGAGCTGAACACTCAAGGGCCTGAGCCACCCAGGCGCCTGAAGTTTCCTTGTTTTGAACAGCACATAGAAGAAAAGTGAAATGACCAATGTAATAAAACAAACAAGAACTAGGAAAGATACAGTAAAGTATAGGGGAGATATAATAAGGTGAAGCTCATTAACATTATAAAGACTGTATTCAAACTTTTCTAGAATTGTTTTTCTTTTTTTTTTTTTTTTTTTTTTGGCCAAAAGAAAGAAAGGAGGAAGGGAGGGAGGAAGGAAGGGAAAAAAAAAGAAAGAAAGAAGAAAGAAAGAAAGAAAGAAAGAAAGAAAGAAAGAAAGAAAGAAAGAAGAAAGAAAGAAAGAAAGAAAGAAAGAAAGAAAGAAAGAAAGAAAGAAAGAAAGAAAGAAAGAAAAGATTTTAATGCACAAGGCATTTCAGGGCACTAAAATTTAGAAGAAAATATTTGTTTGTTGAATTTAAGCGAAAAATGGACCATGCCAAATGCAATTGTTGAGAAGGATAGTTCCTACGGTTGGATCAGGAAAATTTCTTGATCAGAAAAACTGTTTTTCTTTCAGAAAATGACAAGTGAATTTCTGAGAACAGATATCGTCAGCCCATGCTGGAAAGAGATAATGTATTTTTATATCAAATAATATAAAATGGACGGACAAAGATTGTATTTATCACAGGACTTGAAATTGTTCGTTGTTTTAGTTTGTCTTTGCTTTACTGCTAATAAACAGGCTTTGTAATTCCCTTATGCCAATCCTATTACTTGTTCAGAGCTATTTCTGCAAGGGTCATCAATATTCAAGGATCTTAAATCTGAGCTTAAACCTATTCAAGTTCAAGTGGAGTTCTGTAAACAAGCTTCTCATCCACTGAACATAAGCAAGGATACCAGGCACAGAGAACCAAACTGTGAGTCTGCAGGTGGTCTTCTTGACATCATTTTGAAAATTTTACCTTAGAGGAAAGAATAATTATTTCACTGCTTATGGATATGTTGTGTTCTTTTAAAATATTTCAAAGTAACATTAAGTAATGACTTATCTAACTATAAAAACAAATCCTAGATATATTTCCTTCTTAACGAGATTTGCACTAGTCATCTTCACTAATGTAAATTCAAAGTAAAGACATAATTTTAGGTCTGATGTTCTAGACAGTTAAAATAAAGTCATGAACAGGGAGTCAATTGTGAAATTTAAAATTCTTCAGTCCTCCCTTTGAGTGAAGAGAGAATTATAGGAAAAAAAAGATTTTTGTATTTGAAGATTTGACTCCTAAGCTGTGAAAGGAGTATTATACCCAGTGCTAAAGCACTCTCAGACTTGGGACCAGGTACTTAACCAGTCGTGTGTTCTTGGTTTGTTGTTGTTTGTTTTTTAATATTACATTTTGGGTTTTGGGGAGGGAAGGGTTGGGTTTTTTTAGTCTTGAAAATAGGGATAATAATGTCTGTTTCAGTTTACTTCAAAAATTTAATGGCACAGAAATAATGTTTTTAAAAGAAAAGAATACAGGGATTTTGTTGATGTTTGGTAAATGAAATTTTTCTTTTGATTGTTTTATATTTCTCCTATTTTGCTTCCCTGGGGAGGTGATTATGATTATTAATAAACTTTACAGTTTGCATCATGAAAATGAATGAAGTAAAATTTCCCCACTGTTTTGCCATGGAATATTTTTATTAACTGCAAAAATAGCTTGTAATTACAACATCCAATTTAAATATATGTATTTTTGGCCATTATACATGCTACTTAGAATAACCTAACATTAAAGCTAGAAAAGATTTTAGAGACCACCTAACTCATCGTGGTAATATTTTACTTAAATATGCTGTTTACAAACTGCATTTGACATTATAGGAGTTGTCAAAATATGTATGAACCATTAACGATAACGTCTATAATGGAATTATAACAATAAATGGTAAGTCTTTTTACAAGATAGAAATTTCAAAACAAGGAATCTGCTTTGAGTTTCCAGCAAGATTCCAACATTTCTATTTGCTTCAAAACAATTAAGAAAATGTCTGTATGTAGTAAGAGCAAACCTGAATAGGCTAATGTCTTTTTCTTTTATTAGGAGCAAGAATTCAGTTATAATTTGGAAGCTTGTATTTTCCCAGAATATTTGTAGCTGATGATACTGGTAGACAAACAGAAGTCTGCCATGCATTCCTGACATACAAATCATTAGAAGGCTCCTAACATCTCCCATCTGTCCAGTCTCACTTGAAAAAGCAAAATTAATTGAGAAGAGTAGGAGCCAAGAAAACAATGTATGCTCTGCAGTGTCTTATATAAAAGTTTCTATCACAGTTCTCTCAAAGTTGTTATAAACTTTAGATACTAGGGAGAGTAAAAGTAATACAGGGATGTTTTCAACAGCATCAAGATGTGTGTTTTACATGTAACATTTGCTTAGCGTCAACCATTTGCTCCACATTTATTTATTACAGCCATTCTGAGGATGCTGTGTCCTATAATCCATTCATAATTCTGGGGATTTATTTTTATCTTTTTAAAAAGATTTTATTTATTTATTCATGAGAAACACAGAGAGAGAGAGAGAGAGAGAGAGAGGCAGAGACACAGGCAGAGGGAGAAGCAGGCTCCACGCAGGGAGCCCGACAGGGGACTCCATCCTGGGTCCCCAGGATCACGACCTGGACTGAAGGCGGCGCTAAACCGCTGAGCCACCGGGGCTGCCCTGGGGATTTATTTTTAAAGAAAACTCTCATGATAATAAAAAGACCTGCCCAAAATTAACAACTAAAGGTGGCAACAAAAATCCTGAATGCTGTAACTGTCTCTGCAAAGTCTTCCTCCATTAAACAACTGAAATTTAGAAAATATATGTAAACAGTTATGACATAAATACTAAATGAAAAATCAAATTTAAATCACCACCTGCCATTTCCCACTTACATATTTTCAGAAAACCTTCTTATTATTGTTTTCAAGTAATTTCATGTACATTTTATTAGCCTATATTTCATGACTCCAAATTAATTTCCCCTTTAGTAATAAATCTCTCTATTCTTAAATGCTTTGTGGCAAACAGACCTTACTAGAAGCAAATCAAAGTATTATGATAAGAACTTTAGTCAGTAATAAGATAGGAGAATATAAAACAATTTTGAGATAAATGTACAATATACATGTGACCATGCATATACACACATACATACACACAGACATATTCTTTGGGTGGATGAGATAATTAGGCTTAAGCAGTGCATCTATGCATGGATTCCTAAATAAAATTTATATTAATTTGACTACATCTATTTTTAATTTTGAATATTTTGAGTATTTTAAATTTTAATTATTTACTAATTATCATTTTTGCTCAATATCTATTAAGTTCCTACAACTAAATACTACACGTTTATATACTTCATATCATTTAATCCTCACACAGCCTATTGAAATAGATACTATTATTACTCCAATTTTATAAATAAGAAAACTAAAGCAGAAATTTTTGTAATTTGCTCAAGGTCACACAGCCAATAATTGACAGATCTAGATTTGAACTCGAGTGTTTATGTATTAATCATTATGCTCTACTGTCACTTGGAACCATTGTAATGCATGGTTCATGCCCACAAGCAGCTTAGCTATTCCTTGGAGGTGAAGACATATATAAATAAGTCAATTGGAGAGTAATTCAAGAAATTAACTGATATATAATGAGGTAGAAAATTCCCTCTACATTGATGTTGAACATAAGACCATATATCATTCTTAGTAAAAATCTCCAGTTCTCAATGTCAATAAATAAAATAGAGGGGTGGGATAGAGAAAGAAGAAATTATGGCTTGGGGGAAATCATTGGAGCTATCTTTATGATTTGAGAGGCAATGCAAATCTCCACAAACCTAGTAATACTCCTATGATCTGACATGATGCTGTCAGACCCATTTAATGTGAAATTCCCACCACTTTTTTTTTCATAGTAAAGGAAAAGCAGAACTGTTTTCTCCAGGAGTCCAAAATGACATTGGTGAAGATAGTCATGGCAAGGGTTAAAACATCTGACATCAATATATTAGCACTAGTGAGAACATTAGCCTGGCTTAGTTGATCAGATTAGTTCACAGTGACCTTGGAAAGCACAGGAGAGCACAGATCTAGGGAGATGTATGATTAGAAGTAGAAAAAGGTAGTACATGAAGCCATGCAAGGCTAAGCAACATAGAGTGTGATAGTTTTAATAAAGCACAGATCAAGGCACAGAATCTAGGTTTCTATCAAAGTTAGTCAGAGAGAGACAAATACCATATGATTTCACTCATATGTGGAATTTAAGAAACAAAACAATCACAGGGGAAAAAAGAAAGAGGCAAACCAAGAGATGAACTTTTCTAAGATTCTTCCCTTTTTTTAGAGAGAGAGAGAGAGAGAGCACATGCACAAAGGGTTAAAGGCAAAGGGAGAAGGAAAAAGAGTATCTTCAGCAGGTTCCACCCAGTGTAGAGCCCAATGAGGGATTTGATCTCACAATCTCAGAACTCTGAGATCCTGACTTAAGCCAAAATCAAGAGTCAGAGAAACTTAACTGACTGAGCCACCCAGATGCCCCCAAGAAACAGACACCTAACTATAGAGACAAACTGTTGGTCACCGGAAGGGAGGTTGGTGGGGGAGTGGGTTAAATAGGTGATGGGGATTAGGAGTATACTTATGATGAGCACTGGGTGTTGTATGTCAGGTGAAATCACTAAATTGTACACCTGAAACCTGAAATATAACACTATTAACTGGAATTTACATAAAAACTTGAAACTAAAGAAAAAAAAGTGAAGGTGAAGCAGAATCTCTATAGATTTTCCCCATCTAGCATTTTCCTTGATTGTTGCCAAGAACACAGTGTGTTCTGGGAATGCCTTAAAGATAGAGACTTGCTAAATGTCACTTTAGTTGAGTCAAAGAATTTTTTTAATCAAGCATTTTAGTACTTGATTCCCAGTCAGTTATTTACATTCCATAGCTAATCATGTCCAGACATAATAATGTCATTTTTATGACAATGAAACAGCTTTGTATTCCATGTGTTTCCAAAAGAGAACTTACACATTAAAGTACAAGAGAGAGGAAAGATTGTTTTCAGTTGCACAACAACAAAAAAACCTACCTTATTTTGAAATTTTCATATCGGAGCTATTCAGTGCTTTATGTTTTCTGCATTTTTTATATCCATGAAAAGATATTACATATGTCATAGGCACAGAGGTAATTTTAATGTTTGGTTGTTTAACCCCTTTATTCCTATATTTAGAGACAATATTGGAATACAGCGTCTAAAACCTGTGACTATAATTTTTTAAATGAATGAAGACACATTTACCTGAACCCCAGCCCTACTAAATACAATGGAATACTATTGAGCCTTTTCCTCCTTGCCATTTATATTTTTAATTTCTTAATGGAAATGGTTACCAAAATGCTTACAACATATTTTTTTCTCTGTGGAAAATACTGCTATACAAGTATTTTTAGATGTACTACTAGTTACCTGATTTGATCTAGATTAAGGTAAGACCATATGTCCTACAGAAAGTCTATGTATCACTATTCTGATTTACTTTTTTAGAGCAATACTGTACATTTTTTAAAGTTTTTATGTAAATTCCAGTTAACATATAGTATAATATTATTTCCAGTACACAACTTAGTGATTCAGTAATTCCATACATTACCTAATACTCATCATAAGTGCACCTCTTAATCTCCATCACTTTTTTACATCCTCCCCGTATCTTCCCTCTGGTAACCATCAGTTTATTTTCCTCCCTTATTTTTTCTCCTATAATTGTTTGTTTTGTTTCTAAAATTCTACATATAACTAAAATCATATGATACCTTTCTCTGACTTATCTAGCTTAGCATAATACTCTCCAGCTCCATCCATATCATTGCAAATGGCAAAATTTCATTCTTTTTTTACAGCTGAATACATTCTATTGCAATTAGTACAGAACACCAGTATTTTCCTTAGGACAACAGAGCAACCCAGAAACTAGCCAAGGTAATAACTGGCATTTATATTATTTAACATGCAGGGGTTTCCTGCCCTATATTTTTATACAGCTTTCTGTGGCATCCCAGGAAAATGGTCCAGTAGCAGGGACAGAACTAGTGAAGAACCCCAAAAATGGACAAGTTAATTCTAGGTATGCTTCATTGCACTAAGTGCAATTCTTAGAGAATAGATAGTGAATCCTGAAAGATTCAGAGGCTGCAAAGCTTTAGAAACTAAGGAAAAAGCAGGCTAGGCTGGCTCAGAATACAGAAAGAACAGTCAGAAACTAAATAATGTAGATAATGTGCTATACAAGTCAGAACCAGGGGGAATGGACTGAATTGTGTCCCCCCAAATTCATATGTTGATGACTTAACTCTAACTATGATGGTATTTTGAGATACTAATTAATAAGGAAGGAAGTAATAGTTAAATGAGGTCATAAGGGTAGGGCCTTGATCCACAGATTTAATGTCTTTATAAGAAGGGATACTAGAGAGTTCAATCTATATACCATGTAAAAACACAGAGAGAAGGTGGCATCAGCAAGCCAGAAAGAGAAGCTCCACCAGAAACTTGCCAGACCTTGATCTAGGAGTTTTAGTCTACAGAACTGAGAAAATAAATTTCTGCCTCAAAAGTCTGTAGTATTTTGTTATAACAGCCTGAGAAGAGTAAGATACCAGGAAGCTATGATTACATGTGATTTTTGGACAAATAGAGAAGTGGCAGACAGTTTGAAAAATTGAAGTGTTAGTTTTCAAATACATTCCACATATTGAGAAGATTTTTATATAAAATTTAGGCTATAAAATAACAGCACTAAGAAGCAAACAGACTTAAATTTAGAAATTGATCTTAAAGGGGATACCTGGGTGGCTCAGCAATTGAGCGTTTTCCTTTGGCTCAGGGCCTGATCCCAGGTCCGCAAGGAGCCTGCTTCTTCCTCTGCCTATGTCTCTGCCTCTCTCTCTCTGCATCTCATGAATAAATAAATAAAATCTTTGAAAAAAATTTTTTAAAAAGAAATTGATCTTAAAGATTTCTAATGCCATATAATTCTTGCTTAAATTACATTTAAAAATTCAAATATGATTCTTTGAAGTATAATTTTTAAGTGGTTGATATGTTCATGAGTGAAATAGCTTACTTTGTTGCACAAATTTCCATACAAACTGAAGTAAAATGTTTCCATAATTTTGCATTTTCTAGTTTCAGTTTAATACATAATTAACACATTATTGTATATCACATTTGCTTTTATAAATGATGCAGAGACATAAGACTGATGATAAGTTCTCAATCCACATGTATGACTGTCAAGAACTAACAGTAGACAAAGCCATTTTGTCTTTCGTATTAACTTTCCAGAGTAATTATGAGTCATTTAGAATCTATTCAGATAACTGAAAATAAACAGACTACTGTTATATGCAGTATAAACAATTAGCTTTAATCCAAAACTGAGAAATTTATCATTCAATTACTATCTCAAGGACTTTGAGGACATGGTGCTTATGATATGTTATTTTTCATATTCTCATCTTGGCTTTAATGCTTATATAAAAAAATTAGATTGGTTTATTTGGTTAATTTATGTATTCATTAAGCATTTTATTGGGGTGATAACAGAGTAGAAAAAATAAGGATTTTTGAGATTTGAGAGTCAGAGAAATCTAGATTGAACCCTGGCTCTATCTACTCCATAGAGTAGCTACTCTGTGAGCTTTGGCAAGTCACTGAATCTCCTGAAGCATGAGAATCCACGTCTGAAAAATGAAGATAATAATTTGGGAGAATTAAAAATAATATGTATAAAGTACCTAACACTCAGTAGTTTCTTTAAAAATGGCTGCTGTCATTTATGGAGTATCTACAACAGGTGAAATAAATGTAAGAAGACAATAACAAATAAAAGCTTCTTTCTGTCCTTAAAAAAACTTACAGTAATGGAGAAAAAGGAATGTAAAAATAAGTCCTATAAAATCATGTGGGTGCTAGAAGAGAAGTCAATCTAGGGCACAGTGATGAGATGACCTCAGTCTTTCCAAATCTACCAGTAAATCTACAACAGTTAGTATTGCAGTAAAGCTCTTTTTCAGAACACAGAATGTACAAGTCAGTTTTAAACTAGATATTCTAATTAGATCAGATCGACATATTTAAGATGATTAACAGATGTTATCATCACAGTATCATGTGAACAAGGATAATAATGATAATGAAATATTTTAGGGGTGGATTTGGGGTTTTAAATACATAATTTTAAAACTAAGAATTTTAAAACTAAGAATTTTACTCTCTTTCTATTCTAGATCATCCCTATTATGTGTGAAATTGAAACTACAAGCAGAATCATTTTAAATTGTCTCATTTTATGTCTTAGTAATTAAATACCATGGTTGGGAGGTGTTAAGGTTTTAAGGGCAAAGTTTGAGGAATGTTATTTTTTATCAGCCATTATTTTAAAATGCTATTAGAACCCTAACCTGATAGAAATATATTTTAAACTATATATCTCATCAACATGAACTTTTTAAAGATTTTTTTGGTAACCTTTTAAATGAATGATATCCTGTCCAAAATCATCTAAATAGAATTTTTACTTAAAACAGATCTTATTAACTAAAACAGCATTATAACTGTCTGAAGTCAAGAAGGAACAACATTACAGATTTTCATAATTTTATGAGATGGAAAACACAGTAACTGCTGAACCACAGTAAATCTTGGTGAAGGGAGTTTTCTGTCCTCTTGCTCCACTCTATCACCAATTTCCAATCACACACAGATGTGTTTACTATCACCCAAAGTCTTGTAATAATTCTATTGCTATTTTAAACCCTTTAACCTGAAGTAGACATGGAATTTTTAAACTACTAATAATACCATTGCAAACCAAATGTTGATCCTATTTTTTAAGTGATTCTTAACACTATATGTACAACTACAAAAAATATTTTTTTATTTTATTTTACAGACTCATACAGTAGTTACTATGTGTTTGAATCTAAGCACCTTCCAAATACTAATTCAATTAATTTTAGGATATTAATGCTAATTTTTTAAAAGATAAATTATTTAAGAAAATCAGAAAACCCCAGAGTAAGGTGATGACAGGGGATTAACAGATCAAAACAACAATAGCTAATTATACTCAACTTGTGTGTTCCTCTATGAAATCTTCAAGCAGTGCCAGCAAATATGCCTTATGTTTCTGTATGTATCTTCCAATTTGTACCTCTGTTAACTGGTTCCCCTAGTAATTAACAGTAGTAAATTTTACCAATCTTTGTCCTCTAATTCAAATGATGACATTGGATAAAGATGGACTTTGCTTTTTACTAAATAGACAACCCAGCTGACTTAAGTCTTAACATTTGTGAGTGTCATACGGAAAGAGTTTTTTGTTCCTCATGTAATTCAGAGCCCAGGGAAATGCCTGCTACATAGTCTATTCTTAAGATATATTAATTGAATCAATGAGTCAGGTTTTTCCCAAGTAATGGAATTGACTTTTTGGTAAAGGGATTCTTTGAAATTGGCAAAAGTCTTTCCAAAAAATGGAATATTTTTTTCTACTAGATTGCTAACTAGGTTGGCAAGTGCAAGCCAAGCAAGCTATGCTTCTTTTTCTTCTTTTTCTTCAACGTTTGAAATAAAATTACTTTTAGATATTCTTAATGTAGTTATTGTGTATTTATTATATTTATTGTGAATAATAGCTACTCCAAATTAATGCTCTACACTTGTAAAAAAAAAAAAAAAAGGCTGGCTTGCGTCTCTACTTTTCTGGGGACTAAACAGCTACTGAAGTTATCAAAAAGTCTCCATTACTTTGTTCTATAGTGTTCTTTTGAAGCAATCTATTAACATTCATTTTTACCAGATGAAAAAACTATTTTTAAGTAATTACAATAATTAAGGAGCTTGGTTTTGTTGTTTTGTTTGTTTTAGTGTTTATTTATTTATTTTAAAGTAAGCTCTACACCCAATGTGGGTATTGAACTTATGGCCCTGAGATCAAGAGTCCCTTGCTTGGGGCCACTGGGCGGCAGAGTTGGTTAAGTGTCCGACTCTTGATTTAGGCTCAGATCATGATCTCAGGGTGGTGATCTCAGAGTCATGAGATCAAGCTCCATGTTGGGCTTCATGCTCAGCACAGAGTCTGCTTAAGACTCTCTCCCTCTCCCTTTTGCCCTCCTTCCCCCCCCCCCAAAAAAAGAGACTGTTGCTTGTTTTACTTACTGAGCCAGCCAAGCACCTTTTATGTAGCTTTTTTTTTTTTTTAGATTTAATTTATATATTTGAGAGAGTGTGTATGAGAGAGAGAAAGCATGAGCAGGGAGAAGGACAGAGGGAGAAGGAGAAGCAGACTCCCCACAAAGCAGGTAGCCCAATGCCAGATGCAATCCTGGGACTTGATCCCAGTAGATGGGGATCATGACTTGAGCCAATGGGAGACATTTAACTGACTGAACCACCAAAGTGCCCCTTAAGTAGCTTGTTTTAGCCAACATTTACTTATTTCCATTTCCCTTATCTTCATTATCCTTTATTCTTTTTCATTAACATTAATCCATTCAACCTTAATATTCAACTTTAATATTTTTTAATGGCTCAAACCATTTATCTTGTTTATACTCCCTCTTTTACATGAACATGAGAAATATACATGATTTGAAATCATTTCTACAGTCCCCAAGAGTGCTTGACAGCCTTTCCTTAAAAGCCTTTTCTTGTTCAAGTGGGTAAAATCAGATTGGTAAAGACCTTTGACAACCAGTGATTCTGAGTAGGGACTAAAGAGATGGAAACAATAAAATTATGAGATCATAAAATTATGTTGGGAACAGATGTCAAAGCAAAAAAGAGATCAAGACAAAGAATTCTGTTTTACCATTCCATGCCTTAGGAAGGCACCAACGAACCAAGTTCAAGCATAAATCAATAAAAAACTAAGATGAGAATAAAAGCATAAGTTGGATTATATCATTGGCTAAAACTGACTTTGAAAGAAAGAAGGAGAGAAGGTAGAGGAAGGAACAGTAAAAAGATGGTATATCCACTGTTAGCATATCATCCCTGACTTGGAAATTTCAAGAAAATCACAATTATGGACCCCTTAGGGAATGTGTTAGTATATATAGTTAATAGAGTTTTCCAGATGATGGGAAAGATAACTAAGTAAACAAGTTGGGTTTGATGTGAACCAAGAGATAAATAGGTTCCATATCATGGCATCAAGGAACCTCTTATGAATAAAATTCCATGTACTTTTGGTAGATATTGTGACATATTTTAGTCAAAATTCTATAGGCACGATTACTAATTGTTATCATTTGCTTGGTGGTTAACATCACCAAAACTTGCTTTATTGTATAGAGAGATGTTCTGGTGTTGGTTTTTGAATAACACTGTTCCTTAGATCATTTTTCTTTAATGCCAGCTCAGAAGTAGGATTTGTCAAACTATACTGATGAAAACAACTCTGTTACATTATGTTAATTTCCATAAGAGTGTAATGACTCACGATTTAGCTCTAAAATTAAATCTAGATTCAAATCCTTGCTCTACCACTATGTGACCACGGGCAGGTAATTTAAACTCTGTCCTTCAGCTTCCTCAGTTGTAAAATGGTATTAATAATATAGCTATATTAAATGATTTTTTGGACACATAAAATAATTAAATAATTGGAACAGTGTTTAGCACATAGTAAGTATATAATTATTAATTTTAAAAATTGTGTTATATAAAGTACTATGATATAACATAGTATTATGTTATTTCATATATCATATATGATCATATCATATCATATATATATGATCATATATCATATCATATATGATATTATATGATATTTGGTAACTAAATAATAATGTTCACTAAGTACATAGATAAACTGAAGAAGGCTTTTTAAGTAAAAACAAATTATGAATTATGTAAAATCTTCAGGTCAAAATACCTTTAAAAACACACATTAAATTAATGTCCTTTTATAAGGCAGGCAGAAATATGCTAAACATTTTATCTCTTAGTGATAACTCCTACCCTAGCATGCAATTTGGCAGCAAGAAAATGATAGATATAATGCGTGTGTATCTCCTAGCATTCATCTGTCATCATTACTTCTTTGTCCATACTATAGATTATATCAGATCAAATCCCTAAAATGGAAGAAGCCAAAAACCAAAGTTTGGAGGAAGACTTTGAAGGACAGGCCACACATACAGGTAAGAAAATCTAGAAGAAGAAAAATATTATTAACATAAATGTGGAGATCTCTAATGTTCTTACTGCCATTGTTCAGCATAAAATTTAAATAATACTTTTGAGTGGTTTGATGGAATCATCTAAAAAATATTTGGGAAAATTAATGTGAAATCAAATACACTTAAAGTAGTTTTATTTAGATGTCAAAGAATGAGAAAAACACTAATTATTGAGAATCTCTTCCTGCGCAACTATCATAAGACCTATCTACACTATAATTAAGCTCTTTCTTCTCTTATGTTCCCCACTATGAACTTTTCCTTGCAATCGTAAACAACAGCAGACCAAAAGGTAAATAGTTTTTCATTTTTTGAATCTGAAAAAATAAATGATAAAACATTCTGAAATCAAATGGATTCCAATATTCCTCTAGAAATCCTACCATTTCAATACATTTCCTTTTTTTAAAATTTTATTTATTTATTCATGAGAGTCGAGAGAGAGAGAGAGAGAGAGAGAGAGAGAGAGAGAGAGAGAGAGGCAGAGACACAGGCAAAGGGAGAAGCTGGCTCCATGCAGGGAGCCTGACATGGGACTCAATCCCAGGTCTCCAGGATCTTGCCCTGGGGTGAAGGCGGTGTTAAACTGCTGAGCCACCCGGGCTGCCCTCAATACATTTCATCCAAAACCTGTTTTTCTAATCTGTTAAATTGTAAGGACAATATATATGCCACTACTAAGAGTTTGAAAGTCAAATAGCATGTCAGTTTAAAAGTTCAGTTAGTACCTCTTAGGCCTCTTCACTTATTTTGTATACCTGCAACTAGTATAATATTGTATGTTAACTATACTACAATTAAAAAAATAAATAACATTTAAAAAATAAATAAAACTAACAGTTTAGTTTTTTTTTTTTTAACTCTTTGGAATCTTATTAAACTAATGTTTTCCTCTCTCTCTTAATAACATGAAATGGAGCCTTTAAATTTAGCCAGAAGTTTGATGAATTCACATGCGTACTTGACAAAATGCATAGGAATTCACTTTATAATTCTTTCGTTTGTTTGAGAGAATGAGTAAGCACAAGCAGGGGTAAGAGTAGAGGGAGAGAGACAAGCAGACTCCACACTGAGTAGGGAGCCCCATGGGGGTGGTGTGGAGGCTTGATCCCAGATCTAAAGATCATGACCTGAACGGAAGGCAGGGCAGCCAGAAATTTGTAGCCCAAACAAAGTTGTTTGTTTCCTTGGGATGCCTGGGTGGCTCAGCAGTTGATTGGCTGCCTTGGGGCACAGGGTGTGATCCTGGAGTTCCAGGATTGAGTCCCACATGAGGCTTGCAGCAGGGAGCCTGCTTCTCCTTCTGCTACATCCTGCCTCCCTCTCTCTCTGTCTCTTTCATGAATAAATAAATAAAATCTTTTTAAAAAAAACAACAAAAACCCCTCAAATATGTTTGTTTCTGATGCAGCAGTTGATATCTATTCCCACAGTGATACTTACACAAATTTCAATTGTATAAATAATCATTTTGAAAATAAAAAGGAAAAAATTTTGTTTTTTCTTTTATTCAGGACCCAAAGGAGTAATAAATGATTGGAGAAAGTTTAAATTAGAGAGTGAAGACAGTGATTCAGTTCCACCTAGTAAGAAGGAGATTCTCAGACAAATGTCTTCTCCTCAGAATAGAGATGACAAAGACTCAAAAGAAAGATTCAGCAGAAAGGTAAGGAAAAATCAATAATAAATAAATTACAATGTATTTTTAGTCTAAATGACTCTAAAGAATCACTTTAGAAATATAAAATTGATATATTTCAAAAATATTTATTATAGTATTGTTTACATTGGCAAAAAAAAAATGAAATGAAGTAAATGCCTGTGAAGGTATTCCATATTAAAAAATGTATAGCAGCTATTAAAAGAATGAGTTACAATATATAAGCTGACTTACAGGCAGTTCTGTAATATAAGAAAGCAAGATACAGAGTATTTTAAGTTATATGATCCCATCCTTTAGAGCAATGGGGAAAAAAACCATGTATATGGTTTTTATACCATACATATATGGTATGTATGTGTTTTTACCCTTCTATAATTATATGACCATGTATGCAGAGAAGTATGGAAAGACACTTGATAATATCAGTTATTTCGAAGGGTAGGATTGGTTGAGAGATCTCAACTTCCTTTTCCAAGTAGGAGAAAGCTGGTAAGCAGAATAAGCCACATTTTTTATGATATCATGATTTTTTTTTAAGTAAAATTTTTAAAAAGTCTTACTTATTTACTCGATATATAATATGTATGTCCATGTGATAAGTCAAACGATGTTAATGGAGATTATCTCAGAGTATTAGATTGGTGAAATTTCACTATTTATTACTTCCTTCCTTTAGCTTTTTGGCTATTTTGAATCCTTATAATTATCATGCATTATTTATATAACAATAATTACAACAACAATCATATTAATTTAAAAACCAATAAAGTGACTTCCATTGTGGAATAACTCCCTTTGTGAGTTATTTATCTCCAAACCATTGTATAAGTTGCATATTGATTCTCAATAGACAGACTGCATCTTGGTTCTAGGCTTTTGGCCATTGTAAAAATCTTCAAGTCTAAGATCTTGTTTCCAGATTTCTAGATTTCCTTTACTGAGGCACTATGTGATATGGATGAGACAATTAAATTTTCCCATCTGAAGAATTGCAACACTCATCCCTTTTAAAAAGAGATATGAAGAAAAAATAAATGTAAAAGTATGCCTGTGGGATCAAATTCCTGCCCCCATGGGACATAACAGTTACAAAAACTTTATGAAATAAAAAAATATATGACACAATGTCAGGTAGTACTTACTGCTATGAAGAAAAATAAACCCATATAAGGAAACCCATATCATCAAAGAAGGTATCATTTGAATAAAGGTTTGAAAGTGGTGAAAGAGAAGGCCTTCTTCACCTCAGGAGTGAGATAGAAGTTGAATTGAGAATGGGTTTGGTGTGTCTAAAGAATATAAATTTCTGGGGGTGTCTATGTGGCTCATTTGGTTAAGCATCTGCCTTTGGCTCAGGTCATGATCCTGGGGTCCTGGGATTGAGTCCTGAGTCAGGTTCTCTGTAGAGGAAAGCCTGTTTCTCTATCTCCCCTTCCTCCCTGCTTTTGCTCTCCTTCTCAAATAAATAAATACTCTTTAAAAATTTTTTTTAAGATAATATAAATTTCTGACCAAATTTTCTCTATCATTTCTTTTGTCTATTCCCAGATGAGCATTCAAGAATATGAACTAATTCACCGAGACAAAGAAGATGAAAATTGCCTTCGTAAATATCGTAGACAATGTATGCAGGATATGCACCAGAAGCTGAGTTTTGGGCCTAGATATGGGTTTGTGTATGAGCTTGAGACTGGGGAGCAATTCTTGGAAACCATTGAAAAGGAACAGAAAATCACCACAATTGTTGTTCACATTTATGAAGATGGCATTAAGGGCTGTGATGCTCTAAATAGTAGCTTTACATGTCTTGCAGCTGAATACCCTATGGTCAAGTTCTGTAAAATAAAAGCTTCTAATACAGGTGCTGGGGACCGCTTTTCCTCAGATGTGCTCCCCACACTGCTCATCTACAAAGGTGGGGAACTCATAAGCAATTTTATTAGTGTTACTGAACAGTTTGCAGAAGAATTTTTTGCTGGGGATGTGGAGTCTTTCCTAAATGAATATGGGTTACTACCTGAAAGGGAGATACATGCCCTAGATCAGACCAACATGGAAGAAGATACTGAATAAAGAGTCACTATGTCAAATCTTGTATTTCTCCTTTACAAATTGTACATTGATTTTGGTAGTATCCATATTCCTTTAGAGAACACCAAGTATGGCCATGGCTATTTTAATTTGCGGGGGATAAAAAGATTGATACTAAAATTATTTTATTCAGCATTTTTTAGTTACTTAAGTGCATAGAGGCTTTACTACAAAATATTGTAGTCTTTAGCAACATGTTAGTAGGCAAAGAGGATATAAATAATATTGTGGCAGTTTTCAAAAATTCCTTTCAAGTTATGTGTTGACTTTTTTACTCCTTGTTTTTGTTTTTTTGTTTTTTTCCCCTCAGTGGTGTTATTTGGGCTTTCCAAATTACATTATCAATCATAATTTTGCTTGTATGATAAAAATAAAGTCTTAAGAGGATATAAATTTTCTGTTTGAAGTCTATTTTTTTTTCAAGTACTACATTATCAAGGCCCTAAAAACATTACATAACCCAAAATACAAAAAAAAATCAGTCAGTAAGCTATCTTACATTATATGTATATATATAATATATATAATTATTATTATAATATATATTATATTTTTTTTTAAAGATTTTATTTATTTATTTATGAGAGACACACAGAGAGAGAGAGGTAGAGACACAGGCAGAGGGAGAAGCAGTCTTCATGCAGAGAGCCTGACGTGGGACTCGATCTGGGGACTCTAGGATCATGCCTTGGGCCGAAGGCAGACGCTAAACTGCTGAGCCACCCAGGGGTCCCTATATATTATATTCTTATAAGAAACTTAGAAACATTGCACCACATTGAAGTTCTAAACAAAGTAGTAAAAAAAAAAAAACAAAACAAAGTAGTATTTTTTTTTTAAATACAATGTCAGAAGCTAAACTTCTTTAGAAAAAGGCAGAGTAGAAGCAAGGTCTCTTTATTCTATGGACAAAAGAATATTTAGTAGTGATATTACAACTATCATTTTTAATTGCCTATTATGGGCCAGAATTTTATACATATAATGTCTAATTTTTAACCACAATTCTGCAAATAGATAGCATTATTGCACTTTAAAATGATGAAAATGAAATTTAGAGAACTTCTACTTTTTCCCTTGAAACACTTGGAAACTTTCCTCCTACACAAACAAATAGAAATACAAAATAAAATATAATTTGAAAAATGTGCCATGAGTGAGCTGAAGAGCAAGGTAAAAAACTTCTAGGAGTCTGAATCAGAGAAGGAATTAATGGTGCATGAGAGCTGAAGCACTATATCTCATATTTGAAGACACAGTGCTTGATAAATCATCCAAAATTGGCTCCCAGGGGGAAGTGTGCTTAAAACAGATTTGCTTATTTTCCATTTGTGGACCAATGTTCAAATCAGACAGTTGTCACAAATTCTAGTCTCCACTATCCTAATTGAAGATTTTGTATTTTCTCTTTCCTTAAATCTTTCATACTCCAGTGCAAGCACTTCACCTTCGTCATATTTCATTGAGCAAATAGAAGTTATCAGATGGGCCCCACTTCACCTTTCCGTTTCCAATCTAAAATGTGCACCTGCACCTAAACACTGTTTCCATTGATATTAAGATGAAAGAAGCATCCATGCAACTAAGACCCATGACCAAGCTGTGTGGTAAAGCCAATCCTCTCACCCACAGTCCTTTTTCTACTGCAATTATTTTCCCTCTTGCTGCATCATGTTTCTCCCTTCCTCTATGTCATACTATTCATATTGGCTTGTTAAATGAGTTTTAAAATTGCCCACTTTTAAAATATGCCCAAGTAAGGCACCTAGGTGTCTTAGTCAAGTGTCTGCCTTTGGTCATGATCTTGGAGTCCTGGGATCGAATGCCACACTGCAGCATTGGGCTCCTTGCTCAGCAAGGAGTCTGCTTCTCCCTCTCCTTCTGCTCCTCCTATTCTCTCTCACTCACTCTCTCTCTCTCAAGTAAATCAATAAAATCTTTGGAAAAAACCTCCCAAAAGAATTTTTAAAAAATAAAATAAAATAAAATATGCCTAACTATAATTTAAAATTTCCAGCTATCCCTCAATCTCTACTTTCCTATACAAACACGTCTCTCCAAAGAACTATCTAAAGTCACAGTCTTTATTCTTCACTTCCATTTTTTTTTTCCAGCTGACTCCAGTCAGGTTTTTTATCTCAAGCACTCTAATTATAGTTGCATCAAACTTAGTGACCAATTCTAATTCTTTATTTTATGCTATCTCCTATAAGCATATGTCAGAGCTGACCACCTCCCCTCTTTTTGAGTCACTTCTTTGAAAATACATTCTGCTTTGTTTACTATTTTATCAGCTATTTCTTCAAAGCAGAAATAGTCTTCTTCTCTAAACACTTATTTAGGTAACTCCCTTCTGTCCATAGTCTTAAATAACACTAAGATTCAGATTGCTTTCAAATTTCACATTTCTATTTTCACCTCTCTAGTGTCCAAAATCCTGTGTCTCAAGTGGAGAAAGGGAATGAAGAAGGAAAAAAATGGGAAAGAAAAATAATTTTCTATAATTGTAATAGATATTGGTGATACAAATATGGGTAATACAGGATTCTAACTATGGCCAGTCCCTAACATATAGTCATTTCAATAGGTATTGTTTCTTTTAATGAACCCAAAATTCCACCTTCCATTCTTTTTAAATTGGGAAAGGCATTTTAAATACCTTAGCCTATTTCTAAGTTGATAAATTCTAGACATAAAACAAGGAGGAAAAGTGCCAGGAGAGAGACACGCAGGGTAATTACATATAAAATAAGAAACTTTCAAAAATAGTTCAACATGTTTTCTCCCATCAAACAATTGCTAACAAACTTATTAATCCTTTATAGAGTTCTCTGTCAGGGAATTACTGGACTCAAAAAGCTTTAGCAAAAAAAACAGGATCCTTATATGAGATATTTATAATGAAAACACTCCTTAGAGAAATGACTTTTAGATTGACATTAATTCCATGAGTTGGAAGTAAATACTTAAAAAAATAAATTGATAGCAAGGCAGTGAGGAATGAGAGTGAAATGGGTATCTCTAAAGAGAACAATATTTTAAGAATAAAATATAAGTTCTTAATTACTAATCATTAACTACAATATAGCACAGTGTTGTAGGGCACGGGTAGAAAAGCATAGCTAAGCAGTAAAAGAAGATTCATCTATGGAAAAGAAGAATAAAAATGAATGCTCTGAAAGATTCCTTCAATGAAAGCTTTACTCTTCTATTAACCATGCATTAATTTAAAGTAGAGGGCTAGCAAGCTTAAGCAGGACTAAACTCAGGAATGTATTTAACCCATAATTGCCAAAACAAAAGTAACTAGGTGGTACCTGTGTAGGGAGTAAGTGATGATAGCAACCATTCTCAAAATAAGCATTTGGTGACTAATGAATGCCAGAATGGAGCTTTGATGGTAACACTCATCAGGAAGAGTTGGACAAAAGGCAGGATTTGACTAGAATTTGAAGCCCGCTGCTGTAGAAATCCTGGATTACAAACTCCTCTCATGTAAACACTCATTCTGCTATTATATTTGGCAGGAAGAAAGGAAGAGATCATTTCTGTCTTAGCAAAAGAATGAAGTTTTAAATGTAAAGGTCTAAAATGTCATAACATGTCTCATAACAAACCACCCAAATAATAACTGGAATAGGTTTGAAAGAAGCCAACAGTGTCCACTGTAAAGTAATATTAAAATAATAGGAAAATTTCAGGGAATGGCAAAATTATCTTGCTAGGTGGGAAGCTCGTTCATTCATTTGATCATGAAATATTTATGGATAAGCTGCAATATGCTATGTAGTGTTCTTGACCTTAAGGGGCTTAAGGTAAAAAAAACATACACTTAAACCAACAATAGATAATACCTGCGTCTATGTTTATATCTGTATCCCTGTCTGTATTAGTAGTGGTGATTATCCTGAGCAGTGCTCAGTATCCTGAGTACCAGACTGGTACCAGACTCTCAGGGCTAATTTTGTGATCTTGGGTAAGTTAGTCCATGTCCATATGTCAATTCTTGAGGGGAAAAAAAAAGTTACTTGGCATCCAAATAAAGCTTCATAAGTCTCACAACTCCAAATTTAATATGATGGCCATGACTCTGGTAGGGAGAACAGGTCTAAGTATATAGTACATAAACTCAGTTTTCAATTACGGATTTTCCTTATTTGGGCAATAGTATTTAAAGAAAATATTAAATTAAATTTTATTTTTAATTGAGTTTCTCATCTGTAACAAGTATCAAAGTCTTTTTTATCTTTCAGGGCTTTTTTTCCCCATAGTATACAAGACAATGCTTCTAAAAAATCATTTTCATAAAACCAGGTGTTTTACCCTTGGCTATTTTATTTCTCAGAATGTCCACTCCCCACTCCAATCCCTGAATACATACTAGTTTGTTTTAATCATGTTACCCCAAAAATAATACTTCATTTTTTAGGCTGACATTTATTCATCACTGACAAGACATAATTATGTCCTCTACAGGATTCCTGTTCTAACAAATTAATGCACTTTTAACAAACAATGATAATAACACATGAAAGTGAACTTGCTAGGTAACTTGAATTACAGAGACTTAATACTAATAAACTGTGTAAGACCCACAGAAGTTTAGAAGCAGATAAACATGGCTGTACCTTATATTTACATTTATTAAAAATAAATACAGGGGCACCTGGGTGGCTCAATGGTTGAGCATCTGCCTTCAGCTCAGGTGGTAATCCTGGGGTCCTGGAATTGAGTTTCACATCAGGCTCCTTCTGGGGAGCCTGCTTCTCCCTCTGCCTTTATCTCTGCTTCTCTCCCTGTGTCTCTCATGGATACATAAATAAAATCTTTTTAAAAATAGAAAGAAAAAGAAAGAAAGAAAGAAAGAAAGAAAGAAAGAAAGAAAGAAAGAAAGAAAGAAAGAAGAAAGAAAGAAAGAAAGAAAGAAAGAAAGAAAGAAAGAAAGAAAGAAAGAAAAATGAAGCCATTTTGCCCATCATTTTTCCTACGTTGAGCACTTAAAAAGAAAAGGGATTTTAAATTTTTATTTTGGTGTTTTCATCTTGGTGGAATGGAGAAAACTTTTAAATCACCATTTAACTTTTCTGAAGGAGAAATGGCAGTGAATTGCTATCCATTTGAAAGTAGAGTTATTTTACTACTCTTCTCAGTTTAACAGTAAAAATTTAAAGTAGAAATAGTTCCAAACATAACAATAGTAACAAGAAACATAATGAGGGGCACCTGGGTGGCTCAGTGGTTGAGCGTCTACCTTCTGCTTAGGGTGTGATCCCCGAGTTCTGGGATCGAGTCCCACATCAAGCTACCTGTGGGGAGCCTGATTTTCCCTCTGCCTATGTCTCTGCCTCTCTCTGTGTGTCTCTCATTAATAAATAAATAAAAACTTACAAAAATATGTAAATGATTTAAACTCACTAATTAAAAAGCACATATTGTTAATTAAGACTTTTAAAAAGCCCAGGTACTTGCTATTCAGAACAGATACATTTAAAGTGTAAGGACAACAGAAAAGTTGGAAATAAAATGATGGAAAAGTCATAACAAGCAAATAATTTTTTAAAAATATCACTAAATTAATATCAAGCAATTACATTTAAAGAGAAAAAGCATTATTAGATATAGAAATGGCCATTCTATAATGATAAAATGGGATCCTTTTACCAGGAAGATCTATCAACTTTAAATTTATATGTAATCAATAAAATGTTATAAAATAAACACAGCACAAATTGATAGAATACAGGAGGAAAGCAACTAATCCACCATCAGAGATTTCACTACAGTTCTTTCAATCCTTAACAGATCAAGAGATGCACAAAAAATTCATATCAATGTAGATATTACCCACGTGATTAATGAGCCTGATCTAAGGGAAATATATATAATGCCAAAACCAATAATTAATGAACTAACCATTCTTCTCCTTCTGGCCTACAAAGATGTTCAAAAGTTAATAAATTAGGACATTATAAAGCAGATGACATTTTAGGATCACAATGCTATTAAGTAGAAGTTAATAACAAACATATATATTTGTAACCAATGACATACGCTACTAAATAATTCCTGTGTCAAGAAATAAAATTACACTATAAATTTGAAATTATTAAAATGGAAAAATGATAAAAATACTTCACATCAAAATTTCTGGGATAGAACAAAAATACTATATCCAGAAAAATTTTATTCTTAAAAATATGAACTACAAAAGAAGAAAAAAAGTGACCCAAGTGTTCAACTTAATAAGTTAAAAAGTTAAAAAAACTAAGGTAAACCAATAAAGTAGAAAATTGAGGAAATAAATGTGAGCAGAAATCAATGAAATATAAATTCTACCTATAGATAGAATCCAGAAAGGCAAAAGTTGGTTCTTTTAAAAAAATAAGAGAATAGAGAAGTATCTGCCAAATTGATGGCAAGGGAGGAGCATAAATAATAAAAAACATTAGAAATTTTTTCAAAAAACATTCACCGATAGCTGAGGTTTAAAAGATATGAAACATTATGAACAACTTAATGTCAACCAATTTGAAAATATGCAAATTGGTAAATTGTATAATTTGACTTAAGAAAAACAAAGTCTGAATAATCCTGTAAAAGCAAATAAACCAGAGAGGTAGTTACAAAATATTAACCAGATCCAGATGTGTTTTCAAGCTAATTCTATCAAACTAAGAAGAACCAGATCATTTTATATAGGCTTTTCCAGAGAGCAGAAACAGAATAATCACCAACTGATTTTATTAAACTAAGGTAATCTTGATAGTGTAATCTTCCAAAATTAGAAAAACAGTAAATGAGAAGGGGAAAAATCACAGGCTAACATTATTCATTTAGATGCAAAAATTCTATATTAGGTATTAGCAAATTGAATACAACACTGTATGTAAAAGATAAAATATGACCAAATTAAAAAAAAATATGACCAAATTGTATTTATCCCTAGAATGTAAGGCTGAATGTTTAAAGTTCATGACTACAGATAATTGCTCCTACCCTAGCCTTGCTGTCTTTAGCTGCTGGCATCACTGCCTAGGCTGCTTCTTACCTCCAAGCCAAATAGGTGCAGCTACCAAAATTTCTTGCAGCAGCAATAACTACTCACATAGTCTGAGTGAGTCCTCAATCAATGGACCCAGAGGCCAACCCTCCTCAAAATCACTGAGATTAAATCTTACAGGATACTTAACCTTGAATTCATTACAGGCAACATCCAAAGCTAGAGCTTCCCTTGCCTCTGCGGCCTCCATAGTACCTGCCCACTCCCAACGTGCCATTGCCATAATACTCTACTGCATTGTCTTCTCCAACCCCTTCCTTCCGCTTCCTCTCTAAAAGCACCACTCTTCCCTTTATCTTCAACCTTTCCCCCAAATGTTCCTTCCACATCTTCCATAACTGAAACTTGGTTCTTCAAAGAAGGCATACTTTCCCTTTATCACTTTCCAGTGATTATTCTTTCAAAGATCCAAATATCATTTTTAACACTCTCCTTTACACCAGATCATTATTACTACTTGCCTCTGTAAAAAATTTTATGTACTTTTTAAAAGGCTCATGCTATTTATCTGTATCACTTATCCTCTATTCCTGTAACTGTCAACCGATCTTCTAATCATTCTCCCTCATTTATCAAAAATTACTCTACTCACACAGCCTTCCTTTAATGCTTCAAATTTTATCATATTGAATGTTATCATTATTTTAGCAAACCACCCTTCCATAATCTGGACTTTTTCATTGACTTCCTCATTTTTTTTTTTTAAGATTTTATTTATTTATTCATGAGAGACATAGAGAGAAAGAGAGAGGCAGAGACATAGGCAGAGGGAGAAGCAGGCTCCATGCAGGGAGCCGGACGTGGACTCAATCCCAGGTCTCCAGGATCAGGCCCTGGGCTGAAGGTGGCGTTAAACTGCTGAGCCACCCAGACTGCCCGACTTCCTCATTTCTTGACCTTCAATAACCTACTTCACCTCAGCCATTCACGTCATTTGTTATCTATGTGTTATTTCTTCCCAAATCACTATGCTAGGCATTCTTACTTATGATCACAATCATGTCTCCTTATTTACTTGTCAACTATTACAAAAATTTGAGGTCTTTGGTTTCTTCTAGATCCCCACTGTATTGGTGTTTTTATGTTACATTTCCAATTCATCAAAGCATTCTGTCTCTCCCTCTCTCTCTCTCTTGCTCTTTCCTTTACATTTCTAATACATTAAAGAATTCTCAATCTCCCCCTCTCCCTGCCCCACTTCCATTTCCATCTCTTCCCTTCCTTTTATATTCAGCTTAGATTTCATGGTTCATCATTAAAATAATACCCTTAATATTCTTATCAATATCCTAAATTTTCTAGTCCTTCGGTTTCAACTCCTTTGTTAGAAAAGACCTACAAATACTACTTATTCCCTTTACAAAAAATCTGAGAAGACCGACTACTGGGGGAAAATCACACAATTTCATTCATTTATTGTTACTAACCTCAAATGAGACTGTACTGGTGGTACACTGTCTGGTAATCCCATTGTTTCTTTGCTTGACTTTATCTCCCATTCTTGGCAACAATTCTTTGAAACCTTCTTTATTCTCTTTCTTTACTCTCAGCAGATGACCTTGCCAACTTCATAGACTCTGAAGGTATCACAGAAGATCATCTTCAACTTTCCACTATCAAACCTATAAGCCCATATACACTTGCACCAATTTTCTTCACTCTCTGAGGTATTTATATTAGACATTCCTTCTCTCAAGGTCAATAGCCATGTGTGCTTTAGAGACTATCCTCAGAAATCTTAAACTTGTGCTTTCTTGCTTCTGTACAATTATCCCTCCTGCTTCTACATACTCCTTTTCATTAATATCTTCCCCCTCAATATGTATGTGCCCCACTAACTACGAGGTTTAGCATGTCACTTTCCTGAACCTCACCTCAATCTCTGAATTGTTAAAATGAAAATATTATATAAATTGTAAAACATTATGAGATAGTTTAATGTTACAATTTGTTCCAACCTAAAGATCAAAGGATTAAGTGACTTCCCAAGATGGTACTTCTTAATTACAAGATCTAGGCATATAGTTTATAATTAAAATTTAGAAAATGTTTCCCTAAATAGTGCTAACTTGAAAGCATAGATTATTTTTTTAAACGTTGTTATTTTTGTTCAGATATAGATATTGTAGTCTAGTGTCTTAGCTTACTGGCATTCAGAATTTTAATCGCGGGGCCAAGCAATCTAGTGTATCTACAACTAAATTGGGTTTGACTAAAATAAAACCTAAGAGCTGATTAAACTATCATCATCCATACCATTAAGTTCCTCTTCACAATTCTATTAAAAACAAAAGATCTCAACAAACTAAACAAATTGAGTGAAAGATCTTTTATTAAAAAATCAAGCCTTTTCCTACAGGGCTCTTCGGGATCAGAATTTCATGAGTTCCACAAAACTCTAGCTTTATTTGATGGTGCTAAGTGTGTAAAATGTTTATATTTTTACAAAGATGAAAAGGAATAATCTATTTCTCATAATTGAGACAGGTAATAGCTACTTACTCAAATGTCTATCTTCCTATGTGTCATTGGATACAATACATAATAATGTGCACTGAACTTATATCCACCAAATTTGGACCCATTATCAAATCTTTGCTCTGCTTACACACAAGAGTATTGTAAAAATCCATTGAGATAATGTATGTGAAAACACTTTAGAAAAGGCAAAAGCAGAGAAAACTGTCATTTCTAACTCCACTTTTATCACTTGTCCTTAACCAATAAATCAAAACCCATTAAAGTATTAATTTACCTTTTAATAGGTTATGAAGTGTATGAGAACTCACTGACTACTTTAGTGACTATCAACATATTACAAATAAAATTATTAAGGTCATAAATCAGAACAATTTACTAGATATTTATTATACATTGGCTAGTTTATACTTAGAGAATATTTTAGGTAAAAGCCAAAAACCAAATATGCATTGTAAAAGAGTTTGATTATTCCCAACTATTTTGGTAATATAGTTATGAACCTATTGACCTTTGAATACTAAAGGAGTAGGTAAAAGGGAAAGACATTTATGTACCCACAAAAATGTCAAAACAGAAAAGAGGGAAACAGAGGTCCTAAAGGAAAGGCAGATTGTGGTGAGGTAATAGATGAATTGTATTTTTAGAGTAATAATAGTAACTATTTTCTTAGGGAACTTCTTTAATTCTCTTCTCTCTCACATATTTAAGATTTGATATATACTAAAAATATATGTGTAATAAGTATCCTGTGATGAATGCCATCAATTCTTTCCCTCTCTGCATGTATGTGCTACTTGTCCATTGAGAAGTGAGCCTCTTTTCCCTGTCCTATAGGATCTAATCTGGGCCTGTTTTCTTTGACCGATAGAATACAGACGAATGACATTCTAGGATTTCTGAGCTCCCTTCTTTAAGGAGAAACAATTTCCCACTTCCTTCTTTTTTGAACACTTATTCTGGGGCTCTTCCTTTTTGAATTCAACTACCATACTTTGAGAAACCTAAGCCCTGTGGAGAGGTTATGTGGTGAAGTAGTAGATAAATTGCCAACTATGTGGATGAACTATCTTGGATATCATAGCCTGTGGACAATTGAAGCCACAGTCAACATCATGTAGAATAGAAGAACCTTTCAGCTGAGACAGCTGAGCCCAGTCTATTCACAGAATAATAAATAAATGACGAATAAATCATTAATGAAACCATTAATAAAATGGTTAATGCCAGTAAGTTCTGAGATTGTTATAAAGAGAAAACCAAAATAGAAACTGGTACATAGAGTTGTACTGGGCCAAAACCAAAACATGTACCCTTCACTTTGTAACTGAGCAGGAGATGAAGGCTTTTTAGGAACTTCAGGAAACAAAAGTGGCTAGAACAACGGGGAAATTGTTATTGAAAGGCAATCCTTGTTATGAAAGGCACTTTCACCTGCAGTAATGTGAAAGGTAGAACTAATGAACACATAGAAATCACTAAAGGTAAGAAGCAACTGAATAAGCTTCTGCATCTGGACAAGGAGTTTTCCCGGCAGAATTCTGAAAATGCCAAGTGACTTTTAGCTGGCTATGATTAAATACAGAAAAAGAGAGAAACTGTTCAGTTTTGGAACAAACATTGTAAGAAATATACCTTGAACACTTTTTCCAGAAAAAGAAATTCTCAAGGAGGAAATGACCTTTGGGTAATGGTCAACTCCAGAGAACTGCAAGTAAAACCTATAGCCTCAGGGTCAGTTACAATCAAGAGTGCAGCTGTAACAAATTTTAAGTCTTCAGAAATATTTAAGCCAGTACTTCATAAATCTCTCAGATGACAAAAAGACTTCCAAGAATCTTGTAAGTATTTTAAGTATTGCAGTCCATCCACTTAGCAAGGCAACTGGTACCTAAGATTCTTAAGGATGTTGTCCCTTCAGCATCCTGACATTTAGCTCAAAGTTGAGGAAAAGGCCAGTCTCAAACAGATCTGTGGGTGCCTTTTGTTGAATGGAGTGGATTTTAATTTGATTCATAGAAACTATGCGATATTTTTAAAGGAATTACATAAGTTTGGTCTAAAAGGAAGAGACAATTCAAAATTTAAAAAAAAAAAAAAAAGCCTTCTAGGCCTTCAACCTTTGAAAATCAGGAAGCAAGTTGATAAGCTTTTCAACTTCAAACAAGCCATTCTCATGGAAAAGGACAACTCAGAGTCAAAAATCTCATAAAGAAGGGCCAATGGATGAGAATTAGGCCCTAAACAAGCACTCCCTGCTCCTGGAATCATGATGAATGAGACATGTGCCCAGCTAGGGTTCAGAATTGCTATGGACCATTTCTTGCTTTGCACCTCCCATTTTCCCTTTTCGAACAAAAAATCTATTGCTTGTCTTGCTACTGTATGCTGGATGAGAATGGGGAAGTAAAGTTCTTTCTTTAGTTCATGCATCTTCATATTGAGAATAACTATAGTAAAGGTGGCTCATATGTATCTGAAACAGATTTAAATGATGAGATTATGGGCCTTGAACCTGAGGACATATTTAGATGAAGCTTAAAGGGGTCTTGTGAGGTGGTAAATGCATTTTCCACATGTCAGGGACATGAATTGCTATTTGCAGAGGGTATAATGATCATCTCCAAAGATAGTTACCACCAAGCCCTTTCCTTCTCATATATGCATATCCATTGGGAAGTATAGGTTTTTCCCTTCATCTTTAATCTAGGCTGGCCCTATAGATTACTTTGACCAATACAATGTAGTGGTGTACTGAGATTTCTAAGCCAGGGCCTCAGGAGGACTCATGGCTCCTACTCCTCTGTTCTTGGAATGCTCACACTTGGGAGGTTACTTCTTGAATCATGACAGAAGAAACCCAGCCATTCTTGACAGAAGAACCCCAAGCCATTTGGAGAGGCCACATAGAGAACTGAGATGTGGTAGCTGGGTTTCCAGCTGACAACCAGTATCAACTGCCAACCACACGAATGAGCTATTTTGGATATTTCAAACCCAATCAAGCTTCTAGAAAATTGTAGCTCTAGTCAACACCATGTAGAGAGCAACCCAACTGATTCCTGTCAATTCAGAATTGTGGGGGGAAAAATTAAATCGTTGTTTTAAGTCAATTAAGTTTGGGGTTGTTAGTAGTTGGCAGCCAAAATAATACATATGTCAATACATTAAGTAAATAAGAGGAAGATCAAGTAACTCACTTCAACTCAAGAACAAAAACAGCTTATGTTTCATTTATTTATTTGTTCCTTCTTGCCTTCCTGCTTTGCCATCAGTCCTACCAGAAATCTTAGTAATTTTGGCATCAGTCCTTCATATTAAAAAATTTATCTAAATGTATTCCTGTGTAACAACATTTGCTTATTTTTAAACTTCAAAAAAGCTATCATACTGCATGTGGGCTTCTGAGACTTGCTTTTTGGGTCTTTCTTCCTATTAAAAGGACAAAACTCACTATTTTTCATTCTCTTGTCAATGAACATTTGAGTGGTTACAAAGAGGGCTGCCTTGAACATTTTCATAGATGTACTCTTGTACACTTATGGAAACATTTCTCTAAGGTATATTTGTAGAAAAAGAATGGTCAGGTATTAGAGAATGTAAGTAGTTAACTTCACAAGATAACGCCTGTGGTTTATAATCCCACCTGTAAATGTCTTCTTGATGCATATCTTCATTAATACTGTCATATCTCTTAATTTTTCAATCTATTGGATGTAATTCACCACAGTCTTAGTTGATCATATATGAGACTAAACATCTTTTCATGTGCTCAGTCACATCCTCTTAAAAGGTCCGGTTTGTCTTTTGCTCATTATTTCTACAGTACAATGATGAATAGAAGTGGTGATAAAATAAACATTCTCATTGAGTTCCTAATTTTTAATGTGCATCTAGAACTTAGTCATGCTGCATTATCATTTTTTAAATAATGTTGAATTTAGCTTATCAATAGTGCTTTTGGTTTTCACATCTGTTCATGTATGTGATGAGTCTGTAAACTTTCTCTTCTCCTACTGAATGTGTCTGATTCTATTATCAGTAGAAGTTATACTGGCTTCAGTAGAGCTGAAGAGAATTCCCTCATTACCTAGCCTTTGGGAGTTGGTATGAAATGTTGAGATAGTATGGTCCTTGAAAGAGAAACATCTGTAGATGTGGGCTAGATGTTCTGCCAAAAAATTATTTACTATTCAACACTATTGAATAAGTCCATGTAGCTTGCCCATTTCTTCTTTGGACAATTTAAGGAAATGCCATTTTTCTAGATGTTGATCCATTTTACATTTCAAATATATTAAAATGCTCATCTGTATCTCTATGGGTGAGGACTCCTTTTCAATCTTGTACTGTTTTCTTCTTGTTCAATTATGCCAATTTTACTGTTATCATGAAAACAGCTTTGACATTGTGATATTGTTTTCTAATTCATTGATTTCTTCCTTTGCCCATATCTCCATGCTTTAATATTAGGTTTATTCTGTTGGTCTTAAGTTACATACTTAGGCTTTTTCTTTAAGCATTTAAATTCATTCAGTGCTGTTTCTGCTACATCACCCAATTTTTCTAAATGCAGTATTTATAATTAGGTTCTATGTATTTATGTTTTCTTCTTTCATCTAGGTTTTTAAAAACTTGTAAATGTATGACTTAAAAATTTAACCATTATTACTAACCTCTTATTTCGGATCATCCTTTGAATACTGATTTTTAAAACTTTATTGTGACTTATTTCATGCCTAGTACATGGTCAATTTTTGCTAAAATAAAATGCTTAAGAATATTCTCTAATTGCTGATTATTTTAAATTTGTCCATTGAATCCCAGAAAAGATCAAATGCTACTCACATATGCAAGTGCTTTGAAAATGGTAAAGCAGTATAAAATATAGCAAGTTAGGTATGAAAGTAATATATACATGCAATAGCAGAAACCCAATGTAACTGCATGCCACAAATGATGTAATGATTCTTGTCTAATTTGCATTTTCAGAAAAGACTGTTCATATGTTACAACAGCAGTTAAGTTTACAACAATTTTTCTTTGTTCTTGGCAAACAAAAAAAGGTTAAGAATTTGCAGACAAGTCTTGGCAAAAGGATATTTTATTCTGAGGCAGCTTTGCCAATCCCTGAGAATATTGTTGACTGCATTGCCTAAATCTGTTTTTTTCATTCATTCTTTGGCTTGGTTTATCAGAAATTGGGATCTGTTGAAATCTCCCACAATATTGTTCAATTTGTTGGGTTAGCCTTATTAATTTTGAGGCCATTTTATAAAGTATGTGCAAATTTAAAATTGATATATATTTCTAGTGAATTGTTCCTTTTATCATTTAATGGCCGCCTCCTCTTT
Organism: Vulpes vulpes; assembly: GCF_048418805.1. Classification (NCBI taxonomy): domain Eukaryota; kingdom Metazoa; phylum Chordata; class Mammalia; order Carnivora; family Canidae; genus Vulpes; species Vulpes vulpes. Next base: position 140,872,547 of record NC_132792.1, read on the forward strand.
AATAATACTATCATAAAATCCAATTTTAATTTAGTATCACTAAAGCTACACAAATTTTGTCTGTTTTCATCTTTTAAAAAATCCAGCCTACAGCTAGGTTTTAAAGACCTAAACAATCTGTTGTTGAACTGAGTTTAGTCTATTCATGTTTAATTAATACTACTTGACTTGTTACTATTATACTAATTTTATTCCTCCTCCACCCCTTATTTCTTTTGTACTGTTATTGTCTTCCTATTCCACTATTTTAAAGTCTTCCTTTACAACAATTCATTCTGTATCTATTATTTTAGCAGTTACACTTGATATTTTACTAAAAATTTAAACAGTATCTTAACCTACCTTCTGGACAATGAAAGCATCTCAGAACATTAATTCTAATCACCCTCCTCCCATCTTAAAAGCTATTATCCAGTTTTTCAATTATACCTTAAAGTCCACATTCATTTTGCATAAAAATGTTTATTTAATTTTACAGCTGTTTACAACTTTACTTCTTATAAACACTTAATTACAACCTTTTTATATTAACAATACCTTTGATTTGTATCATTGTATTTGTTCACGAGTTTTTCGATTTCAGATCATCTTTGTGGAAACATTTTCCTTCTTGAAGATCATTCTTTTGTAGTTTATTGAAATTCTGTTGATAGTAAAAGTCTGTTTTTCATCTGAACATTTCAGTTTTGCTTGGTACAAATTCTAAGTTGATATAGTTTTTCTCAGAACTTTGAAGACATTATTATTCCACCATCTTTGGGTACATTGTTGCTATTGAGAAGCCTACTGAGTATGTGACTGTCTTGCCTTCATTGATGCTATTTTGATTCCTTTGAATGCTTTTAAAATCTTGTGCTTCGTATCTTGTAGTTACACTACTTTGGATTTAGGCATGGTTTTGATCCATTTATTTTTGGGATATACTCTGCTTCCTAAAATTATTGAATTCATGCTTTTCAAGTAAGGAAAATAGTTATCTTCAAATATGCCTCTCTTCCATCCTCTTTTTCTCTCATAATACTTCTGGTTTTTATAATTCTTCCCTCCATATCTCTAAAGTTCTCTTTAATATTTGCATTTTCTAGCTCGTTTCTCCTTGCTGCACACCAGGTAATTTCTTTAGATCTCACTTCCAGTTTATTTATTGTCTCTTGAGTCTAATACAATATTCAACACGTCTGAGGGTTTTTTTTTTTTTAATTTCAAGTAACATATTTTTTCATTTTTGCAGTTCTTTCTTTTTTAGATCTGCCTGTGGTTCCATTTTTCATAGATGTCAGTAATGAGATCTTAGAGAAGCGAATTATTTCTACAGATTCTTTCTCACACTAGCTAGTTTTTAATTTGCACCTGGTAATATCTAATCATAATATTGCTTTATCTATGGAAGTCCTGAACCTTAATTTGCTTATGCTATGAGCTACAGGGTACTACAAACTAAATGCCCACTTCAACTGTCCTGGCTGGAACAGTATCTCAGATTCAGATTCATTTCCTTGTTTCTAATCCAAGGCATATGGATCTAATCCAAATTGCATATGGTTATGCTGCAATTGGTATTTGCCATCTGAGCAACCACTGCCCACTTGCATGCTTAATATGGTATTCACAATTCCCAACCAAAATGTGTTCATTTTTGTGAGTAAAAATAGAGGTATGATTCTCAGAAACTTCCCCTACTTTCTTTGAGCCGATTAATGCATTCAAAAATAGATTTTGTTCAGGATTTAGTTGCTTTTCAGTACTTAGCCTAATGTACTGCTAGAAGTAAAAGTCTTATTAAATATACTAAAACGGGTATAATATACTAACCTGAGAAAGCACGTGATTTATGGCAAGCCTTAAAAATTCAAACCTCTCTGGAAAGGTTTCCTATCCCTTGACCAGAACTCGATCACTATTTTGAAACTGAGTATATATTAGAAAGGCCCTAGGATATGAACTTATCCAATAGATTGCTGTCCCACTTTGTAGAAATTTCTCACATTATTCTAAGATACTCAGTTAAATTTACAATATATGATCCAAATCAACAGGACTAAAATCTATAAAAATAAAGTATCATTTTAAACATTTTAAAAAATAGGTAATAAGGATTTGTTACAGCAACTTCCATCTATATGCACAACTTTATTTTTGGAAGCCTGAGCCATCTATAATATAAGCAGGGCTTAACAAGGCAGCTGGTGATTTCATTTTAGTCAGAAACCTAATAGGCATTATGACAGCAGAGGTGGCTGCTCTGGTCTTAAATGCAGATGGACTGTTTGCATCTTCATTATTCATAATGATTGCTTTGTGTTCTCTGGAAGATCAGGAAGCTCTCTGCGTCTCACCCTAATCACTGAAGTAATGAAAGGAGATTCCCGCAGCAAAGACTGCAACCGCAACTGCTGCAATCACACCTACAGGTAAAGCAAACAAAAAGCAAATGGTCATGGGATAAGCAAAACAAAGGCTTAACTGATCCTAGGCTCTGAAATGTAGGTAACTCACGGGCTTAGACAACAAGATGCACCTGCACAAACACATGCTCACACACACGTATATATGTATTAAAAGCCAGCCAGTTGGGCAGCCCTGGTGGTGCAGCCGTTTGGCACCACCTGCAGCCCCGGGCATGATCCTGGAGACCTGGGATAGAGTCCTGCCTTGGGCTCCCTGCACGGTGCCCGCTTCTCCCTATGCCTGTGTCTCTGCCTCTCTCTCTCTCTGTCTGTGTCTCTATGAGTGGATAAATAAAATCTTAGAAAAAAATAAAATAAAATAAAAGCCAGCCAGGCTTAGGAGGAAAATATAGCAATAAGCTGGATAGACGGCAAAGGCATGACTGATAATCATGTACTTCACCACTTAGCAAAACCTTCAAAAAAAAAAAAAAAGTATCACTTATTCGTGCACACATATCTGACGGAAAAACTCAAACATCTTTAAAAAGTTTCTATAAATATGCACACTGACATTCCAGCTGTCCCAAGGTACCCAGTTTCAACCAAAAGACAGTCTAATGGGCAGCAGGTCTCAAACATAAGTCGTTTGTGTAAATATTAAAACTAAAAAACTCAGATTCCACCATTATAAAATCTAAAAATTAGTTACGTTTGTATTGATAACTTTTAGTTTTATTTTTTCCTAATAACTATAAGTTAACCAAAACAAAACTGACCATAGTAGTCTAGACAGACACACACATACACATGCACTTTGATACAAAGAATTTAGGCAATTACATAATGAGTAAGTTCCAAGAAAAACAACTAAATCTTCTGGCTTCTAACTCTCAGTTAAAAGTCTTAATGCTTATAAAGTATTTCTCAAATTGGCACTCCACTTAACAATAGTCTACATGTTCTTTTATCAATAAGTCTGAACAGTGTTAAAGTAATTGCCACACTTCTTTGGAGTCTTTAAAATTCTAAAGTTCATTACAAATTTTCAGACCTGAATTTGACTTTTTTCATAGACTATGTATCAGAATTTTCTACAATAGCTGTTTTGAAAAGAACACCAGTCTGGAAAGCATTGGCCCAACTATACTAATTAATTCCCAAAATGCAACAGGTTTTTCTTCTAAAAACACCAAAAAAGGGGTGCTTGGGTGGCTCAGTCTGTTAAGCACCTGACTTTTGATTTCAGCTCAGGTCATGATCTCAGAGTAGTAAGATGGAGTCCTATGTTGGGTCTGCCCTGGTATGAAACGTGTTTAAGATTCTCTCTCTCAGGCACCTGAGTGGTTCAGTCAGTTTCAGGGTCTGCCTTCAGCTCAGATCATGATCCCAGAGTCTTGGGATTGAGCCTTGCATTATGAAGCCTCCTTAGCAGGGAGCCTATTTCTTCCTCTCCCTCTCCCTCTGCCCCTGCCTCCCAATTGCATGCTCTCTCTCTGTCTCTAAAATAAATAAATGATTCTCTCTCTCTCTCTCTGCCCCTCCCACCCACTCTAAAAACAAACAAAACACCAAAAAAATTAATAGGAAGTGCCATGTTTGAAGGCAATTAGGATAATGCATTATTTATAAATATTTCCATCTCTTTCATCTCCAGGGTCTAGTACTTTCCATAATACTCAATAAATACCAGCTTAATCTAGCACCTCTAAGAAAGCAAAATGTAATGGAAATAATTTTAAAATAATGAGAAAACCAAAGGCCAACATAACATCTTTTCAATGTTAAAAAGGAAATTAAATACCTATATTTTGCTGAATTTTCATTATTACTGCAGTTTTAATTGGTTGTTTTGGTTGTTCATCATCTGTGTTGTCCAATGAAGCTTCAGTATTCATAGAATAACTCACACAAGCTGCAAGAGGATAATAATAATAAATCCTAAATAAATGGGAATTATTAAATTATTTAAAATAAGTTTTAAAGAAGAACATTATAAAGAACATATACAATGAGCTCCAATTTCCTCCAACTTGGCTTTTTTACAACACAATTTGCTCATCAAATGCAGGTGAGTTAAATTTCATGGAATATATGTCAAACTGACAATTTTAAAAATACTATAGTTTTATAATTGACTGAAACCAGAAACCAGAGAGTTAGTTCTAAATGACTCTCACAAATTATGGGAATATAAATATAGTAAAAAAATATAGTAAACAAATATAGTAAACAAATAATAATATGGTAGGGAAATATAGATAATATAGACAATTTAGATAACAAAGATAGTAAACAAGTGATTTGTATAGTAAACAAGTAATCTGTTTCTTATATTGTAGTAAAAATAAACTGATGCCAAAAATCAAACCAGATAGGAGCAGAGTAATTTTCACTCTTAGTTGGGATTAATTTCTATCATTCTTATTGGTGGCTTAACAATAATTTCAAATAATTGGTTATTAATATTAAAAGCAGGGATTAGCAACTGCAGTCCCATGAGGCAAACCTTATGTGCCCCACAAAACGTAAAATATTTACTATTTGGCCCAATACAGAAAAAGTTTGCTGACTGGATCTCACCTGAAATTTGAAATATAGTAGTCCTCCCTTATCTGCAGTTTCAGATACCTGCAGTCAACTGCAGTCCAGTAGCAGATGATCCTATTTCTGACATAGAGTCAGCAGGTCAACAGTATCCTAATGCTATGTGTCACCATGCCTATATCATTCATCTCACTTCATTTCATTATGAGACATTTTACCATCTTATATCATCACAAGAGGGGTGAGTACAAATATTATATTTTGAGAAAGAGCACATTCACATAACTTTTTTTTACAGTATACTGTTATAACTTATTATTATTTTTAATCTCTCACTGTGCCTAACTTATAAATTAAACTTTATCACAGGTTTGTATATTTAGGAAAAAGCATGGTAGATAGAGGGTTCATAGTATATAGAAAGGTACTATGTGCAGCTTCAAGCATTCATTGGGGTTCTTGGAACTTATCCTCTGCAAATAAGGGGGTCTACTGTATACAAGCAAAATATGATCATTAATTTAACCTTAAAACACCTCAGTGTTAAACAAGGCAACTACCTTATCTCATTTTACAGATGGAAAATAAAACCTGAAAAGTTAAGTGCATATTTGAGAGTCACGAGCAGCAGACTGAGGATTCAAATACTACGGGTTCTCTTCCTATTTCATTACGCTGGCAATAATTTATATAGATTAGCTTAGCTGAATTTATTTAACACTGATTAAAACTGTCTGAACTAAAAACATCCTTAGATATCATATAGTCAGTGGTTTTCATTTTTTTCCCTAGTGCTAAAGACTCTGATAGAAAATCCCAGCATATAAAATAGATAAAAATAGAATTATGCTGACTAAAGCAAGAATGGAAAGCTCCTGGAGCCAGACCCACCTCTTTACCTCAGAGGTGGTAATCAAATGCTGTTCTATATGATTCCAGGGAACTGTCTAAAAGTATCTACACTTCATATTGATCTTTTTATTTGCAAAGAGTAGAGAACCACAGAATGAGAGACAATGAATACTACCATTTAAATTCAAAATTAAAGAGCTTATTGCTTGGATTTAAAATGTTCTTGTAGACATCTTTACATTTCAATATAACAGCACAGGCTCACAAGTATGATATATAAACTTACTGAAACAGGTATCTGTGGTACCAAAACAGATAAAAGAAAAAAAAAAACTGCCTAATTTTCATCAATTTCCCATGAAGAAAAGTTTACTGTCATTTTGAGAAATCATCTTTAGCCTGGGTGGTTCAATTGGTTTAAGTATCTGCCTTTGGCTCAGGTCACAATCCCAGGAGCCAGGGATAGAGCCAGCATTAGACTCTTGCTCAGCAGAGAGCCTACTTCTCCCTTCCTCTGCCTGCTGCTCCCCCTGTTTGTGTTCTCTCTGTCAAATAATAAATAAATTTTTTTTAAAGAAATCACCTTAGATGATTTCTAATCACCTCATTAGAATCAAAAGTATCCCAATCCTTTTTTTCCTCTTTAAGCATATAACCAAATAACTCTAAAAACAGACAAAACTCTTTTTTTTCTCCCATATCATATTGGTTACAAAGGCTAAAAATTCTTATTATAAACTATCTCTAGAAACATTCTGTCTTCTGTATTTCCACAGTTTCTAGATTTCTCAAGGATTAGAACTTAGTTCTAGATTATATTCACCTACTAGCTTTATATTTCCCTTAACTTCATCTATAGATCAAAAAGTTGAATGAATAGTACAGTTTATTCATGTTAACACACACACAATTTTGGTTTTTCTATTAGTAAATATCAGTCCAAAAAACTTTTTTGGGGAGCCACTAAAATCCATATATAACAAATACAAATAAAAATAATGGATGAACCATGAATTACACTTATTTGCTAAAGGATTTATTTTTCTTGAGTACTTGTATTTAAAGAGCACAAAAATGGTTTTGTCATGACATGGTACTTATATATTTAATATTGTTATATGCAAAAGTCATGCTCTAGTATATCAATTCTGCACAATATACTTCTATTAAAAAAGACATTTCACTTTAATCTATCATACAAACTCATATTGGTTTTATACAACTCTGAGATAATTTTACTGAGGCAGAGCATTTTTCAAGGATAGATATGATCTTGTCATAACAATTTACTCGTGTTTATTTTTGATGGGAGCGTCCAGGATTTTAACTCAAATCTCATACACAATGTCATTTTACTAGTCTCTGAAATTTAAATGCAAATAACATGATTCAATAGGAAATTAGATCTTAACCGTTCCTTAAAAACCAGGTCATTTTAACTTCAGACAAGCCTCAAATTAATCATGTAAGAAAGTAACCTTTTGAGCAACTATCAACAAAAGAGAAAACAAGGGCAATAATGAATGCATGTGAAGTTGTAAATGTGTTCAATTTCATTCCAAGCTGTTGGCAGTTAGGCAAGACTATTTAAATGCTTAAAATAAAATGTTACGACTTGAACTCCTTAGTTGTCTTCTTGCCCATCCCTGAATACTAAAGTAATGAGGTTTAACTATACTCAATAATTTAGTCATAAAAATACATGTTCATTATTGCTTCTCTTTCCTTTATATTATCAATGTTTAACCAAACAACAAAAAGTAATTAGCTCTGATATCAAGAGAGAATTGGAAGAGTTTCACCAGATTTTAAAGGTGTCTCCAATTTTTAGCTGATACTGTAGATAGAATGTAACTGAATTATTAGCTTAATATCTAGTAGAAGATGACTAATGCATTTAAGAAATTTTAAAGCCATAGTTATCCTTCACCTTAAGTGAGTCATTCTGACAAACAAATTGTTCTTCATCCCTTAAGTCATTTAAAAGTATGTTATTTTAAGGCAATCACCTGGCAAAATATGTATTTCAAACATAGCAACTACTTGGCAAGTATTTTATAGAATAGAAATAATTAAATAATAATCAGCAAATAATAACATCAAATACTTAGAAAATAAAGCCAGATTCTTATAAAAAGTTTAACACCCCTAAATGTACACTTATTTCAATTTTTGAACTTGAACATTTGAACTCCACTTTTTTTGGTTTATTGTATATGAAAACCCTAATTTCAAATATATAGGAAAATCTATACACACTATAAAATATTACTTTCATACTTTAATGTTAATATTTTTTCATTATAATCTAGAAATTATTTAAAAGTCTTATAATAGTGGTTAAAATCACCCTACATTTATGTATCTCTTTTTGTTTAGAAAGTATTTTCCCTAATATTCTTACTAAATTCTCTGATCAACCCCAAGAGAATCTGGGATTCAGAGGAGACTTATTTAAAATTACATGGAAGTAAGTGACACACCTGGACTCAGTTAAAATACTATCTCCATAAAATTATGCATCTACTATTTTTGAGTAAATTAATGAATGAATGAGTAAAGGAGTGAATATAATTCTAAATCAATAGGATGTTTATGAAAAAAACATTCAATTTTTCTATTAACATAAACATTTTATGTTTTTACTCTATCCTATAATTTGGGAATGTTATTTTGCCATTGAAAATATGCTAATTACCAAATCATTCCTTCTAATTCAACAAATGCTTGAAAAAGCAAAACTAATAAAATTCTAGACAAGTCATATTCTTGGTCACAGTACATCTGATGCCAGTGTCCAATTCCTAAAAATCCTAGAGTTTCTTTTACTGCATTCATCCTTCAAAATGAACTCAAATGTCACCTGCTCTCAGAAGCTTTCTCTAATACCATACAAGGATCATGCCTGTGCTAAATGTTCTGATAATTCTGTTCATCCCTCTGTTATAGAACTAATCATCTTATTTTAGAGTAACCCATTTCTCTGTACTTCCCTCTATACTGTGAGCTTCTCGAGAGTTAGGACAGTATATTTGATCTCTAGAACCCTTAATGCTTAATAGGGCTACTTTAATAGGCCACCAAAAGTAGTAATCAATCAATGATTCAGTTGGGATTTATGTAAGTTCCAAAAACAGGGCAGTGTCCTTAAAGAAGCATACATAATGAAGTAATATCTTAATACGTTATATAATACTAGAAAAATATATAATCTTGAGACCATGGGTTTGACACAGTACATGTTCAAGTTATACATACCTAAACTTTCCAAACTGCTGTATTGTTTCCTTTGTGTTTATGATTATAAACTCTTCCTACTCAGTTAATCTCAATACTAGATAACTGGCATAAAAAGAAATATAGACAGAAAATCATTTTAAAATACAGTGTGGGGACACTTGGGTGGCTCAGCGGTTAAGTGCCTGCCTTTGGCACACGGCATGATAGACAAGTCCCAGGATGGAGTCCCACATTGGGCTCCCTGCTTGGAGCCTGCTTCTCCCTCTGGCTGTGTCTCTGCCTCTCTCTCTGTGTCTCTCATGAATAAATAAAATCTTTAAAAAAAAATACAGTGTGAAATATACAACTAAGTACCAATATTAAAAGCTTAAAAAAATCAAAAATCACAAAAAGACTAATGAACATTTATGTCATCTAAGATTATAAAGTTATTTTTAAATACTTCAGTTATTAGCTCATGCTAATATTTAACATGGTACAGTCTTAATGATAAAACTTACTGAAGGAAAGCTGCAAAACAGGATTAAAATATATTTAGTATACATATAATGATAAAAGTTCATTGGAGAATAGCCTTTAAAATGATAATAATAAGTAAGTATGTTATCTTGAGGCTAAAAATAAGTCTCAATTATTTGCAAGAATATTTCAAAGATTTCTAAGAATCATTTAAAAGCATAAAATTTTTAATATATTTGGGATTATCCACTGTATACTACAGAGCATGAATTTATACAATAGATGAGTGCTTTCAATTAAAGTGAAACATAAAGCAGTAATGGAAACAATTTACTAAAATTTAAAATACTAATGTCAAAACTTGGTTATTATAGATTGTTATTGCTAATCTACAGTCAAATATACAAATCAAAATATTTTATTCTCAGTGAATAATTAACAAATCATTGGAGATTCTAAAATTTTGATCATTAATGTTCTTGGTTTCTCTTACGAACTTACTACATGCTCTACATAATTAGCAATGCATACATAATATATCTTCCAAATCATATTATAGACTTTTTAAGGAAAGGAATCTGGTCTTTGATTTTTACTATTACATTGCTTTGAACAGAACAAATGCGTAATAAATACCTGATAAAAAGACATACTAAATGCTGTACACTAGAATTAATATTTCTAGTGCTGCATACTATCACGTTTTAAATGTTCTATACTGTTTAAAATGCTCTGAATTATATATATACCACAGACCCATGACTATAATACCCTTTTTACTTTTTTTAAAGTTTATTTATTTATTTATTCATTCATTTATTTATTTTTGATAGAGAGAGAGAGAGAGAGAGGGGCAGAGACACAGGAGGAGGGAGAAGCAGGCTCCATGCCAGGAGCCTAACGTGGGACTCGATCCCGGGACTCTGGGATCGCACCTTGGGCCAAAGGCAGGTGCCAAACCGCTGAGCCACCCAGGGATCCCTATCATATCCTTTTATTTTATTTATTTTTTATTATTATTAATTTTTTATCATACCCTTTTAAATGCAGTCCCCTACACATGCCTTAAAAACTCTGTATCTAGCCAGATATAAACTTAAAATTTTTCAAACATAAAATAAGTATGAAAAAAGATGTGTTTTAATTTCCAAAAAAATGACCTATTTAGTCTATATCAGTCAATTTTTAACAAATATTTATGAATACCTACCATGTTTGAGGCATGGAGCTCAGATAGAGATAAACATTCTAGGTACTTACTCTTAAAAATCTGACAGTTAGGGGGACCTGAATGACTTAGGAGTTAAGTCTCCCTTTTTCTCAGGTTATTATGACAGGGTATTAAGCCTCATGTCAGGCTTCCTGCTCAGCGGGGAGACTGATCTCTCTCTCCTCCCTGCTCCTGCTTTCTCTCACTATCTTTGTCACTATCTTGGTTTCTCTTATATAAAAAAAATCTTAAAAAAGAAATCTGACAAAGGTTGAAGATTAAACACAAGTGATGAGTTATATAAGTATGCAAATAATGTTAAAGAGCAGCACAGAATTATAATAAAGCATAATGGAGAAACAGTCTGGGTACATTAAAGGTAGTATCTATACAGGTTAAAAAAATTCTATTTAGTTCCTTGAAGACAGAATTAGTATGATATCGATTTATGGACCTCAAACCTTAGGACTAAATCAGTAATTTGTTTTAGTCATCAAATATTTACTGACTACCTATGATGTGTTAAGGCTAGGTTCTTAGTAAAGTACTTGAAATACAATAGTGATCCAGAGAGGCAAAATCCTTTTCTTGTAAATCTTCTGAAAAATCGAAGTTTGCTAAGCTGTACATATAATGGTTTCACGAAAGTCTGAATTTATTGAGCTTTAGTTTTGTTTTTGGGAGGCTGTCATACAGTAGCTTCTTTATGAATATATTATAATAGTGTAACCTACTTGGATATTTTTAATGTTTTAACATATAGAGAATGGATATGGGGCACCTAGGTGGCTCAGTGGTTGAGCATCTGCCTTGGTGATCCTGGGGTCCTGGAATCAAGTCCTGTATCAGGCTCCCCATAGGGAGTCTGCTTCTCCCTCTGCCTATGTCTCTGCCGCTCTCTGTGTGCCTCTCATGAATAAATAAATAAAAATTTAAAAAAAGAATGGATATTGGGATACACCTGGGTGGCTCAGTTGGTTAAACATCTGCCTTAAGCTCAAGTCATGAGCTCAGGGTCATGGGATCAAGTCCCGCATCAGGTTCCTTACTCAGCAGGGTCTGCTTCTCCCTCTCCCTCTGCCCCTCCCCTCTGCTTGCATGCCCAGTCTCTCTCTCTCTCTCTCTCAAATAAATAAATAAAAATTTTTAAAAAAAGTATAGATATTACCCTATTATTAATACAAGTTAAAATAACTTTTTAAAAGTATAATTGACAAGGTATTGAATACAATATAAGCTAGTTTATAAATGTTTGTTAAAAAATGAAATTAAGAAAAGGTAAAAATATTTAAGACAGATGGTTGTCTTTATTTTTTTTTAAAAAAAGATTTATTTACTCATTTTTAGAGAGGGAGGGAGAGAGCAGGGGGAGAGGCAAAGGGAGAGGCAGAGAAACTCTCAAGCAGATTTCACCTTGAGCGTAGAGCTCTATATGCTGGGCTCAATCCCAGGACCCTGAAGACATGACCTGAGATGAAATCAAGAGTCAGATGCTTAACCGACTGTGCCACCCAGGCACCCCTAGATGATAGTCTTTAAAAAATCTAAATGAGGAGTGACTTGGGTCACTGAGTGTCTTGAACCTCCAAATCTTGATTTGGCTCAGGTCATGATCTCACAGGTGGTGGGATTGAGCTATAAGGCTGCTTCCAGGCTCAGGAGGGAATATGTTAGAAATTCTTTCCCTATGCCCTTCCCTGGACTTGTACTTGTTTGTATGCATGTATGCACGTGCGCGCTCTCTCTCATAAATAAATAAATAAATAAATAAATAAATAAATAAATAAATAAGATCTTTAAAAAAAAGAAAAAAAACAAAACTCTAAATCTCTCTGTCCCTATGCTTTGATATCTGATTTTTAAAGTAAATTGCGAAAATAATTAAGTAAGTTGTGATTGGGTCAAGTTTTGCACACAGTGCTATGCTACCCTTTAGCCTTTCATGAATGTAATACACACTAAAAGTGTGACAACTAATTCAAAAAGAATATGAAAAGCATTTACTATGATAACAGATCCAAGATTCTAGCCAACAAGGTAGAAATTATACTAACAGAAGCAAGATGAAATTAAACCAGAATAATGTTAACATCATTCATGTTAAAATTTTTTTTTGAATGATGGATGCAATGAAGGTGGTGATGCTAAAATAAATATCTAGACCATGGTAAGCAGTAATTCTATAGTCTTTGTTATTTAGGTCCCGTGGAAAGGAATTGTTAGAGAAAAGCACAGGCTCTAGAACCAAATTACTTAAGTTTAAATTCTAGCTCTGCCATTTACTAGCAGTGTAACCCTGGAAAAATTACTTGACCTTTCTGAGCCTTGATTCTCTCATCTGGAAAATGGGAGTAATAAGAGTATCTGCTTCATAGGGCTGTTATAAGAATTAAATTATTTAGTATTTGTAAGGCTTTGGAAGGAGTGCCTAAACATAATAGGTTCTATATAAATAATAGCTAATGATATTATTAGAACATTAGTTTGAATTCAGGGTAATGTATTTTGAGAAAGGCAAACCAAAGTATATTTAAAGAAGTAGTTTTTAATCTTTCTTAGGTCACCAACCCTTTAATGGCTATAGTTCTTTCTCTAGAAAAAATTACAATAATTACTTTCAAGTGGTTTGTGGATCTCCTGAAAGCCAGCTAGGACCCCAAAGGTTATGGGTATTACAGGTTAAAAATCTCTAACCTAGAAGAACATAAACAAGGTGGTAAAAAGGAATGAGGTCTGGAAACTATAATAAAGAGACCAGTTAAAAGGTTTGTGCAAATATTTGGCTTCAACATACTTAGAGCATGATAGTTGCCCTCAAATTTAAAGCATGGCCTCAATAAAGAAGTACTCATGTTTTACGGCTCCAGATTACTGCATAAGGTGTTAGTTACAGAAAGGCATACTGGCATTCAGAATAAGGAAGAAAACAGTCTAAATCCTCATCTCCTAGGAATATAGATTTCAGTGTTAAAAAAAGATGAACAAGTTCAACTCTAATGATCCTACATAAAATTCATTCAGATTATCAATGAAGTATTGTTAGACACTTAGAGACAGAAGTAAACAAAACAATAAAAAAATCCCTAAAAAAAAAAATTAATTAAAAAAAAAATCCCTACTCTGATGACGCTAAATCTAGTTGGCAGAGATAGTGTAGCCATTAATCTGGGAAAACATATTTCAGAAAGCAGCAAACACATGTTTACCAGGTCATTTTCAAAATATCTATTGGTTAGGGAATATGCTATAACTATCTCTTATACTAGTTTTTGAAGGACTAAAATACAGCTGCTGCTTTAACATCAGATACTGAGCAATTTAAAGTATTTTTTTTTCTTTAAAACATGCTTAACGTTCCACATCATAATACTAACCTGGAGTTGTTGAAAACAACAATAACGAGCACAGTGGTCTCTAACTAATCAGAAACCTTACCGACAGATTTGATATTCACCAACCAAATACTTACTTGATTCATCATTTTAACAAAAGTACTCTGAATCACAAACTCTTATGGGGGGGGGGGGCAGGACTTACTTAAGTCACAGAAGAATAAGAATTAGAATAAAGACTTGAAAATTGCTATATTCAAATTTCATAAACATTCATTTTCAAAAGTAACCTAGTGACTACTACGATGTCAGAAATCTGAAGCTTGATAGTTACTCAGTATTTATTGATATTTGCAAATAATTACCTTTATCACATACTTTTTTTTTGTTTCAGGAAGTCTATCATATACTCACACTTATTTATAGATATGTTTTCATATCCTGATCTCACCTGATACAAAATAAAAACAAAGCAAAGCAAAAGAATACAAAGCAAAACAATAACAGCCTTCTAAAATATAAGGTCAAATGTGAAAGTGATGGTTAGGGGAAGAAACTGTGTTATATAATTAGATAGTACGGCAAATCTGTGTTTTATAAAAATAATTTTGATCTACAACATTTGGAAATGCCCATTTCAGCTTAGTATCCCAAATGTATGAAGGGGTAAGAAAATAAAGCCCACTAGTATGGAAAACACATTTAAAAAAATAGCTTAACCAAATAATTAAGATAGTGAATTTTAAGCAAACTTTTCTTACAATAAAAGAAACACTGAAAAGCCATATATTTCCACCTATTTAAAGCTGAACTTGTTTTATAAAGACCTTCTTGCTAGGCTTGGAAAATCTGAAGTATCTTAAATTTTGGTAGAATTTTCCAGGAAAACACAGATTGCATGTTTCTATCTGTAGAAATTAAACAGACATATTTTTAAATGCCTCAAAAGTATCAAACAGAACTAGTGTTAAAGAAATCTAAAGACATATTTAAACTAGATGGCTCATAGGTCATCTAAGCAAAAGTCTAATCAGGTTCTCAAGTCACATCATATAATTACCTGTGTTTATTTCCTCTGCAATTTCCAAATCTTCTATTTGAATCATATGATCTAACATCTCTATGAAATGGTCTCTCATTTCTTCAGCTGACTCATCACCAAATTTATAATCACATAACATTACAGTAGATCCCGGAATGGGGACAAAAACTCGGTGAGGGAGGATGTGAAACTCTTTTTCAGAATCTAAAAGGAGGAGGAACATTATCAATATTTAGATAGGTCTGTCACTAGCATCAGTGATATATTTGCGTGAAATATACACTAATAAAAATAAAACCTAAAGGACCTTTTCATTTTCTAATTGATCAGATACAAAATTGCTCTTACTGAATTCTGCTTTACCTCAATACTCCTGGTCTCTGCAAGGGACTAAATGATATTCCTATGAAATATAAACTTAACCATTGCCTTCAATGTAGGATATTGTTTTTTGTAAGTTATATATTCTTATATTATCCACTATCCTATGAAGGAATAACTAGGAGAATTTTGTTCCTGGTCTCCAATATTGTTGTTTTTCTTGTTTAACCATACAAACACTGCATTTTGTAAATATTTCTCTTCTTTATGCAAGTTTAGAGTCAAATTAGTGGCCCATCTATATCAAGTGTACAGGACATAATTGCACACCTTTTGACTAATCTTACCACTGACTTTATCTTATCAGATCTAACCCCCATTTCAAGCATGTGTAGGGCATTAAGATACATGTTTTGTATACTAGTCTTACTACCAACTCCATCTTGCTTTTTCATTTTCCCTTTGCTTCATTCCTATTGCTAAAATTTTTTATCTTGTTAGATTGTAGTACCTTTTTGTAAACAGTCTTAAATTATCTTTAGAAAAAATAATATGGATCTAAATAAAAAATAAATGTTTCATTCTTTGAATAGTCACAAAGTAAAATATATTTTCCCCAATTTCTAATACTGTCACTGTTCTACATAAACACATAATTATTGTTTGGTTCAACAACATCCATTCTATTAAACTATTAACAAAGACAGAGATTTTGTGTAAAGAATCACCTCTTTCAGCAATGGGTATGGTTAAATAAGTTACCAATGCACAGATCAAGCAGAAAACTAGGGCTTACTTTAAAAGCAATCTATAGTTCCTTGTCAAGAAACTAGTGGTAGCTTTATATGACTACAAACTGAAGATGATGAAGAATGCCTTAAGTGTCACAGAAAATGCTATGACTTAAATTCTGTGTTCCTGCCAGATTCTGCTTATCTTGTTGTCATATGAGAACTGGGAAAAAAATTTCTCTTTGATCAGACTGCCTCCTAGCTGTAAAATTATATTCCTGCAACTTTTACTGTAGCATGTATATTGCCCACACATTGAAATTAGGAATGTATTTTATTTTGGGCTACAGTTTCTTAAAACAAGTTCAAAACTTTCAAAGATGGCTACAATATGTATGTGTAATTAGCATGCAAAATTTTAAAACTATTTCAAACTGAATTCTAGTTTGCCTGAAAAGGAAATAAAACATGCTTGATATAAAATCAAATGTTGCGATGCCTTGGTGGCTCAATCAGTTAAGTGTCTGCATTTGGCTCAGGTCATGATCTCTGGGCCCTAGGATCTAGCCCTGCATCAGGCTCCCTGCTCAGTGGGGAATTAGCTTCTTCCTCTCCCTATGCTCCTTTCTCTCTCACTGCCCCTCCCCCTACTTTGTGCTGTGTGGCACACACTGTCTCAAATAAATAAAATGTTAAAGCATTAGTTACAGTAATTTTAAATTACTCATTAAAAAAACTTAAAAATTTCAAATTAAAAAGTTAAATTAGCCACTTAGTATCTAAATAGAACCAAGTTTTCTGATTGGTCTGAGCTTAAAAATGGGAAGATTACTTACTTACTTACTTATTTATTTATTTTAAAGATTTTATTTATTTGACAGAGCATGCACAAGAGAACACAAGCTGAGGGAGAGGGAGAAGCAGGCTCCCCACTGAGCAGGGAGATGCGGGGCTTCAATCCAGGACCCCAGGATCATGACCTATGCCAAAAGCAGACGCTTAACCAACTGAGCCACCCAGGAGTCCTGGGAAGACCTTTTAAAAAAACATACTTGTCACAAAGTATTCTAAGAATCCATTAGGAATATTCCCACAGCAGAGCATCTAGTTAAACATTATTTGAGTAAGTCCAAAACAGAGTAAAAAATTCAAGGCAATTTAAGAATTGTGTTTTTTTGTAAAAATAGAAGAATATACATCATCCACTAAAAAACACTATATGTTAACCATTTGCATCTGTATGATACACTTAACATGATTGTTTTTAAGTAACTGGATATACTGATTACATTAAGTTCTCAAATAATGATATTTTTTAAAAATTAAAAAAATTGTTTTACTAGTTACAAACAGAATCCTAAATCATACTACTGTATTATAGAAAATTGTGTAGAATTGTTGGTATTTGAGTTAATTCTTAAAAGATGAAAGACATTTGTATGAAGCAAACAGAAGTGCCATCCAGAGAACAAAGCCTCGACCAAAGGCAGAGGAATATAAGTGTTCTTTGAGCACAAGTGGTATGGATGGATATGAATGTAGGAATGGAAGAAGGTAAGAGACCTCAGTTTTCACAATGAGTAGATCATCTGTTGAGAGTAAGTTGGGTAAGACTGAATGTAGGCTGAACGCGAATAATGAAGCTCTGGAATACTTAAGGGGAATCTGAGAAGGGGAAGACCACAATAAGTTAAAGGAATGATTGGACTTCTTATATTTTTGTCATTAACTACTAAAGTTCTTTCATCTGGATAGCCAGAATTCAAAGACTATATTTTAAAGATTAAGTAAGTAAAGTTAATATGCCCTTTGCAGACTTCCTTAGGCATGCAAAAATATTCTAGTTCAGCTTAATTTCATGGCATACATGCTACATTTTACCATACTACAAATCTATAAAATCTTACCAGTATATAAGAAAGATAAGCTAAAGTAAAATGAAGCCTAAATCTAAAATCTAACAATTTGGAGTATATACGTTCAACTTCAAAATGTACGTTTAAAAAAAAAAGGGATGCCTGGGTGGCTCAGCGGTTGAGTGTCTGCCTTTGACACAGGGCGTGATCCTGGAGTCCCAGGAATGAGTCCCACATTGGGCTCCTTGCATGGAGCCTGCTTCTCCTTCTGCCTACGTCTTTGCCTCTCTCTGGCTCTCATGAGTAAATACATAAAATATTTTTTTAAATGTATGTTTATTTGTATTATTACACTTGCAATTTATTCTTTGATCGTGATATCTTAAGATCAACTAACATGTTGCTGAAATAAATCTCCTGTTACCAAAGTTTAAAAATATATAAATTTATATTGCTTTCTTTTTGAAATATAATATACTTCCCAAAAATTAAAGTTAGGAAATTTTAAAGACAACTATCAAGTAATTCTCTTTATTATCACCAATAAAATAGTAACTACCACTTACTGAACATATAGCTTACCAATTTGTATTAGGGGCTTTACAAACATTATCTTTTTAAATCTCACAATCTCAAAGAGTAACTACTGTAATTCCTATTTTCTAGATAAGACAATGGATGCTTGGACAGACTCAATCATTCGTCCAAGGTGACTCCCCGCTAGTGGCAAAGTAGACACAGAACCCAAGTACATCAGTCCTCTTTTTCCAAAAAACTACACTGCCCATTCTCTTCACGCAGGTCTCAAAGGCTACTCAATTACCAGTGAAAACTTTTTTAAAAAATTTAGGATAACATTAGATGATGATGTTAACCTCTAATACATCACATTTAATATATAAATATCACAACTGCTGTGAGAAGTCATTTTACTGCTTCACCATCAGCAAAAATTTCAAAATACTAGCCTACTTAATATAAATTAATACCAAAACAGTCATACAATACCAGTTTACGAAGCATTGTTAGATGGAACAGAGTATCTAACTAATGTGTGTAACAGAGTAGATCTTTGGCATTAATGGTAAATGCATCCCTATGTCCCCGAAAATCTTAAAATTCACAGTTCAGTTGTAGCACATACTATTACTCAGAAAGTGAAGTAATGTTTAGCACCACTAGAGTTATTGCATACACAAAGTTAAGTGGTAAAAAACAAGGCCACCCTGACATGAGGTTGATAGGCTGACTGGGTGATTAACTGGCCAGGTTTTACATACTTCCTAAAACAAAAATCTCAATCCAAATGCTGCATAGAAGATTCAAATTCACGTCTCAGTAAAACTACACACTATTAGTAAATGGAGCTTCAGGGTTATTTGTGAGTACAGGAAGGACTAATGTTAAATCTGGCAATTCCGCTAATGTATCATACTAGGAATATAAAAAAGATTGTGACTAGGCCACCAAACCTAATATACTAGCTATCAGCAGTACTACAAGAGTTTTTCCTATGAACATAAAAATATTCCCTTAACAAGCAAATATATATGTTTCTATTATGTACATATTCAACTGTGAATTGCAAATGTACTCATACCTGAATGGTAGAACAGAGAAAAATGTGTAACTTTGAAAAGCGTATTCAATGCTATAACTTGAGTAAAAACTATTATTAATACAAATTTCAGAAATGGTAGTTTATACTTCTTGAAATGGAACAATTATAAAAAGGTAAGACATGACCCAGGCTTTTTAAAAATCTAATAAAGTATGCCAGAGTAATATTGAGTATTTAAATTAAGAAAAATTTAGCAAAATGTAGTATGAATAGATTAATTGCGTATATACCACAAATTAATACCTATTAAAAATTTATTATATAATACTTAACACTAATATTTTTATTTTCAATAATTTTTTTTAAAAATCTCAGATATTAATTTTTAAAATATTAGCTTTAAAATATTAACAAAGGGGCACCTAGGTGGCTCAGCTGGTTAAGTGGCTATCTACAGCTCAGGTCATGGTCTCAGGGTCCTGTGTTAGGGTTAGCCCCACATCAGGCTCCCTGCTTAGTGGGGAGCCTGCTTCTCCCTCTGCTGCTCCTCCTGCTTGTGCTCTTTCAAATAAGTAAAAAAATCTTAAAAATAAAAATAAAATAGAATAAAATAAAACAAAATATGAACACAGTTTATCCATTCTGGCAGACATTCATGCCCTCCCTATGACTGTTAAATGCTGACAAATTTGTTGTTATAAGGTGTTCCAAACATTTTTTGGGGGTGGCAACTGAAAAGTTGTCTTTCACTATGACAATGAAAATTAAAAGATGTCATGTTATTATAAAACATAGATATGGGTAGTTATAAAAGATAATATATCTACTACATTTTGATATCCTATTATTTTTATCAATTCAACACATGCAAAAAATGTTCTTAATTTTATACTCATAACTTTTTTTTCTGGAATTTCATTCAAAAGCAGATCTTCAAATAGCATTTCACAACGATCTGCAACTGTATTCAATATATCTCTCTTCATTGCCTATGAAAAAACAAAAATTACAATAAGAAACAAAACTCATTACTTTAAATTTGTACTATTTTTTTTTTAATTTGTACTATTTTATTACCACCCTCCCCCAACACAATTGACTTTCCTATATAATCATGTCCACCAAAATAACTGGTACATCATTCCATTTTTTAATATCCATTTATT
This sequence comes from Vulpes vulpes, assembly GCF_048418805.1. NCBI lineage: Eukaryota > Metazoa > Chordata > Mammalia > Carnivora > Canidae > Vulpes > Vulpes vulpes. The sequence continues at coordinate 140,893,251 of NC_132792.1, forward strand.
TAACATGCTTACTGACACACGAACAGTTAAATGGCAAATTTGCCTAACCTTCATTTAAATAATTGAAACCAAATAAATGAATGAAATTTTCCACTTAAACAAATAATGTTAGTGTTCCAAATTAGGAAATGTGTAACTATGACCAAAGTACCAGTCATCATTTTTAAAATTTCTGAATTACCCAGATTATAGAATCCTACCTAATAAAACTTACAATGAATATTTTCCTGTTATTTAAAAAGTTTTATTTCCTTCCAAAGGAATGATTTCAAATGCACTAATGTATCACAGACTGTGGAGCACTGGATAAATTTGTATAATACCAATTCAAAAAAGGCATTTTAAAATAGATACCCTGCATATGAAAATCTTGGGACCAATTACAGTGTATATATGGACTAGCCAATAGTTTGGGATTTGATTATCAGTTAAAATCAAATTAATAATTATGAAATCTGAGATTGAAAAAAAAATTTAGCATTTTTGAGTAGTTATATTAACATGCTTCTGTTTTTCATATACCAGTTATTCCTTTTGTACCTGCACAGCATCTTTAACCTTGGGTTTATTGCTATGAACATAGGCTCTGCATTTCACAGCACCCTTAAGGTTTACAGAGCCGCTGCAGATCTGGACTGTGGCTGTGGATCTGTGGTCCGAATTCAGAAGCTGAAAAACAAAATCTATTTAGGTTCTAGTAGCCAACAATTATTAACTATGTGAAACATTTAAACATTTTATAACCCATTTCATGAAGCAAGATAGAATTTTTGACTGAACCAAATGTTTGAAAATATTTCCCATAAATTCTTAAAAGGCCTCCATATTCTTCCTAAGTTATATATTATTTTCTGAGTATTTTAAATGCAGTCTAAAGTTAAACACAACTACATCTAAATTTTTTCTAACATGACTACCTAAAATAACATTATTTAACATGTACACTAAAAACATATTATTTGCAGATTACTCAGTTAAGTATTGTTACGATGAAAAGATGTGTAAAGAAGACATATATATCTAGTATATCTTCCATCTAGTAAGACATATATGGTATGTAATATAAGATTTGCACAAAAAATCATTGGAATACAGAGGTTGTGATAAATTTGCTAAAATGATAAGCAGTATAAAGACACTCACTTAATTATATACTTTTGACTCTTAACTTCCATAGGCTAAAAGTAATGCTATGTGCTCCCCTGCAACAAAAAGGGTTGCTTGTGGTTGCCACCAGAAAAATTGCCTTTTGTCAACAAAAAGGCAACCAACTGTGGTTTTAAGTGGTCGCTTCTATCTTACAATCTCATTTTCCCATAATCTAAAGAATGTTAATTCATGCTTAATTTTGAGATGTTTCACAGATATTTTTAACCTTATTATTTTAATAAATGCCAAAACAAGTAGAGCATTAAAACAGTGAAAGTACTACTGGAAGCCTATAAAATCACAATGGGAACAAAAATTGTGATTTTAAAATAGGATACCCCAAAAAGAAAATAAATAAATAAATAAAAAAGAATACCCCCCAAATGAGACACAGTAAAGATAAAAATTCTAAGTATACTTGGAATAAATAGGGTCAATTCTGAAGAACAAAAACAAATCATGAAACTTTGAATATTGCTCTATGTGCCTCTGTAATAAAGAATAATCAGGAACTGAGGAAGAAAAATGGTAAAGAAGCAGAAAGGCTTGAATATGTAGCTACTGAAAGCACATGGACAGTCAATGTCTAATGTAATTCAGCCAAAGCTAGTTTGGTTTTTTTGTGTGTGTTTTTAATAATTTAAACTTAAACACAGCAAAGGTCTTATTGGTAAGAAATCAGTCACAGACCAAATAGTTCAAGAGGCTCCAAGTCTGTTTAAAAAATGTCTTTTCAAACCAAGCAGCAGGGTAATAATGCTCATACTGTATCTGGAATAAGCTTCCTATGATACTTGTATCATACTTGTAGGGATCATCAATGTATCAATAAGGTGGGCTTCCTTTATCCACTATATATTTTATTTTATATATTTAATATCTAACATGTTTTATGACATATAACACATTTATAGTATGTATGTATAAATTAGGGCACTATTTTCCAAAAAAGACTAGACTATATAATACAGACTATACACATACATATAAACGCACACATGGAGAGTTTTCAAAAGATACAAGCATTGACTTCTTTCTGGTGGAAATGTACCTGTGTTCTACAAATGTCAACTCCTTTTGGTTTCTTTGGACTTAGGAACAACTAGCTAACAAAGAGGCTCTGGGAACCTAACTTGGTCATAAATGGAAGAATTTCTGTGACAATGATATGGTTATTTTGGAGAAGAAAAGATCCCTCTGGTTATGATGACCAAAAGAAGCTACAGAAGTGGTAGCATTTGGGGTAGATCTTAAAGTGCAGATAGGATTCTGACTGACTGACTGAATGACAAAGAAAAGATGGTACTGGCAAGACACATCGCCAGAAAATAAACATGATTTTAAAGGCATAGAAAGCAAAGATCTAAAACAATAAGTATGATATTAATGAACAGGCACCCTGAGGCTATGAAGAACCTTAAATTAGACTTTTCTAAGTTGTCAGTATAGAGCACTTAAGGAATTTTAAACAAGGTGATTAACACAATCAGTGCCTAACTCTTATACATACTCAATAAATATTTCTGGAAAAAACTAATAAGTAACAAGTGAATGGATGCAAACTGTGATTCAGATAGGATAATTTGAGGTTACATGCAGGATAAATTGGAAATATAGAAGATATTCCAAGATATATACAAAGGTATCAGGATTTTCAGAAAAGAACTTTGGACATTAATGAATGGATGGAGAGAGACCAGTTAAGAGTCACTTAAAATAATACAGATAAAATAATAATGCTGTAAGACTAGTGGCAGTAAGACTATAAGGAAAATAAAAGATGAGCTAACACTGCAAAGGAAGAATCAACAAGACTTAAGGGAGGTTGAGTAGGAAAAATATTTACTACTTATTATATATTAGTCATTTTAAAATTTGCAGCTGGCTGACCAGTGGAATGATTGATAAAAAGATATTATACTGTATGATTTTTATACAGTATAATATCTATATACATTTTTATACATTTATATATATAATACATTTTTGTAATTTTATTATACTGTATATTTGTAATATTAAATATAACAATAAATCATCTCTCATAATATTCTTTCTTCTCTATATTCCCAGAGTGCACACATCTACCAACTCCAATTTTATCACTAAAATAATTTTAAGTAAATTATTTAAAAAACCAAGAGGTCACATAACCATATCTAGTAAAAAGCATATAGGTACAAGAATAGCTTTAAAATAAAGGATACTTCTAAACTCAAAGGCATTAAGAAGAGAAATGGAGAACTCATTTTGAGTAGAATTAAGTCCAATGACAATTTAGTAAATACTGTTAAACACAGAGAAGGAAGAGAAGAAATTAAAACATTCTCCTATGCAAAATTACTTTTAAGTCTATTTTACTCAATTAAAAAAATATGCAGTATTTGTATCTGTACAAAAATATACAATAAGGGATGCTTGGGTGGCTCAGTGGTTGAGTGGTCTGCCTTGCGCTCAGGGCGAAATCCTGGAGTTCTGGGATTGAGTCCCACATCAGGCTCCCCACTGGGAGTCTGCTTCTCCCTCTGCCCATGTCTCTGCCAATCCCTCTGTGTCTCTCATGAATAATAATTTTTTTAAAAATACAAAGAAAAATATTCTGTTCTGCATGCATACTTTTAGGAATAATTAGTGGTTTTAATTTTTTATTCTTCAAGATAGCCAAGTTTCAATTCTGAAAAGATGTGTAATTTAAAACAACCATATAAGAATATAAAAATTGCTGGTAACGTGTGATTTTTACCTAGAGAAGGTATATACTTCAAAATTTAGTATATGACAACTCTTGGCACAATTGTGCACACATCTTTTTAAGTTAAGAACTACAACTCTGCTCATAAAAACTACATCCTAAAATATTACACACATATACACGTACATATGTATATATTAGATGTTATATATTTTTAAAAATTACATATATATTTTTAAATTACTCTCTATTTGATGCTAAAATTTTAATAGCCTTCAGGCAAAAAACCAAACTAGGTCTTATTAAAATAATGTTTCTTGGAAATAAATTTCCTAGAACTGGACATTTTTACACTTTACATCTCTAAAATTCTTTGACTTTAATTATAAATATAAATATAAAATATAAATATAAAAACCAATACAATTTCATTATAGTTACTCTGAGAAATAATGTATTTTAGATAAGTAGTATTTTAAAATATTTACCAACTGTGTTAGCACTTTGACATCAAAAGAATGACTAGCTGCTTGAACATTTCCTCTCGAAGATTTTTTCTGGGAAAAAAAGAAAAGCAACATAAAATTAAAAAAACCCTCAAATACTGACACTGGCATGGAATACAAAAGACAATTTAGGAACTATCCTACATATATTAATCAACTTAGAAGAAAAGAAAGTCTTGTTATTTGTTTTATATTGGCTTTTTATATATATATATATATATATATATATATATTACTTTGTATATTGTCTATCAATCAGTGTGTACTCTTAAAAACCTTTAATTCCCTACTTTTATTCCTGTAAAGCAAGGATTAGCAAACTATAGCCTATAGGTCAAATCCAGACTACTTCTAGTCTTTGTAAATAAGTTTTACAGAACATAATCAAGATCATTCATTTACATATCATCTGTGGCTGCTTTCATGCTACACTAACAGCTGAATAGTTGCTAGAGATTATGCGGCCCACAAAGTCTAAACCACTACTTGGTTTTTTACAAAGTTCACTGACCCTTGCACTAAAGAGATTACCAAAGTTCGTCTTCAGATAGATCAAAGCTATTTAAAAAGCCTATAAAGATGCCTTCTAGAAAATGGCCAAACTTGGTCTTTAAACTGCTATCAAAGTAGTTTTAAGCAAGCAGTTTGCAATTTGGAAATAGAATTTAGTTGACACACACTCCCTTCTTCAGATTTCAGGATCCCAATTAATTCAAAATAATCTCTTAGCATTTTCTGGCAAAAAAAAACACACACACATTTATTTGCCCTTTACTTTTAAAAGACCTTAGAAATTAAAAAAATAAATAAGAAATAGATGGGAACTGTTTTCATGAAGGTAAGAACTACAGAAAAGATGACAGAAAAGTCATCTTTTACTTTTCCTTAAGCACATATAATTTCATAAGTAAAATGATTTCCTTTCAACTCACCTGTCCTTCTAAGAGGTCACAATCTTCGTCTTTAACTTGTCCATTAATCAAATAAACGCCATTTTCTATTTGCTTAGCCCAGCGTACAAGTCCGTTCTTAAAAGGAACACAACATGGATATCTTTCAGATATAATGCCACCTCCATTAAACTCCCTAGGGTCCAGTTTTTTTCCACCTAATACACTGAAATGTTAATGTGGTAATCAGTAAGGTGGTATTTACTTCTTGAGTTAACATTTTGCCATTTTTTCTTCATGTATTTAAAAAAATTTTTGCGGGACACCTGGGTGGCTCAGTGGTTGAGCATCTGCCTTCCACCCAGGCTGTGATCCTGAAGTCCCAGGATCGAGTCCCACATCAGGCTCCCTGCATAGAGCCTGCTTCTCTCTCTGCCTATGTCTGTCTCTGTGTGTGTCTCTCATGAATAAATAAATAAAGTTAAAATTTTTAAAAATTTTTGCATATAGTTGACCCACAATGTTACATTAGTTTCAAGTGTACAACACAGTGATCCAATTTATTTATAGTATGCTCACAAGTGTAGCTATCATCTGTCACCACAACACTATTACAATATCACTGACTATATTCTCCATGCTGTGCTTTTATTCAGTTTCATAAACAAACAAACAAAAAAAGGATATCCCCAAGTTTGGCAACTTAGCCATATTTAATAAGAGTTTCTCTAATCTTTATCCTAAACTAACATTGTATTACACACTTGGGAGGCTTATAATAACTAACTACATGACCAAAGTCAAACAAAATTCAGTAATTCCCATTATATTAAAAGAAAGTGAGAAAAGAGAAAGAACCTCAAAAACATATATATTAAGGAGAAAAAAAATAAGCTCCAGCAAAAGAAGAGAAATGAGATATGAACAAAAGAATGTACAGAAATACAAAAAAGGACTAGAAAGGAGAAAATAAAATCAAAGAAAAGAAAGACCAAACAGTATACCTTTTTTATATATTTAACGTAATGATGTTTTACAATGTACTTAGCTACATGTTAATCAACAAATATCTATGAAGTACCTATCATGCTAATACATTAGTATTATGATGCTGTCCTATCTTTAAATTTCTAATTTGCTTGCGGTAATAAATTAGTCACCCATAATAATATCATTATAATTAGCATGTGATTTTTGAGGATTATAAAATGGCATAGACAACCAGAATAAAAGCAGATCATCGGGATCCCTGGGTGGCGCAGCGGTTTGGCGCCTGCCTTTGGCCCAGGGCGCGATCCTGGAGACCCGGGATCGAATCCCACGTCAGGCTCCCGGTGCATGGAGCCTGCTTCTCCCTCTGTCTGTGTCTCTGCCTCTCTCTCTCTCTCTGTGACTATCATAAAAAAATTAAAAAAAAAAAAAAAAAAAAAAAAAAAAAAAAAAAAAAGCAGATCATCTATTCAACAATGACTAAGGAGAATTCATTTTGCCCTGATACCTTTGTATTTTTCTCCAGTGTATAGCTGACAGAAGTGGTAGACAGCGGGATGTGAATATTAACATGAACTGTACACTCTAACGGAAGCCATGATGTTGACAGTCCATTTTGGTACTTCCAATCTGCTGGTTTTGCTGAACTCTTTAGCAGTGGGGAAGGTGGAAAAACATAAAATACGTGATTCAGGTAAAATACGTGGATCAATAAAATACTATAAAACGTACAACCTAATTAACTCACACAAGCTGATACCTAATATATTTTGGTCAACTTCTCTCATCAAAGGGCAATAAGTTAAAACTAAATAGAAATAAAGCATGCATTAAATTCACTACCCTTCAATACATCCCAGGCAGCCTTGGCAGCTCCATCCCCCAGAGGTAGGTTGAAAAGAATCAGACAGTTCATGTAGAATTCTGACAAGTCCTCTGGTTCTTATCTGTAGCTTCAACAGTATCAAATTAGAAGCTTATGTGTGGAGCAAATAATCACTGAGCAACTATCAGGTGCCAGATACTCTCCTTTCTGTCCTATCCTTGCTAACACTACACTGCAAAGTTACTTTTTTTCACATTGCTTTTAGACAACTTAGCAAAACATTAGTCTGGATTCTGCTAGTAGATGGCTTACTTAACTACGCAACTACCAAAGGCCCAGATGCTTTTACTACTACCAGCCTCTCAAATATAATACTAAATGCATAAATAGGTAGGGGGAGCTTAATAAAAATATTTGAACAACAAAAAATAAAATATCCTTGCTTGTAATGAAATTAATCACATTTCAAAATTTTAAAAAACTGCAGGTGGTTGTGGACACCAATAGGAAATGAAAGCACTAAAAATTATTAAAACTAAATAACTGAATTTTATTTTAAAAATACTTTGCAATTTTTTTTTTTTTTTTTTTTGCAATACAAATCTTTTAAAAAGCAATTTTTCTTACCTTTGGATCACGGATATCGTAAGTTCGACAAACTATTCTTTACTAATTAAGGACAGAAATAACCAAAGAAAGAGAAGTAATTTTTGATAATCAAAAGAAAATAAGTCATCAAAAAATAAAAATAAAGTGCACGCATCTAAGGGTTTTTACAAAATCATACCATTTCATATAAAGATATATATACACATATATTTACATATGTTTGCACAAATACATGTACATCTTGTAAATAAACATATATATATTCACACTTTGCATAGACTAATACATGTACACAAAAATTGTTCTGACTGTAATACTTGTGGTGCTTTAGCTATTCCCTATTGCTTAAAATCCTGCTAATCACAATGAATAGAATGGAAACACTTGCAAAATTTCCCTCAAATACACACCCTCTATAAAAATAGAGGTGCTGTTTTGAATGGAGTCAAGACTGAAAATGTTTATTGGGTCAAAGCGCCTGTACATGGAACTTTTAAATACCAAAGGAGTTACCAGCTCAGCTTCTGTAGGAATGTTCTCTTCTTCAATTTATCTTTTGCAAGGCCTAATTTACTGGGCCCTTACACTGCTTCGCTCCCTTGGTATGGCTGCCTCTTGTTCAGGAGATACTCTTGCCCTGGCAAGATACAGAGGAAAGCAGCTAAGGAGGCCCTAAGGAGGCTTCCAGTGTCACTTGTTCTTGGCTAAAGACAAAAAAATTTCTTGGATGTCCTACACTGTCCAGCTCAATACATCTGTGCTTTAATTGGACATTTTGAATTGGAGGTGAAAATTCAACAAGATAAAAGCATTACTTTGCCTGCATTGTCAGGCATCTACCACTCAGCAGAGGATCTACTGAGCTTCAATGGACAGGGGCAGTTAGTTGGTAAAGAGTTCAGAATCCCCAGTCCTTGCCATCTTTCTCAAACTCTTTAACAATCCTGAGACATGATTAAAAACCATTATTACTACTACTATTATTGGCAGTCCTAATTACGTGTTATTTACAGGAAAAACTTCCAAATTATGCTTGTTTTTAAAATATAAGTAAATGGGAAAAAAACTTGCAGGAACATTATTTTGATATCATATAGTTTAAAACATAAACGCCTAAATAAAAGATACTTTTTTGTAGAAGAGCAAATGTGAAGTGTCACTCTTTCTGAGATCTCTTCTTCTGTGAAATTCCAGAGTCTCCTTTTATTCAAAGATTTTTCCATAGCAAATATTAGCTGAAAGGGAGGAAAACACATTAACTTAATACAAAATAAGAGAACAGGGATCCCTGGGTGGCGCAGCGGTTTGGCGCCTGCCTTTGGCCCAGTGCGCGGTCCTGGAGACCCAGGATCGAATCCCATGTCAGGTTCCCGGTGCATGGAGCCTGCTTCTCTCTCTGCCTGTGTCTCTGTCTCTGTCTCTGTCTCTCTCTCTCTCTGTGTGACTATCATAAATAAATAAAGAAAAAGTATTAAAAAAAAAAATAAGAGAACAAAAGTGAGTGCAAGGAAAAAGATTATAATGTCCCTAAGCTCCTAATTCATTTTAAAATTCTATGATTCTATCATTAAATTTTGTTTTCTTCAAAAAAGAAAAAAAAGTGAAACTGATTTATTAACCTTTTGGATTCCATCTTCAGAAATCTATAAAATTTGAGTTTTAAATATAAATATACAAATCACTGTCATCAATCTGCTGGACATGAGAAATTAATTTTGGGCAATTAGCATTTAAGTTTAAAAGTACAGAACAAAGACTATTTTAATTAGAATGAGAAATGACAAGTGATATTTAACCTATAAAAATGAAGCATGCCACCCACTTGAGATTTATTTAAATGTCACAAAAAAAATGTAAGGCACTATATACACATAAAATATACTAATAATGTAAATTGAAAATAAAAAAATCAGAAATAGTGACATACATTTATGCCAGAAATAAGAATTATACAAATGCATATTTGATATGAGTGGAGGGTCATAAACTTTTAAAGATTTTATTTATTCACGGGAGACACAAATAGAGAGGCAGACAGAGGCAGAGGGAGAAGCAGGCTCCCAGCAAGGAGCCCAATGTGGGACTTGATCCCGGACCCCGGGGATCAGGATCAGAGCCAAAGGCAGACGCTCAACCACTGAGCCCTCCAGGCATTCCAAGAGTCATAAATTCTAAACTTCCTAACAATAGTGTACACAGCCAAACCTAATCTGTTACCTAATTCACACTGTCCATAAACTGAATACAACTGATGAGAAGAGACATAACTTTCTTGATAATAACATCAAAAGAAATTTCTTCAAAGGTGATAGTATGTAACCTAACAAAGTTCTCAACAATGACCTTATGGGAGACACTAGTTTTGTAAGGTTACTTCTTACAAAGTTCCTCGCTATGGGCAGTGGAAAAAAAGTCAGAAAATGGAAACTCAGTAAGGCCTGAAATACAGCCTTTCTAAAGTCTTATTTGCCTCTTAGGAATAAAATGATACAAAAGCAAAAGATAAAAGGACCAACTGTATCTCTCTAGCACTGAGCCCACATTCACCTTCTTCAATCCAGTCCCAATCACAAAAGGATTTACAACTATCGTGATTAAGCACATACACATTTAGTTATATTTCAAAATGTCAAAGAAGTTGAACAATTGTAAAAGGTACATTTATTTACAATGGAAAAGAGCAGAAAGTTGAGTAACTTGCCAGGGGAGGGGAATATCTCCATTTTCTTCCCTTTCTCCCTTAGGCACAAATAGCAAAGATTTGATGTGGGACATTTGACAGGAAAGGTTACAAAACTGGAAGAATCTGTAGCAACTATGATTCTTATGAGCTACAGACTTTTTTACTAGAAAATTTTTTTGATTCTGTGGGGTTTTGCACTTCTCAAGATTATGGGTCCCCCCCTCTTGGGGTGGGAAAGAACTTTTTGAAGGCTCATCTGGATCCTGAGTATTAAAAAAAAGATGAAAGTTGCCTGCACAAAGTTTGCTTTAGATTTGGGCTTAAGGGGAAACAGCTTGTAGACCTTCATATTTATTTACAGACTATGTTGCTACCCAATTTACTGGTATGGGAGTAAAACATACAGGAGGGGACAAATGATAGATACTCTGCCCAGGAATAAAGAATAAGTATCTGATTATGTTTTACTCTCAGGATCTTGAGAAAATTGAACAGGTGAAGAATCACAATCTATCACTTTCACATTATACCAATCACTTTGAACTAGAAGGAAGTTCTAGCAGAATATTGCTATTGTACAAGAAAAATTGTTAAAACCACTATAATTTGTCTCATAATAGTAAAAAATTATCTTTCTTTTTAAAGACTTTATCTATTTATTCATGAGAGACATGGGGAGAGAGGCAGAGACATAAGGCAGAGGGAGAAAAAGGCTCCCTATGGGAGCCTGATGTGGGATTTGATCCCAGGACCCCAGGATCACGACCTGAGCCAAAGGCAGATGCTCAACCACAGAGCCACTCAGGTGCCCCAGTAATAACTTATCTTTAAACTTAAAGTTATTTAAAAATATATAGCTTTGATTGAAAATAGAAATATTGACTTTTTTTTTTTACACTCAAAATACCAAGCAGTTGGATGGAAAAAGCTATTTCAACTTAATCCCAGCATAATTACGGAATGCTAATCTAAGTATGCTTAGGATCACTGTACATAGTATAATCAATTAAAATAAGATATAACTTTGGGGCACCTGGGTGGTTCAGTCAGTTAAGCATCTGACTCTCGATCTTAGCTCAGATCTTGATCTCAGAGTTGTGAGTCCATGCCCAGCATGGAGCACACTTAAAAAAAAAAAAAAAAAAAGTAACTGGTCATATTAAGAATTTCTGATATTTCAGACTTACTCTACGCAGAGCATTTTGACAATCATTTCCCATTTCTAAAGTTGTAATGATAAATACTCCAAGAACTAAAAGTCCCCCTGGTAGCATTCTGGACACCTAAAAATAGAAATATAGTATTAGTTAACGTAAGCATTTGGCATTATATGAAATCTTTTGTGTTTGATAAGCTAAAAATTAAATCAGTAAATACTGAGTACCAACTATATACATAGCACTGAGGTGGGAGCTTTGAAAAACAGGTTAAAATACTGAGAAATAGTTGATAACCATGATGAATGGGGCATCATTATGTACACAATCTTCCTAGACTGTCCTTAATTTTTGGCTTTTATAACTAAAGCCATTTAATACCATTAATAATGACACCCTTTAGCTACATCTATAAACCCCTTTCTCATGAGATTACAGACTGAAATATCTTCTAAAATATTTTCAATGGCTTCTACTGTCACCTAAATAATATATAAATGTATCTACTACTGGTATTTCAGACTCTCTAAAATCTAGCTATCTGATAGTCAGAGCCTCATTTGATATTACTTCCCCTGAAATATTAGGAAGTCCTCACTCTTCTCCATACACATATCTGGCTAACTCTACACCTTCATTCAGGCTGCTGCCTCAGCGTGAACTGACTTTCCCTTATCCTTCTATGTGTCTGAACTCTGTTGAATACTTCAAAGTCACCTTAAGGAAGCTGCCTTCCCTGATACTTTGATCTCCCAGGTCCCACAGGACTTTGGTGTTGTTTTCCCATGGAACTTACCGCACAAGCCTGTGTTATGATTACTGGTATGTGATGGTCTGGAAGTTAAGGGAAGAAGTGGTTCTCAACTAACTCTGTATACCTACAAAGAAGAATACTAAAGCCTGGGATTTGAAGAGAAGGAGTCTGACTTAAAAATCATTTGTTTCCTATTTTTTATGTTTACTTCAATTTTTTATATCTGTTTATTATATTGAGTATGAATGTTATTTCCAATTTTTCTTTACTCAAATAATACTGTAAAAATTCTAGCAAGGCTTTCTCTGTTCATGGGATTATTTGCTTAGGATAAATTTTTTGAGATGGATTACTAGGTTATGAAGTTATACATATTTTTAAGGTTTTTTGATCCATACTACCAATTTATCCTCCATGTTATTTCCCTTCATGTAATTGTGGCTAGTTCTTAATACAGATGGAATTTTTTCTACCAACTAAACTCAGAGATCAAAGTGCTTTGGTTATTTTTTGTATACTTAGTACATAAAAAAACTGGTCAGAAAGTTAAATCTTCTTAGCTACCACAGTCTATTCTGGAATACATTTACATTGTGTCTGTTGGTGATTCCCTCTGTATTAATAAATTCTATTCATTATAGTAACACAAGCTTGACACATAAAGAACAAAGTTTTCATATTTAGCATGGGAATTATGCATGTTTTCAAAATCACGCACACATAAAATTAGCCGTTTCTTTCTAGAGGCAAAAAGGTTAACTTATTTTGCTATAAAAATTTTATGTTTGTGTGTGTACATATATGATATACATCTCTCAATACATATATGTGTGTATATATATATATATATATATATATATATATGCTATACACATATGTATAAGTATATACTTTTAAAAGAAACCAAAAGCACAATTGGAGTCCAAAATTATTTAGAAGCCATTGGGATTTGAGCTTAAAATATTTAATATTTTCATTAGAAGATGATATTAAAAATTTTTTAGATTCTTTCACTACATACCACCCCCCATCACAAATACATACACACATACAGATAAACATGCACATCTCTAAAAAATTTAAAGTTGGTGGGAGATGAAAATGATTACTTTTACTCTAACATTTCCTGTTAGCTGACATAATACATTCATTGACTACTTTTAAGTAGTCACAATTCCCTCTCACTCGCTCTCAAATCTGTTTCCTTCTATGAAATGGCAACACCATCTTCTTCCTAGACATCCAGATTAGAAATCTCTGTCATCTTTAGCTACTTTCTCAAATGCTCTTCGGTCCTAGTCTACTTCGTCACTACATTATCCTGCTACTAGCTCTGTGAGTGGCATGTTTGGTAGTGAAGTTTTAGCCCACTGCATTAGTTAATTCACGTATTCATTTATCAATATTTTGGAGTTCTTGTAAACCATGGAAATACTATGCTTGGCACTGAGGAGATAGCCATAAACAAAACAGATGTGACAGATCCTCATGAAGCTCATCTAGTGTAGGCTCACATCATCTTTTTTTGAACTATTACAGTAACTGATGTTCAGTATCTCTACTCTCCATTTACACTGTAGCAAGGCATTGAAATTATTTTCTAAATTACTGATCACATTAACTCCTTCCCAAGATAGGGAGCTCTGAATGTCTACTATAGAGCTACTATCTACCAAACTCTTGCTTCTTAGGATGACATTCCAGAACCATCCATAAACTGGCCCCTTTCAGCCTTATATCTAAGTTCTTTTATATACCCTATGTTCCAATTATACCCAATTGCTTGCTCTTCCCCTGCCTTTAACTTTCATGCCTTTGGGTCATTTATTCATACTGTCCTTTGTATGTTCAATATGTTCTCTGACTTCTACTAACAGCCCTATTCATCTTACAAGTTCAGAACCTTTTCTGAAGCCATTTGAATCCAGCCATTGACAGGTATTTAATGATTCACCATTTTATATTCTTATAGCACTTTTCTACTCTTATTTCACTTCTCTTGTGGTAATAATGTCTTTCACTTTGGTTACAACATACATTCTAAGAACATTAAAAAAAAAAAAAAAAAAAAAAAAAAAAAAAAAAAAAACCTAACCAAACTATCATCTTATTCTCCCAGACCCTATGTTAGGTCTTTAAAACAATCTGATGAGCAACTATATTATCAATAACTAGTATTATTTTAAAGAACATTTGGAAATAAGCTAAAGGACTAATAACAAAGAGAGATTAAAAAATAAAATGCATAAAGGTGAATAATTGAAATGCACAGCATATAAAATCAAAGACTTATTTTTTTTTTAAATCAAAGACTTTTAAATAAGACAGCCTGGATTCAAATCAATCCCAGTTCCATCACTTATTATGTACTCTTGGGTGGGTTATTTAACCTCAAGTAAAAAATACTTTTTAAAACTAGACACAAGTAATCAACAAATGAAAAAATATCATTAAAAAAGAAAAAATATAATCATGGAAGAAACAGAACAGAAAATACTTCTATCATTGATACACTATGCAAGTTTTGAAAACTTAAAAATGAGTATTTTGAAATCCTAGTCTAGTAATGAGGATAAAGTACTTTTGTTAGTCAATAAGCACAATTTAACTATATAAAAAGACAAATATGATGACCTGGTTGGCATGTTCTGTGGTCCATTCTTCATCCAAGTTACCCAACTTAGCTTTTTGTTGATGTTTGAGATTCTCATTTTGTTCCTCTTTGGGTGGTGTTCGAGTGGCAAGAATGACATAATCCTTTTGTGAAGAACACTTAAAAACAAATTAGAAAAGCTTATTAGAGTGACATCTGATTGAAGAATGTAAAGCTCTTATGATATGCAAAACAATAATATTTATAGCAACTTAAATTGTTAATACTTATATCATAAAGGACTCTTTAGGGAAACCAATTTTCATGGATAGCCTTACAATGTTTCCCTCACAGGTCATTTATTTATGTACATGATATACTTAGTATCAGCTCCTTATTTGTATGGACATCCTGAATGTGAATCATTTGACGGTCTTTAAAATTACTGGAAGAGTGAATGTACTGTATTTTAACTAAAATATGCTTGATCAATTTTCTAATTATTTTCTAAATAATCTGAACAGATTGGATACCTCAGCAGATATAAAAACTCAGTAAAATAAAGCAACAAATAACTTTGTGTCTTACTTCCATTGAAACAATGACGCTAAGGAACTTGTATATGGGTGTCCACAGGAAAGCAGAAGGGATGTCAGACACATGATTGAAGTGCTATCAGATTTATGACTCTGCTTTAATAGCAGTTTAATGGTAATAAAAGGTGGGATATCTAAAGATAAATTCAGGAACTTCTAAAAGCTCAGTCTCACTATAGTGAAAGTTTGATATAAAAAAAGTACAAACAAGGCAGATAAAACCAATTAGCATGGTATCATTCTCATACATGATCTGAAATTGCGATTATGAGTATCATCCTGGAATAAAAAATAAAGGAAGAGAAATTATTTCTACAAAAGCTATTTCCAGAAAATTACATTCAAATGCACAGAGGAAAAGATAGCTGCTGATTAAGAAAGCATAACTTTAAAAAGGAAAAGAAACTGACCCAGAAAGTAGGAAACAGGCAAGCTGGAGGGGAAGAAGAAAAAAGTGATAAGCCCTAGAATAATACTGGAAAGGATGAAAAGGCACCATCAAAAGGAAAGACTGGAAAGAAAACCTTAAATTGTGGAAAACTTATTTGTAAGATGGTGGTTTTGTCAAGCTCTAGTAAAAGCCTATGTGAGTAAGGCAAGTTTGGAAGAGAATATTTCTCCCCAACCTTTTATCTTTTATCTCTGAAACTCTTATCCCCTAAAACTTTCTTAAATAAAGGAAAGAAGAAAACCTTAAATAAAAAGTTCCTAACAAAAAGAGCCCCATACTGGATTCAAGTAACCTCAATCAAAAAAGTAGATCAGGGGCACTGGAGTGGCTCAGGTCATGATCTTGGGGGTTTTGGGATGGAGCCCTGCATTGGGCTCCCTACTCAGCATGGAGTCTGTTTCTCCCTCTCCTTCTGCCCCTCCCCTGCTTGTGCTCTCTCTCTCAAATAAATAAATAAAATCTTTAAAAAAGTTTAGATTATTGCCAAAAAGGTAGGTTGGCTGACTAATGAGAGGTTTCATAGGGTAGCACTACCTTGGTGAATAGTATAAGATCTACTCTCTGTCTTACAAGTTAAGAAATCAGATTTGTGAAAACTAAGAATGAACTGGTCTCTCAGGGCTAGACTGACATTAACTAAGCTCATTTAGAATGAAGTTGAAAACAAGAATACCACGAAGGGGTGTGAACACATGACTCTCCTTGACAGTACATTCTTTATAAGGAGATAACATGGGGGCTTCAAATTATAGGAGAGAAGTAGCTTTAAAATCTGGATAGAATCAAAACAAGAAAAGTTAATCATGCAATTTGAAGGTTCTAAGGTGTCATGATAAAACACCCAGAAAGAAAACTGTCACAGTAGAACTCTTTTTGCTACTAGGCATCAAAATCAAGTCCTTGGGCCACAGTGCACTCTCCCCTAAACAGTGTTCAGATGAAGGTAATTAGTTTGTGACTCTCCTTTCTTTATTGCTTTCTACTGCTGACCCATCTTCCCTGCTGATTAACACATTTTTTTCTTCAATTATAACAAGTCACCAGGTACTTATGTTTTTTCTTTTTTAAATATTTTATTTACTTATTCATGAGAGGCAAAGAAAGAGAGGCAGAGACATAGGCAGAGGGAGAAGCAGGCTCCCTACAGGAAGCCCGATGTGGGACTCGATTCCAGAATCCAGGATCATGCCGTGAGCCCAAGGCAGACACTCAACTGCTGAGCCACCCAGGTGTCCCATGTTTATTCTTTTTAAAGTAACTGCCCAAATCTGTGTTCCATTTTTTGTTGATTTTTAAGCCTTAACTCCAAAAGGGAAATAAAATTTGTCTTATTTGCAAATTTTTCTTATTCCCTTTCCCTCTCCCCACTGAACCGACGTTAAAAAAAATTTCAATAAGAATGAGTACCATAGATGTAACAATAGACCTGGACCAATATTGCCGTACGACTGAGATAAAGCAAACAATGAGAATAAAGTTGTGAAAAACTACTTTTGCAAAGAATTAGACAACCAGGAGTTAATAAAGACTAGAAGAGTACAAAACACTTGGAAAGATAATAACATATGTATAATCTGATCAGTGAATTTCTACTTTTGGAGTTTCTACATTATAAGTTACTTTTACATTGTCAAAAGGGAATGTGTTCTGACAGCAAACCTGAGCTAGGTTTGTCCTGCTTCTCCACATTTTTCTTCGAAGACCATTCTTAAGTTCTTCTTCTCCATTCCCTAAGCTTGAGTTTATTGCTAAACAGAACATTTTAACATTAAAAAAACATGTAATTTGTTTTACTAATAAATGCACTAAAGGATACATACCTGTCCAATTAAAAGACCAGAGACAAAATCCTTTCCTTGAAGATTTATGTTTGAAAGATACTGGCCAACAGTTTCTTCTACAACGTAGGTTCTTCCCATTATTGGGAACTAATTCAATCTCCTAAATTACAAGAAAAAAATACACAGCATTTTTAGGTAAAAATATAATTTGTGATGTTTTTGTCACAGGAGTTGTATAGAGACAGAGTTGTACCTTCCTGATACTATCCCATGCCTTGACTGCTTATTAAGTATTCTTTCCTGCAAAGTTCAAATGTGGGTTTAGAATTCTCAACACTGCGCTGCTGCAAATGACTACCAATCAGCGAGAGCTGACATAAAAGACAAAACTCTCTCCCGTATCTAAGGTAAGGGAGAGAACACTAATCTACTAGTCAACACAGCTGATTTTTTATTTAATTTACTACTTGTTAGTTTGCATCAGCTTTGCTAGGCTGTTGCTGAGCCTCATTGTGCTCATTTCTACAGCAGGAAAGAGGACAATTTCTGAGCTGCTCTTGGGAGGTAGAGAGAACCAAATTCATTTACTCAATAAGCATACTATGAAGAATTACTATGTGCTAGAAATCGTGCCAGCTGGGATGGCACAAAGATGAACAATACTTGACCAATGCCCTTGAGCAACGCATAGTATAATTAGAATTATGGAATTTGATAAATAACAATGCAATAATAATGAACATTTACATAGTTTCTACTTTGTATAAGGCAATGTTCTAAGTACTTTACATATGGTAATATTTAATATTCATAGAAACTTCACAAAGTAGATACTGTTATTATAACCCTTGTTTTATAGATGAAGAAACTAAAAAGAAGAGAAATGCAACTTGCCCAAGCAACAAAGCTGGTAAATGGCAAAGGTGGGATTTACACGGAGGCAGTCTAGCTCTAGAATCCAAGCCCTGAAATGCTATGTTCATAGGGAGGAATAAAACCCCGTCTCTCAATTAAACTTTTACTAAGGGTAACCCCTGTTCTGCTTGCTTGCCCTCTCTCTCTCTCTCCAGTTTGTAGACAACAGATGCAGCATCTTGAAAAGAAATAATAGTCATTTGAGTCGTGTAAAAAGTTTCAATCTTATTTAGTACAACGAAGTCAAGGCAGCTGCAGATGAACTGTATCTGACACCAGTAAATTGCCATTCACAATGATTTTGCATTAGTCTAAAAGTAAATCCCAAAGAGTTGGTTCCAGTTTGAAACTCCCTATTGTATGTTGTCTCCTCAAAGAGCCTGTTCGGTATAATTATGTCTTCCCAGATTTTTTTTTTCCCCCCAACAATCGTAAAAGTAAGTTGGGTTTGCACCAGAATTATTTTTAGACTAAGTCTAGAACTGCCTATATGAATCATTAATGCTGCTACAAGTTTAGAGGCCTTCCACTTTTAACAGTGCCTTACCGTATTAAATTTTTTTTATGCTATTCTACTCCTTTTCCTTCTGCCTTAATTCTTGCAAGAAAAAGCAGTGACAGGGGCCCCAAAGTTATATGTAACTTCCCAATCTTATTTTTTTCCAAGGCGTCACCTAGTAACCACATTACGGTAGTGCTTCTTCAAAACGTTAAAATATAGCCAATCATACTTTACAAAGGACACCACTAAAAAACGCAGACCTTGCCTCAATTTATCCTCAAGTGTTGCGTGACAACGTAAGCTTGCCAGCCGTCCAAGCACTGGGACTTGAGACTCGGTCGCCATCTCAACCCTCAAGTCTCAGCTCATCTCTTTGGCCTCTGGTTTCCTAGTCTACAAAACACAGAACTTGCATCAGGCAAGTCTGAAAACCCACCTGATTTTAGGATCCCGTGATTCTGCGCACAGAATAGCCGCAGTTCCCACTTGGCGGATCACTGCCAGCGAGGCAAGGACGCGCGGTCTTAACTCAAACAATCCTACGACATATTTTGGGCGAAAACCCAACACTTCCTTCCTCAATATCCACAACAGGCCTGCTGCTGCGGGAGACTGCAGGGGAGAATGAGTTCTTTCCGGAAGGGTGATTAAACATGAAATAATCTACAGATTCAGCTTCCAAGCCGCAGACTTCACCGTCTGGAAACAAGCAGTTCTATAAGCGGGGGCCAGATGACCGGCGGTTTTGAAGGATGTTTTAAGACCTTGGTCACGACGCTTCTTCCGTCTCAGAAATGTGAACACACGGTGGGAGCACTTTCTACGAGACTGCCTCAAAACATGAGACCAGAGGTCACACTCAAAGTCCTCCCGGTTTCTTTAAAGCCTCTCCCTGAAAAATCAAACAGGCTCCTTAAGCTCCTGTGGGTCCTGGTCGTGACCCCCCCCCCCCCACACACACACACACACAAAAGGCACCAAAGGGCGCCGTTTCAAATAAAGCGTTTTGCGGTAACCGGACCCGTGCCGGACTGTCTGCCCGTACGTTTCCTACACTCGGTCCCTTTCTTCCTTCAGAAGGAGGCTCTCCGAGCCCAAATGCACACACTCTCTCCTCACGTGCACGCGTGACAGACACACACCTGCCGAACTGTCGGTCCTCCGGAGACGGGGCTTTAAGGTGCAAGTACAAGCCTCCAGGGGCCAGGGGCCCCTCGGGTCCGAATTCCACAGCCGATGAATTCATCAAAAAGCGACAGACTTCCCCCACCTCACTTCCCACTCCAAACCCAGGGTCTCCGGAGCCAGGCGGCGCAGCCTGATGACGCACGCGGCCCCCCTTCCCTCACCGCAGCACCTCAGCCAAAGCGACTGCGGTCGCCACCCCGCCCCCTTCCGGGCGCCATTGAGAGCGTGGCGGTAGCCCGGGGCCTGCCGTCCAGCCCTGCCCGGACCGATGCCCTCTAGTGGCTCAGTGTCTAGAAGCCGCCAAAGAGGACGACCCATGGCATCCCGGAGCTTCGACGGTAAGGTCGCCTTGCTTTTCAGGGAGCGACGTGAGTTGACGGATACTCTGTGGCGCCACCTCGCGGACAGCTGCCAAGCAGCCGGACCGGGGGGGGGGGGTTGGGGGCGGGGGAAAGGAGAGCCGTGGGGCGGGGAGGAAAAAGGAAGCGGAATGGGCGTTGCGCAGTCAGGCTCGGGGAAGGGATTGAGAAAAACACTACGTTTCCCACAAGCCCGCGGGGCTTGAGGCGGGTGGCCTGGGCGGGGTGTGGGGGGGAGCCGGAAACCGGGCAGGGGCAGAGGCCCCTCTGAACTCGGATTCCCAGGGTGCCCAGCTTCCGGCGGCTGCGCGCGCAGTCCGGGCGCGGGCGCTGTGGCGCGGCTGGTGCCGGCGCTGAGGCGGGACTCGGTTTCCCAGGGTCCCGCCGCGGGAGTCTCCGGCGGGCAGGCGCGCGCGAGCCACGGAGCGAGGTGGCCGAGGCGGCCGCCCAGGCTTCTGGGTCCTCTTGGTCTTCGCCTTTCTTCTCCGCTTCTGCTCCGCCGGTGGCTGGCGCCGCGGCCACCGGCCCGATCGACATGGCGGCGGTGTTGCAGCAAGTCCTGGAGCGCACGGAACTGAACAAGCTGCCTAAGTCCGTCCAGAACAAACTTGAAAAGTTCCTTGCTGACCAGCAATCCGAGATCGATGGCCTGAAGGGGCGGCATGAGAAATTCAAGGTGGAGAGCGGTAAGTGGCGACGCTCTTCCCGCCCTGGATTCTGGGCCCGGCTCCGTAGCTATGGCTGGTCTTCTCCCCTCGCGAGCTCGCTTTCTGCCTGCGACTCTCCCTGGTGGCATCGCTTCCCCGGCTCCCTAGACACCCCACGCCACCCCCGGGCCTTCGCCTACCTGCCCTCACGGTTAGATATGAAGCAGCCCTTTTGTTTGTTTGAAACCCAGTTCACATTCAGTTCCGTTCTCTTCGTAGTCCGGGGGGTCTCTTGTAGGGTCCCTTGATGATGTTGGGCGCACATCGGGGTCTCTTTTCCTCCGGACTAGCGGGAGTCTGCGGCCCCTGTCTCTAACCTTAGAGTACCGGGTCTCTCTGTTGCTCTGCTGGTGATTTCCGCTCGGTTTTCTGGTCACCTGCATTCAGAGGCCTTGGTCTCATTGCACTACTTCGTGCACTAAGTTCTGTTCCTCAGTCCTTCGCGCTGGTCCGATTGCGGACTAGATGTTCACCTAAACGCGTACGTGCGGAAGACAGCGCTGGAAACCGTGAACGTAAAGAAGTTGGATATATCGGAATTCTCTCTACACGTTGGAGTTTAATAGAAAATATGTTAAGGCTTGTTTAGACGTACTTACACGAGGCCCCCAAGAAAGGAAGTCGCCGACCACAGCGACGAATAGATCCGTGAAGAAGGATTAAGACCATAGCAGCTGCCCTTACTGAAATACATAAACTCTTGTTATAATTTGTCCTGGTTTACCTGGGGTGATGCTGCTTTTGCCAAATTGATACAAAGTTCTGAACCCTGTCATTTCAAAAACTTTAATTATCAAGCAGCATTGGATGTCGGAAAAATAATTATTTGAATCCCAACACTGAAGATAGCACATACACTGGTTCCTGTTGATTTATTCATACATAAATATCGATTGTCTCCTATGTGCTTGATACTGTGCTCAGCAGGACACACTCAGTCCTTCTCTTGTAAAGTTAACACATTTTTACATAAGTTTAGTTATTTTATATCTTTAGGTATTTCAGTCTTTTAATACAACCTTTTAAAACAAAGCAGTTTTTAATCTAAATTTTTTCTCCATTTAATAAGGTTTCTTTGAACATTTGTCTGCTTTATTTATTTATTTATTTTTATGTGTCTGCTTTATACTAAAATGTCTGTTGATTTTTATGGGGAAAATACTAAGGTGAGTAAAGACTTGTTGCCTACCTTGAAGAATTGCAGTCTTATGGAAGAGAAGTTGTAAAATCACCTCTAGGTCTCGTTTTCTTTTGTCATAAACATATGTCAGTCGGAAATGTTAAAGTCCTTTCAGTGCTCTATTTATCTTTACTCAAAATCTTTTATTTGAAGTGCAATTCAAATACTGTGTCTTTAAGTTTTAAAATCAACATTATTAAAAATAAATAGCAGTATTGACAGTGTGTGAACATGTATATTTGATTTTATTTTTTCCTCTGCTTCTGAAGAACAACAGTACTTTGAGATAGAGAAGAGGTTGTCTCACAGTCAGGAGAGACTTGTGAATGAAACCCGAGAGTGCCAGAGCTTAAGGCTTGACCTAGAGAAGCTCAGTAAGTATTTTTACAACCTTATTTTATTCTTGTAGTATAGAGATTTTTAGACACTCTTTTGGATGCTTTGGAAACATTGACATACTGTTTATGAAAATACTGATTGTCACTGTTTTCATTTAAGGCAGTATTTGGAGTTTTCACTTGATGGTGAACATGAGAAACGTAAGGCTTAGTGGTCAGGAGTCCTGGGTTCTAATTCTGACTGCTATCAGAAGCTCTTTTGGCAATTTGTAAATCGTAATATATGAAATGGCTAGAACCACCTGTCCATGTGCTTACATAACTGTACAGATCAAATGAGATGTTTGAAAGCATTTTAAAGACGCATGAAGCATTATGCAACTGAAAATGTAATTAAGGACAGAGACTTAATTATTTTTTATGTTGTTGAAGATTAAAGCCTATAGCTTCCTTATGTGTTTCTTATGAAAGATGAACAATTTCCCTTTTTTTTTGAAAGATGAACAATTTTTATGAAAGATGAACAATTTCCTTTTTTTTTTTAAGATTTATTTATTTTTAAAGAGTGAGCACAAGGTGGGGTAGGGAGAGAATCTTATGCTGACACTGTGCTGAGCCTAGACTCCGATTCAGGACTCGATCTCATGACCCTGAGAGTGTGACCTGAGCTAAAAGCAAGAGACGAATACTTAACAGACTATTCCACCCAGGTGTCCCGAGTAATTTTGTTTTTAATTAGTTTTCTCCTATCATTAAGTTCTAGAAGGTACACAAGATCTTAGTTAAAGTCCTGGCTTTTCTTGGGAAATGTGTATTATATGCTTTGGTTATGATAAGAGAAAGCAAATGTCAAAAGATTGTTATAGAGTGAGGACATAATATTTGCTGTTAGATATAGCTGGATTTTTAATTTGGGAACACAGGAAGCTAATAAGAGAATGGTTAACACTTCAGCCTTTTTTCTTAACTAAGTCTGTGCCCATCAGCTATTTAGGTCATAATTTTTTCCAGCTAAATTTGAGCACTTAATTTTTAAAATATATGATACATGTGTACAGTGGTATATATACACACATGGAACGAGGGCATAAGTAATTTATTGAGTAGCTAGATATGGTTCATCATCTGTATATGGTTCTGCTTTGGCATAATAACTAGGTCTACAGAGCTATGGTGCTAAAGAATTTCAGGAAAATTATTGTGCTAAAAAAAAGAAAAGAAAATTATTGTGCTTATATCTTCTTTAATGAGATCTGAAAAGGGGAGGAGGAGAAGGCGAGGATAAACCTAGACACACAGGTAGTATGCCTTTCTGGGGTATACAATTATGTTTGTTTTTTTAGTTTATCATTCTAGATCTTAACTTTGGAAAACAGTAAATAATAATAGTGCAAAATAGAAAAATCAGACTAATTTACATGGTTTTTCTCTATAATAAGCCAATTGTTTAAGTAGAGCTAAAGATTGGAAGTAGTAATCATGTATTTACTCATTAAATTGCTAGCACATAGTATAGATATGTTTCAGTGAAAGAAATTGTCAGAAAGCTTATTTTTCCTAGTTATCTGCATGCATTTGGAGAAGAAACTGTTCAAGGGGAGATAGACCACTATAAGTGGAGATTGTGGGATTGATGATCAAGCATAATTTTTTTCCTCCATATTGAAGGCTCTTTTGAGTGATAAACAAGCTGTATCACAATTATCCATTGTTGTTATCCGTTGTTATGTGTTACATAAACATTGTTTACATAGTTTACTCTGTATACATTGTTTACATAGTTTAAATGTTATTTATTCTCTTGACTTTTTTTTCTCAATTACCTGATTTGTAAATATAACTAACTCATTGTTATAATTGATTTAGAAGAGTCATTGAAATATGATGAAAGTGATAATTGCATATGCTTTTTTCTATAAATGTTGGTTAGAATGATCACAAATATGATTTGGGAGACAGGATAATATATTTAAAAATTTGGTTTGGGGCATCAGGTGGCTTAGTCGGTTGGGCGTTTGATTCTTGGTCTCAGCTCAGATCTTGATCTCAGGGTCATGGTTTTGAGCCCCAAGTTGGTTTCTACACTGGGTGTGATGCTTACTTAAGAAAAATAAAAGTAAAATGGGATGCCTGGGTGGCTTCATGATTGAACATCTGCCTTTGGCTCAGGTTATGATCCTGGGGTCCTGGGATTGAGTCCCACATCAGGCTCCCCATGGGGAGTCTGCTTCTCCCTTTGCCTGTGTCTCTGCCTCTCTCTCTCTCTGTGCCTCTCATAAGTAAATAAATAAAATCTTAAAAAAAAAAAAAAAGTAAAAAAATTTGTTCTGGAAGTAGAGTAAATTTGGGATATTCATGAATTTGTAATACTATGTTCTACAACTCAGCCTTTCTGAGACTCAATTTCTTCATTTTAAAATGTATACCGGTGGCAGATGCATGAAAACTGCAGTTTTTAAGTTTATGGATGTATGTTCATAAAATTCCTTTTATCCAGACAATCAACTAAAGGCGCTGACTGAGAAAAATAAAGAACTTGAAGTTGCACAGGATCGCAATATTGCCATTCAGGTAAAAGTTATTCCTGTGAATAAAGCTAACTATAAGCATGACACTTTAGGAAGTAGTCTGTGTTTCTTAATGGGAAGATGAAACATGTTCTATTAGGAGAAACTACTGACAAATATGCATATATATAAATTTTATATGTTAATAGAACTTTTATGTGTTTTATTGATAAGGTGTTTCTTTTACTCATCAGAATATATTGGTATTTAATAGAAAAAGAAACTTGCTTTTGATTCTGTAGCTCTTAAGGTTGTGATTTTTTTTTTTTTTTCAAAAAAATTCACGCTGTAAGTAAAATGTCATAGAACTATAAGTAGATAATCATAGGTCCATCTGTTTGCCCCCCGCCCCCGCCACTCACCCACTTATCTACCTGTCATCCTCCCTTTCTTCTAGAGATTCTCTATTTAATACTATTGTTGCTCAGGCATTATTTCAACTATGGTGATACAGCTGGGGATATGGGTGAATCCACATCAGAAATTATTTCTCGGGGATCCCTGGGTGGCTCAGTGGTTTAACACCTGACTTTGGCCCAGGGAGAGATCCTGAAGTCCCAGAATCGAGTCCCACATCGGGCTCCCTGCATGGAGCCTGCTTCTTCTTCTGCCTGTGTCTCTTCCTCTCTCTCTCATGAATAAATAAATAAAATCTTTTTAAAAAAATTATTTCTCTAGAGTAGTGATAAGAGTAACAGATTGAATATAATCAAAAGGATTATTTACCTATTGGTTTAATAAAATGATCATACAATAATTCTGTAACTGGATAGAAACTTCAGACTCTTGCCCTTGCTTTTTAAAAACTTGTGTTTGGAAAAACAAAACAAAATAACCCTTGTGTTTGATTTGAGATTAAAAGATACTTGAGGGGATCCCTGGGTGACTCAGCGGTTTGAGCGCCTGCCTTTGGCCCCGGGGTGTGATCCTGGAGTCCCAGGATCAAGTCCCACATCAGGCTCCCTGCATGGAGCCTGCTTCTCCCTCTGCCTCTCTCTCTCTCTCTCTCTCTCTCTCTCTGTGTCTCTCATGAATAAATAAAATCTTTAAAAAGAAAAAAGAAGATACTTGATATATAAAAGGTATTTACTGATTTCTACCTCTGAAACTAATAATATGTTATATGTTAATTAACTGAATTTAAATAAAAATTTTTAAAAGTTAATTTAAAAAAGGTACTAACTGGGAAAGTGGTAGACTTTAATAGAAATTTAAAATTCATTGCATAAGAAGAACTAAAGCACAAATGAACCATTAATACGTATTTTTTCAATTAAAATATGACTGGATCCTTAATATATGACTACTTTCATACTTTAAGAAAAATCATTCAGGGGGAAATGGGCAAAGGAATTTTAAAAAGCTGGAGAAGAAGCTTAACAAATGGTCAGTGGCAATATGAAGTGTTGCCCTAGTTCACTTCTAATCAGAGAAATGCAGATAAAACAATAAGGTAATTATTTTTCACCTCCCCATGTTAACATTGATTTTGTTCTCTTCCTTTTTTTTTTTTTTAATAGAATGATTTTCATTTCTGGCAGGAGTGGCTTGAGATTGGCACTTACAAATCAAAACATATTGATTGTCATTGTCTTGCTGCAAAGCAGTTTGACAAAATGTTAAAAGTTTTAAGTAATTCCATTTCTAGGGCTTTTTCTTGAAAACTAAATTGAACCAATTTGATGCAGTGATAACCATCAAGATTGTATTTAATGGCAGCAAAAAATTAGAAGTAAACTAAATGTCTTTTCTACAAAGCTTAAGTTAATAAGGACACTTCCAAGAGATAAATAGTGATGTGGGAAATTTTTCATAAGCCTATGAAAAATAATTTTTAAAAATGTAAAATATAGTGTTGAAATTATAGGTGATTTTTAAACTTTTTGATGTATTAAGTTATAAGAGAAAGAAAACCAATGATTCTTAAGCTACAGCTAATGTTAAATACAGTGATAATTCTGTTTAAGTTCCTAAATGATTAATCAACTCGATTTTTTTTTTTATTTAAACATATTCTGCTTTTCCTTTGTATGATAGAGCCAGTTTACAAGGACGAAAGAAGAATTAGAAGCTGAAAAAAGAGACTTAGTTAGAACCAATGAGAGACTATCTCAAGAACTTGAATATTTAACAGGTATGAAGAAATACTTTACCTTCTAACTCCACTCTTCTTTTTTCTCTTATAATAGGAATTAATCTGCAGTCCACTTCTCTTGCTTCTTTGTTGTAGCTCAGAATATAGTTCAATGTAATATCCTATTGTTTTTCCCATCCATTTCTTTAAATCATTATCAAGGTTTTGAAGAATTGTCTAGACAATTATACACAAATGAAAAACATCTAAGAAATTATAATTTGGATCAAGGTTTATATACTAAGATACTATGATATTATTTATAATAGCAAATTAGAAACAGTTTAAGTGTTGATTTGTAGAGGCTGAACTCCTAATACAGATACACGTTTTCATATAACTTGTCCATAAATATTCAATATGTATAAGAACCTGAAAGGAAAGCTTTTATTTAAAAATATGGACTGAAGGAGTTAGGCAAGAATATAAGCTAGGCATGTATTTTTGCTGTTTTGAGTAGTTTTTATATGTATTACTGCTTTTTAACTTAACAAATGGCTATTTTTGAAATTCTAATAGATCTGTAGGTATATATCAGGAAAATCAATGTTAATTTGTATATTTAGCTTAAGATACTGCACTTAAAAATAAAATAACCAATATAATTTTCATGTTTGGGTACACAAACTTGGCTTATCATTTGTTAAAATTAAATTTTAACTAAGAGAAAAACAAAGTTGTTGAGAACTACTTAATTTGTGTTAAATGCTTATATTTCAAGAGATGCATCTTCAATGTTTGGTTCCTCTGAGCATTAATTAGTCATTATTTTCAAATTCTCTTCTGACTTTTCTAGAGGATTTTAAACGTCTCAATGAAAAACTTAAAGAAAGCAATGCCACAAAGGGTGATCTGCAGTTAAAATTGGATGAACTTCAAGCTTCTGATGTTTCTGTTAAAGCAAGTAACAATTCCTAATGCGCAAAATGCAATTTTTGCTTAAAACTCATCTAAATTAAATTTTAAGTATAGGCAAATGTTCTATAAAGTAATTAAAAGCTGTTTTTTTGTTTAATGTTAGGGAAAGAATTAAACATTAAAGTCATTTTAATTGAATTGTTTGTGATATTTAAGTTTCTTAGAGTTCTTAATCTGTTTTCTGTTAAGAATGCATGCAAATATTTATTTCTGTTGTTAAGTTTGTGCTTTATGTTCTTTAACTACAGGCAAGATCTTTTAGCTAACCATGTATTGTCTTTAATTGAATGTTATTTTCTTGGATATTTTTAGTATAGAGAAAAACGTTTGGAGCAAGAAAAGGAGTTGTTACATAATCAGAATACATGGCTGAATACAGAGTTAAAAACCAAAACTGATGAACTTTTGGCTCTTGGCAGAGAAAAAGGAAATGAGATTCTAGAGCTTAAATGTAATCTTGAAAACAAAAAAGAAGAGGTAAGTTAGGAAAATTGTATTTTCATTTTGGTTAAAACTTAACATTTGTGTGCCAGTTTATGACAGAGGTATTCCATGATGAGGGGCACCTGGGTGGCTAGGTGGTTAAGCATCTGACTTCAGCTCAGGTCATGATCTTGGGGTCCTGGGATTGAACCTCGAGTCAGGAGCTATACTGCTCAGAGGGCAGTCTGCTTGTCCCTCTCTCCCTCTGGCCCTCCCCCAGATCCTGCAGACTCTATTCTCTCTCTCCCTCTCTGTCTCTCAAATAAATAAATACAAACCTTAAAAAAAAAATACACTCCATGGTGTACCAAAGTAAACATAATATTAGAAATGTGGGAGATGAAATTCATAAACATGTGGTCTAGGAAATAAACCAATTGCATTTAAATAAATACTTTAAGGTATTTTTTGATGAATTTTGATACTATCTACTATCTTTTGATGTATCAAGATACATTTAAGAAGTGCTGATAAATTTTGGGAGATAAATCCAAACGTGTTGTTTGTGAGGTATTTTCATTTTTTAAAATATATACATTTTATGTGAAATCCTTTTTTTTGGATGTAGGACATTTCGCTTTCACTTGGAAGCTAAGCTTTATATCAAATTCATTTTAGTTGTTACAACATCCTCTCTCCACCCAACTCTTCTGTTTCTAGGTTTCTAGAATGGAAGAACAGATGAGTGGCTTGAAAACATCAAATGAGAATCTTCAAAAACATGTAGAAGAGCTGTTGACCAAACTGAAAGAGGTATAGATGACCACTTTAAAATTTCTCTTTTATAAAAATATTAAAGCACTAATGAGGCTATTATTTTTTAAATGATTTCATGTTTTAACCTGTTTCTGGTACCATAAAATGGCCAGGACACTTTCATATGCTATAGCTAGGCTAAAATGGCTAGATTCAGAAATGGCAGTTGTATGCTAGATCCAAAGTATTGTCTGAAAATAAATATGGTTAATTTTAATATCATCGAAGTATTATACTTTAAGATAAAAATATTAGTAATATTTTATCTTTAAAGTCATTCATCTTTATCCTGAAAACTGATGTTAATTTTTATCTTTTTACAAATTGGATTTTTTCATTTTAACATTCAGTGAGCTTTCAAAATTCAGTTCAGGGGGATCCCTGGGTGGCTCAACAGTTTAGTACCTGCCTTTGGCCCAGGGCATGATCCTGGACTCCCAGAATTGAGTCCCACATCAGGCTCCCTGCATGGAGCCTACTTCTCCCTCTGCTTGTGTCTCTGCCTCTCTCTCTCATGAATAAATAAATAAAATCTTTAAAAACAAAAACAAAATTCAGTTCAAGCGAGATTGCTGTAATTGGGTCTTTTTTGCAGGCCAAGGAACAGCAGGCCAGTATGGAAGAGAAATTCCACAATGAGTTAAATGCTCACATAAAGCTCTCTAATCTATACAAGGTAAATGCCCAACTACACATTTTATTGTTCTAATACTGCATTTTTAGATGCCCAGTAACTTTTTAAGATTAAATTTTAGAGTGCTGCTGATGACTCCGAGGCAAAGAGCAATGAACTGACCCGAGCAGTGGATGAACTGCACAAACTTTTGAAAGAAGCTGGAGAAGGTAAAATTTAATTATGGGAAGATTATTTTGTGTGTAGATTATTGGATTTAGAAATTAGACTGACCTTAATAGAGTTGAAATTTAGTATAGAAGAAAGATTCTTAGATTAACAAACTTTGAATTTTATTTTCAACAGATAGGGTATTTGAAAATATAGATAGTTAATGTTTTTCAGAGTTTTTTTTCATCTTATGTATGGTCTGGTTTCTCTCTCTCTCTCTCTCTCTCTTTTTTTTTTTTTTTTTTTTAATGGTCTGGTTTCTAACAGGAAATTTTTCTTCCATTTGTGAAACATTTACTTTGATAAGTACATATGGGTTTATAGTTTGGGTATTCTCTTAATCCATATATAAGCCTCACTTTTTAGGTTAAAATCTGTATATTTTAAAATCTTTAATTTTCTTGTATTCTTTTTAATATGTTTTTGGTTTTGGTGGTTGGTTTTTTGTTTTGTTTTGTTTGCTAGTATAAGTTGTCTATGTGATCTTTTCTAGTCATTTCTTATGTTCTAGCTAAAGATTAGAATAAAACCAAAGAGATACTTAGAGCCACTTTTTGACAATTTGAGTTCCCTAATTTTCCCCATGGATAAAAGATACCAAAGGAGAAATACATTCATTAGGCAAGGACATTTCAGGAATTAGAAGTAAATTTTCAGAGGGTACCTGGCAACCTTAGCCTGTTTAGAAATTCTGCTGAAGGGAAAAATAATGACTATGCTGTTACATTTTATAAACTCCCAAGATTTTAATAGTGTGTGGATATTCTGTCTTTAAAAATGTTTTTAGCCAATAAAGCAATACAAGATCATCTTTTAGAAGTGGAGGAATCTAAAGATCAAATGGAAAAAGAAATGCTTGAGAAAATTGGGAAATTGGAGAAGGAATTAGAGAATGCAAATGACCTGCTTTCTGCCACAAAACGTAAAGGTATGGATTGGAAGATGCTTATAAATGACTGGAACGAAATACAAGGACTTCCTACATCGTTCTTACTAATTTCCACTAATAGTATTTCTCTTGTGTTGTAGGAAACTCCATTGAGTTTTTTTTAGTGTAAAATTAGTACTTATCTATATCTTTACCATATTGTCAAATATAAGTACCATTTGAGGGATCCCTGGGTGGCGCAGTGGTTTGGCGCCTGCCTTTGGCCCAGGGCGCAATCCTGGAGACCCGGAATCGAATCCCACGTTGGGCTCCCGGTGCATGGAGCCTGCTTCTCCCTCTGCCTATGTCTCTGCCTCTCTCTCTCTCTCTCTCTCTCTCTCTCTCTCTGTGTAACTATCATAAATAAATAAAAATTTTTTAAAAAGTACCATTTGATCACGCATAATTGTGTGTCAATTTCCAGAACATTTTTAGCTACATTTAGCTAAAAGATTTTAGATGACAATTTGATGTCATATTTAAAATCTCAGGAATTTGTATGTAATGCTTAGTTGGTGTCATACTTGGAACACACTCATTTTGGAAAATATATTACTGGCTTTAGTGTGAAACATTACAGAAATAACACTAGATTTCTATATGTTGGTACAGGAGCCATATTATCTGAAGAAGAGCTTGCAGCTATGTCTCCTACTGCAGCAGCTGTGGCTAAGATAGTGAAACCTGGCATGAAATTAACTGAGGTCAGAATGGTATTAAATCTTATTATTTCCTTTCAGCAAAAGGAAATTTGCTGAAATGTGTAATGCTCAAAAAGATTATTCTTAAAATCATCTGATGATTAATGGATCATTGTAAGAGAAGCTTTCTTGGTCCTGGTTCTTCTAACATATAGTAAACATTTCCATCTTGTTTAAGTGCTAATAATGCATGTTTGTTACAAAGCTAATCAATTATATGCTTCTGTTATTATGCTTAGATTTGAAATGACCTCTCCTTTCCTTTCAGCTGTATAATGCTTATGTGGAAACTCAGGATCAGTTGCTCTTGGAGAAACTAGAGAATAAAAGAATTAACAAGTATCTAGATGAAATAGTGAAAGAAGTTGAAGCCAAAGCACCAATTTTGAAACGTCAGCGTGAGGAGTATGAGCGTGCACAGAAGGCTGTGGCAAGTTTATCTGTTAAGCTGGAACAAGCGATGAAGGTTGGTTCCTCTCTTAAATTTTAGCTGTGGAGAAAATACATATAAAAGATGATTTAGTAGGTAATTCTTAATTAGAATTAAAGTATTTGATGGGACGCCTGGGTGGCTCAGTTGTTTAACCATCCAACTCTTGATTTTGTCTCAGGTGATCTCAGAGTCATGAGATCGAGCCCCACATTGGGTGCCACGCTGGCATGGAGCCTGCTTGAGATTCTCTCCCCATTTCCTCCTTTCCCTCACCCTGTCTGCATGTGTATGTGTGTGCAGTCCCTCACTCTCTCAAAAAATAAAGTATTTGAGTTAGAAAAGGTTAATTCTTTTTGGTGATAGGGTAATTCAGCATTATTAAACACCTGTAATCATGAAATGCTCTTATTTAGCTAAAAATATGGGAGCTTTTTCCATTTTTTAAGACAACAGAGATGTTTTCTATGATATTCTA
The DNA here is from genome assembly GCF_048418805.1 of Vulpes vulpes. Classification (NCBI taxonomy): domain Eukaryota; kingdom Metazoa; phylum Chordata; class Mammalia; order Carnivora; family Canidae; genus Vulpes; species Vulpes vulpes. The sequence continues at coordinate 140,926,356 of NC_132792.1, forward strand.
TAGGGATGATGAATAGCCAACTCTCCTTGGGCTACTGTTCAAATTAAAATAACAATCTCTTTATAGCAGAACTGTTGCAAATTTGTCATAGTCACTCTTTATCAGACAGTTCTGATAATCTGTCTAGAAATGGTAATGTTTAACCATAGAGAATTCCTTTTTTTATAATATTTCACAACTTTGAAAGTTTTTGTATACATTATTTTGTTACTCTTTTGCAAGAAAATTCATAAATATCTTACTTTTAAGATACCTTTTTACTAGATAATAACTTAAAAGAATATATTCATATAATTTTGATTTTAAGATACAACTATTAATACTGCTGAAAAAAAGTCAAGATTTATTAAACAAGTTTTATTGAGAAAATTCAGTAACCTTTTGTATCTGCTGTTTGAAACTGATAAAAATTTTTTTCCTGGGGAAAAATAGTATAAATAAGTTGTATCCCTAATTCAAACTGATTAAAATTTTATTACTGTTGCTATTACAGCTTAGATATCAGTTTAAATCCAGGTATATTAAATCTACTGGTCTTTTTCTCCCAGGTCATATGTTATCTAGCAGTTTTACCTTGATAAAATGTTCCCTTTAAAAATCCACCCCTCCCCCTCAACCCTGTGGTTTGAAAAGAGGTCCCTTGGGTATAATTAGATCTTCTCCAGTTTCTCACAGTTGAGAGGGAGTGTTCCAGGCAAAACACAATTCTTAAAATTGTGCCTTTAAATACTTAGTGATGCTGGGATGCAGAACTTACCAAAGCACTGACTGCATAAGCTTTATCTTTTTAACAGCCTTGTGACATTGGCTGCTCCTGCTTTAGAATTAATTCCCGAAGTCTTTTTTATAAAATCAAGCCTTACACATTTTACTCAACATTTTTTACTTTGATGTTTGCTTCCATGTAAGTAGTGTAATATAATTGGCATTATACTATAGTCCTTTATTTTCGTTTTAGTAACACAGCTTTAGAGAATATTTCTGTGACATTGTTTGATATACACTGTTAATTTGGTATGGCTGTAAGATCGTGATTTACAGTTAATTTGGAGGGATAGCAAATTCTCCATTGTTTGCATGTCGTGATAATGATAAAGTAGTACTTAAGATACTAAGATATATGTGTGTTCATATTTTTAGAGAATTACTCTTCAGTAACTACTATATTATAAATAGACTTCTAATTTATCAGTTGACTATGTTATACAAGCACTGTATATTTTTTTATTATTTATATAACTGCTTCATTTGTTTAGATCTTAGAAGGAAATGTAGAATTTTCACTTTAATTTACATTTTAAAGGAGATTCAGCGATTACAGGAAGACACTGATAAAGCTAACAAACATTCATCTGTGCTTGAAAGAGACAATCAAAGAATGGAAATACAAATAAAAGATCTTTCACAACAGGTTAGAATTTTTTGTTTCTTTTCCTATTTTTTTTTTTCCCAGACTACCCAATAATGTTTAAGTCTGTTTACAGGTATGTATGTAAGAATTACTGCATACGAAATTCTCATTAGGAATAAGACTAGTGAATTATAGCCTGGTCGTTGTTTTTTGTTTTTTTAATAGCCCTTCTTTTGTGTGTGTGTGTGTGTGTGTGTGTGTGTGTGTTAAGTATTCAAATTTTAGGTAAATGAAATAATTCAATGATAAATAAAAGTCTTCTATCCCTGCCCAAGTCCCAGAGTAGAACCAGCATTAACAGACTGGTGTATATTCTTTCAGTTCTTTATATATACATATGTATACATATATACATATATATGTGTAGGTACGTATATGTGTATACACACATATATATATACACAAACCCGTGAGCATTCATGAACATATGTAAGTATCCATTGTTTTTACTAGAATAACGTCATATATACATTACCCTGCCACTTTTTTTTCCCAAATGAACAAGTCAGGAAATGTAGATCTATTTTATACATATATTTTATTCTCATTTTTGTGTGTGGGTTTATACAACATACTACACACACATAAAAACTTCATATGAATGGAAATAAATCTGTTTTTCATACTGGTCTTCTGCCCCACCAAATAATACATACATAAGCACACAAATGTAAGCAAAAACATGTACAGGTATATATTTTGTGTTTTATTTAGTCAGTATTTTACAAAAGTGGAGCTATACTTCCAGAATAGGGAATTGGTGTTTTGTTTTTTTTTAAATAACAGCCCTTATTACACACTTTTAGAGAAATGAAAAATAATTTTTCCCACTAAAATTTTTTAGGTTTTAATATCTAAAACAATAATAATTTTTTAAAAATAATGCTAACTGATGCTGTTCATAAAGTAATATTTTCACTTGAAAATTTTTATTCTAAACATTTCCAGAATCAACATCAATACTATTTGGTAACATTAAAACTTTGTTTTTAGATTAGAGTGCTTTTGATGGAACTTGAAGAAGCAAGGGGCAATCATGTAATTCGTGATGAGGAAGTAAGCTCTGCTGATATAAGTAGTTCATCGGAAGTAATATCACAGCATCTAGTATCTTATAGAAATATTGAAGAGCTCCAGCAGCAAAATCAACGTCTCTTAGTGGCCCTTAGGGAACTTGGGGAAACCAGAGAAAGAGAGGAACAAGAAACAACTTCATCCAAGTAAGCAGTTGACTATCCTGGTTTGTTTAGCAAATATTTATTGAAAATTTCTTATGTGTCTTTAATCGTGCTGTATACTAGGAATATGGTGACTTAGGAGAAAAAAAAATTGAGCAACAATACAAAAAAACATTTTATTCTCTGGTATCTCAATTTGTGGGTGAGATTGATCCTAAGAATAAAATAGATAAGTAGATCATTTTAGTTCAGTGTGATTAGTTCTATAACAAATATAAGCCTATCGTGGGAGCCTAGACCTAGCCTAGGTTTCAGGGAACAGACGAGGCTTTGTGGAGAAGATAATATAGGAATTACTCAAGCAGAGTAATGAATTTTTCCCAAAAAAGTGTTTGGTGCTAGGGAAAGAGCAATAATTATGAAAGTAAGAAGACTGGGGTGTTTGGACTGAGTGGAATCAGTTTGAGTTTTGCAAACAGATTTTTCAGATAACTTTGGTGAGTACCTGAGTTCTGTATGGTGGAAGTTTCAAAAGTAGATCTTAAAATACTTAGCAGATGATAGAAAGGATAAAAGAGACAAAAATATCATCCTAATGATGTGACAAATGGTAGAATGTTTATTAGTTTATAGTAGAAATTATAACTGCCTCTCATTCTCCATTATGTGAAATAGACTAATTTCCTTTTCTACAGAATTGCTGAGCTTCAGCTAAAACTTGAGAATGCCCTCACTGAATTAGAACAACTCCGTGAGTCACGACAACATCAAATGCAGCTTGTTGATTCTATAGTTCGTCAGCGTGATATGTACCGTATTTTGTTGTCACAAAGAGGAGTTGCCATTCCTTTACAACGTAAGTTTTTATATGTTATCCTAAAAAATTCTAAGTTGTTTTGGGAAATTTTTTTAAAATGTATATTATAGAATAGATCTTACAACGTAAGTACTCTCCACTCTACTGAATGGTAACTTCAAATTTAACTACCATATATGATTGATTATTACATCACCAATCCTAAAACATACAGTTATTTTAGATCTAAGAAAAAAGAAATGCTGACCATTGCTGAAAAATATGCATCTTAGAGTCCATAAGTTACTACGTTTATGTATTTTTAGATATAATTGACATACAATATGCTTTTAGATTCAGGTATACCTCATAGCATTTGACATTTCCATACAACAGGAAATAACTCTCCAAAAAGTCTGGTTACACTTTGTCACTGTGCAGTTACCACATGTCACTGACCATATTCCCGTGCCATACATTACATGTCCATGACCTTTTAATTACGTTTTGTTTTAACATTTCATCTGCAAATGTTGTCTCTAGCCAAAAACCAAAAGTTTTTTTTTTCCAAAATAGTTTTAATAAGGTGGTTAGTAGATTCCTTCTTTTATAATTCTTTTATAAACTCTATAATCTTACCATTTCATTTGAATAAGTCTAACTTACTTATTTTGGTAGTGATAAATGTTATATCATTCTTTTTACGTTTCTGAAGCTTCAAGCTTAGAGGATATTTCTCTTGCATCAACTCCGAAACGTTCAAGTACATCTCAGACTGCTTCCACTCCTGCTCCAGTACCTGTAATTGAGTCAGCAGAGGCCATAGAAGCCAAGGCTGCCCTTAAACAGGTAAGACCCCACACCATTACACCTATATCATGGATTAGGTTCTTGGAGAACACAGGTTGTCATGTTTCAATAATTTCTCCAATATTTAGTTGCAGGAAATTTTTGAGAATTACAAAAAAGAAAAGGCAGATAATGAAAAAATACAAAATGAACAGCTCGAGAAACTTCAGGATCAAATTACAGATTTGCGATCACAAAACACCAAAATTTCTACACAACTAGATTTTGCTTCTAAACGGTAAATTTTCTGTTGTTCAAAAAGTAATAGTCTAAACAAATAGTCTAAACTTCAATATTTAAATAAGTCAAATTCAAGGACTAATTTGCAGGATTGTTACTTATTTGTGGACCATATTTATTCCAGGATGAGAAGCTGTGGAGGTTTAATTTTTCAGTATTGGTTTATGATTTTCTTAGGCATTCCTCAGGAGTCCAGGTAGTTATTTGATAAGTTGAAGTTGATGTGAGGAATGTTGTTAGTTTTCCTTCCTAAGATTCAAAGATCTACTGCTTCTGAAGGACTTAATTATTTATAAATGCATCAGAGAATGAGGCATGTGAGCAAATTTCATTCAGCTTTCCCTAAAAAAGAAGCAAGTGCTAGATAATTTTAGGAAAATTTACTTTTTTGGCCATTTGTAAAGGGATTACAGTACATCACATTTTATAGTTACCAGTTAATCCATTGAATACTCATTAGTTTAGCAAGTTACAACAAAATTTATTTCTATGTATACTACATGATAAAAAGCTGTTTTTGTAAGGATATGGCGGGTAGTTTCCTCCATATAGTCCAACAATGTGATACTCTACGTAAAAGCACTTTTTTTTTCTCCTATGCTAATAGTTGTAGCCAGCCATTTTGTAAGTTTTCAAGCACATAGAAATTAGGAAGAATTATAGAGGCTAAAAGGATCTGGAAAACTCCCTCTCTAACCATGCATAAATATCTTAAATTGCATACTGTGTCATGATGAATGTTTGATATATCAACATTATTGGTATTATTTTGAATGTGATTAAACTTCTTATAAAGGAATTAGCTTTAAAAGTTAATTCAGCATGAAATTAGATTTAAAGCTTATTTATAAAATTTAAATTTCACTATTAAATTTGGAGTTGAGGGTTTTACATTATTATACAAACCACTTTTTTCATATTGTTACTCATGTGAAATTAAGCTATTATAAAGCTCTTTAAGAAACTAAGCTAGGGGGCACCTGGGTGGCTCAGTTGGTTAAGTGTCTACGGCTCAGGTCATGATCCTGGGGTCCTGGGATCCATCAGGCTCTCTGCTCAGTGGGGGAATCTGCTTCTCCTCCTCTCTCTCCCCCTGCTTGTCCGTGCACTCTCTCGCTTGAAAGTAAATAAATAAAATCTTTTTAAATAACAGAAAAGGGGGACTAAGCTAGAATATAGTATTTCAGTTGCTTATAGAATTACTTTTATCTTGTATTAAGTTATGAAATGCTACAAGATAATGTTGAAGGATATCGTCGAGAAATCACATCTCTACATGAGAGAAATCAGAAACTCACCGCAACAACTCAAAAGCAGGAACAGATCATCAATACAATGACACAAGATTTGAGAGGAGCAAATGAAAAGCTAGCTGTTGCAGAAGTGAGACCAATTTCCTTCATCTGACTTGCATTATAAATTGCATTTGACATTTGCTTTTTAGTTATTACTTTGTTTACTGTATGATACAGATGTTTGACAGATATGTAGATTTCAAGTATCATTACGTGGTTTCCAAATATCCAATTGTGCATCAATCCAGTGGTTGTTTCTATCAAAACTGAACCAGGAAAAGCTTGGTTTTTTGGATTAAGATTTCCTGACAAGTCTTCCATTTCATATTAAATTTATAAGTCACTATTTCTCCAATTATAACAAGGAAAAGAATATTGTATTCATTCTTGCTCATTCCTGATAAAAGACAATATGAAAATTCTATTAGCATTAAGTTACATTGCTGAATTTCAACATGTATACAAATGCCTGTTAGAAATGGACAGTACTTTCAATTGAACTCTGGATTCTTAATGATGAATTTTTATATTTCTACTTTTTTATAAAGTTACCACACAATTTTTTGATCATATTTGTGAGCAATGTGCAGCTATCCCCCATTTTACCTTTTGAGAAACACTCAAAAGTTAAGTGATTTCCTGTTTAGGATAGTTGTGAGAGATGGGTTGGTTGAGACTTAAACCTAGGTTTTCTAATTCTTTGATTTTTATGCACTCCCACTCATTTGTGGGGATGGAGGTATCACTTTTTCAAACTGGTGGAGTAAGTTTTATGATTGCTTATTTATGATTTATTGTGTAAATGTGAATACTTTGAGGATATTTTCAGAGCAAGCTCCCAAATCTTTTGAGACTCGGAGGGTCCTCTTTATGAGGAAAAAAAAGTTGAAATAAGTCAGTCAGCATTCTCAGATACTTAGAAGCCAAGCTGGGATTATAAAACTTGTATAATTTAGTAGTATTGAAGGTATGATGATAGCAAATTTTGCAATTTTGTTGCTTTTACTCTGTTGTAGATACATATTTTTTTAATCTGATTTGTTAAGAGTAAAGATATCATAAATATTTGTGGTAATTGCAGGATCTTTTCATTTGATATGATACTCCCAATAATTTTTGCTTCATATTTCAACACATGAAACTTAAAGAATTATAAATTCTTCTATAATGAAGAGATGTTATCTCTAATTAGCATTAAGAAATACATAGTAATGAAGGATCATTTTAATTATATATAATGGTATTACTGCACTTAACACATTATTTTCCAGCATCTCTTTCTTTTACTTGTATTTGCCTCAAGGTAAGAGCAGAAAACTTGAAAAAGGAAAAGGAAATGCTTAAATTGTCAGAAGTCCGTCTTTCTCAGCAAAGAGAGTCTTTATTAGCTGAACAAAGAGGACAAAACTTGCTGCTGACTAATCTTCAGACAATTCAGGTAACCAGATAAAAACAAAAACACCTATAGAAAAAAATTTTCAAAGTTAAATTTAAATAGTTTAAAGTAAATGTAAAAGTAAAGTAGTAATGTATCCTCATGGGCTCTTAATTTAGAAAATTTTTCTGTCACTTTTATCACATTATGATGATAATTGCATTTTGAGGTTTATTAGGACATGTCAATATTCTAAATAAAACCTTGAAACAGAACTGATTGAAACTGTGCAGTTGGCCGTTTTCATCCTCATATATATTTACAGAGTCCTGTGTAGTTTGTTTTTAAGATTAAATTTTTGGTTTTTAATTTTTCTTTTAAAACTTTAGGAAATCTGAATGACTATTGTCATATGTTTGTATTTTTGCTTTATTAAACAGATACTTTAATATGAAAAATGCTTAAAGACGTTCTTGGTTATAGACTTTAACTCATGTTGAAGTGGATTGTAATCCTGTAATTTTCTGTAGCCTTTGATTTTCTTTGTGTTGCTTTTTTTTTCCACTTTTTTCTTAAGCATAACCAAAAATCTTTTTTTACTATAGGGAATATTAGAGCGATCTGAAACAGAAACCAAGCAAAGACTTAGTAGCCAGATAGAAAAATTGGAACATGAGATATCACATCTAAAGAAGAAGCTGGAGAATGAGGTGGAACAAAGGCATACGCTTACTAGAAATCTAGATGTGAGTCTATTAGTATTATGAATTTCTGTAAATCATTTATTTCCAGAAATGAAGCTGGTATATAGGTACACTGCCATCTCCTGCTGAAGCATGGTTTGAAGAGACTTCTTTCAAGCTGTTAAGTTTCTCTTGCCTCTTTGTATGCCTGGTAATTTTTTTTTTTTTTAAGATTTTATTTATTTAGTCATGAGAGACACCGAGGGAGAGAGAGGCGGAGACACAGGCAGAGGGAGAAGCAGGTTCCATGCAGGGAGCCCGATGTGGGACTCGATACCAGGACCCTAGATCACATCCTGGGCCAAAGGCAGGCACTAAACCTCTGAGCCACCCAGGGTTCCCCGTGCCTAGTAATTTTTGATTGGGTGCCATACATTGTGAGTTTTATCCCTCTTAGGTGCTAGATATTTTTATATTCATATAAATCTTCGGTTTTGTTCTGGGATGCAATAATTGAAAATAGTTGATTCTCTTGAGTGTTCCTTTTTATGATTTGTTAGGCAGGCCCAAAGCAATGCTCAGTCTGTAACTAATTATCTCTCACTACTAAGATGAGGCCATTCTGAATAGTAGTCCCAGTGTCCAATGAATTCAGGGTTTTCAGTCTGGCTGCTATAACAGGCATTATTCCTGACTGTCTATGAGCACCAGACACTCTTCACTCCAGTCTCTTTGGAGGATTTTTCACCTTGTCTGGGGGTAATTCCACATGTATGCACTGATGACTATTTTGCTAAATGTACAGCAGGGATCCTTTGCAAATCTCCAGGGTACTCTATCAGTGCAACTCTCTGTCCTAGGAATTCAAGTTAATTTATTCTTCCTATACTCTCAGTTACATGTTCTCAGTTCAAGGAGTCAGCTGGCCTCTGTCTTATATCCCTTTTTCAAAGCCTAGACCCTCCTAAGTCAGGAAGCTAGGGAACTAATAGGGGTTGCTGCTTTGTTTCCTGTCTCAGGTAGCACAGTTATTTTTTTCAGTTATTTCAGATCTGGTTTCTGCTACTTTATCTGGGGCCAGAATTTAAAGTATTACAAAAAGATAGTGTGAATTTCTAGTTATTTATGAACCTGTAGTGTTTGCAGGATTAATGTATCTTTCTTTTTAGGTTCAACTTTTGGATACAAAGAGACAGCTGGATACTGAGACAAATCTTCATCTTAACACAAAAGAACTATTAAAAAATGCTCAAAAGGAAATTGCTACATTGAAACAGCACCTCAGTAATATGGAAGTCCAGCTTGCTTCTCAGTCCTCACAGAGAACTGGTAAAGGTAAATAAATAAGTAGACTGATAGTAAAGTACTTTTTGCTTCTTTTTTAAAGAGTATTTATTTGAGAGAGAGCACAAGCAGAGGGAGAGAAAGTAACCAGCCTCCTGCTGAGCAGGGAGCAGGACTCAAGGCTTGATCCCAAGACACTGAGATCCTGACCTGAGCCAAAGGCAGATGCTTAACCAAGTGAACCACCGAAGTGCCCCAGTAAAATACTTTTTTAGGCTTATAACATATCTTGTAAATAATTGCTTATTCTTTCTGGATAATGGCAAAAGAGAAAAAAACACTTTTCATATAGTAAAGCTTAGTTTTAGGCTTAAATTAATAAATTTACAGACTCAGAAGATTTGGAATAGTTCTGCATGGCACCTGACCAAGATATGCTCTGTAGTTTTCCAGTGATTGAAATTATTTATTGATACTTTAAAAATGTATCCTTTGAGGGGGGGTAATACTTGAATTTTCAACTCTAACTTGTTAAAACTGTAATAAGGCCCTCTTACAGAAATAATTGATTTGTTTGGTCTCTTTTAGAGTAGTATTTATAATCATTGTTCATAGCCTTAGGTAAAAGACTTGTTTCATTAGATTTTGCTTCTCTTCATGAATACACCATTTCAAATGCAAAGCCTTCAGTCCAGATAATCTTAAAAAAACATAATATAGGGGATCCCTGGGTGACTCAGCAGTTAAGCGCTTGCCTTCGGCCCAGGGCATGAAATTGGAGTCCTGGGATCGAGTCCCACATCAGGCTCCCTGCATGGAGCCTGCTTCTCCCTCTGCCTGTGTCTCTGCCTCTTTCTCTGTCTCATGAATAGATAAAATCTTTAAAAAATAATAATAATATAATCTTAATATGTATGTGTGTACATATATGTGTGTTATATATATGACATATAAATGTATAGTGGATATGTAATTTTCCAGTAGTCCATAGTCCTTTCTTATTGATATATGATAAGAAAACATCATTTTCAATCTTCAATTTCTTCCTTTCCCATGGATTTTAGAATGAAAATTGAATGATAAAAGATTTAGTGTTTATAAAAAATGTTTAAATAAGAACCTGGTAGTATTTTCAAGTAGCTCCTTCAATTTAGTACAAATATTTAGTGTTCTTCTCTTTTAAATATCTTTGTAATATTTGTAATAGCACATTTCAGATATTCAGTTTTTTTAAATAAGAAATAACAATATCCTGGCAAAGTACCTGTTTGTATTTTAGTACTTAGCATGGGTTGAAATACACTTTTTAGAAAAGTATTTCTCCATTTGAGTCTTAATCCTAATTTCATGAACTCTTAGCAGTTATCTCTAAGGTCATTTAAAATGTTAATTTTAAGAAAGCTCTTAAATCTTTTAGGTCAGCCTAGCAACAAAGAAGATGTGGATGATCTTCTGAGTCAGCTACGGCAGGCAGAAGAGCAGGTGAATGATTTGAAGGAGAGACTCAAAACAAGTACTAGTAATGTGGAACAGTATCGAGCAATGGTTACTAGCTTAGAAGAATCTCTTAACAAAGAAAAACAGGTATATACAATTTTAAATTCCATTTGAATGCAATTAATGTTTTTGTTTTTGTTTTCTTTTGTTTTTTTAATTAGGAGCTTGTTGTAAGCACTGTAGTAAATGTGAGTTTGGAGGATATCATTGTATTTGCCTCTTGCACCTTAAAAGTTATTAAGTCTGATAAGCCAGATAAAACAAAACCCACAAAATTTGTAAAACAAAGGAGGGTATAATTGCTATAAGAAATGTACATATCAAATATTAGAGTGAATGGAAGGAAGTGAGGTTGGTTGTTTCCTGCGTGACTTTACAAGAAAGATGGTATTTGTTCACCGCCTTGAAAGAAAGTATTATTTGGGTAGTCAAAGGTAGAAGGCTATTCCATATACTAGGGACCCTCAGCCAAGTAGAAAGACTTCAGGTAATAACAGTTTGGCTAGTAAATTGACTTTGTAAAGTGAAATAATGAGGAATAGAATTATAAATGTACCAAGAACCAAATGTGAAAGGTTTTGAATGTCATATTAAATTATATTCTGTAAGATTTAGAGCTTTTGATTTTTTCCAACATGTCATCATCAGAATTTGTCTCAATTAGATTAATGTAGTTGATTGGAGGATACAGTTTGTTTTAGTGTCTATAGCAATAGTCTAGGACCAGCCATAGTTTTAAAAGCTCCTTTTGTGGTTGGCGTCATGGAAATCAAGATATGTGGGGCAAAGACCTTTTGATGGTAGAATGGACAGATTTGGTGACAAGAGAAATGGGGAACTGGAAATTTCACTTCAAAAAAGAAAAATGGCCAGTAGCCACGTTAAGAGGTAGTATGAGGTTTTAAATGTTGTTTTAAAACTCTGTGATCAGCATTGATGGATTTTTTTTTTTTTTTTTTTTTTTTTTAAATTTATGATAGTCACAGAGAGAGAGAGAGAGAGAGAGGCAGAGACACAGGCAGAGGGAGAAGCAGGCTCCATGCACTGGGAGCCTGATGTGGGATTCGATCCCGGGTCTCCAGGATCGCGCCCTGGGCCAAAGGCAGGCGCCAAACCACTGCGCCACCCAGGGATCCCTGATGGATTTTTTTTTTAATACAAGGCAAACATTAATTTTAGTACTTTTCAAATTTAACGTAGATGTAGGGAAACTATAATTTTAAGTGTGTATAATTTTTTTATCTTGTTATTTGGATGATGGTAAAGGTGACAGAAGAAGTACGTAAGAATATTGAAGTTCGTTTAAAAGAGTCTGCTGAGTTTCAGACACAGTTGGAAAAGAAGCTAATGGAAGTGGAGAAAGAAAAACAGGAACTTCAGGATGACAAGAGAAAAGCCATAGAGAGTATGGAACATCAGGTAAATTAGATTATTAACCATGTCAGTCGTTTATGTGTGTAAGGATTTCAATAGCACATCAGTTACCACCCAGTACATCTCATGAGATACTGATGAACACATATTTAACAGTAGTTTTATGTGTTACTCTGTTCTTTAGGCCTGTACATGTTTTCTTTTGAGTTATTTTAGACCACTTTATGGGTAGATACCAGTGCTGCTTTTTGGAAGCCTTTGCCTGTGCATTGACTGCTATTTTAGTGAATATAGACCTGCAAAATTTGTGCAGATAATGACATCAAGTTATCTTTTATTTTTTTTTTATTTATTTTTTTTTTTTTAAATTTTATTTATTTATGATAGTCATACAGAGAGAGAGAGAGGCAGAGACACAGGCAGAGAGAGAAGCAGGCTCCATGCACCGGGAGCCTGATGTGGGATTCGATCCCGGGTCTCCAGGATCGCGCCCTGGGCCAAAGGCAGGCGCCAAACCGCTGCGCCACCCAGGGATCCCCTCAAGTTATCTTTTAAATGTATAAGAAATCCCTCTGGACTAGTTGGCTTTATAAAATCTATCTTTACCATAAAGTAAGTTTACAGTTAACTCTGGTTTTAATGTTATTCTTTTGATTTAGTTGTCTGAGTTAAAGAAAACACTTAATAGTGTTCAGAATGAAGTACAAGAAGCTCTTCAGAGAGCAAGCACAGCTTTGAGTAATGAACAGCAAGCCAGACGTGACTGTCAGGAACAAGTAAGTGTTGATCTTGTAGCCAATTACTGAGAAATGAAATTTGATCCTAGGGAACAGTTCTTGGAGTATATTAATACCTACCGGAGACTGGTGAACCTTACAGAAATGCAATGTTATTTACACTGTTGTGGACTTGGACTAAGATCAGCTGAAAAGTATATGTGAATGCTTGAAGTAACTAGTGCAATAATCATTAACAAATCAATCTTCACAAATAGGGGGAAAAAAATTCAAATGAGAACTAAACTGAAATAGAATGGGAAAGAAATATATGTAAGGAGTTTACTAACTTCTCATTTTAACCTTAGTGGTCTATGAATAACCATTCGTTTCATGACAATTCAGTATTGCTTACATGTACGTGGTATGTATATGCACGAAGATTACTTTAAAAATGGAACACAGAAAAAAATAGAACATAGGGCAAAGTACTTCAAAGATAATAAGACAAAAATGAATTATCCTTGTCTTATTGCCAAACATAATAACATTGGAAATTAAAGTGAAAAAATGTATCTGTAATTCAATATTATAAATTATTCTCATTTCCCTTGTTCACTTTAGGTTTGTGTTGCTGTCAACATGTGTGCACATGTATTTTTACTAATCTGATTTATACTTAGCCTTTATTTCATAAAGCTTGCTCCAAATTGCTACATAGTCCTCATAAGTTTCATTTTGAACAGTTCTTTAATATTTCTTCTTTGTTTTGGGGGTATGGGTTATTGTTTTTCTCCTGTTTTGTTTAAATTCCAGTTAATATACAATATAATATTTTCAGGTGTAGAATTTAATGATTCATCACTTACATACAACACCCAGTGCTCCTCATATAAATGCCCTCCTTCATCCCCATTAGCTATTTAACCTATATCCCTGCACACCTCACTCTCCAGTAAACCTCAGTTTGTTCTCTATAGTTAAGAATCTGTTTCTTGGTTTGCCTTTTTCCTTCCATGTTCATTTGTTTTGTTTCTTAAATTCTACATGAGTGAAATCATATGGTATTTGTCTTTCTCTGACTGACTTGTTTCACTTAGGATACTTTCTAGTTCCACCCACATCATTGCAAATAGCAAGATTTCATTCTTTTTTATGGCCGAATAATATTCCTGCCTGTGTGTGTGTAACATATATTTATATCTCCCCAACACCTTCATCATCAGTCAGTGGACATTTGGGCTCTTTCCATAATTTGGGTATTATTGATAATATTGCTACAAACATTTGGGTGCATGTGTCCCTTTGAGTCAGTATTTTTGTATCCTTGGATAAATACCTAGTAGTGCAATTGCTAGATCTTAGAGTAGTTCTGTTTTTAACTTTTGAGTAACCTCCATACTGTTTTCCGGAGTGGCTGCACCAGCTTACATTCCCACCAACAGTGTAATAGGATTCCTCTTTCTCCACATCTTGTTTCTTTTATTGTTAATTTAGCCATTCTGACAGGTGTGAGGTGGTATCTTCATTGTAGTTTTGATTTATATTTCCCTGATAATGAGTGATGTTGAGAATCTTTTCATGTGTCTGTTAGCCATCTGTTTGTCTTCTTTGGAAAAATGTCTATTTGGTATATCATAAGCCCATTTTTACCTGGATTATTTGTTTTTGGGGTGTTGAGTTTTATAAATTCTTATATATTTTGGATATATAACCTTTATCAGATATACCTTTCGCAAATATCTTCTTCCATTGCATAGGTTGCCCTTTAGTTTTATTGTTTCTTTTGCTGTGCAGAGGCTTTTTATTTTGATGAAGTCCCAAAAGTTTATTTTTGCTTTTGTTTCCATTGCCTCAGGAGACGTATATAGTAAGAAGTTGCTACCACCAGTTCAAAAAAAGGTTACCGCCTGTATTCTCCTCTAGGATTTTGATGGTTTCCTGTCTTACATTTAGGTCTTTAATCCATTTTGAGTTTATTTTTGTGTATGGATGGTATAAGAAGGTGGTCCAGTTCATTATCCTGCATGTTGCTGTCCACTTTTCACAATACCATTTGTTGAAGACATTTTTTTTCCATATGATATTCTTTCCTGCTTTGTCAAAGATTAATTGACCATATAGTTGTTCATTCCTGGGTTCTCTACTGTATTCCATTTATCTATGTCCCTTTTTGTGCCAGTATCCTACTGTCTTCCTAATACAGCTTTGTAAGACAAAAAACAACTTTGTAGTATAGCTTGAAATCAGGAATTGTGATGCCTCCAGCTTTGCTTTTCTATTTTGAGATTGCTGTGGCTACTCAGGATCTTTTGTGGTTCCATACAAACTCGGGGATTGGTTGTTCTAGCTCTGAAAACTGATGATGGTATTTATATGATAGTGGTTGCATTAATGTGTAGATTGCTTTGGATAGACAATTTAACAATCTTTGTTCTTACAATCCATGAGTGTGAAATGTCTTCCCATTTCTTTGTGTCATCTTTAATTTCTTTCATCAGCATTGTATAGTTTTCAGAGTGCAGATCTTTTACCTCTTTGGTTAGGTTTATTCCTAGGTGTCTTAGGTTTTTGGTACAATTGTAAATGAGATTGATTCTTTGATTTCTCTTTCTGTTGCTTCATTATTGGTCTATAAAAATGCAACAGGTATCCATACGTTGATTTTGTATCCTGTGACTTTACCGAATTCGTGTATCAGTTCTAGCAATTTTTTGATTGAGTCTTTTGGATTTTCTGTATAAAGTATCCATGTCACCTACAAAGAGTGAGAGTTTGACTTCTTCCTTTCCTTTTTGGATGCCTTTTCTTTTTGTTGTCTGATTGCTGAAGCTAGGACTTCCAGTACTATGTAAATAACTAGTGAGAGTAGACATCCTTGTCTTGTTCCTGATCATAGAGGAAAAGCTCTCAGTTTTTCCCCATTGAGAATGATTTTAGCTTTGGGCTTTTTGTATATGACCATATTGTGTTGAGGTTTGTTTCCTCTATCCCTGCTTTGCTGAGGGTTTTTATGAATGGATGTACATCGTCAAACACTTTTCTACATCTATTAAGAGGTTCGTGTGGTTCTTTCTTATCCTTTCTTATATTAACGTGGTGTATCCTGTGATTGATTATCAGATATTGAACTACCACTGCAGCCCAGGAATAAATCCTACTTAATGGTGGTGAATGATCTATTTAATGAACTGTTGGATTCAATTTGCTAGTATGTTGTTTAAAATTTTTGCATACATGTTCATCAGTGGTTTTGGCCTGTAATTCTCCTTTTTAGTGGGGTCTTTGTATGGTTTTGGAATCAGGGTAATACTGGCCTCATAGCATGAGTTTGGATGTTTTTCTTCCATTTCTTTTTTTGGGAGGGAACAGTTTGAGAAGGATATAGATATTACCTCCTGCTTTAAATGTTTGGTAGAATTCCCCTGGGAATTCATCTGGCCCTGGACTTTGTTGGGAGATTTTTGATTATTGATCCAATTTCTTTGGTGGTTATGAATCTGTTCAAGTTTTCTGTTTCTTCCTGTTTTCAGTATTGATAATTCATATGTTTCTAGGAATTTATCCATTTCTTCTTATTGCCCAATTTATTGGCACATAATTTTTCATAATATTCTCTTAGAGTTGTTTGTATTTCTGCAGTATTGATTGTGATCTTTCCTCTCTCATTAATGATTTTATTTCTTTGAGTCTCGTCTCTTTTTGATAAGTCCAGCTACGGGTTTATTAATTTAATTGATTTTTTTTTTTCCAGAAACCAGTTCCTGGTTTCATTGATCTATTCTACTGGGTTTTTTGTTTCTATATGATTTCTGCTCTAATCTTTATTATCTCCCTTCTTCTGCTGGCTCTTCACTTCATTTGTTGTTCTTTTTCTAGTTCCTTTAGGTGCAAGGTTAGGTTGTTTATCTGAGGTGTTTTGCCTGTATTGCTATGTACTTTCCTCTTAGAGCTGCTTTTGCTGCTTTCCAAAGGTTTTGGACTGTCATGTTTTCATTTTCATTTGTTTCCATGTATTTTTAAATTTCTTTAATTTCCTGGTTAACCCATTCATTCTGTAGTAGGATGTTCTTTAGCTTCCACGTATCTGTGATCTTTCCACATTTCTTCTTGTGGTTGACTTCAAGTTTCATAGTGTTGTGGTCAGAAAATATTCATGGTATGATCTCAGTGTTTTTGTACTTGTCAAGGCCTGACTTGTGACCTAGCATGTGATCTCTTCTGGAGAATGTCCCATGTGCACTCAAAAAGAATGTGTCTTCTTTTTGTTCTGACTATATCTGTTAAGTCCATCTGGTCCAGTGTGTCATTCAAAGCCATTGTTTCCTTATTAATTTTCTGCTTAGGTGATCTGTCCATTGATTTAAGTGGGGTGTTAAAGTTTCCCTACTGCTCTGCTATTATTATCAATGAGTTCCTTTATGTTACTAATTTTTTTATATATTTGAGTGCTCCCATGTTGGGGCCTTAAATATTTACAATTGTTAAGATTTTTTTTTGTTGGATAGTCCGTTTTATTATTATATAATGCCCTTCATCTCTTATGACAGTCTTTGTTTTAAACTCTATTTTATTTGATAGAAGAATTGCTATTCATTCTTTCTTTTGACTGCCATTTGCATGATAAATGTTTCTCTATCCCCTTCCTTTAATCTGCAGGTGTCTTTAGGTCTAAAATGAGTCTCTTGTAAGCAGCATATATTTCATTAAATAGATACAGCATAACTACTAATTATTCTCATGTTTTGGTATATTTAGATTGTCTTTTGTTATTATAAGTCATATAATATGCATCTTTTCAGAAAATACTGACTAGCCTAATGAGTTTTTAATCTTGTGTCAATGGGGGAATAATTTCTCACAGGCTAAAATAGCTGTGGAAGCTCAGAATAAGTATGAGAGAGAATTGATGCTACATGCTGCTGATGTTGAAGCTCTACAAGCTGCCAAGGAACAGGTTTCCAAAATGGCATCAGTCCGTCAGCATTTGGAAGAAACAACCCAGAAAGCAGAATCACAGTTATTGGAGTGTAAAGCATCTTGGGAGGAAAGAGAAAGAATGTTAAAGGTATTATTATACACTGTGATGGAATGTTCTGGAGAATTTAAAGGTTTGGGAGTTTTAAATGTACATTGGAAAGTCTGATATTATAATAGACTTTCGTTTACAGGATGAAGTTTCCAAGTGTATGTCTCGCTGTGAAGATCTAGAGAAACAAAACCGATTACTTCATGATCAGATTGAAAAATTAAGTGACAAGGTTGTTGCCTCTGTGAAGGAAGGTGTCCAAGGTCCCTTGAACGTATCTCTCAGTGAAGAAGGAAAATCTCAAGAACAAATTTTAGAAATTCTCAGGTAAATCCAATAAAGTTTTTTATGCTTCATTTCTTTGGTGTACCAACAAATGTGTAATGCAACCATAAATATGTAAATTAGGGAAGCTGTTTATAAAGTTTTCATCCCTTACAGGTCACTTTTGACATTTAGACGTGCTAAGTTAAAGAAATGACTAGGCTGAATCTGAGAGTAAGAACTCGAGTCAGTTCTTTGAAAAATTAAATGCGTTTTGGTTATTTTAAAGATACACATTTCTAAAGCCACTGTCAATAATTTTTAAAAGCCTCATTATGTATTAAATAAAACATTATGTAAAAATAGTTCATTAAAGTCACTGATTTTTGTCATCTTAAAAATTATCCAAGTTTTGAAATGTTATATTATTGATATTTTTTATTCAAATAAAATCTTACATATTCTTCTAGATTTATTCGAAGAGAAAAAGAAATTGCTGAAACCAGGTTTGAGGTGGCTCAGGTTGAGAGTCTGCGTTATCGACAAAGAGTTGAACTTTTAGAGAGAGAACTGCAGGAACTGCAGGATAGTCTAAATGCTGAAAGGGAGAAAGTCCAGGTATGTATCCTAAGCTTTAAGAAAGCAGTTGTTAAATCAAAAGAGCTCATTTCAGTTCTTATGACATAAAGTTTAATTTGAAATAAGTGATCTTCCTAAACTCATAAACTATTAAACATTATTTTAAGTGATAGAGTATAATGACAAAAGACTAGTGACAGTCAGACTGGCTGGTTTTAAATTCTGGCTTCATACCATTTAGATGTGTGTCTTGTGTATATTTCTCTGCTCTTAAATTTCCTCATCCAGAATATTAGGATGATAATAATAAGGATTAAGTGAGTTAAGGTACATGAAGCATTTAGAAACATGTCTGGTACATAGTTAATACTTAATAAATTTCAGTTGTCTTTATTATTATAGTTATCATATATATGTTTGAGTAGTTATTCTAAGATAAAATTGTAGATAGAAACTACTACAGAAAATAAGTATACATCCTCAGCAGAGGAGTAAAAAATAGTCAAAACTATCAACCAGAAAAGGAAAAGAAGATGCTTTAGTGAATGGATAATCACAGCACACATTCAACTCCTTAGCCCACACCACCACCCAAAAGCTTATAATTGCATGCCCGTATTATGAGGATATGCAGTAACATAACTTCACATCTGGAAGGAAACAAATTAAGACTTTGAATCATTTATCTTTTAACTGATAGGTAGTTGGAATGGCTGCTAGAGAAAAAAATCATTGAACCCCCAGGGAAAGTAAATAGGTTTATGAATGTATGTTTTCATACAAAAATGCAAAGTTTCAGAATTACATCTTGAGAGGACAGTCCAAATCAAACATCTCATCATGGAGATAAACAGACCCTCCAGTTCAGTGGCATTAACATTTGGAGGAAAAAGCAGAATCATAGTTTTTAAAAGGATTACATAGTCTCTCTGTTCCTTCAGGTAAATCATACTAGAAAATGCCCAACAGACAAAGTCAGAGGGGAAAACAGCTCCTACATACAGTCGGCAGAGGCAAGAAATAACACACATATCAAAAATAATACCCAAACAAGGGGCATCTGGGTGGTTCAGTTGGTTAAGCAACTAACTCTTGATTTCAGCTCGGGTCATGATCTCAGGATACTGGGATGGAGCCCCGAATCATCCTCACTGCTCAGCAGGGAGTCTGCTCTTCTCTCTCTCCCACTCTTTCTGCCTCTCTCCTCTGCTTGCACGCTCTCTCTCCCTCTCCGTAAAAATAAATAATCTTAAAAAAATGCTTAAGCATGGTGAGTGCTCAAGCATGGCAATTCTGAGCCAACACACACCTTTTTTTGTTACATTAAAAGCAGGCATTAGTCTGACAGTAAAAAGGCTGCTTATGCAATTCTGTAATGTTAAACTTTACTTACAGAGTGTTAGATCCTTAGAACTAAAGTTCTTTTTTTTTTTTTTTTTAAAGATTTTATTTATTTATTCTTGAGAGATAGAAGGAGAGACAGAGCCAAAGACACAGGCAGAGACAGAGCCAGAGACACAGGCAGAGGGAGAAGCAGGCTCCATGCCCTGGGAGCCTGACGTGGGATTCGATCCCGGGTCTCCAGGATCGCGCCCTGGGCCAAAGGCAGGCGCCAAACCGCTGCGCCACCCAGGGATCCCCAGAACTAAAGTTCTAAGGAACAAGGTGCCCCCTGAGAAAAAGATTAATAGAAACATTGATTGCTTTTCAGACTTGATAGTTGCTGCTTTAAAAGGTGGCTTAACCATAAATTAAAAAGAAATTTAAAAAAAGAAATTAAAAAGAATAAAAATCTAGAACACATTAAATTGCTTTCATTTTATTTATTTTTTTTTTATTTTTTTTTATTTATTTATTTATTTTATTTATTTATGATAGTCACAGAAAGAGAGAGAGAGAGGCAGAGACACAGGCAGAGGGAGAAGCAGGCTCCATGCACCGGGAGCCTGATGTGGGATTCGATCCCGGGTCTCCAGGATCGCGCCCTGGGCCAAAGGAAGGCGCCAAACCGCTGCGCCACCCAGGGATCCCTGCTTTCATTTTAGTATGCATCCTCATCCCAGCCTTTTCTACTCCTGAACAGAAAAGTGGAAAAGGGCAGCAATTTGTCAAGAAATCAAGCCCACAGATTTTAGGGATCTCCTGTGCACACTGAGTTCTTTCTTAATCTCTGTTGAGGACCATGAGAAGCAGCAGCACCAAAACCGAGTATGCACCAAATCCAAGGTTCTTTTTGTTCTTCCAGTTATCACATTCCAAACTAAGCCCAAATGGATTGCAAGGATGACCAAATGTGAACCCAGTTAAAAATTTGTTAAATTTATAAAAGCAAAAGCAGTTACAGGAAAAGAAAAACAGTTCATCCCAAGGGATCATGTGTTTACGTTGTCTTCTGTGGCATTGAGAACTGGCCAGTCTTGAGTACCTCTGGTTACTGTTCTTTTCACTGTATCAGAATCTGAGCTAAAAAATGTCATCACCTGATGATGGCAGCAGAGGGTGGCAGGGCTAAGAACCCAATATTCATCCCCACGCTGGTTGAGAGTGAGTAAATGTGGTTCTAAAACTAAACGAGAGAAGTCAGAGACTTTCCAACCTTACCTGATGGCTTCTGGCCAAAGCAAGGAAGTGTCATGGAAAGTGTGGAGTGGTGGGGGTGCACAAAGGCACTTGAGGAGGAGGAAAGAAAAAGCAGCATCCCTCAGTTAAGGTAGGGGAGGAGATACAGGGAAAGCCCTGAATTCCTCACTAAAGGCCAGTTTCAAAGGGGCGAAAGGGGGTTACAATTTGTGCTTCAGCCAAGGGTGCTCATGGGAAATGAAGAAAAGTCTTGGGGAGTGTGGGGGAGAGGTGGGCAACATTTAAGACTTAAAAAAAGAAACCGGGTTACATCTGGAACATCCCCGCACATCCAGCAGTAGGCCCACAGTCTGTGACCTGAAACCTTCACACCTATTATAGCAAGCTACCCCAAGTTGGAGGGCTGTTGCAGGGAGAGAGACAGGCAGGGGAGCAAGGGAAGGAAGAGAGGACAAGGCAGAGACCCAAGCCATGTAATCAGCAGCAAGGAGATTGTGCAGTGTGCCTTCTCACAGTTGAGTTAGATGTGCCCCACCGGTTGTGATGGGAATCAATTTGAATATACTTTCATGAGGGTCCTGGGTAGCTCAGTCAAGTGTCTGCCTTTGGTTTAGGTCATGATGCAAGAGTCCTAGGATCAAGCCCTGAAATGGGCCCCCTGCTTAGTGGGAAGTCTGCTCTGCCTCTCCCTCAGCACTTCCCTTCACTCATGCTCTCTCTCACAAGTAAATAAACAATTAAAAAAAAAAATAAGTAAATATACTTTCTTGATCCCAGAAATTCAACTATGTGGACAGTGGTTATACTTGACGGGATGATTTGTTATAGCATAGCATATATCTCCAATGGACAAAAAGTTAGTATCATTTACAGTAGCTTAAGATAGATTGCCTTTGAATGGAAGCTTCCTTTCCAGTACTTTGTGGTTTATAAGACATATCTAGAAAATTTATTACTATGGGAAATGAAGCCTGCTTAAATCAAATGGGGAGGGGCTGTCATTTCTCTTTTTGCATCATTGCTGTAACATTGTCCTTGGTCTGAGTCATAGATTTAAAAATTGTGAGGGAATGAAGTAACGTTTAAAAGATGGATGATTAGGGATCCCTGGGTGGCGCAGTGGTTTGGCGCCTGCCTTTGGCCCAGGGCGCGATCCTGGAGACCCGGGATCGAATCCCACGTCGGGCTTCTGGTGCATGGAGCCTGCTTCTCCCTCTGCCTGTGTTTCTGCCTCTCTCTATCTCTCTGTGACTATCATAAATAAGTAAAAATTAAAAAAAAAAATTAAAAAAAAAAAAGATGGATGATTATACCCATTGAGAACAGAAAAGAAGTTCCTCACAACTGAGCATTATTCAGTAAAATTGTTAACAACCAAACTGATGAAAGAACTAAATGAAATGAAGAATGTGTGAACAAGCAGATGGAGCTGAGGACAAAATAACATCATTTAAAAACCCTTAATAAACTCAGTATACCAAGAAAAAGGAGAAAGATTAATAGAGATCTGAATTGATGTTTTTTACCCAGTGTTAGTACTGATTACTAGTGGAATTTATAGTCTTTTTGCTTTCATCTCTAATTTCTTGCATTTGTTTAAACTCTTTGTAGTTAGTCTGCATCGTAGAAAAAGAAACATGTAAAACTTTCAAACATTTCCATTTTGAAAGCTGACATTGAAATCCTTTTTACTTTTTGTAGGGAAGATTAGAACTAGTAGGAAAAGATAGGTCTTCACCTACTGTTGGGTATTGGTGTACACATGTGTTTGAAATCTTTAGGTAACTGCAAAAACGATGGCCCAGCATGAAGAACTGATGAAGAAAACCGAAACAATGAATGTGGTGATGGAGACCAATAAGATGCTAAGAGAAGAGAAAGAGAGGCTAGAACAGGATCTACAGCAAATGCAAGCAAAGGTTTGGAACTTACTAATCAAGATAGAGACATGTCATTTTTAATAATATTAGAATTTTTATATCAGATATTTAAAAAATACTGCCACTATTTTTAGGTAAGAAAACTGGAGTTAGATATTTTACCCTTACAAGAAGCAAATGCTGAGCTGAGTGAGAAAAGCGGTATGTTGCAAGCAGAGAAGAAGTTACTAGAAGAAGATGTCAAACGTTGGAAAGCACGAAACCAGGTAAATCCAATTGAAAACGGAAACGATTTTAAAAATCAAAGGGCAACATTTAAGAGATTAAAAAATATTTGATATATTTTTTTAAGAAATGGCTAGTCTATTTCCTTAAATTCCACATTTGTGCTTTTCCTTTATCTCAAATATTTTTGTACATGATAAAATGGATTTGTCTAGTGTATTGAAGCACTTTTAAAAAGACTTGTTCACTTGAAAATTTTAGGGAAGATAAAACCATGTAACATGGTTAGAAACTCGAGTTCTAGATTTAAACAAAAGGTTGGAAATCTGCCTTGCCAGATATTAGTTGTTTAATTTCTGAGAGTTTCTTAATCTTTCTGAGCCTATTTTTCTCATTTGTAAAAATGAAGACATAATACCAGTTTTCATTTTACAAAAAATTTAATAAATGTAAACCAGTTTGCCCAACACCTCACACCTAGAAAATGGTCTAGAACGGTAACTGTTACTATCTGTATAAGATTGTCAAACTTTAGAGCCCATTTATTCCTGTTTTTGTTGCACAAGCCATCTGAAAAATCAAGAAAGGAAGGTCGTCTTCCCAAATGTAGATGTATTTTTAAAATTTTGCTGCTGTCTTTCCTGGCTAATGGAATCAGTTACATTTAGCATTATTTTCATATTTTTGTTTCAATTGTAATGATTTAAAGATATAGACGCTTTTTTCTTGTAAATGTCACTTTAATGAAAGTAGATATTTAATATTAAAAGATTATAATTTCTTTGGATTCCTTTATTTTCCTTCTTTGTAACTATTGTGAAATACTTGTTTGCAATTATGAAAAATAATGCATAATGAGTGACATTTACTTTATTTCACTTTTCCATTTTGGCCAGGAGTTTTAGCTAAACAAATTAAAACTTCAGTCTTTGTAGTTTGGTGCTTGATCACCATGTGTATAAGACCACTTATGTAAATGTAATTACATATTGTTATGTTATTAGTACATTAGTTTTACAGCACATTAGTTTCATAAAGCCTATAAAACCATTTAATGCATTTTTTATTATTCTAGCATCTAGTAAGTCAACAGAAAGATCCAGATACAGAAGAATATCGGAAGCTCCTCTCTGAAAAGGAAGTGCATACTAAGCGTATTCAACAGTTGACTGAAGAAATTGGGAGACTTAAAGCTGAAATTGCAAGGTATATGGAAAGAAGCCTTAAACTGTGTATGAGTATATGAAAACTTAAGCAGGTTTATTTCTACTCTTTATATATCAACTCCCCAAAAGTTTCCTGAGTGTAGAAAGAATAAAACATGCTAGAGCCCTTACATTTGACTCTCTTTATTACTTTATGGAGCCAAACAAGCAGTAATTTAATCTTATGCCTTTATATATGATTATTACCTTTTTAAAAATCTTTGGCATGAGTCTAAAGCTAAATGTATTTTCTAAACAGTCAAAATAACTTTTGCAAGTAGGATTTTCTTTTGCTTAGCATGTATTTCTGAGTATTTTTAAAGTGTATATAATAAAGGAAGTTCTTAAATTAGAAATTTTTTTAAATGAGCTTATAGTGAACTATTGCCCTTTTAAAGTTAAAAAATTTAGGGGTGCTTGGGTGGCTCAGTTGGTTAAGCATCTGACTCTTGACTTTGGCTCAGGTCATGATCTTGGTGTCATGATCTTGGCGGTGAGATCCAGCCCCATGTTGGGCTCTGCACTCAGCCAGGAGTTTGCCTGAGAGTCTTCCTCTTCCTTTGCCCCTCCCCCTGCTCAGGGTCATGTGCCTAAGCGCTCTGTGGCTTTCAAATAAATAAATCTTTAAAAAATAAAGTTAGGAAATTTAATATTAACATTAATGTTTCTGGTTTACCTTTTTTTGTTTAAGTTTTAGTGTTGTTTTAACAATAAGATTGAAAAACTTGTATGTTGTATAAAGCTTGACAGCTTACAAATCTCTCATATATTCTCTCTCTCTTTTTTAAGTCTGGCATTTTAAGTAGGAGAGATAATACTTAATTTCAAAGATGAGGAAACTAAGATTCAGAAAGGTACCCAAGGTCACAGTTAGTAGTTGTTAAACCCATGCTCTTAATTAAGGTCACCTGATTTCAAATTTAGTTTATGATAAAGTACAGGGGTTGGCAGACTATCACTTTCGTGCCTGTTTTCGCACAGCCTGTAAACAAAGAAAAATGTTCTTATTTTTAATGTATTGTAAAAAAGGAAGAACATGTGACAGAGACTACATGTGGACTAATGTATTTATTCGACTCCCAATATGGTAGAAAGTATAAATTTTATTATCAGGCAGAAGTACTGCCTTAAGTACTGTGTACTAACATTTGATTACTGTGCAAAGTTGTACGTGTTACTTAACCACTTGTAGCTCAGGTTTTCTCTAAAATGGGCATATATGCCTTTGTAATAAGCAAATAAAATCTTTTCAAAAGACCACAGATTCATAATTTAAGGAATTATCTTTTGGAGTGTGTGTTTTAGGATTTTAAAATAAACATACAAAAAAAACATAGTAAAGCAAACGGTAATGTAAATTAAAGTATTTAAAATTTTTTAAGTAGTGTCATATATTTATCTTTTTCCCTTACCCCATTTTTTGTTTGTTTAGATCAAATGCATCATTGACCAACAACCAGAACTTAATCCAGAGTCTAAAGGAAGATTTAAATAAAGTAAGAACTGAAAAGGAAACCATTCAAAAGGACTTAGATGCCAAAATAATTGATATCCAAGAAAAAGTCAAAACTATTACTCAAGTCAAGAAGATTGGGCGTAGATACAAGACTCAATATGAGGAACTTAAAGCACAACAGGATAAGGTATGTTGAAACAATTTTCTGTCTCTCTCACACTCTACACATATGTATAATTTTTTGACGTACACGATATTGTTTTATGTACTTTATACACATATATAATGATTTTGAAAAGTCTTATTTCTTTATAATTTTTATTATTGGCCTTTAGGTTGTGAACATGAATGTAAGCTTATATTGATAATCTTTATTTGGCTTAAAATTAGTTCTTTAATATGCATCAAATTTCACTGTAAGTTCATAAAGAAATTTTAGTAAATGTTAGGTATTTTAGTTCAGTTTTCCAGTCTTAATATAGTCCCTTTTCAAACTTGTTCTTGTAACTCACTGCTGATTAAAACTGTGTATATCAAAAAATGATCGTTCTTTATAATTAATCAGGCTTTATAGTATTACGTGAGTAGTGTGCATTAACCACCTATCAAAAAGAATTTTTTAGTTCTTCTTACATTTCAAATCTGAATTCCCAAAAGTAAAAAAACTTGTATGTTGACTTACATATTTAGCACCTATTAGATTAGAAAATATAGTTTAAAAATCCAGAATTCTTCCCCGTTGATGATGACTGCTATTAACACTTTAGTATGCTTTTCCTAACATACGTGTAATGTGTTTTTCCAAAGAAATAAGATCGTTTGTATATTTTTTGTAACTTGCTTTTTCATCTCACTCATTACTATAAAAATTTCTGTATCAAACATTTGCAGTGCAGCATCATTTTGATTAGATGGCTAATATCCAGTTGTATGGAAAACACTAACTTATTTAACTAATTCCTTACTCTCAGATACTAGAGTTATTCCATAGAAAATTCATCTGTGAATAACCTTTAAGATAAATTTCTTTGCTTAGTTTTGGTTATTTCCTTAGATGAACTTTTAGAAGGGGAATTATTGAGTATAAATGTGAAAGTATATTATTATTATTATTACTGCTTGTCATTTTAGGTTATGGAGACCTCGGCTCAGTCTTCTGGAGACCACCAGGAACAGCATGTTTCAGTTCAAGAAATGCAGGAGCTCAAAGAAACCCTCAATCAAGCCGAAACAAAGGCCAAATCACTAGAGAGTCAAGTAGAAAATCTGCAGAAGGTATGAGTGTGAGAGAAGGGAAGAATGTATGTCCCTGATTCTTTGCTTATTAAATATCTGAAGAAATAGATGTTAAAACACTGGCACTTTGTCTTATCATATGGAAATATATTATCTTTGTTATGTATATTTATCTTTTATACCTGAATGACTTATGTATATAAATAGTATCCAGTCATCAAGTATCCACTATAATGGTGGCTTGACCACCATTTTACATTTATACTTCCATTTAATCTAATTATGCAAATTAATATATTTTAATTCTGTGCAACATACAGTTTATACTGATTTGCTTGAATTATATGGTGAATACTTTGCTTTCCTTTAAAAGACATTATCTGAAAAAGAGGCAGAAGCAAGAAATCTGCAGGAACAAACTGTGCAGCTTCAGTGTGAGCTTTCACGACTTCGTCAGGATCTTCAGGATAGAACCACACAAGAGGAGCAGCTCCGACAGCAGATAACTGAAAAGGAAGAAAAAACAAGAAAGGCCATAGTAGCAGCAAAATCAAAGATTGCACATTTAGCTGGTAAATTTCTGTATCTGCTGAAATTTGAACTTATAGTGAAAGTTGGTTATTTGATGCAGACTTAAAGTTCAGTGGGAAAGAACTAAGTGAATACTATAAAGTGATTTCTGTGCATGTGCTTTAAATGTGGGGCAAGGGGGTGTGCCTGGGTGGCTCAGTTGGTTGAGAGTCTGACTCTTGATTGCAGTTCAGGTCGTGATCTCAAGGTTGTAATTTCAAGCCCTGCATTGGGCTCCATGCCCAATATATACATAAGGCTTATTTAATTAGACATAAATTAGAGCAGCCTGAATTTTCAAATGATGAGACTGCCCCTCATCTATTTATGAATCTTTCCTGTTGGCTAGTAACAGGAAGTGCTATTGTCCTTCTGCTTTGTCATATAACTGTTAGTACCTTCTGTTGGTAATTCTTTGGGTCCACAGTGTGCTGTTCAGAGGCCTTCTGTAAACTTGTAGGTGGCACTGGATCTTATCAGCCCAGTGATTTTACTGTGCCTCACTTCTCTGAGGCCCTCCAGCCCAGGGCCCCTGCCCCTGCCCCAGTGTTCTAGACCTTACTGCACCTTGCTTGCTATTCTGCTTAGTGGGTAAATAAAATGCCCAGTCAGCTAAGCTTTATTGTAAGCAGTTTTTTTAATGGTCTGTAATACAGTGTTTCAGCAGCTATTTCATTTAAAAAAAAAGTTACCTAATTATTTTTAGTATGTGCTTTAGATTATATGAAATGAAAATTTGGCAGTTTATAATATTTTTATATTTTAATAATAAGATTGAAATACTAAAGGCTATGTAAAAGGACTTCAAATTGCAATTTATGGGGTATCCTTTATCTTTATGAGATCTTAGAGAAAGTTACATATTTTTATGTTGCAGTAAATATATTTTATGTTGGACTAATAAATATAGCTATGTTTAGAATCAGAATTAATTGTGGATGTTACAAGCTCAGAAATAGAATCTGCTAACAACCCTAGTATACCTATGAAATATGTAAATGTTCTTTACTTCCAGTGTTTGTAATATTAATAGAATCACATGGTTACTTCTTTAGGTGTAAAAGATCAGCTAACTAAAGAAAATGAGGAGCTTAAACAAAGGAATGGAGCCTTAGATCAGCAGAAAGATGAATTGGATGTTCGAATGACTGCTCTTAAGTCCCAGTATGAAGGTCGAATTAGTCGCTTGGAAAGAGAACTCCGAGAGCATCAAGAGAGACACCTTGAGCAGAGAGATGAGCCTCAAGAACCTACTAATAAGGTGATTAGCTAATTCTGTGTCAATAACAAATCATTTTGTCCTTGTGCATTTTACTTGAAGGTGTCTGGTGATTTAGAAGCCTTCATCAGTGAATTTTGGCTAAGCTAAATATACAGAGAGAATAGAAGCAAACTATTTTGATGGCATCGCTTAGTGAACTCTTACAGAATAGGCAAAATAATCCATAGTTTTCTTTTTATAGGTCCCAGAACAGCAGAGACAAATCACATTGAAAACAACTCCAGCTTCTGGTGAAAGAGGAATGTGAGTTTTAGTTCTTTCACAGTTTATCTTGCTTTTTTTTTTTTCTTTTAAAGCAGGCAAGATCTATGGGAAGAAGACAAATCTAAGTTATAAAAATGTGTACTAAAGAGTTGTTTGTGCAAAACTGCATCATGTAGTTGCCAGCCCTTTTTTCCAGAACTCTTGTTTTCAGCATACTTTCAGTCCTATCAGGTAGAGCTTTAGTGACAAAGATACCTTTCATCTTTTAGACTTCTGGAGGCTACTGATCTTCTCTGTGATGTTATGTGATAACAAATATAAGAAGCTAGGCTAAGATTTGAGTTCAGTGTTTAACAGTTGAATACATTCTACATTGTCAGAATGTTCCATTTACAGAGTATCTCCTGCATAGTTTTTAATGCTTGAATGTAAAACTAACTTTTTCAATAAGAGTTTTAAAATATTTAGTGAACAAAAAATACAGAATTATGCTCTATAATTTTTTATCTAAAAAGTACCGAAAGGAAAAATAGAATTAAGTAGGGTCTGAGTTCATATCTCAATTATAGTTGCTGAACACTTACTTGAGGAAACATATGGATGTTGCTTTTTTGGTTTTTTTTAAAGCTATATTGAGATCAGTTAACCCCACAATTCACCTAAAGTACAACTCAATGTGTTTATTTATTTTAATTCCAGTATAATTAAAATACAGTGTCATATTAGTTTCAGGTACAGTATAGTAGTTTAGCAATTCTGTGTTACTTGGTTGCTGATCACAAGTGCACACTTAATCCCCTTCACCTATTTCACACATACCCCCTCTCACCTCCCCTCTGGTAACCACCAGTGTGTTCTCTGTATTTAAGAGTCTGTATTTTGTTTGTCTCTTTTTTTTCCGTTTGTTTTGTTCCTTAAATTTCACATGTGAGTAAAATCATATGGTATTTATCTTTCTCTGACTACTTTTCTTACTCTCTAAATCCATCAGTGTTGTTGCAGATAGCAAGATTTTGGTCTTTTATGGCCGAGTAATATTCCATTGTGTATATATACCATATTTTCTTTTTTTTTTTTTTTAATTTCTTTAAGATTTTATTTATTCATGAGAGAGAGAGAGAGGCAGAGACATAGGCAGAGAGAGAAGCAGTCTCCATGCAGGAAGCCTGATGTGGGACTCAATCCCCCCGGACTCCAGGATCACGCCCTGAGCTGAAGGCAGACATTCAACTGCTGAGCCCCTCAGGCGTCTCTATACCATATTTTCTTTATCCATTCATCTATTGATGGACACTTGGCCTGCTTTCCATTCTTTGGCTAATGTCAGTAATGCTGCAGTAAATACAAGGATGCATAGATCTTTTCAAATCAGTGTTTTCATATTGTTTTTGTAAATACACAGTAGTGGGATAACTGGATCATATGTTAATTCCATTTTTAATTTTTTAAGGGCCCTCCATACTGTTTTCCATAGTGGCTGCACCAATTTACATCTCTACCAGCAGTGCACAAGGCTCCATTTTCTCCATATCCTTGTCAATACTTATTTTTTGTCTTTTTAGTACTAGCCCTCTGACTTGTATAAGGTGATATCTCATTATGGTTTTTTTCCATTTCCCTGGTAATTAGTGATGTTGAGCATTTTTTCATGTGTTTGTTGCCATCTGTATGTCTTTTTTTGGAGAAAAGTCTGTTCATGTCTTCTGCCTACTTTTTAATTGGATTCTTTGGGTTTTTGTTGTTGAATTGTGTGAATTCCTTTTTTTTTTTTTTTTTGGCATGAGTTCTTTATATAATTTGCATACTACTTATCAGATAAATCATTTACTAATATCTTCTGCCATTCAGTACATTGTCTTTTTGTTCTGTTGATCGTTTCCTTTGCTGTGTAGAAACTTTGTGTTTTGATATAGTCCCGATCGTTTATTTTTGCTTTTGTTTTCCTGGTCTCAGGAGACATAATCTAGAAAAATGTTGCTGTGACCAGTGTCAGAGAAATTACTGCCTGTGCTCTCTTCTAGGATATTTCTGGTTTCAGGTCTCATATTTAGATCTTTAATTCATTTTGAGTTTATTTTTTATGGTGTAAGAATGTGGTCCAGTTTCATTCTTTTGTATTTAGCTGTCCAGTTTTCCCAACACCATTTGCTAAAGAGACATTTCCCATATATACTTGCTCCCTTTGTTATAGATTAACTGACTATATAATTATGGGTTTATTTCTGGGCTCTCTATTTTGTTCCATTGATCTTATGTCTATTTGTGTGCTAGTATACTGTTTTGATTACTATGGTATATCTTGAAATCTGGGATCACAATACATCCAGTTTTGTTCTTTTTAAAGATTACAGATTGTGGTGCTTTTCTTTTTTTGGTAGAGTATATGTACTTTATAAGGCATATTTATAGTAATTTCTTATGAACCGTTATTCTTGCATTTTCCTCCTCTGTAAGTGCCAGCACATCAGATCCACCAACAGCCAATATCAAGCCAACTCCTGTTGTGTCTACTCCAAGTAAAGTGACAGCTGCAGCTATGGCTGGGAATAAGTCAACACCCAGAGCTAGTATCCGCCCAATGGTCACACCTGCAACTGTTACAAATCCTACTACTACCCCAACAGCTACAGTGATGCCCACTACACAAGTAGAATCACAGGAAGGTAAGTAAAATAGTAACAGATATGATTGGATTGACTGCTTAACTTAGATTTATTATGAGAAGATAGTAACTTCAAGGATAAATGAGACTTCCACTAAGCTAAAGTCAACATACAGTAAAGGTGGGTAGTTAATATTTTCAAGGGTATGCCTCTTAGAATACTCATTAATGCAGCGAATTTCCTCCCTCCTCCCATCCCTTCCTTTCTGCTTTGTTTTGTTTTTAAGCTGAAGGAGGGGGAAAAATAGCGCACCTTTAAATATATAGCATGTTTTTCTAAGGCCAACATTTTTACTTCTCCTGGCTAAGGAAGATATGAAATCTACCTTGGAGAACCATACTAAATGACTGGTTCAACCCAGACCCCACTTTTTCACTGAAACTGTCTCACTTTTTCATTACTTTTTCCACTTTGTTCCCCTGGGTAGTTTCTTACTCAGTACTGATGCTTAATAAAAATTTATAATTTATCTTTGAGCTTCTTTGATTCATTTATCTTATTTGGTTGTAATTTAAATAAAATCATAAGTACAAAGAGTTTTAGATACTTATTTAGCTATTTATCTAATTTAGATTAATTAAATAAGCTAATTGGTTATTTAATTACCTAAAAATTAGATATTTAATTAGTCAAGTAATAATTTAATTACAGTTTATTTAATTACACCTATACACTACTGTATCAGTCACACAGGTAACACAAAAATACATAATACATTACCCACGCTATTTTTGCTTAGTGAGTGGTGAGAGGTATGTATACAAATCACTATGCAAAATGTTACCTATAACACAGTAGGGAGGGAAAAATCTAGCTTTGCTAAGAATAGAAGACTTAATATATTAAATATTATTTTTCAGCTATGCAATCAGAAGGGCCTGTGGAACATGTTCCAGTTTTTGGAAGCACAAGTGGTTCTGTCCGTTCTACTAGTCCTAATGTCCAGCCTTCTATCCCTCAACCCATTTTAACTGTTCAGCAACAGACACAGGCTACAGCTTTTGTGCAGCCCACCCAACAGAGTCATCCTCAGATTGAGCCTGCAAATCAAGAGCTATCCCCCAACATAGTAGAAGTTGTACAGAGTTCACCAGTTGAGCGTCCTTCTACTTCCACAGCAGTATTTGGCACTGGTAATCTGGAATTTATTTTAAATTGTGGATTTTTATTTTTTGGTAAGCTTAATTTTAAGATGAAGTTAGAGTAGACCTGTGCATTTGTAGTTCATTGGATATAAAATACACCTCTTGAGTATTTGTACATACTTGTTTTCTAACCAGTATTAGAAAGGATGAATAAATTCCTAACACTTAGTTTCATGTTTACTACTAGATCACTTGTTTTTGTCATTCACATCTTTCTTTCCTTCCAGTTATTTTGACTGATTTTAAAAGTGATACAACTCCATAACATTTTACATCATTTAATTCAGGTCCTGAGAAAAAAGACATGTAAGAGAAGACCATATAAGGATTTTCAAAAAAAAAATAATAATAAGGATTTTCAAATCTAAACATACAATATAAATTTTTTTATCCTAGGAGTCCCAGGTTTTATAACTATAGAAGGCCTTAGGTAAACTTTGCAATTGTATATCAGTACACAGTGAATCGAATGCATTGCTATAAAAGTCAATGGGGTTTATTAACCACAGATAAGATTGATAGTATAAGACCATTAATTCAAAGCACAGGTTGCTCTTTGTTTACATAGATTAGCAGGAATAAATTATGTTGAATTGTTAATTAAGTGTTCACTATGTCATTCTTTAGTTAAATGGCCAAAATACAAAATGGACAAAAAATTAACTTTGTCTCAATGAGTTTATCAACTTCTGATTCGAAATTTAAATTATGTCATTTCAAAGTGTCAGCTACCCCAAGTTCTTCTTTGCCTAAACGGACACGTGAAGAGGAAGAGGATAGCACCATAGAAGCATCAGACCAGGTCTCTGATGATACAGTGGAAATGCCTCTTCCAAAGAAGTTGAAAAGTGTTACCCCTGTAGGAACTGAGGTAAGATATTCTTTCAGTTACAACATTATTAGGTGAATGGACCTGTTGGGGCCAGAACCCATTACCTAGAAAACTCTTATTGAACTTAGTACAAAGTTTCATCTTACAGTTCAGATACTGTTGCTGTTGCCAACTTATTTTTCTGGGTCTTATTATATCTTTAATTGAATTATTTCTCATTTCAATTAAAAAACATATAGGGGCACCTGGGGTGGCTCAGTTGGTTGGTTAAGTGATTGACTCTTAATTTCCACTCAGGTAATGATCTCAGGGTTGTGAGATCGAGCCCTGCTTTGGGCTCTGCACTTGGTGTGGAACCTGCTTAAGATTTTCTCTCTCCCTTTCCCCTGTCCTTCCTCCCCACCACCCCCCTTAAAAACAAAAACAAAAAAAACAAAAAAGACCTACAGTTATAAAAACTTAAGTTGTATTCCATTTGAAAGTTGGGTGTTTCTTAATTCAAAGAATAAAGAGTTTAAGTTTTGTGGACATTTTAAACTATTGTCTGCCATCTTTTTCTCAGATTAATCAAAACTGTATCCCTTTATTTTTTTTTTATTCCTTTATTTTCTGTTGTTGAAGCCAAAACTGTAATGAATTAAATTTTACTCCGAAACATTAAGACTACTAAATTAATTTCATTACCATGTATTTAACTAGTGTTTGTAAATCTTATTTATACAGAAGTGGAACGTGATTAATATACATTATACATTATATAAATGTAAGAATATTTCTGTTGTGCTTCATAAAATTATAGAATTAAGTTTTATTTTATTGGGGGAGAACTAGCTGAAGAGATGACACTTCATCTAGTAAATTGATCTGGTTAGCACAGTTTTTATGTTATGATTCAGGAAGAAGTTATGGCAGAAGAAAGTACTGATGGAGAGGTAGAAACTCAAGTATACAATCAAGATTCTCAAGATTCCATTGGAGAAGTAAGTAAAAACATATTTAAGGTAGCGAGTTGTTGCTTTTAATGAATGAAATTGGCTTTGACAAATTGAAACATTATTTGTACTTCTTTTTAACTTGATGCTTTTATATTTAATAAAATATTAGAATTACCATTGCAGTTTCTACTTTGCTTTACTTCCAATTAGTATTCTGCCTTCTAAACTTTGTTAAAGAAATTGTTTTGTTTATGGGGCACCTGGGTGGCTTAGTCAGTTAGGCATCCTACTCTTGATTTCAATTCCGGTCATAATCCTCAGTGTCATAAGTCTCGAGCCCTGGGTCAGGCTCCATGCTTAGTACTGAGTCTGCTTGTCCCTCTCCCTGTGCTCCCCTCCCCTCGACTCCCCACATGAGCATGCTCTCAAATAAATAAATCATTTTTAAAAAATGTTTTTGCTTATACTTAGCACAGATCTTTGCAGGCTAAGAGTTGTCATGAGTGAAGATTATCCAATGCTAATTATTTGGAAGTATGAGTGCTGGTTGAGTCTTGAGTTACTCCATAGTGCCCCTTTGGTGGTCCTCTGTTGCTCTCTCCTCTCTTCTCTTACTAAATTAAAATAACCTGTGAAAGGAAGTGCATTTATATATTTTTTCATTTTTTTGAACTCTTAAGTTAGGCTTTTCCAGAGGCAGCCTCACTAGGGGAAATATGTAGACTCTGAAGCTACAAACCATTTGGTTCCGTTCCTGACCATACCACTAAGAAGCTTTGTGACTATGGGAAGTCATTGATTCTCTCTAAGCCTTGGTCTTCTAATCTGTTAGAATAATATAACATTATTTTTAGTGTATTGTAAAGTACCTAAAATAACACCTGCCACACATTAAGTGCTCAAAATATTACTTACTTTTCTTCCATCTCCTGCCACACTAATTGGGAATGCATAATATAGTAATATTAATAGTTAAACTACTAATAAACACAGTTCATTACTCTGTATGCCAAGAATTGTTCTAAGAAATTAGCATTTATTAACTAACTGAATCTTTAACAGCCCTGTTGCATAGGTGAAGAAACAGATAATCAGATAAGTGACGTACCCAAGTTCTGATAGTGCTGGCACTGAGACTTGAACTTAGGGTATCTAGTTTCCAGTTATACTCCTTAACTTGAAACAGTACATTCTGTCTGGATAAATTTTCATGATCATTTATTCTAAAATTATCTACATAAAATTAAGGAACTATCTCAGGCTAATCATCAGCAACCATAGATTGCAAGTGAATTTTGGTTTCTTCTAGATGCATTAATTTTTAAGTTAATTTTCCCTGTTTTCCTTGACTAAGAACAGAAAACTAAACCTTATAAATGCATAGTACTATCAATGGTCTCCATTTCATGGATCATTCAGAGTATCATATCTAAAGAGCGTAATACCAATTTTGAAATAACATGTGAATTTCTAATTTATTGCCAGACTTGGTTAAATTATACTAAAATCTTCTGTGCAAAGCTTTTTATTGAGATTGGCAAAATTATCTATGACTCAGAACTACCATTTGGTTTTCCATTTCACTTTTAGCTCTATCTACTGAATGCATAATGGTTCGTTTTTCTGATTTTTTTGATGATGGAGCAGATGTTCTTTATAAATGTTGCTTTTTTTGAAATAAGCATGTCACTTTGAAGCACATTTTTAATTATACCATGAATTACTCACTTTTTTCCATTACAACAAATATAATCCTTATGAATGAGTTCACAAGACATTGTTTCAGGCTTGTATAAAAAATAGATTTTGCCAGGTGCTTAACTTAAAAAGTAGACATTTAATTTCGTTATAGTAAATAACAAAAATAAAGTTGTTTTTTTTTTTAAGATTTTTATTTATTCATGAGAGACACACAGGCGGGGGCGGGTGGTGGTGCAGAGACACAGGCAGAGGGAGAAGCAGGCTCCATGCAGGCAACCTGACATGGGACTCGATCCTGGGTCTCCAGGATCAGGCCTTGGGCTGAAGGTGGCAATAAACCGCTGAGCCACCCAGACTGCCCTAAAGTTTTTAAATTATAGTTTATTTCGGTAGCTAACAAGATGGAATTGTGAGGATGAATTAAGCAAAGAATTATTTTAGTATCTAATGTCTTTAATGTAACTCAAAGGCTTAAGATAGTTTAGGGGGAGAAGTATCTTCGTAAAATGACAATAATAAAAGCTTATTTTATTTAGTATGCTTCCCAGACTATTTCTGGTTTAGGGAATAAACTTTTTTTTAAATAATAAGTTGCAGGCCCATGAATATTCTTTTTTTTACTTTGGTTTGCAACTGCACTGTCAACTAACCATATTGGCTCTTGAACACTTCAAATATAGCTAGTCTGAATTGAGATAGACTGTGGGTATAAAATATACATTGGTTTTAAAGACTTACTACAAATTTCAAAAGGTAGTATATCTGATTAAAATTCTTAGTTTGATTACTTATTGGAATATTTTGTATATATTAATACTGTTAAACTAATTTTACTTGTTCCATTTGTTTTTAAGTGACTACTAAAAAAATTAAAATCATGTACGTGACTCATATTGTAGATTACAGTATGTTTCTTTTTTTTTTTTTTCATTTTTATTTATTTATGATAGTCACAGAGAGAGAGAGAGAGAGAGAGAGAGAGAGAGGCAGAGACATAGGCAGAGGGAGAAGCAGGCTCCATGCACCGGGAGCCTGATGTGGGATTCGATCCTGGGTCTCCAGGATCGTGCCCTGGGCCAAAGGCAGGCGCCAAACCGCTGCGCCACCCAGGGATCCCTACAGTATGTTTCTGTTGAACAACGCTTGATCTGCAATATCACACTGGTAGTTTTGAATACACCTATATTTTTTTATATACATTTTTTCTTTTTTATTGGAGTATTAGCCAATGAGGTTTATAATAATTATTCTATAGGAAGACAATAAAGATTCCCAATGATTTATTTTCTTTAGTGTGTGTTTCAAATTAACTCTTCCCTTTTTTTTAAGATTTTTATTTATTTTTAGGAAGAGAGAAAGAACACACGAGTAGGGGGAGGGGCATAGAAAAGGGAGGAGAAAGAATCTCAGGCTGACTCTGCTGAGCATGGAACCAAGGGAGCTCAATACTGGGCTTGATCTCATAACCTGAGCCAAAATCAAGAGTCAGACTCTTAATTGAGCTACTCATGTACCCCAAATTAACTCTGTTTTTATTCTTTTTTTAAAGTTTTTTTTTTTAAAGATTTTATTTCCTTAGCTAGCAAGAGAGTAGACAAGTGGAGGGGAGGGGCAGAGGGAGAGGGAGAAGCAGACTTCTCACTGTGAAGGGAGCCTGATGCGGCATCAATCCCAGGACCCCAGGACTATGACATGAGCCAAAGGCAGACACTCCAATGATTCAGTCACCCAGGCACCCTAATTCTGCTTTTAAAAAACCTATTTTAAAAATAAAATACTACTAGTCCACAAGTATTTTTTTGTCCTAGGTATACAGTATCTCCCTGATACTTTCAGGTATATTTGACTTTCTCATTTTTTTTTAAGTTTTCAATTTTTTACTCTTAAAGGGAGTTACTCAGGGAGATTATACTCCAATGGAAGACAGTGAAGAAACCTCTCAGTCTTTACAAATAGACCTTGGACCACTTCAGTCAGATCAGCAAACAACAACTTCATCCCAAGATGGTCAGGGCAAAGGAGATGATGTCATTGTAATTGACAGTGATGATGAAGAAGAGGATGATGATGAAAATGATGGAGAACATGAGGTAAATCATCCATTGTTTTTAAACTGCTGGATGAAATGCACAAATCCTTACCACTGCTCACTCATCAGTAACATTTGATTCCCTGTCAGTTTATTCTTTTTTTTTTTTTTTTTTTTAAGAATTTATTTACTTATGAGGCACAGAGAGAGGCAGACACAGCAGGCAGAGGGAGAAGCAGGCTCCATGCCAGGAGCCCAACCTGGGACTGGATCCTGGGTCTCCAGGATCACACCCTGGGCTGAAGGCGATGCTAAACCGCTGAGCCATCCGGGCTGCCCCCCTGTCGGTTTAAATAGATTATTTTTATTTAATATTATTTATTATTTATTTAATAAATAACATATGATGAAATTATGAATTTCATAATTTACATAACATGAATTAACATATGATGAAATTAAGCATAGAACAAGTGATGAAAAATCCCTTTTTTTATTGTCAAGCCCTTTAAGATTTGCTAAATTTTTTAATTAAACTTAATTTTAAATCTTACTGCTAAGAGACTAGATTTAATTATAAGGTCTGTCATTTCTGTAGATAAACTAGGGTATTTTTTTCTTGTATAGTCCCATAATTTTTTTCAAAAATAATAGAGGATTTTTTTTTCTAATTGAAGCATATTTTAAGTGAACTTAAATTTTATTTATTTTATTTTAGGAATTAATCCTATATTGACAACCACTCATTTTAGATCCTTAATCAAACAATGTTTTTTAAAAGCTCATAGTATAATTTCATGATTTGTTTTCTTCCATGCCACTTTTGAAATTTAGAAATAAAGTGGCATCTGACACTTTGTGAACATCTGGGAGCTTTGATCTTTGAACTAATCTCATGAACAGTTAGAATATAGAACTGATTATTATTGTACTCTTCCCAATAAGCCTCACGATTTTGGTATTTGCTGCCACTGAACCAATTCCATATAGTTCTCAGGACAATTCTTATGTCCTGATAAGTGGTATGTAATTGAAATTTTTAAACATGCTATTAAGAAATGCAGGATATGTGTGATACATCTTAGATCTTTGTTTTTACTTGGGCACGTGTCTACCAGGATTATGAAGAGGATGAAGAAGATGATGACGATGATGAAGATGACACAGGGATGGGAGACGAGGGTGAGGATAGTAACGAAGGCACTGGTAGTGCAGATGGCAATGATGGATATGAAGCTGATGATGCTGAGGTAACTGGCTAGAACTGTAACTATCCACTTTCTTCAAGAATTTGCTAGAAAACATACTGTTTTCCAAGGATATTCAAAGAACAGTAAAATATTTTATACTTCCTTATTTGTTGTTACTGTGGTTCAGTTTGGTTATTATGTTTTAAGATAATTGTTTATTTGCTCTTAGTCATTGTATTTTGTTGATTAGGGTGGTGATGGGACTGATCCAGGCACAGAAACAGAAGAAAGTATGGGTGGAGGTGAAAGTAATCAGAGAGCTGCTGATTCTCAAAACAGTGGTGAGACCTTTTTTCATCTCTTTTTAATTGAATACTTCTGGTAATATCATCGAAGCAAAGATTGCATTTAATTATCATGTAGGTAATAACACTTGGTTAGTAAATTGGCAAGCAAGAGATTGGCTTATTTCTAGCTTTACTATTCTCTCATAAAGTCTACTCTTTCTCTTGGATTGGACAGAACTCAATAGCACTCTCATGCTGATTCAAATATCTTTTGACATTAAACAGCTACCAGCCCCCAGCTTTCTGCTACAACCTACAACAAAGAGAAAAAACAGATCTGCAGTCCTCTTCAGGGTCTGTTGGCTGGAGAGAGAAAAGTGGCTGTCTTGCCTTGCCATTGTAGACTTCAGAATATTTATCACTGTAAAGTATTACTGTCTTTTCTAGCATATCAGACTTCTGTAAGATTCCAGTGTTCTGAAATCTATAAAGTATTACAAATGCAATGTATTGCTGCTATTTTTATTAAGTGGAAAAGTTAAATGAGGGACACCTGGGTGGCTCAGTGGTTGAATGACTGCCTTCAGCTCAGGGCGTGATCCTGGAGTCCTGGGATTGAGTACCACATTGGGCTCCCCACAGGGAACCTGCTTTTCCCTCTGCCTCTGTTTCTGCCTCTCTCTCTGTGTTTCTCATGAATAAATAAAATCTTAAAAAAAAAAAAAAAAGTTAAATGAGCAGTAATAGCAGTTCACAGCCAGAAGGGATCATCTAAATCAAGCCACGTGTTTAAGGGTTTATGGGTATTGGAGCTTTACTTGACTTATTTTGCATTGGATAAAAGATATTTTGGTCATTGTGGCATGCTTTCTGTTAAATATTTGAAAGAATGAGTCCAGACCTCACTGAAATAGAGGTATTAAAGGATTATGGAAATCACAGAAAATTTTATTTTAGAGTCATTTTTAAATGTGTTTTAAAGAATTAGTGATCATCTGGT
Organism: Vulpes vulpes; assembly: GCF_048418805.1. Taxonomy (NCBI): domain Eukaryota; kingdom Metazoa; phylum Chordata; class Mammalia; order Carnivora; family Canidae; genus Vulpes; species Vulpes vulpes. Next base: position 140,967,346 of record NC_132792.1, read on the forward strand.
GTATTATTCTGAGCTAAAATCATAGAAATCATATAGTAAAACCTTATATGTTTAGACTATTGGGAAAACAGTGTATCTGAGTTTCCATATAAGCCTGTGTGTTTAAAAATGCAAGATATATGCTCATTTGAATTAAGATAGAGCAAGGGTATAAGCAGCCTTTCAACTTTTTAATTTTTTTAAGAAAAAAGTAATGAATATTAATATATATACTAAAAAATAGTATACTTTCTTAGCTACTTTCTAAGGGACATAAGGAGAAAGATAATAATACTTTGGTCCATAATTTATATTTTGTAAAACATTTCATAGATTTTGGAAACATCCTGTATGTGTTATATAGTTGGGATACAGGAGGAAGTTTTGTTTTGTTTTGTTTTGTTTGTGTTTTTTTGCCTCTTTAGGTATTATTACTAAACGTCTTGTCTTTTGAGGGCTAATGTTCATAGTCATTTTTTTTTTTCAGACACAAAGCATAGTCGATGCTCATTGAATACTTGTTGGAGACTTTATTTTTTACAATCAAGCAAAAATAGGCCTAGTGATCTAGATAAAATTAAGTTAGTGGATGGATTCAGTACCTTGTCAGGAAGTTACAAAGGAAGCTTTTCCTGAGCAATTGTATTTGTATTAAATTACAGTTGTATCAAATTAAAGAGATGCCTGCATCAGAAATTAATGTATAATGTATGATTCCCCAAAAACATTACTACTAAAAGCTAACTATTGGCCCAGAAGCTTTACTGATTTCATAAAAAAGTCAATTGTGTTTTTATAGTGTATTGTACTGTGTTCTTAGAATAAAGTAAGTTAGAGAAAAGAAAACATTATTAAGATAATCATAAGGAAGAGAAGATACATTTACAGTGCTATACTGTAAAAAATCTACTGAAAGTGAACCTGTGCAGTTCAAATTCATGTTGTTTAAGGATCAACTCTATTTAATTCTTATAATAAGCTTATCATTTTAGGTACTAATTAAGATCTGAGAAGGGGCACTTGGCTGGCTAAGCTGGTAGAGGATACAACTCATGATCTCAGTTATGAATTTGAGCCCCATGTTGGGCATAGAGATTACTTTAGAAAAAAGCAGGGTCACATAGCTGTTAAATGTTGTAGCTAGAATCCCATCGCAGACCTCACTTTTTTTTTTTCCAGACCTCACTTTTTTTTTTCCAAGTTCCGATAGCCTGTTTACTTTCACAGTGTGAAACAGCTTCTGTTGTTTCTACCATGTATGTAGAAGACCTAGACATGTGAAGGACCAATGAAATTCAAAGTTTAAGAAATCCAAAATATGAAAATATCTTTTAGTTGGTGCCATTAACCAACCAAAGGAATAGACGCAAAGAGGTTAAGGGACTTGCCTAAGTCTGCACAGCTGATAATTGCACTCCCATTCTCCACACCTCACTACTTTCCTTCTGAAAGTATTGGTGAGGTGAACATCCCTAATGGTGAGATTTATATCTCGGGGATTGTCCCATTTATTCTGTGATAAATTTAATAGTTCAAAATAAGCTTCTCTTTTCCTATAGGTGAAGGTAATACAGGTACTGCAGAGTCATCTTTTTCCCAGGACATTTCTAGAGAACAGCAGCCATCATCGGCATCTGAAAGACAGACTCCCCGAGCACCTCAGTCTCCAAGACGCCCCCCACACCCTCTTCCTCCACGATTGACCATCCATGCTCCACCTCAAGAATTGGGACCACCAGTTCAGGTATTAAAAGTACTGACCAATCTGGAAAATCTTGGCTTCATCTCTTCTTCTTTCCATTAGATACTACTATTTCCAGAAATTAAGTGAAGTTTTTAATGTTTTAACATATTTTTATATAAAGTTTTTTGAACTGAAATTAATTTTATTTCTTTTTCTTGAAATACAGCAGTAATTTACTTTATAAATAAGGTGAACTTTGGAAAGGCAAGGCTTACTAAAAGTTGTATGTGGGGGCGTGTGGATGGCTCAGTGTTTGAGCATCTATCTGCCTTCAGCTCAGATTGTGATCCTGGGGTCCTGGGGTTAAGTCCCACATCGGGCTCCCTACAGGGAGCCTGCTTCTCCCTCTGCCTATGTCTCTGCTTCTCTCTCTGTGCCTCTCATGAATAAATAAAATCTTTTAAAAAGATAAATAAATAAAAATAAAAGTATATAAATTGAAATGATTACCAAGTCATAGCAAATAAAGGTCTGGATACTTTTTATACAGATTTAAAAAGAAAAAGAGTTTCTTGGATTTTAATTAAAGTAAATTTCTAATTTTTTTCAATACATTATTAATTTCCACTTCTATAGTTAATGAAAGCATTCATGACCCTTAATTCATGAAAGGAGCGCTCTTTCTAATACGGTTGGGTGTCTCTTAACAGAAACTCTTACAGAAACAGCAGTAAAACTCAAGATCTTAGTAATATAGCTCGAGTCTTAGCTTGTAACATAGTGTACTGAAAACCACCAAGTGAGATTCTACTAAAATACTATAGATAAAGATAATCTCTTTATATAAAAATATGAAATCTTAGTGGATTGTGTGTTGATCCTTCAGAGTATATACCAAAACTACCAATTTAGAATTGTCTAAATTGGGAGACAATTTATATGAAAATTATATTGCTATTTGAACTCTGAAGGATAATTAAACTTTAAGATCCAAAGGAGCCATCTTGCGTCCCCACGTGTGTGCACCTAATCTCAGCTGGTCCACCGGAGACCCCCTGAGCGCCAATCCTAGTCCCCTGCGCGGTCCCATTTCCGCTCCAACAAGATGAAAGAAACTATCATGAACCAGGAGAAACTCGCCAGACTGCAAGCACAAACGCGCATTGATGGGAAAGGAACTGCTCACCGGAAGAAGAAGGTGGTTCATAGAACAGCTACAGCAGATGATAAAAAACTTCAGTTCTCCTTAAAGAAGTTAGGGGTATAAACAGTATCTCTGGTATTGAAGAAGTGACTGTGTTCCCAAACCAAGGAACAGTGATCCACTTTAACAACCTTAAAGTTCAGGCATTGCTGGCAGCGAACACTTTCACTATTACAGGCCATGCTGAGACAAAGCAGCTGACAGAAATGCTACCCAGTATCTTAAATCAGCTTGGTGCAGACAATCTGACTAGTTTAAGACTGGCTGAAGCTCTGCCCAAACAATCTGTGGATGGAAAAGCACCACTTGCTACCAGAGAGGAAGGATAATGATGATGAAGTTCCAGATCTTGTGGAGAATTTTGATGAAGCTTCCAAGAATGAAGCAAACTGAATTGAGTCAACTTCTGAAGAAGATAAAACTTGAAGAAGTTACTGGGAGCTGCTATTGTATGACTGCTTTTTAAAATTTTGTTCATGGATCTGATAAAATTTAGGTCTCTAATATTTTTAAGCCCAAGCCCCTTGGACATTGCAGATGTTTTCAGTTTTTGCTTATACACAATTCATTCTTTGCAGCTAATTAAGCTGAAGAAGCCTGGGAATAAAGTTTGAAACAAGGTTAATAAAGTTCTTTGCCTAGGGAAAAAAAAAAGATCCAAAGGCATACTTAATAATATTGTAGGTTAAGGAAATAGAAACTAGATATGTTATATACAAATAAAATAGATCAAAGATTGGTTTTAAATATTGGTTAATATTTTGTCTGTTGGTTCATAAAATATTTTTTGGTTGATATAGTCTATATGATTAAAATTTTATCACTATTTAAAATGGAATTCTTTAGTGCAAGTATTAGTTTTTCCTGAGAAGATATCCTGACGGCTGTATTATCTGCTAATGTTTCAGTTATCTTGTTATCATTGTAATAAGCTGTATCTGTTGGTGCTTGGTTCTTGTTTCATTGTCTTGGTTCCTTAAAACAAATGTAATTCCTTTCTTGACACAGAGAATTCAGATGACTCGGAGGCAATCTGTAGGACGGGGGCTGCAGTTGACTCCAGGAATAGGTGGCATGGTAACTATTTACACATTATGTAAAAGTGACTCATTTGTTTAGCAAATATGTATATGTATATGTATATATGTATACATATATATGTATATATATGTATATGTAGATACATAATATATATATATGTATATGTATATACAAATATGTATAGCTCATATATATGTTTCTGTCCCGTTTATTCCTTATTTTCTGTCTTTGTTTTAGCAGCAGCATTTTTTTGATGATGAAGACAGAACTGTCCCAAGTACTCCAACTCTTGTGGTTCCACATCGTACTGATGGATTTGCTGAAGCAATTCAGTAAGTTCATGAAAAAAGAACATATTTTGTGACTAATCATTTCTTCCTGTTTCGCTGTCAGTTTGTTTACAGTTGGTTGATTCATTGAGTCCTCTGTTGGTGTACTAAGCACTTGTGGTAGCAGGGTTGAGGGTATAGTGTTGAGGAAAATTATATAGAGGTGAATGAAGGGCTGGGCACCTGGGTAGCTTCATGGGTTAAGTGTCCGACTCTTGATTTTGGCTTAGGTCATGATCTCAGGATCATGAGATCGAGTCCCAAGTCAGTCTCCAAGCTCAGCATGGACCTTGCTTAAGATTTTTTCCTCTCTCTCCTGCCCTTCCACCTACCAACCCTCTTGCCAACTCCCACACTGTGCACTTTCTCTATTAAAAAAAAAAAAGTGAATAAAATACAGCTGTTTCCATCAGGAATTTGAAATTTAAAGGCAGTATAACAGTGGTTAAGAACACAGACTTCAGATTCAGCCCAGGTTTGAAACCTAGTTGCACTGTTTACTAGCTGTATCAGGTTAAGTTCTCTATTCCTGAGTATCTTCGTTTTACTAATGGGAATAATAACACAGTAATTCCTACCATGTAAGTTGTGAGAATTAAATGAACTGAATTTATGCTAATGTGTTTAGAATATTACCTGGCATGTAGTAAGTGCCTTGCAAATGTTGATAAAGGTGTTGGTAATGGCAGTGATTGTGATGGGATGGTATTACTTGGTATTTGGTATTACAAAAGCCAAGCATATGAGGAACTGATTGTCACCTAAATAGTCTAGAAGAATAAAAGCAGAAGCAAGAGGCTTTTTAATACAAAAGAAGGGATTCGTTGCAACAATTAAGGGAGAAGAATCTGAGACAACTTAATGGGGATGACATTGAATTGATGTCTTAGAAAAGAATTCTAAGAAAAGATTCTTAGAAAAGAGTACCTGACACTCAATGAACATTTCCATGAATTAGTTTATTTAATCTTTATAGCTATGAGAATAGACACCATTATTGTTGTTATTTTACAAATACATTAACAGAGATGTTTACAGATGTATTAACAAATTTGTCAAATATCAGACAGCCAGAAAGTGGCATGCTAACTTGTGCTATACCTCTACTCCTAAAGGATAAAAAAGCTTTCTGAGTGAAAGTACACGTTTAATTGTGGCTAAAGTATTAGCTGTGTAGCAGGATATAATTGAATATCAGGATGAAAAAGTTCCACAAACTTGGAAAAAATTGATTTTTCTGTAGTATATGGTAACATACAGCTATCAAAACCTTTTTTTTTTTTTAAAGAAGCATTTATTTATTTATGAGAGAGAGGGAGAGAGTGCACACAGAAGCTAGGAGAGTGGGGAAAGGGCTAGAGGCAAAAGTAAAGGAACAAGCAGACTCCATGCTGAGAACAGAGCTGAGGCAAAGCTTGATCCCATGACCCTGAGCTCACAACCCGAGCTGAAACCAGGAGGCTGATGCTCAACTGACTGAACCACCCAGGTTCTCCTATCAAAACCTATTTTAAACTTGCTCATAACTCGTCTTAACTAACATGGCTTTACAAGCCAGCCATTCAGTATCTGCCTCTCCCTTCTGGAAGTCAGCCTGGCAGAAACAGACTCCATTAAACAGCTTCCGAATGACAGCTAGTCAACAGATTCTTGAATAGCTCAGAATGCAAGGTTCTTCTATAGTAGAATAGCTTCATAAAGATAAGTTTTAAAATCCACCTGAAAAAAAAAATAAAATCCACCTGAAAGAAAATGTCCTTAACTAAAGCAATAATGTCGATGTGGGAAAAAAATAGATTAAAGAGTTATTACAGACATAAATCCATAAACATTAGTGGCTGGCTAGTGAAGGAAGGTAGGGTCAGGAGTGGGCAAAGAGAGATAATGCTGTTTTATATCCTGGATTGTGAGCAGGAAGATGGATAATAGTCCTATCAGAACAAGGGTAGAAAAAGTGTCTAGCCGTCTAATACTAGAATTTTTCTAGACCTTGGGAGCTCTGTCAGAGAGGAAATGGGATAGAGGTCACTCAATTTATCTGTGACTCAGCAGTGAAAACTAAGATAAAACTTGGTCTCGTGACTGCATTCTAACCCTTTTTTTTGTTACATCTCATTTTAGATTTGTGTTGTTTTTAGTGTATCTACATGGAGATTGATACCCAGCAGATTCAGGAAGTCTGAGGCATGGTTCAGGAGATCTGAAAGTTACATATAAATTACACCTATAAGTCATATATATAAATATTATTATTGAATTCATTGACAATTGATATTTTGAAAATGTTTTTATAAGGATTTTTGTATCAACTTTCAATCTTTTTTTTTTTCCTGCTTTGTGCTTGTTTTCCCTTCTCCTGTATTGTTTTCTTTCTTTTTTCTTTTTTTTGTTCCTGTATTGTTTTCTATCATTGTAATTTAAACAAGATAACTTTAAATTTTATCTTAAGTTAATTTTTATCTACTTAGTTCCCCACAAGTTGCTGGTGTTCCTAGATTCCGGTTTGGGCCACCTGAAGATATGCCACAAACAAGTTCAAGTCACTCTGATCTTGGCCAACTTGCTTCTCAAGGAGGTAAATAGATAAATAAATGCTTAGATCTCCTGGGTTTATACACATTCAATAATAAACTATTCAGATGTGATTTTTTTTTAAAGTGAGTAAATACATTTTTTAGGTTGATATCTAAATAATTCCTATGCAAACATGAAAAAAAAATCTGTATTTGCTACATGTTAAACACTGCTTTACCTTTAAATCATACTTTACAACAAAATTCTCAGTTCTTTGAGAACTGAGACTAGCTTTTACATTTAAATCTCTCCTGGCTCCTAGTATTGTGTCCTATGTGTATCAAGTATTCAGGAATATTTATTGAACCAATATAAATACATAGATACTATGAGCCATTTTAAAGTGGTTGGAAGAAATGCATTTTTTAAGTTTAGTTTGATACTTAACATTCCTAGTTAAATGTATAAAACTAGATATTTTCTACTAACATTAAAAGTAAGGAAGATAAAATATTTATAATATATAGAATAGAATGACCCCTAAGTAATAATAGTTGGTTGTTGAACATGAATTATGCTCTTTGTGGAATTAATTACCTTTTAATTTTCATTTGGCATTCATATAACCAATTAAATTTGTGGGAAGCTGTATGGCATTTTGTAAGTAAATCATACTACTTTTATAATAAGCCCCAAATAAAAAATTAATCTACAACCCCATATAAGTCATATATTTTTATATAGATTCAAATTTTTATATGGTTTTTTATTTTATACAATTCCTAGGCTTGGAAGACAAGTCTAGGCTTAAATTGGAATGCTACCATTTACTAGTTTTGTAACTTTGGGGAAGTTAATTAACCTCCTAGAAGTTCAATTTCTTTAGCAAAAAGGGGAGGAGTAATATCTTGAAGTTTGGTGAGTAGATTCTAACATAGTACCTGGTTCATAGTTGGGTACTCAATATAGTTAGCTTTATATCAACCCATAAGAGCAGCATGTTAGGTATTTTTTTCAAAGGATACTGAGTGTTAGTGAACTTAAAGGATGTGTTTCAGTTGTATTTATGTTTTTGAGAGATTGATTTTTGCCTGATGGGCTAATTAGTGGGCTTCAGCAAAATGGTATGTCTCTACTGATTCATTTGTTTTCTTTCAGATACCTGGCATATTGCCAGTTCGGTGTTATTTCAATCATTCATTAATATTTGGAATTGTCTTTAGGCTTAGGAATGTATGAAACACCCCTCTTCCTAGCTCATGAAGAAGAATCAGGTGGCCGAAGTGTTCCCACTACCCCTCTACAAGTAGCAGCCCCAGGTAGGTATCACAGGCAGACTAGTAGATTATGTGCTTTATTGGTAAAATGGAAAACTGAGACACCTTCTGACTAAAAATTAGGTAAACCACCAAGTCAAAAGTTTTCATTTCTTTTTATTTTGAAGTGACCGTGTTTACTGAGAGTACTACCTCTGATGCTTCAGAGCATGCCTCTCAGTCTGTTCCGATGGTGACAACATCCACTGGCACTTTATCCACAACAAATGAAACAGCAACAGGTGATGATGGAGATGAAGTATTTGTGGAGGCAGAATCTGAAGGGTAAATATTTACTTTATAATTTTCACTTGCTTTAGACTTTTATACTTGTTTTCCTTTAGCCAAGAAATGGTTTATTGAGCTGTATTTTTAGTAGCATCCCATTACGAAAACAAACCAAGCCATACATTTGGGAAGATTGATTTCTGCATATAGTGGTATATTTTAGGACTTGGATATCATTACAGCAGAAAGTAATTTTTTTAAATGTTTATCTCCCTGAAAATTACATAATGTATTCTAGAAAAATGATTTCTTTAAAATTACTGAAACCCTTCAATTAATATAGCTGCTTGAACTTTCCGTAAGAAAGAAGTCTTTCTGTGAAAATTAGGAAACAACTCACTTTCCATTTTGTAGTGGGCTGTCAAGTGAACCTCACTTATTCTTTATATGTATTTAGAATTTGGTGTTTGGGTGGCCCGGGTGACTCAGTGGTTTAGCGCCACCTTTGGCCTGGGGCCTGATCCTAGAGACCTGGGATCGAGGCCCGTGTCAGGCTCCCTGCGTGGAGCCTGCTTCTCCCTCTGCCTGTGTCTCTGCCTCTCTCTCTTTGTGTCTCATGAATAAATAAATAAAGTCTTTAAAAAAGGGTGGGGGGTCTGGACAACTTCATAGAAGCATAGCTAGAAGTAGAACCCAGATTTCCTAGGTAGAGCTCGAAGATTTTGTTTATTTAGCAATATTTTCTTAGCATAATTATAGACCAATTCTAGTATATGAGGAAAAAAGCAAGTCTATTATGTTCTAACAAAGTGCTGCTTAATTTGGGGGAGATTACACACCCTGCTGAGAATACTGGCTGCCATTAATTTCATACCATGGGGATCCCTGGGTGGCGCAGCGGTTTGGCGCCTGCCTTTGGCCCAGGGCGCGATCCTGGAGACCCAGGATCGAATCCCACATCGGGCTCCCGGTGCATGGAACCTGCTTCTCCCTCTGCCTGTGTCTCTGCCTCTCTCTCTCTCTCTGTGACTACCATAAATAAATAAAAATTAAAAAAAAAAAAACAAAAAAAAAATAATTTCATACCATGTATGCAAGTCACTTTAGATATGTCATTTCTGACCCACACAAAAGTTCTGCAAAGTATGATCTCCATTTTACAGTGAGAAAGCTTAGACTAAGAACATGTTAAAATAACTTCCTTAGGCCTGGCTAAGGAAGTTCCTTAGGAACTGGCTTAGACTAGATTTGACCTATGACTTCAGCCCCATGTACTTGACACTTCACTAGCACTTGTCAACTTCAGCAGATAGTCATGAGAGAACTCTTTAAGATACATTTTACTAATGACTGCACTGAAGTTTTCAGCAACTTACCTTTGGACTGTATTATCTCCCTTGTGTTTTGATATGCTTTTTTGAATTGTCTAGAGAGTGTTGGAGTTCTAGCCATTGAGCCAGGAATTCACATACCCACAGCATGTCTCATCTGGCCTAGAGCCCATGGTGAGTTAGTGGCACATTGTTTGGTTTGGTTGGGACTTGTGAATTCCCAACAGTTTTGGTACTCTGCCTTCCTACAAAACTGTTTTGGGATTTCAAAATCTGGATAAGCCATCTCTTATGAATGTTATCAAGAAAGTGAATGCCCTTTGTCAAGAAGAAAAAAAATAAAGAAGAAACAAAAACTAAAACTGGAACATATCCTAATGAAAAGAGGGATAAAGAAAAGGCAACTTGAGCTGTCTTTCCCCTACTCCTTTTATCTATTTATTTATTTGTTTATTTATTTATTTAAAAGATTTTATTTATCTATTCATGAGAGGCACAGAGAGAGAGAGAGGCAGAGATGTAGGCAGAGGGAGAAGCGGGCTCCATGCAGGGAGTCTGATGCGGCATTCCATCCCAGGACTCCAGGATCACACCCTGAGCCAAAGGCAGACAGGCACTCAACTGCTGAGCTACCCAGGTGTCCCTCCCCTACTCCTTTTAAAAAAATATACAGTTACCCATATCAAGAGTCTACAATTTTGAGTTACAGGGGAGCTTAGGGTTATTTAAGTGATAAACTACATCAGAGTTTGGGAACAATTTAGGATACCTCAAGGATCAGTTTTATTTTTTGTTTTTGTTCTGTTGGGGTTTTTTTATTTTATTTTAAGATTTTATTTATTTATTCATGAGAGAGAGAGAGAGAAAGAGGCAGAGATACAGGCAGAGGGCAAAGCAGGCTCCATGTAGGGAGCTCAACATGGGACTCGATCCTGGGTCTCTAGGATCATGCCCTGGGCTAAAGGCGGTGCTAAACCACTGAGCCACCCAGGCTGCCCCCCCCCCCTTTTTTAAGATTTTATTTATTTATTCATGAGAGAGAGAGAGAGAGAGAGAGAGGCAGAGATACAGGCAGAGGGCAAAGCAGGCTCCATGCAGGGAGCCTGACATGGGACTGGATCCCGGGTCTCCAGGATCACACCCTGGGCTGAAGGCGACGCTAAACTGCTGAGCCACTTGGACTGCCCTGGTTTTGTATTTTCTAATCAATGTTGTTTTCTTTTCTTAGCATCAGCTCAGAAGCAGGCCTAGAAATTGATAGCCAGCAGGAAGAAGAACCTGTCCAAGCATCTGATGAATCAGATCTTCCTTCTACCAGCCAGGATCCTCCTTCCAGTTCCTCTGTAGGTAAGTTCCAGCTCTTGAGGGCAACACAACTGTTTACAACACAACTTGTTTACAAAAGATGATCTTATTAGTAACAAGTAGATAATTTTTTTTTCTTAAATTTAAAATTTGGTATTTAAAGGGGAAATTGTATTTTATTAAAGGAAATGTAGTTTTAAGACTTGGTTGTACTAGAGGTGCAACCAGGGCTGTGAGGGATGGGTTACTGGGAGGGAAGCTAAGGAGCAGTATTTCAGGTCTCCTGCCTCTTTAAACCAGAGGAGCTTCCTGTTATTTGTTCTACATATTAAGATTCTTACATGAGATTTAATGTGGAGAGCTGAAGGGTAGGAGGTCTATTACTCCAAAAGTATTTGAAATTTGCTGATGTAAACACTTTTCAAAGTTAGGCTTTCAAATTTTTGAAGTTAACTTTGAAAAGGGTTATTTTATGTATCTTTCTTGCAATAAAAATTATTTCTGTGGTACTTTAAAAAAATTAAAATTTATTGAGCACTTACTGTGTATCAGATAGTATTCTAAGCCCTTTACATGTATTTACTTAATTCTCACATCACCTCAACATGGTAATCACTCATATGGAAACTGAGGCACAGAAATGTTGAATAACTTTTTCCAGAGTACATAGCGAGTAAATAATGGGCGCAAGCCAGGATACGAACTCAAGACATTTGGCTGCAAAGATTCCACTCTTAAACAATACACTATACTAGCTTAACTGTCTCAAAATTTTTAGGTAGGGAATTATTTTTATTACTGAAGAGATGGAGTAACCAGTCATCCACACTGACTATTTTTATTTTGAATTGTTTATAGCTAATTCTCAAATTCTGCCATGGAACCTTCAATCTGAGCAGTTATTCACTTGGTCAGTAAATATTTGAGTGCCTACTAGGTGTCAGGTGATTTGATAGAAAGCATTACTAAAAAAAAATGACTTAAATAAAAATCTAGAAGGAGTAAGAGAGTAAAGCTGTGCAATTTTTTGGGAGGAAGGAGTTCCAGATGAGACATATAGCAGGTATCTATAAGGCAGGAGTGTGGTATATTCAGGATCAGTGAGGGGCCAGTGTGGTTAGAGCACAGCCTAACTAGCCAGGAGTTAAGAGGGAGTGGGGAGAAGAGGCCTAATAGATCTTTGTAATTGCTTTGGCTTTCCTGGATTTAGGAAGCTTTTAGGGGGCTTCAGACAGTGATGGTAAGATCTGACTTAAAGATTTAACAGTATCAGTTTGGCTGTTGGTGTCAGCAAGAGACTGAAAATGTTTAATGGGTAGAAACAAGGAGAAAGTTCAGAAGATATTATAAATTCAAGGTAAGGACAAGGATTTTTCAGACAGGATAGTAGAGTGAAGTTTGTGAGAAGAGGTCAGATTTGGGGATATGTATTTAAATTCGAGCTGGCAAGATTTGCTAATGATTAGATTTGGAGTGTCTGGAAAAGAGGATTCAGATACGACTCACATTATATCGTAGGGGCCTGTTGCTTGTTGTTTCCTAAGGGGGATGATACGTGTTGATTGTTGATTATAGTCCCCACCCCCTAGCACAGTGATACATGATAGGCACCAAGTGAATATTTATTACATGAGTGGAGTGAATGAGTAAAAAAGTCAAGCCCTTTCTTTTTAGTAAGAATTTTTTTTTACTTTTTATTCTTTTTTTGTGTTAAGTGCCCCTTGTTAAAAATCAATTTTTCAATACTGAAAGCAAATGACACCTGCATTTTATCCATGCATTCATTTAGTAACTAGATTTTGCCATTATAAATGCTTTTCTTATTTATTAATTTGCTTTCTTATATTTTACTGTTTGGGTTTTTTTTTTTTTTCTTAGATACTAGCAGTAGTCAACCAAAGCCTTTCAGAAGAGTAAGACTTCAGACAACATTGAGACAAGGTGTCCGTGGTCGTCAGTTTAACAGACAGAGAGGTAAATTTCTGACATATTGATTATGTGATAAAATGTAGGATAGTAATAAATGCCACAAGTTTTCTAATCCTTAAGCTTCTAACTTGTATTAGTTTTTTTTTTTTAATGTTCCAAAGATTGATTAAATAATTACACATTGAGCATGTTATGTTTACTAATCTGTAAGCTGCTTGTAGGAAGATTTGTAAACTATAGATATAGAATGAATATGTGCTTATATTTCATATTTATTCATTTCTTCCTTGAATTCAAATAAGATTTGGAGAAGCTAAAGTGTTATGGTACTAGACAGTCATTTGTTACATCTCTGCCTGTTGTTAAACTTTTTACACAACAGAATAAAGCTTTGTGACTTTGTTTAACTAATTAAAAATTTTAATATTTCCATGTTTTCTAATGTAACCCTTAGAGATTGTATTCATGCCATGAAAATATTAATCTAATTGTAATAATTTTCAACTGAAGGTGTGTGAAATGTCTAACAGTTTTATATCTATATACCTAGATATTTGATATTGCAAACAATTTTTATAGTGACCTAGGGTAAGTGAATACTCCAGTTTTGAGCTAACTTCTTAAAAGATACATTCAGTTTGGTTATTTTTTTCTCTTATAGGTGTGAGCCATGCAATGGGAGGGAGAGGAGGAATAAATAGAGGAAATATTAATTAAATGTCCTGTAAACTGTAATAATTGTGAATAAGATTCTCAAGCCTGTTTTAGTATTATGATTGTCGAGATTAAAAACATTTTTGTATTTAAATTGGTATGCTTCTCTCAACATTCTTTATTAATAAAATGTATTTCAGTGTCAAAATTTTTCATTCTTCATTTAATTAGTTGACTTCTTCTTTGCCTGTGGGTCTAAGGACAGTTGTACCAGTTATTGGATAAGGTCCTCCCAAAACGAGTAGTAACGACTCTTGCTGTTCTGCTGGGTACATCAATGTTATAGTATTGATCTGAATAGAAGAGAAATCATTTTTTAATTAAAAAGACAAAAAAAAAAAAAACACCTAAACTTAAAAATAGTTTCTGTTTACTATTATATTCAAAGATACTGTTTATCATTTTAATATCAGAAATGTTTGTATTAAGTAATTTGAACCTTCTGACAAAAACTAAAACAATTGCCTTGACAGATTGACCGTTCACCATCTTTCTGTAAAATGAGAGTCAATTCTCCTTTTTCAAAGTAAGAATTTGAGAAAAACTAAGTTTAAAAAATAATAAATCACTTGAGTTTTTTCCCTTAAACAAAAATTTTGACATCATTTATATAGGTAGAATAACTTAGATTTCTGAATTTTTCAAAGAAAAGTGCCCTGGTAACATTTAATTAATAAAGTTAGTTTCTCAAGAATTTCTTTGTGATCTTCAGGACTTGTGTAATGATGCAAATCAGTAGTATTTTGTGGCACCTGGGACCTCTGTTAAATGCCACAGGTAACAGAAGTAAAATATTGTTCTTATTAGCAGTTTTACTCAAGTAATTGGATGATTTAGCATAATAGGCTTTAATCTCATGAAGGATAGTGAGAACTGAATTGCAGCCCATTGAATTTGATGGGAGTAAAGTGAAAATCAGAACTTCTCTTCTTTAGAGCAATTACAATAATTATAGTTTAACTTCTGACCTTAAGTCACCATTGAACATTTGTTTTTGCTTTGATTATATTCATATTTTAGAGATTAGAGCACATCCTTAAGCGTAGAAGAAGTTACTTAATTACTTACTCCTAGAAAAGGCGTAGTAATCATAGCCATCAGGTTTTCTGATGTTGGGCAGTGCTATAGCTGAAGTAACCACATTTGGAAATCCTCTCCACTGTGAACTCATTTTGACTTCATTATGGAGGAAACCTGTAGGTTTAAAGATAGCAGCCTGAAAGTGATATACTACAGGAAAGAGCAGCCATTAGAGTCCCACAGACCTGAGTTTGAATTCCATTTTGGTCACATAGTAGCTCTGTGATGTTGGGTGAGTTATTTAACTTAGGTACCTCAGTTTTTGTCACCTCTGACGTGGTGCAAGTATCTACCTATTTGTACTCTTCTGAGATTTACAGAGGTAATGTTCTTGGTAAAAGGTACTTGATAAATGGTATTTATTATAAATAACACACCTGAATAAATTACATTCTTTACTCACAGAAAAATTAATAGATCTAGATCTAGTCATTTACTGAGGCACAAATTGATGTTTTGCATCAACAAGCTTTAAATTATTAGGGCTATTTAGTCACTATTTATATTCAATAAGCTTCATTCTGTAAGATAAACTGTATTGCATCTATGTCCCATGTAAGAATTTTTTAACACAGTAAGAAACATTACCTTTATCTTGATAAGAGACTCTGATGGGTGAATAGTGAATTCTGATGGTGTGTGTTTGAGAAGGTCCTATGGCGCGTTCAAAGCGACGTCTTCTAACCTGTGTTGTTTCTCCATACACTGGGTAATTGATAGCGGGCCTTCTTCCAGTGCACTTTTTCATGGGTTCCTGTTTATAAGTGTACTGCTGAACGCTGCCACCTGTTATGTATTAGAAAATCACATGTGATAAGAAAATTAAGTTTAATCCCCCAGAAAGGTGAAAAAGAGCTTTTACAAGGTAGAGGAAACAATCAGTGTTTTTTTGTAAACTGTGTTCAGTTAATGGCTGTTAGTCAAGGGAATTATAAAATAATTGCTATGGGACGCCTGGGTGGCTCAGCAGTTTAGCGCCTGCCTTCGGCCGGGATCGAGTCCCACGTCGGGCTCCCTGCATGAAGCCTGCTTCTCCCTCTGCCTGTGTCTCTGCCTCTCTCTCTCTCTGTGTCTCTTATGAATAAGTAAATAAAATCTTTAAAAAACAATAATTGCTAAATGCTGAAATACTTGTTGAATGAATAAAGCCAACAAAGTGCATAGCTCTATATATATTTAACTTTGTTTGAAAGTAAATGATGACATTTACATTAGTGATCTGAAAATTCAGATGAAATTGTAATATGCATGCTAAAGAGCTTTGAATACTTTTTACTGTCCTTAGTTTTTTCATTGGAAAGATTTGATTCCAGCCATTAAAGATCCTCTGACAGTAAACCCAATAATAAATGAAAATGTTGAATAAAACTTCCCAGGCAAATCAATTCTTAAAAGTTTTGTAATTTTGTCAATTATGTAACACATACCTCTCTTGAAAAAATACACAGATTCAGGTCTGTCCTTGTATTTAGCTATTGAGAGAGCTGCCACTATTCTTCCATTTAGTCCTCCAAATCCTTTTACAATTTGTTTGGGATACCCTGCATCTTTTACATCATTGGTGAAACGCCAGTACTGGGAACCCTGATAATTTAACAGAGGAAATAGTGTTAATTGCTTTGGAATAAAAAGGTTAGGGATTCATTCTTAGATGTAAATATAGGGAGAAAGTTTTAACTTCGTTAAGTGAATAAATTGGTCTTTAATGTTACCAAGTTGTTAGCTTTTTATTAAATGTTGATGATAGAATAGTTTAATAGATTATGGAGACCCTTCTGAAGTGGAGGTTAAGCTGATTTATGCTCTTACGATAAAGAATACCTAGTTGCTGATTTCTCTCAGATATTTTTCTTACCTTAAAGAAGTAAGTTTTTCCTTCACAGTTGCACCTAGTAAAAACAGTATCAATGGGGGAGGGAATACCCCAAACTTCAGTAATTTTACGAGGTGGAGATGGTGGATTGGATGGACTCAGCATCCAGAAATAATGACCTGAAATTGAAAGTGACAGGTGAGCCTCCTGAATGAATACTGTAACTTATCCCCAAAAGAAATCAAAATGAAAAATTGTTAACTAGCTCATCATCAAGAAAAACAGAATGTGTTGGCACACTTTATGTAACAAGTTTAGTCAACATTGTGAGAACTAGTGTAGCAGTATTTGAACTGCTGAGAGTAGATATTTCTCAGGTTTGAGGTTTAGCATAGCCTTTGAAATATTTTTAGTTTTCCAGTTTCTCTCAAAAGATCCTCCTGGCTTTGTGACTTCTGGAAAGTCACTTATCTCCATTTCTTTATCTTTTAGTTAAAGAGTTATAATTCAGTGGCTGCTAAAAATCTCTAGCCTCTACTGTGCTAATAGTGTATGATTTGTCTCCTTTCAGATTTAATCTAATTATAAGAGGACCAGCAGATGGTATAGCAGAGAAGTGACATGAAATAACTGCTGTTCCCTAACCCTGTTAGGGTCCCAGAGGATGTAGCACTGTTGAACGCGTTGCAATCAAGATGTTATTTTTACATAGAATAGAGCAAGGAATACAAATCCTAATGTCATATTATTTGATATGAGATTAAAACTTGAACTACTTGAATTCCTAGTGGAAAGAAAAATTCACTAGTATCCATTCAAGCTCTTAGTTTTGTTACTCTAATGTGTCTAATACTGTTAATCCAAAAAACAGGTAATTATTCTCAGGTTCTCATAATATTGTGTGAGGGAAGTTTATCAGTCAGGTTCCCCTCCGGAAACCTTGACCCAAACTTTTCACTCTCCTTTGGTTCTCATAAAGAATAAAAAGATGGGCAGAAGAAGAAATAATGTGCGCAGCTCACCTCGAAATGCGACCATGGTTCCATTGCGCAAAGTAGTCAGTCCATCTACTGGCTTACCGTTGCATAAATTAGTCTCATCTAAAACAAAAAATTAAGCCAATATAAAAGAAAATGAGAAGAATGTTCATGTTTTTCAAATCCTTCCACAGGGTTGTTTCCTCTGTTCACCTTTCCCTAAGCTCTTGAAGGGGCTAGTGGGAAACTTCAGGAGTTATTTCAGAAATGGAAAAGAAGAGCTATGTTTCATAATTAACTTAAGGTGATATTACCCAAAAATAATACATAAAAATAAATCAGAGATTGAAATGGGCCAGGTTACCTGATGTTCATGTGAATTAGATAATTGTTGGACGCTTGATCCCAAAACAAAACTCCCATTTTTCAGTTCTGATTGCCCTTTAGAATTGGTTTGAAAACGGGAATAATATTGCAAATTTTTGCTTTGCATTATACTCTTTTAAGGATACAGTCCCAACTAAATATTTATGACATTCTATACACCATCTCTACATATAGACACAGAGGCACCAAATTCCTTATTACTCGATTTTCCAAAGACCACATAATCTTATATAATTTTACTCCTGCTTACCTATGGAGAAGCTGTAAAACTCCACAAGTTGACAAGTTCAGGGTTCTAGGTAATATATATCAACAGCTTGATACTAACTCAGGGCATTCTGGCCCAGATAAATTTATCAACTTAAAGTTTAACAACATTACCAATTTTAAAACTGGAAGTAACTGGTGCTTATTACCTGAAAGCATGGGATTGATGGCAATGTCTTGATTGGATCCTCTCACTAAGATATCAGTCCCTGGGATAAATATAGGAGTTAACACAGGGGGCCTGGGGAACATGTGAGGTTTTTTTCCAGCAGCATCTGTATCTTCATTTGGATTTACTTCAACTATTTCTGAGTTAGGTCTTTGGTTGGGGCTGGTGGTAGTTTGGAGCATGGCTTCCACTGAAGAGGTAGGGTGTAATTTGGGCATTGTCGATGTAGTCATCTTTGGGGGAGTTGGTGTAGTCTTTGGTTTTCTTCCTTTAGGTATTGTGTTTGGCTTTTTGGTACAGGCGGGCTTCTTTGGTGCTTTGGTTGGCTTTCGGGGTCTAGGAGTTGAGACTTTAGTACTCGTAGCTGTATCCTTTGGCACAGCTGTGGTTTCTTCAGGTTTATTCATAGTCTCTTCAGTTGTAGTTGTCTTTTGTGTTGCAGTCATTACTTTGGGTGCAAGAGTTGTTGCTTTAGGAGTATTTTTGGACGATGTGGTAGATGTTACTTGTGTGGTTGTACTTCTTTTGGACTCAGTGGTCGTTTCTTCTGTTGGAGTTGCTGTCTCCTGGGTTGTAATCTTAGGTACAGCAGTTGTAATTTCAGGTATCATGTCTTTTTCTGTTGTTTTATCTTTAGCTGTTGTAGTCATTTCAGGTTTGGTCACTTCAGGAGCCTTGGTTATAGGTACAACTGGTTCTTTGGGACTGTTTTCAAGAGGCTTTGGTGTGGGTTCTGCAGGAAACTTAGGAGTTGACTCAGCAGGGTTCTTGGGAGTAGTGGGAGGCTCCATGGTCGTAGTTGTAGTAGAGGCCTCTGAGGTGGTTGGAGCAGGCGTCTCAAGAGAGGCTGGAGCAGGCTCCTTGGGGAGTTTGGGTGTGGGCTCCTTGGTGGTGGTGGGAACCTGTTCCTTGGATGTGGTGGGTGCAGATTCCTTGTTGGGGGCAGTGGGTTCAGGCTCCTTGGGGGCGGTGGGTGCAGGGTCCTTGGGGGAATTGGGTGCAGGTTCCTTGGGAGCGGTGGGTACAGGCTCCTTGGGGGCCATAGGTTCAGGCTCCTTGGGGGTGGTAGTTGCAGGCTCCTTGGGGGGAGTGGGTTCAGGCTCCTTGGGGGTTGTGGGCACAGGCTCTTTGGGAGTGGTGGGTTCAGGCTTGTTGGGAGTAGTTGGTGCAGGCTCCTTAGTGATAGTGGGTGCAGGCTCTTTGGGAGTGGTGGCAGCTGGTTTCTTGGTGGTGGGAGCAGCCTCTTTGGGAGTGGTGGGTTCAGGCCTCTTGGGGGTGGTAGGTGGCTCCTTGGTGGTAGTAGGTACAGGCTCCTTGGGAGTAGTGGGAGCAGGCTCCTTGGGGGTGGTGGGAGCAGGCTCCTTGGGAGTGGTGGGTTCAGGCTTCTTGGGGGTGGTGGGTGGCTCCTTGGTGGTAGTAGGTAGAGGCTCCTTGGGAGTAGTGGGAGCAGGCTCTTTGGGGGTGGTGGGAGCAGGCTCCTTGGGAGTGGTGGGTTCAGGCTTCTTGGGGGTGGTGGGTGGCTCCTTGGGAGTAGAGGGAGCAGGCTCCTTGGGGGTGGTGGGTGCAGGCTCCTTGGGAGTGGTGGGAGCAGGCTCTTTGGGAGTGGTGGGTTCAGGCTCCTTGGGAGTAGTGGGAGCAGGCTCTTTGGGGGTGGTGGGTACAGGCTCCTTGGGAGTGGTGGGAGCAGGCTCTTTGGGAGTGGTGGGTTCAGGCTTCTTGGGGGTGGTGGGTGGCTCCTTGGGAGTAGTGGGAGCAGGCTCCTTGGGGGTGGTGGGTGCAGGCTCCTTGGGAGTGGTGGGAGCAGGCTCCTTGGGAGTGGTGGATGGCTCCTTGGTGGTAGTAGGTAGAGGCTCCTTGGGAGTAGTGGGAGCAGGCTCCTTGGGGGTGGTGGGTGCAGGCTCCTTGGGAGTGGTGGGTTCAGGTTCCTTGGTGGTAGTGGGTACAGGCTCCTTGGGAGTGGTGGGAGCAGGCTCCTTGGTGGTAGTAGGTACAGGCTCCTTGGGAGTAGTGGGAGCAGGCTCCTTGGGGGTGGTGGGTGCAGGCTCCTTGGGAGTGGTGGGTTCAGGTTCCTTGGGGGTAGTGGGTACAGGCTCCTTGGGAGTAGTGGGAGCAGGCTTCTTGGGGGTGGTGGGAGTGGGCTCCTTGGTGGTGGTGGGAGCAGGCTCCTTGGGAGTAGTGGGTTCAGGTTCCTTGGTGGTAGTGGGTACAGGCTCCTTGGGAGTAGTGGGAGCAGGCTCCTTGGGAGTGGTGGGTTCAGGCTTCTTGGGGGTGGTGGGTGGCTCCTTGGTGGTAGTAGGTACAGGCTCCTTGGGGGTGGTGGGAGCAGGCTCCTTGGGAGTGGTGGGAGTGGGCTCCTTGGTGGTGGTGGGAGCAGGCTCCTTGGGAGTAGTGGGAGCAGGCTTCTTGGGGGTGGTGGGAGTGGGCTCCTTGGTGGTGGTGGGAGCAGGCTCCTTGGGAGTGGTGGGTTCAGGTTTCTTGGGGGTGGTAGGTGGCTCCTTGGTGGTAGTGGGTACAGGCTCCTTGGGAGTAGTGGGAGCAGGTTTCTTGGGGGTAGTGGGTGCAGGCTTCTTGGTGGTGGTAGGAGTGGGCTCCTTGGTGGTGGTGGGAGCAGGAGATTTGGTTGTACTTTCAGCTTTAGGTGTAGATTTAACAGGAGCTTTGGTTGTGGGTACAAAATCTTTAGCAGGTGTTTTCTCTGCACTTCGTGTCTCTTTAGCTGAAGGAATCTTCTCTTTTGCTTTACTTGAAGTCTCTTTGTTTGCTAAAGTCTCTTTACTTTTAACTGTTGTCTCCTTATTAGGTGTTGAAGAGGTCTCTTTGGATGTATCAGTATTAGGTGGAAGACTAGGTTTAGGATTTACTGGTTTGCCTGTTGTAAACTTGGGAGATGTGGTAACTTTATTGCGTTGGGTGGTAGGAATGTCAGGAGTTGGGGTGAGCTTGATGTCACCATTGTCCAGTCCACTTCCAGCTTCATCTACAACTGGTGGTTCTGGCGGAGGTTTCTTTTTAGGAGTTCTTTCCTTCTTGTTATCTTTTACTAGAAAAAAATATACACATCTTTTATTTTTGAGTAGTTTTCTCTTCTATAGTGACCTAAAAATCCCATCTTTATCAACTAGCCATGTATTCCAAGCAAATTGCTAACCTGTAATATGTCTATTAATTTATTACGAAATGGTAAATACTGGACTTATCTGATTGGGCTATTCTAGGGAATTGATGAATTGATGAAAAGATCCACCCCAGGAATCTGCTCCAGTCACACCAATGGTCCCTCCTAAACTCTATTTCCATACCCACAGCTGTTAGCTGCTCTCTTTCCTTGGTACACCTAAACTCAGCAGACCATGGGATACAGAGAGGAGATTGCGGCCATGGCAGCAAAAGACCCTGTTTAACAGGATTTCTCATAGCAGCTACCCCAAAGGTGAATTTCATAGCCCAAAGAGCACATGAAGAGTTCATCATTGAGATGAGTTCCATTTAGCACACGTGTGCTGCACATCTATGGTGTGCAGGACTCTCTTGATGATTCAAAGACTATGTATTTGGCTATTCAGCCAGAGAAAAGGCTTCAGGGGAAATAACAACCACCCAGGAAATAAAAGTTCTTCAAAACTCCAGTATCCAAAATTCAGTATTTCCTGGAGAAAGAGAATATATTTTAGAATTTCATGAAATAATGAAAAGCAGAGCAAAGGGAATCTCTTTTCAGGAAGTAATAGCCTACAAAAAAAAATCAGCCAGATATGACATATAATTCATTAGAAAAAATAATAAAAAGGAGCTGTAAAATGTGAATAATAATATCGCCTTTCCCAGAGATGTATATGAGACCTTAATGGATTAGCATGTTAAAATACTTGAAGCAGCCTATAAATGTTTGCAAAATAAAATAAGTGAAAATTAAAGGAAAAATAAAAACACAAGGAACACAGAGGAAGAAGGAGAAGAAAGAAAAATGATAATAGGTAGACATGAATTAAAATTGAAAACCATAAATGAATCTCGTGTCTTCCTGTGGTCCCAGAGCTACTGCCCTAGCATCTTCTTATCATTTGTTTTAAAGAGTGGTTTCTTAGCTGCTTTTCACTAGTAGGAAGTTCTCATTAGTATCTTCTAAAATAATTTTTACAAATCTGTACATGCCCCAAGTACTGAAATGTGCTCAAATCATTCTACCAACACTCATTGCTTTTAGATAATTATTGTTAATATGGCATTGATATAGTCTTTGATCTTTATCAATGCTCAAACCTTTGGGTTTCTTCTTTAATTCTTTATTAGCTGCTGAATTTTTGGAAGACTTGATTTTCCGAATAGTTGAAGAGGAAGAGGAAGAGGAGGAGGAAGACTCTTGGTTTTCAGAAACAGAATGTTCTATAAATCAAATAAAAAGGTTGATCACACCAACTGTAATTTAAAACAAAAAACTGCCAGTCCAAATACAATAAGAAATACTGTTTACTGAGCTACAAATGTCCATATTCTGCTTTTATTTTATCAGTAATATGATCAACTGTTCTTATAACGTCCATTAAAAGCAAGATGGCTAAGCTTCTCACCGATACTAGCAATATAACTATATTACTTTCTCTCAACTTTCTCCTCTCTCACAGATTGTAATTATTCTGCAGAAAATCACCTGGGATTTTTTTTTCCCTGATGTGTTTCTTCTGATTATTTTAACCTACACTCATGCTGGGCTCAGTTATTAGAAAAATAAATAGCTGATGGTTTATAATTTGGCTTAAATTTTGACTTCGAACACATTTTTAAAAGGGTAATGAGCCTTTCATGACTCATGCGATTCCCTTATTCTATGAAGTCTTACAAAATTAGTCCATCTACAGCTTAGTCTGTCTCAAAACCTTTTATTACATCTATCATCTTCCTACCTTCTGTTATTTCCTCTGATTCTATAACTTTCTTAGTCTTCTTCTTATTTGGTGCTTTGGGTGAACGTTTGGTTGTTGATTTGATGGTTTGAGATGCTCCTGGAGATGGAGGTGCAGTCTTTGAAGATGGTGGTGATGTGGGATTATGCACTGAGGCCAAGCAAGACAGATAGATTAACATCTTGTTGACAGTCATCAGCAGCTCTTGATTGTGAAAGGCACAGATGCATCTAGCTCCAAGAATCATTGCTGGTGAAAACCAGCGCAGGCAGTCTCTTAGCCTAAAGATAGCTACTCTAATTAATTCTGAAGACTCATTGCTACAAAATATTGGTTCTCAAATTGTTATAAATTACAAGGGGCAAGGGCTGCGGGGTCAAAGAACTTGAATTCTAGTCATAGACCTGCAAGGGTCTACCCTTGTTTACTTTGGGCAAATGAACTAATGACCCCCACTTGAACTTTGTTTTCTTATCTGCAAACTGAGATGCTTATTCTAGGTGATTTCTGAAGATATTTCCTGGCCTAAAAAATACTTGACTCTCTCAGCCCCATCCCTTATGCCAATCTTCTGTGATGGTAGAAATAATTACTGTGTGCAGATGACAGGTATTTGTGCTCCCAGGAAGAGAAATATAATAACTACATTTGTCCCGTTTTCATAGTCATTATTTAAATTGATTTACAAATGATGCCAATTCATCTTTTCATTTAAATCAAATGATGTCAATTCCCCTTTCAATTCATGTAGAACAAAAGATCTACATGAATATTTACTCTTGTAAAAAGTTCACACCTTCACATTATGCTTTTCTCAAAATGTGTTGCCCTTCTCCAAGTTAAACAACCATTGTTAATGTTTTGGTGTGTATCTTTGAAATCTTTCTCTCCGGTCCGCCTAACCTTTCTATGTCTGGAAGAGAAGGCATGGGACGGGTTTTGATCATTAGGAACCAGAAGAAAAGCAGAGGGTCTTCTGAAAGATAAGAAAGCGGAGAACAGTGGGGACACTCTGAGTAGAGAGAGTTATGATAAATCCTGCTGCTCTTACTGAACATCCCCTAGGAACTCTGACCAAGGCTGAAAACCACACTCCTTCCTCTGTTTCCCCCACCAAGTAGATCAATTTAAGAAACAGTTCTGACATACTAGCTAGTGATCCTGAACCAAATACCTCTTGGACTGTTGACTCACATTTCTTCAGTTCTCAAAAGGTTACAATTTTGAGATACAGAGATGCCTACAAACAGTATCTATAGTAATCCTGAAACAACTAAGAGGCCTTACTGACTTACTGACTCGTAAGATATTTTGATGGTTATTTTTTTTTAAGAAGTAGTGAAGCTCTGGGTGGTTCCATTCTTTTCAGTTGAAGCCCTGTCTCTGTGAGTTCTGTAAACAAAGCATGACGTTCATCAATTTTTTTTCGTCGAGTTCCACATAAGCCTTGGGTAGTCTGGCCCACCACCCAGTAGCATAAAGCATTGTCTTTATTAACATGTTCTTTCAATGCTTCATCATACTCTAACCATCCTTCCTCCCCACCCATCCTCTCCGCAAAATAAAGTCTTAGTGTTTTGTCTCATAGCCAAAACAATTATCAGGGCACTGAGTAAAAACGTATCCTTCATCATAGGTCCTTCTGAGAGCTGCAGGAACTCTGCACGCTGAGATTTTTATTATAAGGGTGTTGTCTCCATCATTTCTGAAATGCCATCCAATGAAAACATTGAACAGTTAAGAATTAGCCCTTGACTATGCTGATTAACAGGTTTTTACCCTATTTCTCCACTGTTCAAAAGAAGCAAGATGTACAGCCTTGTTTAAATAAAATGATAAGATTATGCAAGCAATGTCTATCTTCGCTTTTACCTCCACAAATATTGTTTTAAAAAGTAGAATTTAAGAATAAACATTTGGTAAAAGAAAGGAATTCATTATTTATTTAAGTACTTAAAAACATTTTTTTTTTTTTAAATCTGGAGAGTTTTATTATACTCCCAGAGTACTCCATCAGGAACTATAACCAGAGGAGAGGATTTTAAAATTGGACAATATCTCTTTTTACCAACTCTATCCCATACAGGAATTTAGACAGTGATGAACATGGACTGCCACAGTAGGAAGGGACCTAACAACAGATGGTTAACCTTGGTAGGTTTGCCCATGAATTAAAGGTCTTCAACTCCTAAATCAATGAGTTGAGGGAAGCCGAGAGTGCCATTCTGTCCTTCAACATACACTCAAAAACACTAAAGCCGAAAACATGGCTAGCTCAAAGGACCACTGACTCTGTGGGATCAGCACCATTAGGATGAGACAAGAAATCACTGAGTGAGCCGGTTACTGTTGGTTTTACCTGCAGTTGGACTGCACCTGAGGAAAAAACATGTACACTCAACCCCTATCCTTCCTGTTCCTTTAACAGCAGTCTGGCGCTCCAGGAGCCTGGTGGAACCAGGCCGTGCTGTTGGGAGAGGCTTTCCTTTTTTAATTCATCTTAGATGAAGCAAAATTAATACAAAATGGCTTGCGTTAGTAAAATCAAGTCCCTAGATGGAGGGCATATTAGACATGATCAGCGAAGCTAAGGTAGGCAGACAGATCTGTGTACTGAGAGGCAGTGATTAACCCCATGATGCTTACCTCTTCCACAAAAATCCTCATAATCGGGACAGCACTTGCCATACTTCTTACAATCTGAGTCACAGTCACACTCCCTCCCTCGTGCAAAGGACTCGAAGCAGCGACCTTTACAGGAAAGCTCTACCCAGAGCAAAACAAGACATTATAGATTATTAAAGATGCAGCTATACCCATGTACTCATAGCCATTTCCCACCTTATAGCTGGCTAGAGTTCCAAAAGTGCATTTCGGAGTTTTTTATTTGGAATTTGGAAAAAGGGGTGGTTTTCCAAGTGGAGAAGTCAAGAGAGAAATATGGTGACTCAGAGAAGCTTCCCTTGCCCTTCAAGGCTCCAATAGTCACCCAAGTGCTGTTGGAGTCATTTCACATATGTATATTGGAAAAGTGGGGACCCTTCATATGAAATCCCTCCATCCTCTCCACCTTTCACCATGCTTTGTAATAGATATTTATTCAGTGAGCGTTTAGATCTTACAACAACATTCCAAAGAGCTGGCTTAAAGTAGATTGGACACTGTTTAGGCTCAAAAATCATTTATAATGCAGAGAGTTTTATTGTGATAAACTGGGCAAGGTGGAGGGTTGAAAGATTTCAGCCCAATCCCATGGCATGGATTATGCCTTCTCATTTCAAAACAAGCCTTGGTTAGAAGCACAATAACTTAGCAAGGCCTATTTGAAACGGTTACCTCATACAACACGTAACTGTACAGCAATATATTTATCAACTTCCCATACAAATTCCAAAGTGAACATAATAACTCTGAACCACTCTTAATTGTAACTTTCAAAAGTTGGATATGAAATGTCCCTGTGTTAACAAAACGATCCAAAATGTGTTCAAGGAAAATACCACTCATAATTTAAAATTCAGATCCTTTGGGTTTTAACTGAAATTCTTCATTAAACACTATTAAGGGATCCTGTCCCTAAGCAATTACATCTCTGATTCGTAGTGAATATTTACCCATTGGTATTTACTTAGTGACTCCTGAGTCACAGTATTCTCTACTTAAAACAAAACATTTTACTTAGGACTAGTCAATAACCTTGTGCACCTGACAGATTTCCAGGGCTCCCTCTCCCGCCCTCCCCCAGGAGTCATGAGCTTTGACACCATCATTAGGTACAGCACACTGCAACATGTATGCGAGGAAGGGAAAGCACTTGAGCAACAAGAAGCACAAGAGTGTGGAAAAAGCACTGCAGGGGGTGCACGGGGACTCACAGAACGGTGTTGCTTGATAGGGGAGACACCAGCTGTCAGGACTTACCCACAGTGCAGGCTTTCTTGAAATCAGGGCAGCACTCCATGTAGTGTTGACAGTTATAATCACAGTTGCAGATGGCATCTCTAGAATACCCTTCCCCACATCTCCCTGCACAGCTTGGTAAATCTAAAAATTATACAATACTAGCGTAAACATGGCCAAACTGCTTCACAGGAAGGAAGAGTTCTAAATGAGAAGGATAAAGCCACTTGGTGAGGGAGAATTTTTATCAGTTGGAAAAGGATGGGAATGATGGGTAGCAATGGGTCCAGGTGGCCTTTGCCTGATCTTCCATGTGACCTTGATCGTGCCACTTTATTCTTCACTAGACAGAGAAGATAAAGACACTTTTGAGAATCAGGCAAAGCTAACGGGCTTTGCATAAAGTGGGTGACATTCCTGGGGGAGGGTGGCAGCTTCAGGTCTCCCCAGACTGCTGCTGAGATGATGACGAGTTGACATTTATTGAGCATGTCTGTGCCGGGCATTGAGTCATAAATTATCTCTAATGTTTATGAAAACGTTGCCAGGAGAGTATTAGTAGCCCCTTTTGAAAGATAAGGAAGCTGAAACACATTTTAATAACTAGCTCAGGGACACCCAGCTAGTTAATAGTTCCAGGATATATGTATTATATATAGGTCAATTAATACCTACTAACTATTCGTATTGACCTCTTTTACTCTTAGAAGCATCCTGATTTGGGTAATAAATTATATGGTCACCTGGAATTTGAACTCTGATATCTCTGATTCTAAAGTCCACACTTTTCCCACCCAATCATGTTGCCTCTCATCTCTCATGTTGGGTTTAAAACAAGCTGGTCATGCCAAGCAAAAACTTCCCTAGGCTTCCTCTTCTTTTTTGAGGATAACTGGGTTCTTTAAATGTTGAGGAAATCAGATGCATACAACCATGGCTACAGTGAGTACAAAATAGATAACCATTCAAATAGCATCTGGGCATGAATATAAAAGTCAGAGATATTCTGGGTAAAACAAAACAAAAATACAAGCAAAAGTGTAATGATATAAAAATATATTTGAGAATATATTTTTTAAAATCCTTGGAAAACATCTTCCTGAGAGATAACCACAAAAATGTAACAATTGAATCCATCTCTGGAATAGAAATTGGCAGGTGCAATGTCCTAAAGCCATACAGGGACGTTGAACCACACTGAAAAAATCTCAAAATAATGAGTTCAGGAAAGTGAAAGTCTTCACATGCAAAGAAAATAGTAAATATTAGGACAATCTTCACAACTTCTTTCATACATATGTGCACAATACATACAAAAATGCATATATAGTGTATGTATATAAATACATATATTATATATAAAGGAAAAGAAGAATAACAGGTTTAGGAGGCAAGACAAGCAGACAACACAACATTAAGGGCTATTCTTTTCTAGTTAACAGATTTCTGAATTAGGAAATCAGTTACTTTATAAGAAGAGCTTATTTTCGTAGATTAAATGACTGTCCTTTTATTCCTGTTAATTTTAACAACCAATTTTAAATTCACTCATTTAAAGGAAAGTAAAACCATTTTAGAGAACAATTGTTCTTATTACAGAGGATATATAGATTAGGAAACACTTTCAGTGTTGTGAGCCTTGTAATACTACCATGAGAGAGCAGAGGTTAGCGTGGTGGCCATCATTCCTTCCTATATATTCACATTTGCTTTCATGTGTTTTTCCATCTTATCTAAATGATTCTGAAACTATGTTCATGGCAGGCAGTTATCTCTCATGCTTAGGCTTCTGGGAATTTTAACTATTTTCCTGGAAGTGTCTATTTTATAAATATAATTTCACCATAACAACCATGCACCTTGATTTTTCTTCTCTCCAGTTTTGCTTGTCAAAGAAAAAAAAAAAAGAAAACTAAAATCCAACTCTTGGTATTATTGTTGCTAATCAACCTTGATCGCATGCTAGAGACTTTGGCTGAGGTGATTGCATTGGATGTATCTTAACATTCTCTAGTGAATAACAAGAACTGTTCATCCAGGACTGACTGTTTTGGAAAACTGTGAATAGTTTACTATCATAATCATATAAGATGACATTTATATGTCATCTTATCATATAAGATGACATTTATGCAAGTGTAAGTCCGTATCTGGGTAACTAGTCCT
The DNA here is from genome assembly GCF_048418805.1 of Vulpes vulpes. NCBI lineage: Eukaryota > Metazoa > Chordata > Mammalia > Carnivora > Canidae > Vulpes > Vulpes vulpes. The sequence continues at coordinate 140,996,580 of NC_132792.1, forward strand.
TACAAGAAAGATAGAACTTTCAAAATTAATACAAGGCCATTTGAAAATTTGTAAATGTTTACTGTAAGATACTATCTAGTCTTACATGATGCCAAAATAAATCATCAATAATTTACGTAATGTAAAAGACTAAATTTATAATAAACATGGAAGCCAAAATTACATGTTATTTCAACACTGTTCAATTCATCTGATGATAACTGTATCACACTAGCATAGTTTTATCCCGTGTCTAAATCTTGTTGAAATTTTGGAGAACCATAAGAATAATGAGCACAAAAATTATTCTATAGAAAAGCTCAAAACCTGAAAGACTTCATAAGACATGAGAAAAAAGTGAGAAATTCAAAATGCTTATAAATACCCCACATATGCTTCACATAATTTTAAAATTGTACTATACATTAAGCTCAAACAAATATACGTTTTAGAAATCTATTCCATCGTCAAGATAATCAAAACAGAATAATTAGCAACAGTCTTTAAATAAAAGTCTTTTTGATGGTTAAGGTACCTTGAGAAGAAACTTGCTGAATCAAGAAAACAGAGAGGAGCAGCAAGTATATGGGAAGTATTTTCCACTGCATGGCTGTTTCCAAGGACCGAACCCTCACTGAAAAGAAAAGAAACGGATCAGAAAACTGCTCTTTAATCTCACCACTAATTTATCCTGTGTTACTCACTGTGTTTCAGTAACTTTTAAAAGGCTATTTAGTCGTAAAACCATCCCACTCCTGAAACAAGACTTTTAAAGATAATCAGCCTTAATTCTATCATAAATATTTGACCATTAGATTTAATCTTATGCAGAAGAAATCATCAAGCACCATCTTGATCATGTTACCGACCATTTAGTACTTTAGAATTCCTCTCAAATGGAAAACAGCCTTATCTCAACACTATTTAAATTATAGCATATACTTACAGGTTTAAATCCCAGCTTGGGGGGGAAAAATAATCAGCTCCAGTAAAATTTAATTTAGCAAACACAGAAGTGACCGTTCCAACTTTCCCTGAACTCCTCGTATAATTTTGTGAGCTTCCAACAGGTGTATCCCGTAGCTGTGATCCTTTTCAAAACTTCCCTACTACTACCCTTATAAATCTTTTTCAAACCTCTTGAATAAAGCATATCCCTATTGAACTGAAAACACATTTAATTCCACGAAGCAAGTTAACTTTGACACTTACCGGTAAAAGCAATAATGAGTTTTCCCGATGTCCTGGAAGTCTTATATATCAGTGCAAATATATTGGGATGAACCAATTAGTCCAAAGGTTAGACAAAATCAACAATGACAACCTCTGAAATCAAACTTTCCTCATTTGTTGGAAGAGGGCCCAGACAGCTAGACTTAGGCAACATCTGGAAAATACTCCCATTAAGAAAAATGACTACTACAAAATAAATTTAGGGTTATTGGCCAAAATATACTTCTAATTTCTGAGTGAAATGAACAAATTGTTCTGAGGTGGTAAATAGTTCTGGCCAGTCTTGACTAGCGAGCATATCAAAGCAGCAATGTCAAAAAATAGTCAAATGTTTGTGTCACTTCTTGCCTTTTTTTGTTTTCCAGTTAAATCTAGCAAAGAGGGATTTTGAAACTGTGATTTTGTGGTGTAAATTTTCTTAACTTACACAATTAAATCAAATGCACATTTCTTGAGTATTTGCCTTCTCACCGAGCACAGAGAATATACTCCAATTTGCCGCATGGTCTAGATGGTCTACACTGGATTTTCTAGTTTCCTTTACCATGTTAAAACAAAAACAAAAACAAAAAAACAAACCCTGCTTCTTTGAAACTGTAGATTTCTCCCTTAGCCCCTTTATTTGAGCATGGCAGTGTTTGAGAACAGTCTTTAAAATTGCTAATTTAGCTTCCCTACCACAGAAAATGTGAATTGTCCTCTTGCACAGAGAAGTCACCTCCGCTCAAGGTTGCAGCTCAGTTTAATGCCAAATGTTCCTGCTAAAATCCTATCTACCAGGGCCCCTCGGTGGTGCAGTTGGTTAAGTACTGGACCTGTGGCTTTGGCTCAGGTTACGATCTCAGGGTCATGAGATTGAGCCCCATGTCGTGCTCTGTACTCTGAGTACAGATTCTGTGGTACAGAATCTTAAGATTCTCTCTCCTTCTCCCTCTGCCCCTCACCCTTGTGTTCATGCTCTCTCTCTCTCTCAAATAAATAAATCTTTAAGGAAAAAAAATCCTATCTACCTACATAGAGCCTACTTTGTATCCTACTACCTCCCTGAAAACTTCCCAGAGCAACCCTACCCACGTCCAGAATCACAGCCAACAAAGGAACTACGTTTCGAAGCAATCATCTGTTTGTCTCCTGCCTATTCCCCCAGACTGTGGTTTCTCCAAGGACAACCAACGCCTGTGCCTTCGTTCTGTTGCCAACATGTAGTCCGGTGCTTCACCAAGGTGGTGTGTTTATTGTCTGCTCATTGAACCAAACTGTTGTACTCCACTGTGTACTAGGTATTTGGTAAGTACTGGATTTAAGTATCACAAAATGCCTTTAAGTTCAATATAATCCTCCAACGTTTAATCCTTCAAATAAAATGAAGACCCACAAATGAAAAATCTGTGACCCATTGAGGGTACATAAGGAGTAGGAGCCATAGCCAAGATTTAAACCCATGTCTTTTCATTTAAAGTTCCCTCCTATTTCTACAAAGTGAGGGTCACTGGAGGGGAGGTGGATGGGTGGATGGGTGGATGGGGTAACTGGGTGATGGGCATTAAGGAGGGCACAAGATATAATGAGCCCTGGATGTTGTATGAATCACAGAATTCTATCTCTGATAATTCAGTATATGTTTAATGAAATTAAATTTAAATTAAAAATAAAGTTCCCTCATGTCTCTACTATGTCCTGCCCCTTTTATCAAATCCATCACTCAGTGTTTAATCGTAGTACCAACTTTGACTCCTTCATGTATATAATATGGGTTTATGAGATTGTGACCTTTGTTAAGACCAATTATAAGCATCTCTTTTGTTCCCACAATGCTTATTCTGGGCTAAATATATCATGTAAAAGGACAATTTAGAGACTGTCTGTTCACCTCTAAATAATCTCCTTCCTCTGGGAACTACCTTCTCATCTTTAGAGGTATTTCCTTTTTAGCCACGATCATATGTATGATTTGGCCACATTCACCATAGCTGATAGGATTAGGAAGAGAAACCTGAAATAAATTGGGTCAATATGTTTTCCTTTCCTGGAAAGTTGGAATTGTGATTCAGACATGACAAGTCTATCTAGGTAGACCTCTAACAGATAAACTTCTGTCTTCTTCTGTGATCTGAAGAAGCAGAGAAAATCCTTGAGAATCAGGGGGTGCAAATGCAGGAAGTAGTCATGCAAAGTGAAGCAGAGTTCTGATAGCTTTCTGGTCTTGGTTACTCCTTGTTTCTGAGACTCAGATGTCTCCTTTCAATGTATCTCTATGGTAGGCTCCCCCTTTGGGGCTGAAGCTGACTGAAGATGCTTTCTGCTACTTAAAATTATTAATCAACACAGAGTAAAGGTATAAAAGATCCTTTTGGGTGGAGTTCAACCAAATTCTCTTCATTCTTAGCTTTACTGAGGACAAGATGGGGAAGCTAGAAGTTTTGTAATGTTTTCAAGTCAGACCTTTACAGAGTTCCCTTGTAATTTTTTCAAAATGCTGGGAATACCAGGAATAGCAGAAACACATATACACTCATAACACGTATTCTTAAAATATAAACTGCTTTCTAATTATTGCCTTTTAGACCTATCTATACTATTCTTTTTCTTGTTTGGACAAATTCTTGTAATGACAGCAAATGACTTTTTTTTTTTAAAGATTTTATTTATTTATTTATTTATTTATTTATTTATTTATTTATTTATTTGACAGAGAGAAAGAGCACAAGCAGCGGGAGTGGCAGGCAGGTGGGGAGGGAGAAGCAGGTTCCCTGCTCTGCAGGGCTCCATGTGGGGCTTGATCCCAAGACCCTAGGATCGTGACCCAAGCCAAAGGCAGATGCCTAACCAACTGAGCCACCCGGATGCCCCAGCAGATGACATTCTTAACTTGACTGAAAAATCTGCTCTAGTAACACTTGTTCTTAAGTCTAGGTTCTATTCTAAAGTTGGAAACTGACAAATAAAGAAAACACACATACACACAATTATGAACAACAACTTTAAACATATCCATTAACACGTTCTCATTTTCTTCAAATGTGTTTTCTCTGCATAATAAAAATGAAAACCTTTATTAAATGCCAAGTTCATGAGGTTTAACTTATCAATACTTGATATGAATAATTCTATTGGGTAATAAGGCTATCAGGTAAGTAAAGTTTGCCCTTAAGGCATGGAAGCATTTTAATTTTATCTATTAACTATATCTTTCTAAACTGTACTAAATGCATCATTCTGTGAATATTGGACCAATTAACCCTCCTTGCTGATCGCATAGCAATCATTCCATTAGGTTATAGGTACCCTCTTTGAGATTTCTTTTCTCTTTAAAGGTATTCTTTTTAGCATTCACTTAACTCTCATTTAATTGGGACAAAAATTATCCTAGGATTGGTTTGGGGTAGGGGGAGAAGGGGAGAGGAGAGGAAAGAGAGACAGAGAGGACATAAATAATATTGGATCTTGCACTCATCTTCTAGAGATGACCTTCACACAGATCGTCCTAACAAACATCAGTTTCTTTACTTGGCAGCAACACAGTGATGCCTTCAGAGAACACTCAAGAGTGCTTAAGGATATTTGCTCTGCATTACATTATCCCAGACTGTTGTGCCTTCTTGGTGCATTCTGTCTCCATCCCTGCCACTAGCTGTCACTTTGCTCTGCAGCCAGTGTGTCTGTACCTAGTGGCTTCTCTCCATCTTTCCACATCTTTGATGTGTTTCATTTTCTTCCAGCAGCAGCTAGGAAAAACTGAAGCATGCCAGGGGAAAACCACAGATGTAAGCTTGCTCTTTATTGCCCTAATTTTGTTCACAATGTTCTTAGAGCACTCTAGAAGCGGACTAACTCCTCTCTTCTTATAAGGAATAGTGACCAGGATTTGGAGACTCCATCTGTTCTGTTCATGGCATTTTCACATACAGGACAGGCCTGTGGCTCTTTCCCTGGATGTTGATCAAAAGTCTGACATTAGGTAAGAAAAGTATTGCATTTTTTTCTTGAAGACTGTGGCAGTCTGGTCATTGTTCCCAATCTTTTGTACCTTTTTCTACCTGCCCGGCTAGAGATTACATGGATGGGCTTCCTCTGCAGTTATGTGTGGCCAGATGACTGCATTTTCTCCTATGAAATGTGACTTGAAGAAATATGTGCAACTTCCACTCTTCTTTCCTCACAGAAAATCACTTCATCGGGACTTCCTGTTTTCCTCCATTCTTCCCGACTGGAGGGCAGACTTGAGAGACCAGCCTTGATCATGCAAAGAAGGATGGCAGCCTAGGGAACAGTACTGTTCATGGAACACACAGGCACTCCCCCCTTTCCCTGGGCTAGTCAAGAAAACTGCATAAAAGGAAATAAATCTTCATTTTATTTGCACAACTCTAATTTGGGGTCTTTTCATTACACCAACTTAGATATAATCCTAACAGAGACATCTTATGAAATTCCCAAATATTTAAAGGATTGTATTCTAAAAGTTGATCTGGATACTGCACAACAATGTAAAAATGAGCTATTGGTAATAAACTATTGATATTGGAAAAGGATAAGCAAACTCTTTTTTACTTGTAGTTGACATAATTGTGTTTGTAGAAAATCCTAAGAAACCTACAAAAAAGCTGTAAAAATTAATGAATTTAGCAAGATCAGAGGATGCAAGATTAGTAACAAGACCCATGTTGGTGCCACGTTAATGCATGAACTTAGAAGTGCTGCCTCTACTGAATGTTCTCAGAATAAGAGTTCATCTATTTATTTGTTCATTCATTCAATTCTTTTGAAGAGCAAACAGCGCTCACTACATACCAGCTCTAGAGTAAACTGCTGGAAATACACAGACATACAAGATAGATCCTCTGGTCCCTAAGAATTTTTGGTCAAGGAGCCAGACATTTAAACCAATAGTTTAAAAAAAATGTGCAAAAGGAGGAGAAAATTCAGCCAACAGCTAAATTTGGGCTTTGGCATCAGTCAGACCATTATTCAATTCTCAGCCTCAACATTTTCTACCCGGTGGGCTTATACAACATTCTTTTTTTTTTTTTTTTTAAATTTTTATTTATTTATGATAGTCACACAGAGAGCGAGAGAGAGGCAGAGACACAGGCAGAGGGAGAAGCAGGCTCCATGCACCGGGAGCCCGATGTGGGATTCGATCCTGGGTTTCCAGGATCGCGCCCTGGGCCAAAGGCAGGCGCCAAACCGCTGCGCCACCCAGGGATCCCGTTATACAACATTCTTGACTCTCGGTTTCCTTATCTGCAAAGTGGGGGCAATTGTTCCCACTATTATTTGGCATTGTAGAGATTCATCAGAGATAAGAGAGAAGTATATTAAACAGTAGTGACATGTGCTCAATAAATTGTAGGTATTATGATTGTGGCTATGGTTATGATTAAAGAGCTGTACAAAAACTGCTATGGAAGCATGGATGAGCAAGTGCCAACTCCACCCAAGGAATTCTTCACCAAAGAATGACATGCAATGTGGAGTCCGAAGGCTCCTATGTCTGAGAATGGAGGCAGTAGACAAAGACAATGACAGAAGGCAAGATGATATAGCACCTCTTTTTCATTATTCTTGCCTATTTGGTTTTTTTAGCCCTTGATAATCTGACTTTTTCTTGCATGGAACTGAACTGTAGCAGATAAAAAAATAACTGACCTTATAATCATTCTAATTTAGGCTTTTTCTAATGGACCATCTTAGTAACTTACTAATAATAGAGTGTGTGTTGAGCATTTACTGTGTTACATGGTGCATATGTGTGAGTTCATTGAGCCTCACGGAGATCTTTTTAAAATAATTATTCGTATTAAACCCATTCTACCTTTAGATAGTAACTTGCTTAAAATTGCAAAACTAGACAACCAATAGATGATAAAGTATTTTAAACAAAGCCTGTCCGACTACAAAGCCCATGATTTTAACCCACATGCTACAATATGCAGGGTTAATAATTGCAGGGTTAATAACTCTTTTCTTTGTGTTCCTACCTAACTACATTTGTATTTCTCCATTGGCATTTCACATTTCAATATCCATCTCTCTCACTAGGTCATAAGCTTCTTAAGGTTCCAGAATGCTTATATCTTACTCATTTTGTAGCCTTTCCCATGGCTCACATAACTTCTTTCCCTACATGATTGGTATCTCTATCTGCTTGTCCAAATCAACTTCAGCTTACCATCTTTCTTCTAATGACCGCTTTGCCCTCCTTTCTGTTTTCTAGCTCTTATCACTATAGCATTTCGATCATTCCAGTCTACCTTACCTGGATTCCAGATGTTAAGGAAGCATACTCTGTGACAGCTCAGACAAAAATCATTACGAATGTATTTTCCAGTAGCTAACAACATGACTAATTTTCCCATAAGTGTGTGAAAGTGAAATGGGGTACTATAATAACTCAGGGTGACAGATATTTGAGATTGGGAAATTCGGAGAGTGGGAGCAACGTTCGGGTGTGGTTGAAGAACCACAGATAGGTGGGACAGGAGGGAAGTCTCCCAAGAGACATTTCATTGAGTCATTCCAAAGCAAGAACACCAGGCTCTTCAATGATATTGAATATCATGTAGTTTTGGCTCATTGTACAGCATTGCAAAATCATCCTTGTAAAATCCTTCCCCTGCCATGGTAGCTAATTTCTGTCAAAAAAGATTAAGAAGCAGGATATTTGAAATGACTTGTTCCAATGAAGCTTTATTAAGCCTGATAAGGGAAAGCCCAACAGAAGCTTAAAATAAAACTCAACATCTCTCCCCTCTCTTGATCCTTTTTGCTGATCCCTTATGATATTTGACACCAGAGGATCTTTAAACCTTTGGGGGGCTCCAGAGATGTTAGTTAAATGAATTAATGAACAAATGTGATTGCTAATATTAGCTCTTGGTTTGCCTTTCCCCTGGACTAGAAAGAGGGCCTTACTATTTACAAACCCCTGGGTTCTCTGTGTGTCAATTAGACAGACCTCAGGAATAAAGGGGTGGAGAAAGGAGGTGAAACAAATGGTTTCTTATTTATCCTTTCATTTGTACTTTGCTTTTTCTCCAAAGGAAACATTTATGGCAGAGGCATTGATGCAGGCCAGATCTCCTATTTCTCTAAGTCTTCCTTGAAGTAGGGTAGTGAAAAGCTGTGCCCTTTATGGAGGTAAATTCAAGGGCACAGTGGTGCCGCCCCAGATTTTTATCAGACTTTGGACAACACTCCCACCAAACCATGCACATTTATTGAGTACTGACTAGGTCAGGCACTTATTCTCATTAAAGCTAAACAAACAAAACCAAAACAAGACAAAATAGCAAAGTAGATTTTATTATTATTCTCTCTACAAATAAGGACAGTACTCTAGCTTTTCCTGTGAAAATGGCAGAAGCAATTTACACAGTCTACAGAAGCAGATTTCTTTTAATATTATATTCCAAGTTCTAACACTGAATTACTTTGGATCTTTAAAATATTTTCCACTTTATAAGATAGATAACTGTCACCCTGACAGTTATTTGCATAATCGTGATACTAAAGCCTGAGAAAGAAATTACAAGAAAGAAAAAAAGCAACTAGAAGCCAGTCTCATGAAAATAGATGCAGACTCCTTAACAAATATTAGCAGATTGAATCCAGCCATGTAGCCTTTTTTTTTTTTTTTTATAGCCAATAATACATCTGGAAGCTTGGCATCTCTTGGAACTATTCTCCCATTATAAATAAAACTTGAAAACTTTGCCTTGGAAAAAAAAATAATAATATGTAAGTTCACATGCTCCACGGACCACAGTATCTATAAGATAGATGTGTCTTCCTCCTTCATAGATAGCTGTCACAATGGATTCAGCAGAGTATGACAAGTAACTCTAAGCTTTCTTTCTTTTTTATATAATTATAAAAATATTTAAATTGATGAAAGAAAAACTTCATCTATGATTTTACCACCCTAACACAACTGTTCACATTCCTATATAGTTTCTTCTTGAATTTGTCACTATGCAATTAAAATTTTATTTAAATAATTTGTTCAAGATCAATAATTTAAACTGTTTTTTGCTTATGAATTAGCAAACATACATCTTCTTCAGAATGTCATGTTAATTCCTGGGTAATACTCCATGTACTTGACTTACCATGATTTAATTTCATCCACCTATTTGTCTTCGTAAAACTATATTGGCTATTTTTTTTAATAAAAATGTGCATTTAGCTTTTTTCTCCATTGAAGAAAATTTGGGGCCGCTATGCAGAAAATACAGGTCGCTTGTACTTTTTTGTGTTTTTGGAAGTTAGAAGAGGCAGTCAGAAACAATTTGAGCTTCATAATTTGAGCTGCATAAATTTTAACTTTGGATCTTTAAAATTTTAGTATCATGCAACCTGTAATTAACTGTTCCCCCAAACTCTGTGTGTTACATTATGGAGTCTTCCTCTCTTCAGTGGCCAGTGTACAATTCCAGTCTGTTTAAAAAAAATAGCTTCTCCTTGTCCTAATTTCTATACACTCCCTGGCCCTATATTCTATACTTCTTATGGTGTCCTTAAATTTGTCCTGATTAACTATACAAATAAGATTAAGCATGCTTTCATAATGAAATTGAATTTAGAAAATATCCATAAAGTATCCTTAGGCTTACTCTTTCTATTTTGTCTTCACAATTATTATTTTAAATGATGATATTTCATTTCAATCTTCATTTACCTATACTATTGACCTCTACACAAGTTGTTTCAGTCTCTTTATGATTTCTGCTACAATAAAGTCCTTTATTTTCATGCAGTTTGAATTGAATTTTACCTTTAAAATATATAGCTGTGGGAACACCTTTATGACTCTTGATAATTATTGTCAAATTATATCACAGATTCATCAAAGGCAAAGAAATTGTCTCATATGCATTTGTATCCCCAGCACCTGGCAAAGAACTTACACAAGAAGTGTTTGATAAAATATCAAGCTGAATTCAATAAAAATGTAGAACTGTAATTAGCATGAGGGGCATTTTTAAAACTCTTTTTTTTCCCATCCCAACATTGTAAATGAGTTAGTACTTAGACACACACTCCTCTTTTATTCTTCCATCTGACAGTTTCCATTTGTAGAAATGAGACTTAGCTGATAGACGTGATCCCCAGCCTTGGCAAACAGGTTGTAAAAACCCAGTAAGGTAAGGAACAGTGCTGGGAATCAGGTGACTTCTGAAGGAACCTTTTATGAAATGATCCCAGAACTCAAAAAACTTGGAGCACCTGGGTGGCTCAGTTGGTTAAGCCTCTGCCTTTGGTTCAGGTCATGATCCCAGGGTCCTGGAATCGAGTCCTTTGTCAGGTCCCCTGATCAGCGGGGAGTCTGTTTCTCCCTTTGCCTCTGTCACTGCCCCCAGCTTATGTTCTCTCTGTCAAATAAACAAATAAAATATTTTTAAAAATCTACCAAAAAAACTTACAATCAGCCTCCTTAGGATTGAGACAGACATTGCTGTCTACTTTAGTTCCTTTTCTTTTTTTAATGCAGAGTATATTGCTAGATATGAAAGTTAGCAGATGAACACAGAAGGTCAAGCTGTGGCATGTAGCCAAAAACTAATTTCTTGTCTAAACCCTTTATCTCTTTCATTCTTCTTGTAAAGAAGAAATGTGCAGGACTTAGGGAGAAAAGAAGTGAAAGGCCAAAAAAAGATAAGTCTTGGTGTAAATAGATGGCATAGTCTTGCACGGAATCATTTATCTTACATTGATGGAAGGCAGGTAAGCATACCAGAGGGGAAAAGAGCCCAGTAATTTATATGAATGCCAGTAAAACTAAAATTTGGAATTGTTTAAAACTGTTGTGAAACCAATTGAACTATTTTATGGCTCTGTTTGGGGATCTGAAGAATTAGTTTCACACGGGAAAGTAGAGAAACTAGTGTGTCATGTAATGATCTGGAAAAGTTATTATTTTTACTTAACGACTCATTTTGCATCCCCCTTCCTGCTTTCCTAAGAGAGACTGGTTTGTTGAAATAAGATTTAATATGCCCTTAGCAAAGTAAAATCTGGCCAGCACTCAGGTACTCTGCATAAAAAATAACAGTAAAAGGAAGCAGAGGGAGTGAGTGCTGTGTTGGAGGGAAGAGGGAAAGAGAAGGGATCTCTGATGGGAGGAGAGTGAGGCTAAAAGGAGAATTTAGATAAACAGCAACCGGCTAATGGAGATTTATTAAGTCAGGTGCTATGTGTGTGCAATGCACTCCTCCTTTCCCTGTTCCTTACATAAACTGCAATAAATTCTGCTATGTTCACAAAAGCTTTTGATATCATATATATATAAAACAACATGGGTTTGAATGGTGTGGGTCCACTTCTTTGCAGATATTTTTCAAGAAATACAGGCCAGTACAGTAAATGTATTTTCTCTTCCTTACAATGTTCTTTATAACATTTCCTTTTAGCTAGCTTACTTTATGGTAAGAATACAATATATAACACATATAATATACAAAATACGTACTAATCAACTTTATGTTATCGATATGACTTCTGGTCAATGGTAGACTAATAGCAGTTAAGGTTTGGGAACTATAAGTTATACATTGATTTTTGACTGTGGAGGGGTCCGTGCCCTAAACCTTCGCATAATTTGAAGGTCAACAGCATATATATGTATATAGTCATGGTTGGCCCTGGACAAAACCAGAAGCTACATATAGACTACTCTAATACTCTACTTTTTCTTTTAAAGATTTTATTTATTCATTTATTTATTTGAGAGAGAGTGAGAGAGTGCAAGAGTACAAGCCAGGCAGAGGGAGAGGGAGAAGCAGACTCCTCGCTAAACAGGGAGCCCGATACAGGGTTCAACCCCAGGACCCTGGGATCATAACCTGAGCCATAGGCAGACACTAAACCAACTGAGCCACCCAGGTGCCCCTCTAGTACTTTACTTCCAAGGAAACTGAATGAGATAACATTACAACCCAGAGTCCTGGGATGAGGTATCTAAGGACTGGAGTGTGGGCTTTTTTGTTGTTGTTGTTGTTTATACTTTATTGTTGAACAAAACAACAGTTAATCATGATATAAAGAAAACAATTCTAACATGTGAAAACTTTTAAATATAAAAAGGACAAGGTAAGAATGGCTGTTTGCTGTTCATGGATTATGGCCAATTCCTTCCTTGTTGATGGTGATTCTTATAAGTGATGCACTGTTACAAACCGGAATGAAGTCGGACAGCCAGAGTGACTCACCAAAGGGATAATGAGAAATTGGTTGACAAACTACATCAACTTTTGGGTAATAGATCACTTTATGTCATCTGGCTGCAGCTATTAGGCCTCTCCCTTGCTCTTGGAATTTCACCTGAACATCCCTTTTCTGTTTCATTGCATCAAGGAAAGTTGAGTTCAATTCGCATTTTTTAAAAATTAAGATACAATTGATATATGACCTTATGTATATTTCAGGTCTACAACATTGAAATTCAGTATCTGTATGCACTACAAAGTGATCACCATGAAAATTTACCATTCATCACCGTACAATTGATCCCTTCACCCATTTCACCTTCCTCTCATCCCCTTTCCCCTCTGGCAACCACCAATCTGTTCTCAGTATCCATGTGTTTTATTTGTTTCGCTCTGGTTTTAAATCATTTTGTTCTTTTACAAGTTAAATCATAAAGCATTTGTCTTTATCTACCTTACTTCAGTTAGCCTGATACCTTCAAGGTCCATCCATGTTGCAAACAGCAAGATTTCATTCCTTTTTGTGCCTGAGTAGTACCCCGTTATAGATACCACATCTTTTTTGGCCATTCATCCATTGGTTGACATTTAAGTTGTTTCATTTTTTAGCTATTGTAAATATTGTTGCAATGAACAAAAGGGTGCATATATCTTTTCAAATCAATGTTTTTGTATGCTTCAGATAAATACCCAGAAGTGAAAGTGGAATTTCTGCATCATGTTGTTGTTCCAGTCTTACTTTTTGAGGAATCTCCATGCTATTCTCCATAGTAGATATACTAATTTATATTCTCAACAATAATGCACGAGCATTCCCTTTTCTCCACATTCTCTCCAACACTTGTTATTTCTTGTCTTTTTGATAGTAGCCATTCTAACTGGTGTGAAATGAGAGCTCACTGGGGTTTTGATCTGCATTTCCCTCATCATTTGTGATGTTGAACATCTTTTCATGCACCTGTTCCCCATCTGTATGTCTTTTTTTGGAAAACTGTCAATTCAGATTCTCTGCCCAGTTTTTTATTTTTTATTTTTTTTATTTTTTTATTTTTTTAAAATTTTTATTTATTTATGATAGTCACAGAGAGAGAGAGAGAGGCAGAGACATAGGCAGAGGGAGAAGCAGGCTCCATGCACCGGGAGCCCGATGTGGGATTCGATCCCGGGTCTCCAGGATCGCGCCCTGGGCCAAAGGCAGGCGCCAAACCGCTGCGCCACCCAGGGATCCCTGCCCAGTTTTTTAAATTGGGTTTTTTATTATTGAATTGTAGTTCTTTATATATTTTGGATATTTATCCTTTGTTGGATATATGATTTGTCAAAATCTTCTGCCATTCAGTAGGTTGCCTTTTTGTTTTGATAATGGTTTCCTTCACTATACAAGAGTTTTTTAGTTCGAGGTATCCTATTTGTTTATTTTTTGCTTTTGTTTCCCTTGCCTTTAGAGTTAGATCCACAAAAATATCCCTAAGAATAATACTAAAGAGCTTACCACCTATGTTTTCTTCTAGGAATGTTATGGTTTCAGGTCTGACATTCAAGTCTTTAATCCATTTGGGGTTAATTTTTGGTGTAAGATAGTGGTCTAGTTTCATTCTTTTGCCAATGGTTATTCACATTTCCCTATAGTACTTACTAAAGAGATTGTCTTTTTTACATTGTATGTTCTTGGCTCTTTTGTTGTAAATTAATTGTCCATATACCTATGGGTTTAATTCTGGGCTCTCAATTCTGTTCCATTGATCTATGTGTCTGTTTTTATGCCAATACCATACAGATTGATTATCATAGCTTTGTAGCATAGTTTGAAATCAGGGCATGTGATACCTCTAGTTTTGTTCTTCTTTGTTGGAATTGCTTTGACTATTCAAGATCTTTTGTGATTCATACAAATTTTAGGATTATTTGTTCTAGTGGCATGAAAAATGCCATTGGAATTCTGATGGGGATTGCCTTGAATCTGTAGATTGCTTTGAGAGGTATGAACATTTTAACAATATTAATCCTTTTAATCTGTGAGCATGATATATCTTTCCCTTTATTTACATCTTCAATTTCTTTCATCAGAGTCTTAGTTTTTAATGTGCATGTCTTTCACCTCCTTGGTTAAATTTATTCCTAAATATTTTATTCTTTTTGATGCAATTATAAATGGGGTTGTTTTCTTAATTTTTCTTTGTGGTAATTCATTATTAGTATATAGAGACACCACAGGTTTCTATATATTGATTTTGTACCATACTACTTTACCGAATTCACTTATTAGTTCTAATGGGTTTTTTTGTGGAGTTTTTGAGTTTTCTATATATGGTATCATGTCATCTGCCAGTATGATAGTTTTATTTCTCCCTTTCCAATTTATATGTCTTTTTTTTTTTTTTATTTCCTTGCCTAATTGCTCTGACTAGAACTTCAAGTAGTATGTGAATAAATGTGGTAAGAGTGGGCATCCTTGTCTTGTTCCTAATCCTAGAGGAAACACTTTCGGCTTTTTACCATTGAGAATGATGTTAGCTATGGGTTTGTCATATAAGGCCTTTATTGCATTTAGGTACATTCCTTTTTTTTTTTTTTAAATTTTTATTTATTTATGATAGTCACAGAGAGAGAAAGAGAGGGAGGCAGAGACATAGGCAGAGGGAGAAGCAGGCTCCATGCACCGGGAGCCTGATGTGGGATTCGATCCTGGGTCTCCAGGATCACGCCCTGGGCCAAAGGCAGGCGCCAAACCGCTGCGCCACCCAGAGATCCTGCATTTAGGTACATTCCCTTCACACCCATTTTTTGAGAGTTTTGATTTAAATGGATGCTGAATTTTGTCAAATGTTTTTTTCTATATTTAGTGAGGTAATCATATGATTTTCATTCTTCATTTTGTTAATGTGGTATATCACATTAATTGATTTGCCAATGTTGAACCATCCTTGTATCCCTGGAGTAAATCCCACTCGTTCATGGTGTACAATCTTTTTAATGTACTGATAAATTTGGTTTGCTAATATTTTGTTGAGGTTTTTGCATTAATGTTCATGTAATTTTCTTTTAGAGGGGAGTCCTTGTCTGGTTTTAGTATCAGTGTAAGGCTGGCCTCATAAAATGTAACTCTAATTTTTTAAAGCCTCTAACAGAAAGCAAACCTATGAATCAAAGGCTCAATGGGATGACTTAATCATTAATACAGGCTTCCTGCCATTGGCAACACACCAAATCATTCACTCGTTCAGATTTCATTTTAGAAGCTAGCTAGTGTTAATTATTTGCAGCTGTTGCTGAGCTTTCTGTGACAACCAACGGGCTCTACCCTAACAGTCTGACAAGACTGACAGGCGCATACGGAGTTGTTGACTGAATCTTATGAAAACCAGCAGCAGTCAGAATATAAAAGTTAAAGTTATATGGGGGGACTCCTAAGAGAAATCTCAAAGGGAAAAAAAATCTCGGTAGAAAAGTATATTTTGCCTAACAGCAGCCAACTCCAGAACTAAGAGTAAGTACCAGAAGGGAATTATAAAGTGTAATAAAAAGTAATGATTAGTGTTGGGGGCTAAGGAAGGAAAGAATGAGTCACCATACTAAAATTTGAACCTCTCCATGGTGGCAGGTTGGAGGTGGGGAGCAACCCAACCCCTTTGCCAGTCCACCAACAAGAGTAAGTGAGCGGACATTTTAGATCTAGTAACCACCTTGAGATAGAAATGAGATGTTGCTGAGCAAGGGAAGGAGGTAAGGACACTGTGGCAGGCCTGACTAGGTGGAGTGCCATCTGGTGGACATTTGACCACACCCCTCTGGAAATACTTAACCACTTACATCCTTTCTCCACAGACAAAATGTTTGTGTTTGGAAAACCAGAAGTCAGAAGAGGTGTGTTTTTCACTTTCCACTTTTTGATTCAAAGCTATTTGGCCGGTGCCTCAGAAAATTATGTTGTAATTAATAGTATATAATTATAATAAATATAAATATAATAATTTATAATAAAATAATTATAATTTATAAGTAATACATTTTGTGACATTGAGTTTTCTTGTGTTTTTGAAAAAATCTATGTATTTTCAAAAATATAAATTTTATAGTTCATGTTAAGATAGACTAAGGCAACTCTATTTCAGTCATTCAGGGAGCAGACATTAGAGTTAAATCATTTTTCTTCATTCTTGTACAGTCGATAGGAGGTTAGCAAATAATATCCTGAAATAAATTCAGGAAAATTTAGGATTTTTTTTTTTTAGTTAAGTTGCATCAAATAAGTAATCTCTCATAAACGGAACCTTCCATAACTCACCCTTGACTCTTAAGGTTTATAGTCAAAGAGTTGGAGAGAGCTACTTCACATCAAACTGTGTTCCCTGTCTCTTGGTTTTCTAATTATGCTGACTTTTGAATCTAATACTTTCTTCCCTTAGGCAACCCTCCCTCACCTCCCCTCAGGCCTCAATGTCCTGAGGCTCTGGTCTCCTATCAAAGCCATCAAATCAAAAGCTAGTCTTTAGAAAGGAAAGGAGTAAATTCAACAATGCAGCTAATAAATATGTGTGATCTTCCTCAGTTCAATTTGAATTTTAATAAAAATCACAAAGTCCCATTAAAAACATCTCCAAAGCAATTTGTCATACAAAATCTAAGGAGTCAAAATTTTACTTCAAGCCTGCTGCCAAGAAAATGTTCCCTGAGAAAACAACTGAATGATGCATCTCCTGGTAGAGATGTTTAACAGGAAAGCAAAGAATATAAACTCATAGTTAGATTAGATGAAAGAATATAGTCTAAGTTCATAAGACTCTTTGAGGAACTAAAGGGCACAGGTTATTAGGTTTCTCTCAGGGCTGAGAGACAAGGGGTGGGGGTTCCCAGAAGTGGTTCTTCAACTCATTAACATTTATCAAGTATAATTCGGATTTTTTTCTCGGAAGGAATAGCTCATTGCATTAGATCATAAACTTCTGCCCAGCTCAGTACTAGGACTATTTTTTTTCTCATATTTTAACCTAGATTTTTTTTTGTAGTTTTCTTTAACTCTTTTTCAGACATTAAGAAATGTCCAATTCAAGTAAAGAAAACCCTATTTTTTTAAAAAACGTGGAAACCCGTAACTGCAATTACAACGTCAGCCTTTGCCTATGTGAATTTAATAAGCCAGGCTTCACACTTTCATTTTTAACTATGGGAAAAGGACCCATGGCAAGCTTGTGACTGATACAACATCAAGCAGGAAGTTAGGAGCAGAGATGAGTAAAATTTCTCTTAGGAAAATTAACTTGTACAATCAAGGATCATGACCTAAGCCAAAGGCAGATGCACAACCAACTGAGCCACTCAGGGGTCCCTATTCCATGAGTTTTAAGAGTTAGTTGACGTGGGATGTCTGGGTGGCTCAGCGGTAGAACACCTGCCTTTGGCTCAGGGCGTGATCCTGGAGTCCCAGGATTGAGTCCCACATCGGGGTCCCTGCATGGAGCCGGCTTCTCCCTCTGCCTCTGTCTCTGCCTCTCTCTCTCACTCTCTGTGTCTCTCATGAATAAATAAATAAAATCATTAAAGAAAAAAAGAGTTAGCTGATGTGATACCAAACTCCACAGTAAAAAGATTGTCTTCAGAGATGGACATGTGAAACAGAATGACATTTTCCAATACAAAATGAGTTTCAAGCAGAGAAGGAAAAATGTAGGTTGGAATAAAAAAAGTTCACTGGTACATTGTACAATCTCATCTTGACATTTTACTGAGCTTCTCTCTACTCCCGAACCCCATCCAACCTTCACTGGGTGTCAAACTTTAATATGAAACTCTTCTCCTTTTTCCTTTTTCCACAAAAAAAATGTCATCTGTACATACAGCATTTGTATAAATTTGTGCACTTCTATGACAATTTCACAAGTAGTAGAAAAGAGATTCCTTTGTGTTCCTACCAACACTAATTCTTTCCTCCATTCTCCATAGCCTTCCAAAATATTTTACAAAATGATTTTGACGATAAGTAATTAGGATCTGCAGATGATCGAATAACACCTAACTATTCATATTGGTTGCTAGAAAGGTTAAGGCTAAATTTATGTCAACTACATCAATAGTCTTTTGATCATATAAGTATTCCTATAGAGTAGCATGGAACTCCAAAATCTCAACAAATCAATAAAATCAATTCTTTGTTAAGAAATGAAAGGGACATAGGAGATTTCTTTATTATTTTTTTAGAAGATATAAATCTTTTTTTTTTTTTTAAGATTCCATCCATTCATTCACAAGAGACACACAGAGAGAGAGAGAGGCAGAGACACAGGCAGAGGGAGAAGCAGGCCCCATGCAGGGAGCCCAACGTGGGACTCGATCCCGGGTCCCCAGGATCATGCCCTGGGCCAAAGGCAGCGCTAAACTGCTGAGCCACCAGGGCTGCCCAGGAGATTTCTTTAAAAGGTTTTAATAGACACCATCCATTTTTCTTGTCCACCATATCAAAATAATGTAAACAGTAAAGAGTTTATGAGAAAGAAAATATTTTCACATGTTTATGATATGAATGCAAAAGTCATGACAATGTGCAGTCAATATCCAAATGATGATATACAACAGGGCTGGAAAAGAAAGACTCTCACAACATCTCACAAACATCACTGGAATAAATAAAAAATGTGGGGCCAGTTAAGTCAAGTCCTCACGTGGATCAAGTCCTCGCATGGAAATTAAAGAAGAGAAACTGGGCATATAGCTGGATTGCCTTTACTAGCATTCTTTATGATTAGATGGGGCCATCTAACTGTACTGGATCATGGACAGAAGTGCTCTCTACTACCCCTTTCATCAGGCCCAAAGCAGAGGACTCCAAAGCCCTAGGTGGCAAGCTACGACGTGGAAGAAGCCTGGATTTCTGAATGCATATGGATTGGAGGCTCCCTCTCCTAGTCTCTGCATTAGATTGTGCAATTAATAAGAAAAACACCTTAATTGTGCTATAGAGATTTGGGAGGTGGTGGTTATTGTTGCTGTTGACTTAATAGCAGTTAGCATTGCCTGACTAATCTTACACAACCGGTAAGTTAGATGTAAACGGATTTTTCTTCCAGTGAAGTAGAGCACACCCTTGAGATAAAATTAAAAAACACTCCTACCTCTGGTGAGTAATTTTATGAAGTGTCTGTGGCAACTGGTAAAAAGACTGAATGGAAAGTCCCCTTGCATCAAGCTGTGAGAAGTGTTATGCCTTTTCAGTTTGGCCACTCAGAATTGATCCTGGACTTCAGCATTTTGGAAACGTCAAAATGTTATGGAGAGGAGTTTAAATTATACCATTCCACAGCGTATTACATTGTTTTCGCTCAACACTTGAAAACATTCACTCTACTCTCTTGTTTGCACGGTTTCTGAGAAGTCAGAATAATTCTTATCGTTGTTCCTCTGTAAGTAAGACTTTCTGTGCCTCTGGCTTCTTGGGGTTTTTAAAAATATGATATGCCTAAGGTGTCGTGTGTTTGTTTTGTTTTATTTTGACATTTATCCTGCTTGGTATTCTCTGAGCTTCCTGAAATCTGCAGTTTGGTTTCTGACATTAATTTAGGAGTGATTCTCAGACATTATTGTTTCAAATATTTTTTTTCTGTTCCTTTCTTTCTTCTTCTGTTTCTATTATGGGTATATTATATCTTTTGTAGTTGCCCGCAAATGTTGGAGGGTTGCAGGGTTCTTGTCTGGTGGAGTTAAAGAATGAATCTTCCAGACACAAAAGGGTAAAGTGATAGTTTATTAAGTGAAGGTGAGAACAGAAAGAAAGCTCTCTAGAGTGAGAGGGATCCCAAATGGGTCACCATTGGGGGCATTTAGGTCGGTCTTTTATAGAGAACTGGTCAGAACTTAAATCTTCTTGATGTCATCTCTGACAGTTCCAGGATTACTTTTCCTTTGAGTATCTCATATCTGATGTTTAAGACGAATGAGGTGGTCTGGTGATGTTCCCTTCTCTCTGGTTTCATTACACCTCAGCTTTTCTGGGATTTTTGGTGAGCCAGATCACGTAGCCCCCTACTTATCTTTCCCTACCTAGCCCCACCTATCCTTTACTCAATACTTCTGGATATTCTGTAATTTTTTTCAGTCTTTGTTCTCTGCTTTACAATTTTAAAGGATTCTATAGATATATCAATATACATATATTGGATATATGATATCCAATATCCATATATTGGATAGATATATCCAATATATGTATATTGATATATCAAGCTCAAAGAGTCTTTCTTCAGCCATGTCCAGTTTACTAATAAGTCCATTAAAGGTTTTCTTCATTTCTATCACAGTGTTCTTGTTCTCTAGAATTTCTGTTTCTCTTTCTTTCTTTCGATTTTATTTATTTATTCATGAGAGACACACAGAGAGAGGCAGAGGCATGGGCAGAGGAAGAGGAAGAGGAAGAAGATGTGACACTCAATCCCAGGATCCTGGGATCATGGCTTGAGCCAAAGGCAGATGACCAACCTGTGAGCCACCCAGGTGCCACTTTTTGGTTCTTTCTTAAGATTTTCCATTTCTCTGCTTACTTTCTCTGCTATCTACTTTATCCATTAGCATATAATCATAGGTATTTTAAATTTCTGATCTGTTAATTCCAACATCCCTGTCATATCTGGTTGTGCTTGCTCTGTATCTTCAGAGTGTATTTTTGTCTTTTGCTATATCTTATAATTTTTGCTTAGAGCCAGAAATGATGTACTTTGTAAAAAGAACTGTGATAGATAAGCTTTTAATAATGTGATGATGACACGTTAGGGGAGGGGAAGAGCTCTACAGACTTATATTTATTTAAAGATTTTTAAATTTTTATTATTTATTTGAGAGGGAGAGAACATGTGAGAGAGTACAAGCAAGCTGCAAAGGGAGAAGGAGAAGCAGACTCCTGGAGCCTCTGACATGGGGCTTGATCCCAGGACCCTGAGATCATGACCTGAGCTGAAGGCAGATGTTTAATCAACTGAGCCACTCAGGTGCCCCAAGTGGGGCCCTAAAGTCTTATGATTAGGTCTCAGTCTTTTCGTAAACCTTTATTTACCTCTGGACTATAAACTTCACAAGTGATTCTCTGACTCCCCCAACCCAACTTCCAAATATACACATACTTATGTGTTACCAGATGGCTAGAATGGGCTGGAGTTGGGCATTTCCCTTTCCCTGACTCAGTCTCTGATAAAACCCCTCTGGTTAAATAGTTTCTCCTGAGAACAGCGTACTCTAGGAGCACCTGAATGGCACAGTTGGTTGAGCATCTGACTGTTGATTTTGGCTCAGGCCCAGATCTCAGGGTTGTGAGATCGAGCCCACCTCAGGCTCCTTGCTGAGCAAGGAGCAAGTCTCAGTGAGCTTGAGACTCTCTTTCTCAATCTCTCTCTCTCTCTCTCTCTGCCCCTCCTCCACTCAAATAAGTAAATAAATAAATCTCGAAAGAAAAAGAAAGAATAGCATGCTCCAGTGTATTTCAAAATGGTTCCTTTTTCCCTCCTGCTGCTGATAGCACTAGATTTTTTTCTGGTATTTACTGTAGAACGTGGACAAACTCCTTAAGGAAAAACAGAAGGATGCCCCCCCACCCCCACCCCATGACTTGGTCCCTTTCAAGTTTTTAACTGTCAGACTTGTCCAATCTGAGCCTCCAGGATTTACCAATTACTGTCCTGGTTTTTCTATGCTGGTATTATTTCCCACAGAGTTTTGGGTCAGAGTTTCTGTTCTGGTAAATTGTGATTACCTGTATTCATCTGTAGATCTTTCCAGTTTGGAGGGCAGTGGTTTATCCTGTAAGCTCACTTCTCTTATGAATTCAATAAGAGTTTAATTTTTTGTCTATTTAGCATTTTTTAAAAGATTTATTTACTTGACAGAGAGCACAGCAGGAAGAGGGAGAGTGAGAAACCGACACCCTGCTGAGTTGAGAGCCTGATGTGGGGCTCAATCCCAGGACCCTGGGGTCATGACCCGAGCTGAACACAGGTGCTTAACCGACTGAGCTACCCAGGGCCCTTACTATTTAGCTTTTTACCTGTTGTTAGGATGGAGTGACTTCTAGGCTTCTTACATGTACAAGTGGAAACTGGAAATACCACTACATCTCTCTAAAGTATTATCACAGTTATGTGTGTGAGGATATGGCAGATATTTACTTGCCACAAATCCCAAGATTCAGAGACAGAGCCAGTTTCTAACACTGGAGAAGGAGCCTGCAGAGAGTCTCTGAGTGCTGGTATTCTAAACAGAAGACTCTTCCTTAGCTAAGACAATCTCCGTCAGTCTTCATGTTCCATTACATCATCTACTCCTCAGAGCGTTCCATAAGGCCAAGCAAATCAGGAGGATCGCTGCTATTTTGGGGGCAGCATTAGTCAGAAGGACCTTGTGCTGACAGTCCACAAGCAAAACTGCACATACTGAAGAATTACACACTAAAAAGACATAATTGTGAAGAGCCATGCTCCTGTGTCTTGGAATAATGTCCAACAGCTCAGTATATAGAAGATAAGGTACTCCGTGCTCTGGCGACTCTTCACCTTCCAGCCTTGTCCCTTCCTACTCATTCCTGTCAGTCTGCACTGGCCACACTGAGCATTTACTGGTTCCTGCGACTGTCCCTGTTCTCAATCAAGTCCACTTTTCCTTGGATATGCTGTTTCCCGTCTCAGGGCTGGTAAAGATTTGTCCTGCCTTCACCATGACTTGTAAATTGAACAGAGATTCAGCGGGGCAATTGGTCACCATGAAGGAAATGGCAAGCTGAGAAGATTCTAGTAGGGTCAGTAATTCTTTTTTTTTAAGATTTTATTTATTTATTGTGAAAGAGAATGAGAGAGAGAGAGAGAGAGAGAGAGAGAGAGAGAGAGAGAGAGAGATTGAGCATGAGTAGAGGGGAGAGGGAGAAGCAGACTCTTGGAATCTGACATGGGACGGACTCTATCCCAGGACCCCAGGACCATGACCTGAGCCAAAGGCTGACCTTAACAGACTGAGCCACCCAGGCAGCCCAGGGCTAGTAAATCTGACCTTTATAGTTTCCATCTAGATGTCCTTCCACCTGCAGGACATTTGGCTAGTTGTGTCCTCCAATAGCCCTGTGTATTCCAACAGCTTTTAGTGACTGCACTTTACTCCTCTTGCACCCCCTCTCCCCACAGCCCCCAACATACCAGTGCCCCTGAACACACAAGTGTGAGCTGCTTGAGAACAGTGCTCACATCTAGTCTTGGGCCTCAGTACCCGGAAATTTGTTGAATAATTAGGTGAATGCACCAACTGCTATCACCAAAATAAATAGCTGAAATGGCGCCCCCCTTCTACTTTTCCTACACCGAACTACATGTTACCTTTTTTGTGGCTTCTTTTCTCTGTGAGGCTGTCACTGATGGCCACTTAAAATTTATATCTTCTGGGACTCCTGGGTGACTCAGCGGTTGAGCGCCTGCCTTCGGCCCAGGGCGTGATCTTGGAGTCCCAGGATCGAGTCCCACATTAGGCTCCCTGCATGGAGCCTGCTTCTCTCTCTGCTTATGTCTGCCCCTCTCTCTCTCTCTCTCTCTTTCATGAATAAATGAATGGAATCTTCAAAAAAAAATTATATTTTCTGTATTAAAATGTTAAGGAAAAAGAAATATATGCTGTAATTTATCCACAGACTTCAGCTCTGACCCGTGGGCCACTACGTTTATTATTCATTGACTTTAACAATGGCAAATTTTCTTTCTTTCCTTTTTAATGTAGGCAATTCAGAAAAAATTAAAATAGTTATGATTTGCATTTTTTAAAAAGATTTTTATTTATTTACTCATGAGAGACAGAAAGGGAGAGAGAGAGAGGCAGAGACACAGGCAGAGGGAGAAGCAGGCTCCATGCAGGGAGCCCGATGTGGGACTTGATCTCCGGTCTCCAGGATCAGGCCCTGGACCAAAGTTGGTGGTAAACTGCTGAGCCACCCGGGCTGCCCTGATTTGCACTTTTGAATTAAAGATAAAAAGCTTTAGAGGGGCCTGGGTAACTCAGTTAAACATCTGACTCTTGATTTTAGCTCGGTCATGATCCCAGGGTCGTGAGATCGAGCCCTGTTTCAGGCTCCATGCTGGACATGGAGTCTGCTTAATATTTTCTCTCTCCTTCTACTTCTCCCTCAACCCTGCTCTCTCTCTCTTTCTCTCTCTCAGCACAGAGCCTGATGTGGGTCCAACCTCATGATCTGAGATCATGATCTG
Organism: Vulpes vulpes; assembly: GCF_048418805.1. Taxonomy (NCBI): domain Eukaryota; kingdom Metazoa; phylum Chordata; class Mammalia; order Carnivora; family Canidae; genus Vulpes; species Vulpes vulpes. The sequence continues at coordinate 141,021,214 of NC_132792.1, forward strand.
AGCTGAAACCAAGTTAGATGCCCAAGCAACTGTGCCACCCAGAGTACCCAAGTGTCATGCATTGCATTCCCCATCATTTCTTTGAGTGCTTCCTACTTTCTGACATTACAGGATGTTTCAGTATTGTATTTTTCCTGCAGCCCTGGAATCAATTGCTTCTTGAAGGAGCCTTGGTTTTTTTTTTTTTCTTTTCTCTTGTTTTTCCTCCTTTTTTTTTTTTTTTTTTTTTTTTTTTTTTTGAGAATGTTGTTTAGAAACTAAAATCTGGGGATGCTTGGGTGGCTCAGCTGTTGAGCATCTGCCTTTGGCTCAGGTTATGATCCCGGAGTCCCAGGATCAAGTCCTGCATTGGGCTCCCTGTGGGAAGCATGCTTCTTCCTCTGCCTGTGTCTCTGCCTCTCTCTGTATCTCTCATGAATAAATAAAATCTTAAAAAAAAATAGAAACCAAAATCTGAACACTAGATGTGCTCCTGGGTGCTAAACCCTCTCAGAGGACAGAGCCAAAGAAAAAAAAGCACACACACAATCACACACGATGTCTCTTTCTGTATCTATCCATCTGCATGTATATTAAAATCATTAGATCATGCTAATACCTTCAGCTTCAACCCAGCTGTTCCTTCTATTCTTTACCCCTTCTTTATCTGTAACCTTCTCTCCAGCAGTGAGAAGCTTGGCTCTCATTACCCATCATATATTTGCTTAATTGGTTCATCCTAGAATACACATAAAGTAGTTTCAAATGTTCACCCATATGCTTGCAAAAAACAAATATCCTAATTCAATGCTGTGTTTCTGTGTAGTTCTTTTGGTCTTTAATTTTGGGGTATATACTTTATACTATTATCCAAAGTTACTTGAGTTAGTTTGGTTTGTTCCTCATCTACCTCAGTGTGGTTATACTTTTCCTTATGTCATTTCTCTCATCCCTTTTGCTTTTCCCACCATGTTTATTCCGGTTCCTTATAGGCAATCAATCTTAGGAGTTTCAGAATTATCCCTCTTGTGTTTTTGTTTATTTGTACAATGCAGCAGAAACATATATTTTCTTATTTCTCCTCCCTTCATATTACAAGTACTTATTTATACTTAAATTATTTTAAAGATTATATTCATTTATTAGAGAGAGAGAGAGATAGCATGAGAAGGGAAGAGACAGAGGGAGAGGGAGAAGCAGGCTCTCCACTGAGGAGGAGGCCTAAGGCAGGCTTAATCCTGGGACCCAGATATCATGACCTGAGTTGAAGGCAGACACTTAGCTGACTGAGCCACCCACATGTACCTGCATTTTGACTTTTTATTTAATAATTATTTTGGAAAATAGTCTGGAATGTTCATAGAGATCTTACTTATTATTTTTACAGTTGTATAGTACTCCATTGCACAGATGTACCATCACTTATCCAACTACTGTTCTCTATATAAACATTTAGAGAGCCTCCCATATTTCTCGATTATGTGCAATGCTACAGCGAATAACCTTATATATAATTCTTTTGTATTGTTTGAGGTATATTTTCAGGGTAAATTGCCTGAGTTGAGATTATTAGATCAAATTACTAACAAAATTAAGTACTTGAAGCACCTGACTGGCTCAGTGGTTGAGCATGTGACTCTTGATCTCAGGGTGATAAGTGCAAGCCCCTTGTTGGCTGTGGAGCCAACTTAAAAAACTAAAACTAAAATTAAAAAAAATTAAGTGTTTATATTGTTTTGTTATAATTTGCCAAATTTGGGACACCTGGGTGGCTCAGCAGTTGAGCATCTGTCTTTGGCCCAGGGCATGATCCTAGAGTTTCAGGATTGAGACCCACATCAGGCTCCCTGCATGGAGCCTGCTTCTCCTCTGCCTATGTCTCTGCCTTTCTCTCTCTGTCTCTCATGAATAAATAAAGTCTTTAAAAAAAAATAGAATTTGCCAAATTTTCCTCAAACCATTCCACGAACAATATATGAAAGCTTGTTTCCTCACAGCCATCACCAGAATGCTTTGCCATGCTTTCAATTTTTTTGCCAGTAGATAGAAGACAAATATATTTAAATGTAGTTTTTTTTAAAGATTTTATTCATTTATTCATGAAAGACACACACACACACACAGAGGCAGAAACAGGCAGAGGGAGAAGCAGGCTCCATGCAGGGAGCCCGATGTGGGACTTGATCCTGGGACTCCAGGATCGCTGGAGCCACCCAGGCGTCCCTTGAATGTAATTTTAATTTGCATTTGTCTAATTATAAGTAACTTTGAACATTGTTCCCCATGTTCAAAACCATTATCACACCTTTGTGTGTCTGTGCGAATTATCTATTCATGTATTTAAAATTTTTTTCAGTCAGGTTTTTTATTCTTTTCGCCTTAATTTTTTAAAAAAGATTTTATTTATTTATTCATGAAAGACACACAGAGAGAGGTAGAGACATAGGCAGAGAGAGAAGCAAGCTCCACGCAGGGAGCCTGACATGGGACTCGATCCCAGGTCTCCAGGATCACACCCTGGGCCAAAGGCAGGCGCTCAACTGCAGAGCCACCCAGGTGTCCCTCTCCTTGATTTTTAAAGTGCTACTTACATATTACAGATATTACATCTTCATATGGATGGCACTAATTTTGAGCCACTAACTAAAATATTAAATTTAAACAAAGCATCTCTTCATCTTTCATCTTGCTTCCAGTTTATATCTTAGGTCAAGAGGCAACAATGTAGAAAGCTTTCTCTGAAAGCTTTATCTTTGTCTATGAAATCTGATTGCAAATCATTTTGATAAAATTGCTGATCATATTCCTTTCTTCATATCACCATTGTCTTACTTCAGTTTTATAATCACATAATATATCTGCCTGATTAATCGTTCTACTAGTACTTAGGATAAAAGTGATATAATTTTGTATATCCCTGATGCCTGCACAAGGCAGATACAGTGAATTCTCAAGACTGGGATGCCCAGTTGGCTACGAGACTGACTCTTGGTTTCAGCTCAGGTCATGATCTCAGGGTCATGAAATTGAGCACCACATCAGGCTCCACATGAGATTCTCTCTCCCTCTGCCCCTTCTGCTTGTGCTCTCCCTCTCTAAATAAAAAAGAAAAGTAAAATATTTGCTAAGGTATAAAGGATGCTAAAGGAAGAAAATAGGGATCCCTGGGTGGCTCAGCAGTTAAGCGTCTGCCTTTGGCCCCGGGCATGATCCTGGACCCCGGATCGAGCCCTACATGGGACTCCCTGCATGGATCCTGCTTCTCCCTCTGCCTATGTCTCTGCCTCTCTCTCTGTGTCTTTCATGAATAAATAAATAAAATATTTTTAAAAAATAAAGGAAAAAATAGAACTTGGTTATTCTTTATAAGAATGAAGAAGAGTACAAATACATATTAACCTTTATTTGTGGATTATTTCTAGAAATTTAAAGCAGCATGGTAAAAAACACATGATAAGAGGCATAATGTAAAAAAAAAAAGAAGCATAATATAAGTTAGAAGAGAGAATGTTGGTGCAAAGAAGCAGCTAAGGTAGGAGTAAATGCTGGAGATAAGGAGGCTAAGGCACAAATGTATTACTTGATCTCTACATTTGCTAAGAATGGAAAGTAAATTTTTTGCTTAATAGAGCACAATTATGGTTACATTTATGAAGCCAGGATAGCTTACTTCTTCAAGATCAGTTTGAAACTGAAGTTTCATACCTAAATGTGAAGTAGTATCAGTTTTTGTTTTGTTTGGTTCTTGTTTTAGAGCTAGCAGTATCACTGTCAGGTTTTATTCTATTTTTTAAAAGATTGTATTTATTCATTCATGAGAGACACAGAGAGAGAGAGAGAGACAGAGAGAGGCAGAGGCACAGGCAGAGGGAGAAGCAGGATCCATGCAGGGAGCCTGACATGGGACTCAATCCCGGGACTCCAGGATCACGCCCTGGGCCAAAGGCAGGCGCTAAACCACTGAGCCACCCAGGGATCCCCACTATCAGATTTTAAATAATAAACTGCATCCCTAATTTTAAGCAAATGTTTAAAGGGCAGCTGGCAAATCCGATATACCACAAAAATATACAAAGAATGAGAGAGAATAAGAGGAAGAATGTTCCACTCTTGGCTTTCTTTGGTCTTTTTGGAATATTGCTAATGAACCCCATCTGTATCAGCTTCTGAGTCTTTGCAATTTGTCTTTGGTTGGACTCATAGCCCTACTTTTCTTTTATGGAAAATAGCAGTCTAAAACCAAGCCTTCCCATAGGAAGAGGTTGCCAAGCCATGTGCAGCCCCTCTGGGGACCAGAGCAGTTTACCATACCTCATTACAGGCAGGCAGATGTGCCCTACATAAAGACCAATAACTGCCCAGCCAGACAATAAGAGAAGACAAATTATCATTAAAAATAAATTTTACTACAGTACTTAAAGGAAAAACAGATTTAGTCTCAGAGTACTGAAGTTATATCTCCAGGAAAGCAACAAACTGCCCCTGAGGGCGCTGTAAATGCCTTGGTTTAGTCCTCCCAGTTTCCTATGCTTTCTTGTTTCCTTTATTGCAGGCCTAATCAGAACCTTTAATATGCAGTTACTATGCAGCAGATTTTCTAGAAGGGGGATGTTATAAAAAGCATTTTTCCCAATGTATCTTGAAATATGTGGGAACATTTTCACAGGCCAATAGTTTTCAAACTTCAGCATGCATCAGAATGGGCAGCCCTGGTGGCTCAGCGGTTTAGCGCAGACTTCAGCCCAGGGCATGATCCTGGAGACCTGGAATTGGGTCCATGTCAGGCTCCCTGCACGGAGCCTACTTCTCTGTGTCTCTGCCTGTGTCTCTGCCTCTCTCTCTCTCTCTCTCTCTCTCTCTGTCTCTCATGAATAAATAAATAAAATCTTAAAAAAAAAAAAAAAAAGAATCACCTGAATGACTTCCTAAAAACATAATGCTTCCCCACCCTGAGCGGAGCTTCTGATTTAGTAAGACTGTGATGGGCCCCAAGAATTTGCATTTCTAACAAGTATGCCTGTGATGCTGATGCTTCCAGTCCAGGGACCATTTGGGGGACCACTGGTCTTAGTATATGATACCCAAACCATTTTGGTTTAAATACATTTTCAAGGGTCCTTTGTATCTTTCAACTTCCAATAAGAGGCAAACTAAAAAATAGGTCTCACCTTGTTAAAATTTTTGTTATTGTCATTAAATCTCAATCTAGTATTTTCTTTCTTTTTTCTCCTTCAATATAGTATTTTCAAAAGTGAAGACCAAGAACTACTAATAATGTCTTAAGAGTCTCCAGAGACCCACAGTTGTTTTATGATAACATATGATGTGAATAATATGACAATGTCTGTTTTCCAACAGGAAAAAGAACATTGACTTAATGATATTCCATTAGCTCAGGTTTCATGCCACGGTTTCTCATTAAGAGAAGCCGCAGTTTTTTTTTACAAACAATGGAGATTTTTGCATCAGAACGTATTCATTGTACAAGTGTGTGTTCGTTGGGGTTTGTTTATTTTTGTTTTTCTTTTAAATTTTGGTCCCATTAAAAAAGTGTTTAGAAAAAAAAAAGCGCTTCTAAGCAGTTCTTGGGAGGTACTTAAGTTTCTTTGTGGTCTTGACTAATGAATGAAGGTGGTGGAGGTGTCAGCCAAGAACTCTGAGAGCTGCAACTCCTGTGAATCAAATACCAAACCTAGTTTACAAACCAACTTTAGATAAAGGTAATTGCAGCTCATAGATTAGTCCCTTTTGGTTCTAGGTGTCTAGGGGTGCTTTCGGGCCAGATAAGGCCATACAAACCCCTTTCTCAAACATGCATCTATTTGCCCTGATCCTGAGCTTCAAGAAGGGAACCAAATTTGAAGTTCAGTATTTATTTTCATGCGAATGATTGTCAGTAATAATCCAGGTTCATGTTGTTATTCCAAAACCTCTGAAATAGGATGCATTTCAGAATTAAGAATTCAGAATTTCTAGCACTTTGGAATGGTAAACAGTAAACACATTTTGTAACAGGTAACACCTCTAGCAGAGTCCAGGACAACATCTGATGAAAAAGCACATTAATGTTTCTGCAGAAAAATATATGAATAGCTAGACTAAGTGACAAAAATAAAGATGTTATAAAGTCATAAGGAAGAGAAAGATCCATTTATTATATTCATTGGAAAACTCTGCATGTAGGTGGAGTTGGGTGGTTCAAACCTGTGTTGTTCAAGGGGTGTACTGTATTCGCAGAGGCATGCACCCGTCACCACTAGCTGATTTTCGAATTTATTCATTATTCCCCATTTCTCCCTCCTTCTGACCCAGGCAACTGTAAATCTACTTTCTATCACTATGGATTTGTCTATTCTGGACATTTTATATAATTGCAATTACACAACATGAGGCCTTTTATGTCTGCCTTCCTTAATTTAGCACTCTGTTTTCAGAACTTTCTTGAATTGTAGAATTGTAAGGTTTGTCTAAGAACATAAATCATGCTCTCCTTCCCCTCCTAGTTTTCTTAGCTACTTTTTCAGTGTATATATGACTTAACTGGAAATATAATTTTCTCCATATATGGTAAGAAAGTATTGATGTGGAGGTGATAGTTAAGTGTGAGTATTATAATTTTTATATCGATATTATGGAATATCATTGTGATAATATTACCTGTGTGAGAAGAAAAAAACTGTATTAGTGCTGATTTATATTTATTTTATATTAAGAAAGACTTGTTAGTTTTTTGTAAGAACAAGCCAAACCCAACTGCTTTTGTTTTTACTGGCACAACATAAAGTCAATATAAAAATTTAATTAAAGTTGTAACTCTTTTATAAATCCACAAGTGTCACTGACACCTAATTACTCTGTTTTGATATTCTTTGCCCTTTAAAAATATGGCTTAATTATACCACTGAAAAGCTTGATCTTAAATACGAGTTATTAAGTGTTTCAAAAGCCATGTTTTGCTGATAGATTTTTATTTTTTAAAAGATTTATTTATTTACTGGTGAGGAGGGGGACGCATGGGGGAAGGGCAGATGGAAAGAATTTCAAGCAGACCCTCACTGAGCATGGAGCTGGACTTGAGGCTCCATCTTACAACCCTGAGATCATGTCCTGAGCCAGACACTCAACTGACTGAGCCACCCAGAAGCCCCTGCTTATAGATATTTAGATATCAGGAAAAGATGCCAGGAACAGGCTTACTGGCAATGCAGAAGAGTCAGGAGCCCTGTAAACTAGTATTTATTCGCTATGTACTATATATCCATATCACATGTATCTTCCTTAATTGATCATTTACTTCATTAACACGGACTTGTACTGATCTAGGTAGATAGAAGTAGTGAACAGTCAGATAGAATTCCTACAATGGGAAAAAAGTATGCCAAAATATGAGTACTAGGAACTAAGCACAGATAGAGAAATATGGGGGTTTGTGTGTGTGTGTGTGTGTGTGTGTGTGTGTGCATCGAGGGGGTGTGCTATATATGATAGTGGGCCTCCAGGAAGACATCTCTGAATAGGTGAGATTTTAGAGATCTCTGAGTAAAGTGAAAGGGTGGACCATATGGATAGCCAGCAAGAGATGATTCCAGAAAAAAGTAACAAGAACAAAGTTCTGAAGTTGGGATGTATTTGTCACCTCATATAAAACCTCTTGTACTTCAAGACCAGGGAAAGCAGATATATCTTCAAGAAAAAGGTGGATGTGGAGTTATGGCCTGGCACCACTTCTAGACTCTCAGAGCAAATAGAGGTGAGCCAGGCAGACACCTTCGATCTAGAACTGATTTGTAACTTAACTCACAAGATTCACATTTCTCAGAGTTTTTTGGGGTATCTTTGTCGTCTCTCATCTTCAATTATAGCCACAGAGGAACTTTAGCATCTTCAAGGAAGTGCATAAAAGTTTTATTATTATTATTACTAAAATGTTTTTTAGTTGGATCAAAAATTTAAAAGCAAAAAAAATCTATAAGTTGTATATATAATTAAAGTGAGATTTAAGATCAACAGAAAAGGGGCACCTGGCTGGCTCAGTCAGTAGAACTTGCAACTCTTGATCTTGGAGTTTTAAGTTCAAGCCCCACAGTGGGTGTGGGCATTACTTAAAAATAAAATCTTAAAAAAAAAAGATCAACAGAGAGTAAAATTTTATCTGATTATGAATCCAATCTTTTAAATTCTAAAAAAATCATGTAGTTAAAAACAAAAGAAATTTAAATAAATTTCAAACTTTTGGAGAAGATTCTGATGGTTTGGTTATGCAACCTATGGTGTCATCTAGTGGTAATTCATTCAAATTTCAACCAAACGTCCCAGAGGACTATGCTAAGTTGTTAGAAAACATGACTAAACAAAGCTTCCCCAAATTAAATAGCTGTCAAATTACAGTCACCATTAAAAAAAATAATTATAGATTCAGAGTTGCAAAAATTATACAGACAGAACAGTGTACACTACATCTAGTTATCCCTATTACATTTTATGCAACTATATACAATAGTACTATTATAAATCATATTATATATTATATATGTGTATATGTATATGTATATGTATATATATGTATATATGACAATAGCAAAACTAGGAAATCGACACAGTGTGTTCTGTGTCATTTTACCTTGTGTGTGGATTTCTGTAACCCCCAACACAATCAAGAACTATTCTATCACCCCAAATATCTCCCCCATGTTTCTCTTTTATGTCATACTCACTTCTCTCTTCCCTACCATCGCTAGTCCTGGCAACCACTAATCTGTTTTCTATTTTTATACTTTAGTCAATTCAGAATATTATATAAATGAAATCATATAGTATGTGACTCTTTGACACTGACTTCTTTTCCCTACTCAGCATAATTCCCTGAAGATTCATAGAAGTTGTGCATAGTGATAATTTATTCCTTTTCTTTTTTTAATTATTTTTTTATTGGAGTTCAGTTTGCCAACATATAGCATAACACCCAGTGCTCATCCTGTCAAGTGCCCCCCTCAGTGCCCGTCACCCAGTCATCCCATCCCCCCACCCACCTACCCTTCCATCACCCCATGTTCGTTTCCCAGAGTTAGAAGTCTCTCATGTTCTGTGACCCTCACTGATATTTCCCACTCATTTTCTCTCCTTTCCAATCCCTTTCACTATTTTTTATATTCCCCAAATGAATGAGACCATAGAATGTTTGTCCTTTTCTGACAAACATTCTATGGTCTAGAACATTCTATGGTCTATTCAATACCCTCTAGTTCTATCCACGTTGAAGCAAATGGTGGGTATTTGTCGTTTCTAATGGCTGAGTAATATTCCATTGTATACATAGACCACATCTTTATCCATTCATCTTTCGATGGACACCAAGGCTCCTTCCACAGTTTGGCTATTGTGGACATTGCTGCTATAAACATTGAGGTGCAAGTGTCCTGCCATTTCACTGCATCTGTATCTTTGGGGTAAGTCCCCAGTAGTGCAATTGCTGGGTCTTTGGGTAGCTCTATTTTTAACTCTTTGAGGAACCACCACCCAGTTTTCCAGAGTGGCTGCACCAGTTCACATTCCCACCAACAGTGCAAGAGGGTTCCCTTTTCTCCACATCCTCTCCAACATTTGTTGTTTCCTGTCTTGTTAGTTTTCCCCATTCTCACTGGTGTGAGGTGGTATCTCATTGTGGTTTTGATTTATATTTCCCTGATGGTAAGTGATGTGGAGCATTTTCTCATGTGCTTGTTGGCCATGTCTATGTCTTCCTCTGTGAGATTTCTCTTCATGTCTTTTGCCCATTTCATGATTGGATTGTTTGTTCTTTGCTGTTGAATTTAATAAGTTCTTTATAGATCTTGGAAACTAGCCCTTTATCTGATATGTCATTTGTCAATATCTTCTCCCATTCTGTAGGTTGTCTTTTAGTTTTGTTGACTGTTTCTTTTGCTGTGCAGAAGCTTTTTATCCTGATTAAGTCCCAATAATTCATTTTTGCTTTTGTTTCCCTTGCCTTCATAGATGTGTCTTGCAGGAAGTTGCTGTGGCCAAGTTCAAAAAGGGTGTTGCCTGTGTTCTCCTCTAGGATTTTGATGGATTCTTGTCTCACATTTAGATCTTTCATCCATTTTGAGTTTATCTTTGTGTATGGTGTAAGAGAATGGTCTAGTTTCATTCTTCTGCATTCTTGGCTGTCCAATTTTCCCAACACCATTTATTGAAGAGACTGTCCTTTTTCCAGTGGTTAGTCTTTCCTGCTTTGTCAAATATTAGTTGACCATAGAGTTGAGGGCCCATTTTTGGGTTCTCTATTCTGTTCCATTGATCTATGTGTCTGCTTTGGTGCCAGTACCACACTGTCTTGATGACCGCAGCTTTGTAGTACGACTTGAAATCTGGCATTGTGATGCCCCTGTCTTTGGTTTTCTTTCTTCATATTCCCCTCGCTATTTGGGATCTTTTCTGATTCCACACAAATCTTAAGATGATTTGTTCCAACTCTCTGAAGAAAGTCCATCATACGGTTCTTGTTTTTTCTCTTATTGATATGATTGATTGTTTTATGAGTATTGAACCAGCCTTGCATCCCGGGGATAAATCCCACTTGGTCATGGTGAATAATCTTCTTAATGTATTGTTGGATCCTATTGGCTAGTATCTTGTTGAGAATTTTTGCATCTGTGTTCATCAGGGATATTGGTGTATAATTCTCCTTTTTGGTGGGGTCTTTGTCTGATTTCAGAATTAAGGTGATGCTGGCCTCGTAGAATGAGTTTGGAAGTATTCCATCTCTTTCTATCTTTCAGAACAGCTTTAGTGGAATAGGTATTGTTTCTTCTTTAAACGTTTGATAGAATTCCCCTGAGAAGCCATCTAGCCCTGGACTCTTGTGTCTTGGGAGGTTTTTGATGACTGCTTCAATTTCCTCCCTGGTTATCGGCCTGTTCAGGTTTTCTATTTCTTCCTGTTCTAGTTTTGGTCATTTGTGGTTTTCCAGAAATGAGTCCATTTCTTCTAGGTTGCCTAATTTATTGGCATATAGCTGCCCATAATATGTTTTAAAAATCATTTGTATTTCCTTGGTATTGGTGGTGATCTCTCCTTTTTCATTCATTATTTTATTAATTTGAGTCTTTTCTCTTTTGTTTTTAATAAGGCTGGCTAATGGTTCATCTATCTTATTAATTCTTTCAAAGAACCAACTCCTGGTTTTGTTGATCTGTTCCACAGTTCTTCTGGTCTCTATTTCATTGAGTTCTGCTTGAATCTTTATTAACTCTCTTCTGCTGGGTGTAGGTTTTATTTGCTATTCTTTCTCCAGTTCCTTTAGGTGCAAGGTTAGCTTTTGTATTTGAGTTTTTTCCAGTTTTTTGAGGGATACTTGTATTGCGATGTATTTCCCTCTCAGGACTGCTTTTGCTGTATCCCAAAGATTTTGAACGGCTTTATCTTCATTCTCATTAGTTTCCATGAATCTTTTTAATTCTTCTCTAATTTCCTGGTTGACCCTTTCATCTTTTAATAGGATGGTCTTTACCCTCCACGTGTTTGAATTTCTTCCAAATTTCTTCTTGTGATTGAGTTCTAGTTTCAAAGCATTATGGTCTGAAAATATGCAGGGGACAATCCCAATCTTTTGGTATTGGTTAAGACCTGATTTGTGACCCAGTATGTGGTCTATTCTGGAGAAAGTTCCATGTGTACTTGAGAAGAATGTGTATTCAGTTGCATTTGGATGTAAAGTTCTGTAAATATCTGTGAAATCCATCTGGTTCAGTGTATCATTTAAAGCTCCTGTTTCTTTGGAGATGTTGTGCTTAGAATATCTGTCATTTACAGAAAGTGCCGTGTTGAAGCCTCCCAGTATAAGTGTATTATTATCTAAGTATGTCTTAACTTTGGTTATCAATTGATTGATATACTGGCAGCTCCCACATTAGGGGCATAAATATTCATGATTGTTAGGCCCTCTTGTTGGATAGATCCTTTAAGTATCGTGTCCCACCTCATCTCTTACTGCAGTCTTTGGGATAAAATTTAATTTATCTGATATGAGGATTGCTACCCCTGCTTTCTTTTGAGGACCATTTGAATGGTAAATGGTTCTCCAACCTTTTATTTTCAGGCTGTAGGTGTCCTTCTGTCTAAAATGAGTCTCTTGTAGACAGCAAATAGATGGGTCTTGTTTTGTTTTTTTATCCAGTCTGAAACCCTGCACCTTTTGATGGGATCATTAAGCCGATTCCCATTCAGAGTTACTATTGAAAGATATGAATTTAGTGTCATAATAATACCTATTCAGTCCCTGTTCTTGTGGATTGTTTCTTTGGACTTCCTCTTTCTTTTACAGAGTCCCCCTTAATATTTCTTGCAGAGCTGGTTTGGTGGTCACATATTCTTTCAGTTTCTGCCTGTCTCAGAAGCTCTTTATCTCTCCTATTCTGAATGAGAGCCTTGCTGGATAGAGTATTCTTGGCTGCATGTTCTTCTCATTCAGGACCCTGACTATATCCTGCCAGCCTTTTCTGGCCTGCCAGGTCTCTGTGGAGAGGTCTGCTGTTAACCTAATACTTCTCCCCATATAAGTTAGGGATCTCTTGTCTCTTGCTGCTTTAAGGATCTCCTCTTTATCTTTGGAATTTGCAAGTTTCGCTATTAAATGTCAGGGTGTTGAACGGTTTTTATTGATTTTAGAGATCCCCCCCCCCAAAATCAATAAAAACCGTTCAACACCCTGACATTTAATAGCGAAACTTGCAAATTCCAAAGATAATCTTTCTATCTCCTGGATCTGAATGCCTGTTTCCCTTCCCAAATTAGGGAAGTTCTCAGCTATGATTTGTTCAAATACACTTTCTGGTCATCTGTTCCTTTCGGCACCTTCTGGAACCCCAATTAAATGTAGATTTTTCCTTCTTAGGCTGTCATTTATTTCCCTTAACCTTTCCTTATGATCTTTTAATTGTTTTTCTCTTTTTTCCTCAGCTTCCTTCCTTGCATTCAACTTGTCTTCTATGCCACTCACTCTTTCTTCTACATCATTAACCTTTGTTGTTAGGACCTTCAGTTTGGATTGCATCTCATTAAATTGAATTTTAATTTCAGCCTGATTAGATCTAAATTCTGCAGTCATGAAGTCTCTTGAATCCTTTATGCTTTTTTCCAGAGCCAACAGTAGCTTTATAATTGTGCTTCTGAATTGGCTTTCTGACATTGAATTGTAATCCAAATTCTATAACTCTGTGGGAGAGAGGACTGTTTCTGATTCATTCTTTTGTGGTGAGTTCTTCTTTCTAGTCATTTTGCTCAGTACAGAGTGGCTAAAAACAAGCTGTACTGGAAAAAGGAAGAAAAAAAAAGAGAACAAAAGGGAAAAAACAAACAAACAAAAAACCAAAGAACAAAAAACAAAAACAAAAAACAAGGAGGGGTACCCTCTGGTTCTATATACTGTAAATCCCTTGACTCCCCCTGGAGCTTTCCAGCACTGCTTGGTCAAGAACTTGCTCTTCCCCTGTCCTTCCAGATGGTCTTCTGGGGGAAGGACCTGCTGTGCTGATTCTCAAGTGTGTGCACCTGGGGGAGCTCCCCGCCCCCTGCCAGGTGCACAGCTCACTGGGAGCTGTTTACCCCATGAGGCCCCTGTTCCCTGGCAGCCCACCCCTCCCAAGAACAGGGTGACACAAGGAGGAACAACAACAGTGGCCGCAGCCAGCTCTCCAGCCCTAGAGTCAGCTCTAGCAGTAACTACCACAGTCTCCCAGTCCACATTGGCCTGGATGCTCTGGGGGTGGGGGCACTGATCTTCACAGCTCGGGGCGCCCAGTGGCAGGAGCATCTTCACTGTCCTGTGCCCTCCCCACCTACGCCTATCCTTGGGGGGGGTGGGAGTGCAGGATCCTGGGCTATGTCCCCCAGTGCCCTGGGATCTGGGGCCTGCGCCACTGGAATTGCGCTCCCTGGGCCGTGCAGCCCCCTCTGACCAGAGCCACCACCTGAGCTGCTCCTGAGACCTTGCTGGGAGCTCCAAACCTTTACTGCACTTCACCTGTGGTGTGTGGCACGCTCTCCCCTGCGGCACACCTCCTCTGTTAATGACCCGGGAACCTGGGGGCTCCACTGCCCCTCCTGGGATCCTGCCCAAGTTTTCTGTGAGCGCCTTTCCCTCTGGGAAGATTTTTAAAGTTCCTGCTTCTCCGGGGCTGGGCTTTCCTGTCCTGGAGGCTCTCGCTGCCCAGCCTTAGCCTCGCTCCTCGCAGGGGCCTCTCCCCCACTGGATTCTTATTTATTTATTTATTTATTTATTTATTTATTTATTTATTTCCATCTTCCTACCTTTTAGATGTGCACTCTTCTCTCTGTGGTGTTCCAGTTGTTCTCTCTTTAAATCTCAGGCCAAATTTGTAGGTTTTCAGGATGATTTGAAAGTTATCTAGGTAAGTTGGTGGGGACAGGTGACTTGGGGACCCAACTCTTCTGCCATCTTGCCCTACCCCCCACCCCAGTTTATTCCTTTTCATGGCGGAGTAGTATTCCATGGAATGGATGTACCACATTTAATTTGATGATTCATCTGTTGAAGTACATCTGAGCTGTTTCTGTTTTTATTTATTACAAATAAATGTGAAGTGGTTTTTGTGATTCCCCCCCCCCATTTTTCTGGAATGAATATCCAGAAACATAATTGATGGGTCATATGGTGGGTACATGTTTAGTTTTTTAAGAAACTGCCAAACTATTTTTTAGAGTAGTTGAGCCATTTAAATTCCCACCAGTATGTAAAAGTAATCTAGTTTCTCTGCATTTTAACCTGCATTTGGCATTACTATTTTAAAATTTTGGGTATTACAATAGGTATATATTAATAGCTCACTGTGTTTATAATTTGTATTTCTATTTTTAAAACTATTTTATTTTGACAGAGAGAGAGAGAGAGAGCACATCAGGGGGAGTGGGAGAGGGAGAAGCACATTCCCTGTTGAGCAGGGAGCCTGATGTGGGGCTCCATCCCAGGACCCTGGGATCATGACCCAAGCTGAAGGCAAGATTTTTAACCCACTGAGTCACCCAGGCACCCTATAATTTGTATTTCATGTCTAATGATACTGGACATCTTTCCATGTGCCTACTTGCCATATGTCATTCTCTTTAATAAAACATCTTTTTGCATGTTAGAAAGTGAGAGAGGGACAATAAAGTATCCCCCAAATGTAGAAGGTGTTTTGAGACCAGAACAAAGTAGGAGACTCCATACAGCTTACACAGGGTTTTATTCAGGGTAACTTATGTAGCTACATAGCTATTCTCCACAAAGTCTGGACCCTAGTCCACAGATTTTATAGAGCAAGGGAAGAGAAGAAGGGGCACTGCAGTGACTTCAAATGGTTGGCATCCACCAAACTGATGGCCAATCTTTTGTTAGATCTTGTGGTGCTGCTGTGCATCAGGAAGGGAAAACTTTTTTTATCTCTAACAGATTCATGGGAGGCCAACCTTCCCCCATCCTCACCTTGGTGGTCATTTCTAAGGCATGTATATTAATCTCCCAGAGGCCCAGAACAAGTAGCCTGAAGAGATGTCATTGAGTGAACATGAACAAGATGGAAGGCCAAAGATGGAGTCAGTATTAGGAGCACTCCTACATCATGTCTTTTGTCCATTTTCTAATGGGTTGCTTTTTTTTTTTTCACTGTTGTATTTTGAGAGTTTTATGCATTCTAGATATGTCTTTTGTAGTATATGTGGTTTGCAAATATTTTCTCTCAGTCTTTAGCTTGCCTTATCCTCTTAACAGGATCTTTCACTGAGCAAATATTTTAAATTATGATGTAATCCAATTTATCAATGATTTTTTTTTTATAGATCCTGTTTTTGGCATCATCAGATAACTCTTTACAAGCCCTGTATCCAGAAGGGATATATTATGTTTTCTTTTATCTTGTTTGGGGTCCATTCAGTTTCTTGAAACTGTAGGTTTATGGGTTTTTGGCCAAATTTCGGGAATTCTCAGCCATTATTTCTTCAAAACCCCTTTAGCCCTTTCTGTTTGTCATCTCTGGGACTGTGATTACTTGAATGTTAGATCTTTTATTATAGCTTGTATCCCTACAGGCCCCTCGGCTTTCTTCCCTTTTTGTCAGTTTTCTCTGTTGTCCTATTGTATAATTTCTATTGTTCTACCTTCACATTTACTGATTCTTTCCTCTGCCCCTTGATTCTGCTGTTGAGGGTATCCATTAGGTTTTTTATTGAAATTCCTGTATTTTTCAGTTCTAAACTTTCGATTTGGTTCACGTGGCTACCTTAATATCCTTACCAGATAATTCTAACATCTCTGTCACCTTGGTTTTGGGGTCTGTTGATTTGAGTTGAGATTTTTCTGGTTCTTAGTATGACAGGGGATTTTTGTTTGAATGGACATTTTGATAATCTGTAATGAGACTCTGAACCTTTCTTAAATCTTCTGTTTAAGCAGGTTTTCTTTGACACTGCTCTGGTGAGGGGAAAGGGTGCTGCTTCATTTCTGCTGGACATTCAGATTCCATTGATATACAGGGTGAGGGAGGGCGAGGGAGGGCTTCTCTTTACAACTGGGTGTGGATGGGTGTTCTTGCCACTCTAGACTTCCACTGATCTCACCTTCTTGGGAAGGGCAGAAGTGTCTCATTCCTGGTCCCCAAGTGACCTACTGACACTGTGGGGGGTGACCTTGTTTTCACTACACAGTATGGACAGTCCTGAGTCTTCACTAGACCTCAACAGGGCAGAGAAGGGGTTCTCTTTACTGCTGCTGGAGGTGAAAATCTAAGCTTCCCTTTCTTGGTCCTTTGGGTGGAAAGAGAAGACTTTTCTTTGGGCTTTCTTTTTCTTTTATTTATTTATTTTTATTTATTTATTTATTTTTGGTCTGTACCGTTGGGATGTTGGGATTTCCAAGTTTCTGGCTTCTCCATTGCCCAGTTTCAGATAAATGAAGCAAAAAGAAAAACTCGAGGACTATACTACCATGTTACCTCTGAAATCCAGAGTTCCCTACATGGTCTGGTATTTCCTCTGTACCTTTCAGAGTCTCATTATATTTGTTATACATGTAACATCCAGGGGTTTTAACTGCATTTAGTGGGAGGAATGGAGAATCTATGTCTACTCAATCTGGTTCAGAAATGTAAGTGGAAGATTCCTGGACCAGATGGAATATAAATGGAAGTCAGTCACTACTTTAAAAATGATATATACTGAGGTGTATTTCACTTAACATAAAGCCACCATTTTAAGGTGAACAATTCAGTGACAGTATATTCACAATGTTGTATAACTACTACTTCTATATAGTTTCAAAACACTTCCATTAGTCCAAAATAAAACCTCTTGGGACCCCTGGGTGACTCAGTCGGTTAAATATCTTACTCTTGATTTCAGCTCAGGTCAGGATCTGAGGGTTCTTGAGATGGAGCCTTGCATCAGGCTCCTTGCTAGGCATGGAGCCTGCTGAAAATTCTCTCTCTCTCTCTCTTTCCCTCTGCCCCTCCCTTCCCTTATTTCTTGCTCCTTCTCTCTAAAATAAATAAATACATAATAAATAAATAAATAAATAAATAAATAAATAAATAAATAAGTAAATAAGTAAATATAATACAAGTAGAACTTTTTACCTATTTTTTTTTGAAATTTTTACCTATTAAGCAGTTCCTCCTTACTCTCCAAAGTCTCTAGCCCCTGGTAACTACCTATATGTGTTCTGTCTCTGTGGATTTATCTATTTGGTATACATCACATAAATGAAATCATATAATATATGACCTTTTGTGTCTGGCTTCTTTCACTTAGCATGTTTTTGAGGTTCATTTATGTAGCATGTATCAGTACTTGATTCCTGAATAATCTTCCATCCTATGTTTATATCCCAATTTCTTTTCCATTTGTCAGTTGAAAGACTTTTGGGCTAAGTTTCACTTTTTGGCTATTATGAATAGTGCTGTTTGAACATGCATATGGATATACTTGTTCAAGTGCCTGTTTTCAATTCTTTTGGATAAATACCTAGGAGTGGAATTGCAGGGTAATTACATATGTAACTTCTGGAAGAATTGACTGTCTTCCACAGAGGCTACATTATTTCACATTCCTAGTAGCAGTATGGAAGGGTTCCAGTTGCTCCACGTCCTCACCAACACTTGTTATTTCCATTATCTTTTCATTACAGTCATCCTAGTGGATAGGAAATGGCATCTCATTGTGGTTTTGATTTGCATTTCCCTAAGGACTAAAGATGTTGAGCATCTTTTTATTTGATTGTTGGCCATTTGTGTAGAGGCTGCTCTTAGGCCACTGGCTTGAGTGATGGAAACCTGCAGAAGAGAAAGGGCCCAAATGGCCACTGGCTGAATGTACACAGGCCCAGGAGGTGACCACTTCAAAGTAGCCATAGGCCCTAGGTGATCAATGGGCTACTTACAGCCAGAAACAGGTACCAAAAAATAAAATTCCATACATTCTCATACCTCTTCACTTCCCCCCTTAATGGTAGCCTCCCACCACTAACTCCTGGCAGACAGTCTCTCCTCTGCTGTCCTGTACACTGCTCCCTTGTGACGCATTCAATAAGCTTCTATCTTCTTTGTTCTGCCTTGAGTGAATTCTGTCACTGCCCATATCTCCAGCCTCCAGCTGATCAGAGCTCACGAGAATTTGTATGTCTTCTATGGAAAAGTATCTGATCAAGTCCTTTGCCTATTTTTAGACTGAGTTATTTATCTTTCTGTTGTTGAATTATAGGAGTTCTTTTTTTTTAAGATTTATTTATTTATTCATGAGAGACAGAGAGAGACAGAGACATAGGGAGAGGGAGAAAGAAGCAGGCTCCCCGCAGGGAGCTCAATGTGAGACTCAATCAGGATCCTGGGATCATGCCCTAAGCCAAAGTCAGACGCTTAACCACTGAGCCACCCAGGCGTCCCCTACAGGAGTTCTTTATGAAGTTTGGATAATATCAGACATATGATTTGCAAATTATCAGATATATGATTTGCAAATATTGTTCCCATTGTGCAAGATTGTCTTTTCATTTTCTTGGTAATGACTTCTGGTGCACAGAAGTCTTCCATTTTGGTGAAGTTTAATTTATTTATTTCTTATTTTGTTGCTCATGCTTTAGGTATCATATCTATAAATCCAAGTTCATTAAAATCTACTCTTATATTTTCCTTTAAGAGTTTTATGACTTTAACCCTCATATTTAGGTTACTGATCCACTTTGAGTTAATTTTTCTGTATGTTGTATAAAGTAGAGTTCTCTCTTTTTTTTTGTTTTTGTTTTTGTTTTCATGTGGCTATCCAGTTGCTTTAGCACTATATGTTATCCTGTTCTTTCCCTATTAAATGATCTTGGAACCCTTGTCAAAAATCAGTCATTCAGGAGTGTCTGGGTGGCTCAGTCAGTTAAGTGTCTGCTTTTGGCTCAGTTCATGATCCCAGGGGCCTGGGATCCAGCCCCACATTAGGCTCCCAGCTCAATGCAGAGCCTGCTTCTCCCTCTCCTCCCTACCTGGGCTCTCTATCACTATCTCTTTCTCTCTTCTCTCTCTCTCTCTCTCAAATAAATAAATAAAACCTTTTAAAAAATCAATTATTCATAAATGTATGTATCTATTTCTGGATCGTCAATTCCATTCCATCAGTCTATACATCTATCTTTATCCATGTACCATATGATGAGTCACCACTTTTTCTACACAGCATATGGTTACCCTGTTGAAGAAACACAAAAATAAAATTAATTTCAAATAATTATGAAGTTGCTTTCAAGATCATAGATGGAATACATGCTACATCTCCCTGTTACCAAAATCTCTGAACATGACAAATAAATTATTAATAGACAACTAAACTAAAAAATGTAAAGGGGAATCAGAAACTGAAGAATGATTGAGAAAGGAAACATCTGAAATGTAATTGTAAATCCACCCTTGTGTGGCAGCAAGACTGATGGGACCATC
Organism: Vulpes vulpes; assembly: GCF_048418805.1. Lineage (NCBI taxonomy): Eukaryota > Metazoa > Chordata > Mammalia > Carnivora > Canidae > Vulpes > Vulpes vulpes. The sequence continues at coordinate 141,041,160 of NC_132792.1, forward strand.
AGTAAAGAGAATGCACTCTTCTTCCTAAGCAGGCTACCCATGGAGATACAACAAATAGTCTAAGAGAGATTCTCAAATGCTAAGAAAAGCACACAAATGCATATCATCAAATATTTGAGACGATGCAACCAGACCAATTTGAGTTCACTCCTTGTGAGTTACAGATAGAGAGCATCCCAAGGGAAAATGTCACTCAAACTAATTTTTATTTGCAGCAAATTAAGGAGATCACAGGGAATAACCTCCAAGCTGTGACTCCCCAGACAACAAACAAAAACACAACAGAAACTGTGACGCCCCAGACAACATGAAGGGGCTTGGCAAAGAGACATCAGTGTAGAATTGGGGCAAAAGTCATTCTAAGATGATCAAAGTCACAGGGGCCAGCAAGGTCATTATTGTCAATTCTCTGGCTCTGTTTAGTCCGGTCACTGAGTGTTCACAGGGTTTATTTAAATCGTGCAAAATCGACTCAAGAATGTATGTTAAGTCAACCCTTATTTTTGAAAGAGCCCTAGGAGTTTTACCACTGATTTACAGTCCGATACAGTCAGGCTAGCTGCCACCCTACAAAGACTGATAGTTTTTGCATTTTCTCTGTTTCTTTAAAATCCTTAAGCACTGAGGTTTTTACATTCCTTTGCAATTCCCGACACCCCTTAGGAAGTTCTGCAATAGTGTACTTGGGCACAGATCACAAAAATAGCTGGAGGCCTAAAATGACTTCTGTGTCCTGAAAGCTTTGTCTCTTCTTTTTCTCTTTCGGGGGACCCCTAACTCTTTCTGCTTGCAAAAAGCCACACAATGAAAATAAAAGGCAAAATGTATACGTGAATAAATAAGTTGATAGGGTAATTAGAACAGAATGCAGAACAAATACAATTAGGGGCAGTTGGGTGGTCAGTGGTTGAGTGTCTGCCTTTGGCTCAGGTGGTGATCCGGGGCCTGGGATGGAGTCCCTCATCAGGCTCCCTGTAGGGCTTTTCCCTCTGCCTGTGTCTCTGATTCTCTCTGTATGTCTCTCATGAATAAATAAATAAAATCTTAAAGAATAAAATACAATTAATAATGTCTTTGCAGTTTATTGTCAAGTATTTCCATAAAAGAATCTGCTTGGGGGGATGCCTGGGTAGCTCAGTGGTTGAGTGTCTGCCTTCAGCTCAGGGCATGATCCCAGGGTCCGGGGTTGAGTCCCATTTCAGGCTGAAGGGAGCCTGCCTGTGTCTCTCATGAATAAATAAATAAAATCTTTTTCTTAAAAAATCAGCTTGGGTTCATTACAAATAAAATCTGATTGATAAAACTAAAAGTCAATTTCATGGCACTTTTGGACCCAGTAGAGAAAAAATTGTCATGTTTATAATTCATATTGAGGATTTCTCTGCGCTATAGGATAAAAGGACAAAATATAGACAATATGAAAGAAAGGATCACGGAAAACAAAATTTTCATTGTCTATAGAGACAGAAAGGATACACAGGGAAGATCTTAAAGTGGACATAATTCTTTTTTTTTTTTTTAAGACTTATTTATTTTGAAGAGAAAGAGAGAGAGAGTACGTGTGTGCACGTGAGGAGGGGCAGAGGCAGAGGAAGAGAACTGAACCCCCGGCCTCCCCGCTGAGTGCAGAGCCCAACATAGCGGATCTCACAACCCTGAAATTGTGAATTCAGATGCTTAACTGACTGAACCACCCAGGTGTCCCTGAAGTGGACATTAATAATGGGAAAAACGTTCCCAGAATTTAAAAAAAAGCATAATGTAGCTCATTAAAAGGACCCACGAACTAAGCAGAATCCATTAATTAAAATCTCTTTTAATTAATAAACCTCTTACCTAACAATATGGGGAAAAAAAACAAAAACAAAACCTTTTACTAAAACTTTTTGAGAGATTCCCAATGAGACAGGGAAACTAAAGGTATATGTAAAACTGCTTTTTTTTCTCCCTCCTTTTCCTACTGAGACCTGCACCCCTACCTTACACACAGCCTTATAGAACAGATAATGGATGTCCTCTTTGTAAAGATCAAGGATTTAATGATTTCTTTTTTTTTTTTTTTTTTGAAGATTTTATTTATTTATTCATGAGAAACACAGAGAAAGAGAGAGGCAGAGACACAGGCAGAGGGAGAAGCAGGCTCCATGCAGGGAGCCCGATGTGGAACTCGATCCCGGGTCTCCAGGATCATGCCCCCGGCTGAAGGCAGGCGCTAAACCGCTGAGCCACCCGGGCTGCCCAATTTAGTGATTTCTTTGGAGTCTTCCTGCACATACCTACGGAGTGACCAGGTAGATGTTTCAAAGACCACTAATTCATCAAGACCCCTGCCTCCAGGGCATGAGTGATTTATGGAAGACACCTAAACGCTCATCTTTGTTCCTGGGTTACTGAGCAGACAGTGCACCAGACCATCGTCCTCAATAAAAACGCCAGCCCCAAGCAAAGACAAGACTTAGTTTCCTTTCTTTTCCAAGTCTTCCAGATGCTTTGTCTGTATCTACCCTCTCTCTTTGTCTTTAATAAACTTTGGTCTCACTTCCTCTCCACTCACATTTGATGTCTATCCTGCTTGAAGCCAAGAACTTCCTGGCTGGTTCTGAGGGAACCCCCTCTGGGTCCTCGCACCCAGTCTTCATTATCAATAAAGAAGATTAAAATAGCAATATCTAAGATCACAATAGATAATCTCAATAATAATTTTCTGCAAAAAGATACCTTTGAACATAAGATTCGACACCTTAACCAATTATTCATCAACTGTGAGTGCAAAATTAAGGGGTTTTTCATTTAAGCTAAGACTTAGATATTTTATATCTCAGAGACCTTTCTAAATGAAGTACTACTGGCTATGCAATAATAACAAAAATTAAAATTCCAGAGGAATATGTAAGATAATGGAGGACAGCATAAGCAGAAATCAGTCAACATAACATTAGTTCTAAACAAATTATATAAGTAAAAATTTAAATAAGAATATGAGGGTAATGGTAGTATCATTATGGGAGGTTTGTGGCTTTGAAGTGGGAGTGAATGAAGAAGACTATTAAGGTTCTTATATTGCTATAGTGCAAAGTGCAAATATAATTAACTTTAGAAGTTAACTTTCAGCTGAAGAATGGCCCCTTCAAAGATGTCCACATCAAATCACCCAAATCTGTGAATATGTTACATTACATGGCAAGGAGAAGTTTGCAGATGTGATTAAGTTGAAAAATCTTGACATAGATTTTTTTATTTTTTTAAAGATTTTATTTTTATTTATTTGACACAGAGAGAGAGCACAAGCAGGGGGAGCAGGAGGCAGGGGAGAAGCAGGTTCCCCACTGAGCAGGGAATGGGAAGTGGAGCTCAATCCCAGGAGCCTGGGATCATTACCTGAGCTGAAGGCAAGAGCTTGGCCAACTGAGCCACCCGAGTACCCCCAGAGAGATTATTTTGATACTAGAGAGCTTGGTTCTTGTTTCATGGAGTCGAAGAATGAATCTCATGAACACAGGAAAGTGAATAAAGGAACACAAGTTTATTTATTTTTATTTTTGGGGGGAGGGACAGAAGTTTATTAAGGAAAGATACAGAGAAAGCTCTCAGAAATGAGAGGGGTCCCAACAGGGTTGCCACTGAGGGCCTGTAGAGTTGGTCTTTTATTGAGAGCCTCATCAGGGAAGCTAAATCTTTTTAACATATCCACTGATATCAACATTGAGTAAGGACTAGTGATAACATCTTTAATGGCTTACTTCCCCTTTGGGGTCTGGTTATTTTTTGTTGGTCACAGATGATTGTCATAAAAAGATACCCTCCCCGCCCACACCTAACGCAGGGTGGTCTGGCTTGTTCCTTTAGCTCTGGTTTCCTTACTCCTCAGCATTCTTGGGATTTCTGTGAGCCTGCTTCCATGGCCCCCTACCTAGCCCTGTTTGTCCCTAACTCAATTTTAGATGATCCAGGGGGCACAATGTAATCACTAGGGTCTGTATAAGGAAGGGGGATTGAGGAAGATCAGGAAGAGAGAGGGAGATGTGCCAACAGAAGCAGAGTTTAGAATGATGTGGGACCATGAACCAAAAACTATGGGAAGTCTCTGGAAAGTTGGAAAAGGTGAGGAAATAAATCCTTCCCAAGACCTTCCAGAAATAACATGGCTCTACCAACCCATTTTGGACTTCTGACTTCCAGAACTATAAGATAATAATTCTGTGTTGTTTTAAACAAGTATTTTTGTTGTGCCCAAGATTGCGAATCCGAGAAACTACCAAGGAGCCGACACTGATGCAAGAGCATGAGGGTTTATTACAAGTCAAGCTTGGGTCCAAGTATACCCGACACAGCGGAGCAGGGACTTGGACCCCAAAGTGGGTTACAGCTGGGTTTTTTATAGGCTGGTCTAGGGGATTTTCAGAAGGGGTGGAGGAATTTCTCAAGTTCTGTTTACATTCTGATATGGGGCTTTCAAAGGCATTGAGCTCTGTTCTCATTCTAATATGGAACTTTCTACCGTGAGCATGGGCTCTGTTGTCTTTCTGATATGGGATTTCCTGCCAAGGACATTGAGGACATTCTGCTGTTTTCCCCGTAAAGTTCAGCTCTTATTCACAGGGGCCTAAGATGGCTATACTTGCGCTAATGCTAAACTTTAGGTGGGATGGCTTTAATTTTTCTCGGCCTCCACAGAAGGACAGCAAAGATTGTGAAACAACAAATACTCCATCCTGGCCAAACGTAAAAGTCCCACAACTATTTTGTTTTAGGAGAATCTTTATTTAGCATATAAAGGGAATGGACTTGTTTCTTGTTTTTTAACAATCATCTAAGAATCTGTTTTATAATGGGTGAACATAATCCATTTATAGCCACTGTTTTTACTGAAGTAATTGGGTTTAGTCTTGATATTTTAATTTTTGGCTCTCTGTTGACTGCATTTTTTCCACTTTTTTCTGTTTTTCCATTTTCTGTCATTTGTTCAATAGTTCAAATTTTTCTTGCTCCAGGTTTTTTTCTTAAATGACTTAGCAATTATACATTCTATTCTGATTCTTCCATGAGTCCCCTTTAAATTCTAATGCAAATACTTAAAGCTATTGTATTAGTTTCATGGTGTAGCAAAAAATGGGGAGGCACACTTCCCTATATATTTTTCAAATTATTCAGCGTGCAAAGATGTGGCAATCAGAAGTAAATAAACAAATGTTTGGTATGTAGACTGGCTCCTTAAGAAAGAGGCAGGAAGGTTGAAAAAGGAGAAGAGAGAGCAAGAGTGAGGGAGAATGAGGAAGAGATTAAGAGGAAAATAATAGCGACATGATGGCAGGTTAACAGCAGAAACAAAACGTTAAGTACAGTAAAGAAAGGGATAAAGGAAGGGAATCTTAGCAGGAGATGGAACAATCTACCAGGGGAAGGCTTCAAATTATTGTAAGTCACAACATCATATCACCTCACAATATGTTAAATAATAACTAATAGAAATATAACAAAATATTGACAAGTCACACAGGGAGAATTTTACACACTTTCCCCAGAAATCTGCAACTCAAGTGGACAAAGCATATACAAGATACTGCAATTTGAGTCAAAAGGTTATGGAATTTGATTAAATAATTTGAACATGAATTCGGTCTCAACCTCTATAACATAAAGAAACCAGTTCAGATATGAAGTATATTTCTTTCTCTCAATGCAGTAACTTGATATTTTGTCAAATTAAAAAAAAAATACATTTGGAAAGTAGAAACGATTTGCTAAACAACTTTGATGCTGAAAATGTCCAGAAAATACCTGAGGACTGAAAGACTCTTGTTCACCATAGCCCATGATCCACAGAGTAAACAAAGAGGTACTTTAAAAACATGAGTCAGATCATGTCACTTCCCTGTTCAAACCTTCCATTGGCTTCATGTCTCCAAGATAAAAATTTTAACCATGGCCTTCCAGGTCCCATCTAGCTATGTCTCTCCTTCATCTTCACTCATGGTGCTGCTTCCGCACTAGCCTCTTCTGCTACAAGCAAGTCAAGAAAATTTTTTTCTCAAAGTCTATGTACTTGCTGTTCTCTGTGCTTACTATGACTTCCTTCCAGATTTAAAAAAAAAAAAAAAAGGAAGAAAGAATGAGAATTTTTTTCCTCATTCTTGTTCAACTTTACCTCCTGAGAGGGGCATGTGTTGTTCAGTCCATCTCCAATAAGAGTTGAATGTAAGTGCCAAGAAAGAAAGACTATCTGCTCCACTCACTGTCATATTCCCAGCAGTGAGAACAGTTCTTGGAACAACTGTAGGTGCTTAATGAATATTTGTGGAATGAATAAATAAAATAAAGTATCACGTAATTCCTGGGGAATATGGTAAAGCAGTGTTTAGAGGAAATATGTAGTATAGAGCATTTATTTGAAAACAGTGAAGACCAAAATCTTTCAGTTCAAAAAATGAAAGTAAAACAAATAAACGGATTCAAAGAAAGCAGAAAACAAGAAATTAAAAAGAAGAAATTGATTAAATAGGAAACAAAAACTAAAAAAAAAAAAAAAGAAAAGTTTCTCAATACAAGAAAACCTAATGTTAAGACCAGAAAAGTAGAAAATGGTGTGAAGATAATCAAATAAAAAGAAGCCACAAATAAGTCACATCAAGAAAGAAAAATGAGACTCACTTTGGATATTGGATAGATTTTTTTAAAAATATGAGAATACTAAAAAAAATGAGAATATTATATATAACATTATGCAAACAGTTTTATAAAATATAAATTACTAAAATCAGCTTGTCAAGTAGTAAAAAACTGGAGTAGACTAAGATTCATATAAAAAATGTAGTAGTAAACATATAACCCTAAAAGGCCCTGATTCCTACAGTACTATGGGCAAGCTTTGCCCATCTTCAAGAAATAAAGAATTCCCATTTATGTAAGTGCCCCAGAATCCAGATAAAGTTAGGAAGCTATTCGATTCATTTTATGAAGCCAGGATAAGGTTGGTCCCCAAATTGGAAAAGAATGGCCCAAGAAAACTTTAAGCCAATTTTATTCATAAACACAAATGCAAGTAAAACATGAGTAGCTTGCATAGTGTGGTGAGTTAAAAGAATAATATTTTATGGCCTACTTAGATTTTTCTCAGAAATGTAAAGATGGTTCTAAAAAAATTATCATTCTAACTTATTAAATTAGATAAACAGGGGAAGATCGTTTGATATCTTAATAGATGTTGAAAATCATTTGATAAAATGCAACACCTATTCACAAGTACACACACACACACACTTAACAGACAAGGAAAAGAAGGAATTTGCCTTACTTTGAAAAAGTGTATATAATCAGGACTGAGGTAAACATACTTATTTGGTGAAATTTTAGAAGCATCCCTATTAAAATCGAGGAGAAGAAAAGAATGGCAGTATTTTTTCAACTATTTAACATTGTACTGCAGTTTCTAAGAAACACAATAAAATGAGTTATAAAGATTGGAAAAGAAGAGAAAAACACCTGTTAATTCTAGATGATAGTGATCATCAATACAGAAAAACTGAAGGAATCTAGTGGCAAATTGTTAGGACTCTATGAGATTTGTGGCCCTACAGTATGAGGTGGCACCTGCCTCACTTCTCCTTGAGTCTCCCTGACTCTCTGTGGTCCAGTCACACCAAAAATTGCTCAGCTTCTTGAATGCCCTCTTTTGACACTCAAAGTGTGGACTATGGATCAGCAGCATCAGTATCACCTGGGAGCTTGTTAGGAATGAAAATGCCAGGTTGCACTTCAGATCTATTGCCTTTTAATAAGAACCCCCAGAAAATTCATATGCACATTAAAATTTGAGAAGCATTACTCCTTACTCTTCCTAGGAACATTACACGTTTTTTTTTTTTTTTTCCTTTTTCTAGGAGATTCTTGCCCACCTTATTAATTTTCCAACCCAAACTTTTTTTTTTAAAAAGGTTTTATTTATTTATTCATGAGAGACACACACAGAGAGAGGCAGAGACATAGGCAGAGGGAGAAGCAGGCTCCATGCAGGGAACCAGATACGGGACTTCATCCCAGGACTCCAGAATCATGCCCTGGGCCGAAGGCAGACGCTTAACCGCTGAGCCATCCAGGCATCCCGAACTCAATTATTTTAACTCAAACTTCCCTGGCATTTCAGCCTGGAACAGGTGCCCCTTATGTGTTTTCTCAAAGTACTCCGTGCTGTCTCTTCATAGCATTTGTCACCAATCATTCTTAAATACTTAGTTGTGTGACTATTTGGCTAATGTCTGGCTCTTCCTCTAGACCACAAGTTCCTTGACAGAACATGTCTATTTTGTTTACTCTTATTTCCAGGGCACAAGGCCTGGCTTACAGTAGGCACACAATAAATCTTTGTAGAATGAAAAGACAAACAGTGGAAAGTCTGATCTACATGGCACCTTTCTCTTGGTTATGAAAAGGACTTTTATCATCACTGTAACTCAACCCTTGCTTCAATTATTTGGTTGTTTCACACGATAGGATAATTTAACCTGAAAAAATGTCCTTCATTTTCCTAAACAAGGTTTTCTGTCTATTTTTGGTTTTGGTTATCGACGTGTAAACTAGTGATCCTCATCCTAGATGAACTTAAAATCACCTAGAGCTTTAAAATCATCCCCAAGATTGTGATTTCATTGATACAGTCACTGATAAGAATGGTATCTCTGGCACTCAAATGGACAAGCCCCTAAAAGTAAAGTAGATGGAAATGAAATAATATTACCTTTCAGTATTCACATAAGTAAATAACTATAAGCTGATGACCAAGGCAAAGCTTATCTTAATCTATAGGTGATAAATCACAACTTAGAAACATGAAGCAAAAAAAGATTTACATATAATTTGAAGGACCACATCATCTGTGTTAGGTGCACTAAGATCATGATATCTATGCCATATTATTTTGTTTCTTTCCAGGACCTGATTCCTACATACAGCTTTAAGAATTTCTGAATTATATGGGCGCCTGGATGACTCAGTTGGTTAAGCGGCTGACTCTTGGTTTCTGCTCAGGTCATGATCTCAGGGGTGTGGGATTGAGCCCTGCTCTGGGCTCCCTGCTCAGTGGGGAGTCTGCGACAGGATTCTCTCTCCCTCTGCCCCTCCCCACCCTGCTGGTACACAAGCTCTCTCTCTCTCTCTCTAATAAATAATACATCTTAAAAAAAAAAAAAAAGAATCCCTGAATTATACAGTTGTTATTATTAGCCTATTCAGATATATAAGTAGGCACTAAGAGTCTAGGACTTTTCTGGATCGTTTAGATGATCCACACTTTTCAAAAATATCAGATGTCAATTTCTTATGCTTAAGTTACTATGTCTACAATTGCTGGAAAGCGTATCAGCTTTCTTGTCATATATGGAGGGAAATGATTCTAATTCTTTCACTGAATTGTGTCAAAGCTACCAGCCAAGGTTGACAAGGAATACTTTTAAAGTTAGATTGATTTATTGAGTGCACTGGAGTGAAGAGACCCACTTGGAAGGAACCATGGGGTATACCAGCAAGGAGTCAGGTGGCCTGACAGGTCTGGGCTTGTGTTGACTGGTTCCAAGGAGGTATTACAATTGAAAGGACACATTCTGGATTGGCTAATCTGGAAGCAGAGATGCTTCAACCATTTAGTAAGGTCAGAAATCATTTCCCTTTCTCACCTGAATAACCCAGAGATCAAAACCTTTTCTTCTTCTCTTCTTCACCGCCACTCCACCACATTTAGGAGTCCACATCTGTTAACTCCCATTGTTTTGTTTTGTTTTTGCTTCTACGTCTATTCTATTCATGTCATGAGTCCTTTTTTAAAAAATAAAAAGTTTATTTATTTATTTATTTGAGAGAGAGAACAAGCAGGGGACAAGGGCAGGGGGAGAAGCAGACCCCTAGCTGAACAGGGAGCCTGATGTGGGGCTTGATCCCAGGACCCTGAGATCATGACCTGACCCCAAGCCAGATGCTTAACTGATTGAGCGACCCAGGCTCCCTCATGTCATGAGTCTTTATGTGCCTGGTAATTTTCAGTGATACCAGACTTTGCATCTGAAAAGTTCTTGAAATAATAAGAGTCCTAGGAAGACATAATATTCCTCCAAGATGGATTTACCTTTGCTTCTGTCTGGCTCCTTCCTATTATTCCCATTTTAGGCATTGAGGTAATTCAAAGCTTCAGTTTCTCTGAGGGTCATTTACTTCTGCTTTACCCCAATCTTGGGGAGCAAGTCTCTCCTACTGAGAATGAAGAAAAAAGTTCACAGAACACACTTTGAGTAGATTCTGGACCTAATTCTGTTTTCCAAGTCCTGTGAGGCTGTGGAATATCCCATTCTACCTCAGTCTCCTTCTCTAGGATTGGGAAATAAGCCTCCTCAGGATTGGCAAACATCCCCAGGGGCAAAGTGACTGCAATCTCCAGCTTCCTTCTTATGTTCTCCACTGGCTTTCGGCTCAGTAACTCTTCACTATTTGATTAATTCTGAGTTTCCATCAAGCAATTTTTACAGGAAGATTTTGTCCAGATTTTCTTATTGTCTTTCGTGGAAATCTTGGTCTGCCATTCCTAGAAGCACAAGTCCATACCATATAATTTTTAAGAATTAACTATATTTTATTGTCCTTAAAATTCTTTCATAAAATTAGCAAACTAGCTCTCACATATTTATAAACTCTTCCTTAGCAACAATAAATTGTTATTCAGAGCTTCACTCCCCTGAACATGATGGGTAACCAAATTAGTTTGACTTTCTAGAAGAGGAGTTTGGATTTATTTAAAGGCAGAGCCAGTTTTATGAAATTTCACTTTTAGAGACTTGTTACATCCCAATGCTTCAAAATTAAGTTCACCAGCTCTACATTTCTCCTACTGGGTCCTCTTTAATTAATTTAGAGTGTGCCTTAATTAATGAAACATTAAGCACTTATGAGGGAAAGTACCTGTTGTAAACCTTGCACTAGTTGAAGTAACCAATTTATTCATTCAGCTGTTGCTTTTGCAAAACTTGCCACCAAAGAAGGTAGGATGTCAATGATAATTTTAGAGACATTACTTCATTACAAATGGATTGCAGACCATAATTGCTTTCCTTCCTAAACCATGTGTATCATGCACATCTGTTAAAAGAAGGGTTGTTTGCAGTCAATGCAATTTTGCCATTACAAAATTCTCAAAGGGACACAACAACAGAATCCCTTCCAAACTTACAGCTGAAACATAATATTTTTCTTTACCCACTTTCCTGCTGAAGTTAATTTAAATGTAAAATAAGCTAAATAAAGTTTATCGTTTGAAGGAAAATGACCAGTTGGAGCCCCAGGGCCAATGTAGCAGAGATGAAATCTTTCCAATCTGAAACCATTTCACAGTATGATTTAATGGTGACAACATAGAAGTTCCCAGAAAAATATAATTTCCATTTCCCTTGCTGCAAGTGTTCATCCAGTTTGAATTGTTAATATCCCTGAACTTAGACTAACAACAGGAAGAGTCCTGAAAATAAGTGATTTTTCGGTTATTTTCTCCCAGATGTGGCCAGCAAGAGTGAAACAGAATAGAAATGGGCACAATCTGTATTATAAGTTATCTTGGGAAAAGTGCTTTGTGAAAGGCCAGAAGTATTGGAGATTCTACAGTATATATTTAAGAATATTAGAGAAATATGAGACCAATGGGAATGTTAATGGCCTTTTTTTTTAAGATTTTATTTATTCATGAGATTTACAGAGAGAGGCAGAGATGTAGGGAGAGGGAGAAGCAGGCTCCATGCAGGGAGCCCGATGTGGGACTCGATCCTGGGGCTCCAGAATCACGCCCTGAGCTGAAGGCAGACGCCCAACCGCTGAGCCACCCAGGCATCCCTGTAAAGAGCCTTCTTAATGACTGGGCAAACATAGGCCAGATATTCATTCTGAATAATATTAACTAAGAAAGATACTAACCGTGGATGAGTATCAGATCAGTAAGTAGACGGGGCAGCCCGTCTGTTTCTTTCATGAATAAATAAATTAAAAAAAAAATCTTAAAAAAAAAGATCAGTGAATAGGAAATAGGAAAGGAACTGATAGTGGCATTTGATAATATTGTTGCCTCTCAGGATTAAACAGAAACAAACAAAAACACCTCAAAATACAAGTATCTTTGGTCACTTTAAACTTGAGAGGGAAAATGAATTATCAAATAGAGAAATCATATCTGGCTTCTGGCATAGAGGCAGCATGCAGTTGCTGGTTGGATGTTGCCTGCCTGGTCTCTCTATGCTGTTTCTGGGATAAGAGTTCATTATTCTTTCCCTTCTATAAGCAAGCACACCAAGCAAACATAAGCTGCCCTTTCAAGGTTTTATAAGAAGGCTGGTGTTGGGTCTACAATATACCATTTTTATTAAGACAGAGCTAATTGAGAGTGCATTAAATATTAGAATTTTCCTGAGGAATTGTGAAATGAATCAATTTCAGTAAAGATGAATCATCAGCCTTGGGGAGCCTGGGTGGCTCAGTCTGTTGGGCATCCGACTCTTGGTTTCAGCTCTGGTCATGATCTCATGGATTGTGGGCTCAAATGCGGTGTCAGGCCCTGTGCTCAGTGGGGAGTCTGATTGAAGATTCTTTCCCTCGGCCCCTTCCCTCATTTCCACTCTCTCTCTCTCTCTAAAATAAATAAATAAATCTTTTTAAAAAATTAATCAGCCTTGTTAAAGTGCCGAGGAAAATGATCATGACTTAACACTTATATGTTAGGCAAAAAGTTCCACTCAGTCTTATGCAAGGGCTCTGGTATCAAGTATATATTGCATGTTCTCAAAGAAAGATATTTAATTTTGAATCACAGACCTACTTGAAGATTCCTTCATGATATTCCTTAAAAACGTGTTGATGCCAGCCTGCTACAAGTTCGTGGATTTCCATGGTCACAAAAATCTGTACAGGTGGTTGTTTTAATACTCAGGTAGTTATGCGATATTAACACACTTTTATTGGGCTTATCTTATAGGATGGATGGTTTATTAATTTCCTATCACGGTTATGTAACAAATCACCACAAACTTAGTGTCTTAAAATAATACAAATTTATTGTCTTATAGTTTTGGAGGTCAGAGATCTGAGAAAGGTCTTATGAGGCTAAAATTGAGGGGTAAGCAGGGTTGTATTCCTTCTCAAGGTTCTAGAGAAAGGCCTTTTCTGGTTTGTAGAGACTGGATTACACTCCTTGATGGTTGCATCACCATTCTGGTTAGATGGCCACAACTTCAGATCTCTACTTTCCACCTCGCTCTTATAAGGACCTTATGATTTTATATTGGGCCCACTGTTAAAGGTAAATGCAGTTATCTTTAGTTAAAGCAGTGAAAACAGGTAGCCTGGGTAGCTCAGTGGTTTAGCACCTGCCTTCGGCCCACGGTGTGATCCTGGAGGCCCAGGATCAAGTCCCATGTCAGGCTCCCTGCATGGAGCCTGCTTCTCTCTCTGCCTATGTCTCTGCCTCTCTGCGTGTGTCTCTCGTGAATAAATAAAAAAAATAAAAATAAATAAAGCAGTGAAAACAGATTTTATTCAATAACTGACTACCAGTGGTGGGAGAAAGAGTTGTGCTCCATTCCAATCTGGGCAGAGGGGATTGGGGGTTTTCAAAGGAGAATGAGGGAGAATAGAGGGGAATGTCTTCAGCATGGTCAGGGAAATGAAAATCAGAAGCAGGAAGTGGGGGTTGGTCCATGTGAATACATCTGGGTTTGATAACTATTACTCTGCAAAGTTAGGCTCCTCCCTTTCCACAGAGCCTGAGAGACAGGGGCTCTAGCTTCAGGAGTTGACTGGAACAGTCAATTCTTTTGGCAGGCTTGAGTTTTTTCAAGCAGGCACTTTAAATGGAGGCTAAAGTCATCCTAGGGATGTACCCTGACGCTGCTAGAAACTATGCTAGCATTTGTTCAAGTTTTTATAGACCATGGTTGAGGCCTAGTTGGAAAGAGGGCTCAGAGGACCCTCACTAGAGATTGACCAAGGAGAAAATCCTTATCACCACCTGGATAATCTCTATCTCAATATTCTTAAATCTGCAGAAATTCTTTTGTCCTGTAAGATAACACATTCACAGGTTCTGGGAATTAGGACCTTGTCCATCTTTGGGAGCCCATTATTCTGTCTACCACAGAGAGCAACGATAGAACTCTATCTCTAGCAAAGTATATTTCTGAAGTCAATTTTAAGTTTTGATGGATTTCTATATCTATGGGTGGTTGACCAAACTTCATCACATTCTGTTGAGACAGAAGGACAAATATCTTTAACCCATTTGCTACACAAGGAACTTAAGCTAAGAGATGTTAAGAGCTTCACTCAAAGGTCTGAAATGATGGTGACTGTTTTTGGTTTCCTAGTTACAAGTTTTTTGTGCCATTCTGCACCGATTTTAAAAGCATTACATACATGCGTAAACATGAAAAGGTGGAAACAAAACATACTTTTGGCCTGAAAAAAGGAGTGCTTCAGTGCTTTGAAAAGTAGGTTCAATTTTTATGAAAAGCTCATATCCTCATATTCTGATTGCATTTTGTTTATTTTAATTAAAAGTGTGGTTTAATTTCCTCAAGATTCTAGGTCAATGGACACATGGAAATTTTCTCAACTTTTGGAGCCTTCTTTATGCTTTGCTGAACTTGTCATAGAGGATAATTAAATTCACCAAAGTAAATTTTTTATGACCAACTCTGTGATGACAATTATTTTATCTAGTTTGCAAATTAATTTATTTATTCATGTAATTTAAAAACAGTGAGTATGAACTATAAGAACTCTATTTCCTTAAGAGGTTTTCACATAGGGACTATTTTCTTTATACATCTGCAGCCCTTAGAAGTGCCTTGGACTATGGTAATCAATAATTGATGCACAGGGGTAAACAAGTTTGATGTAGCTAGGAGAGAGATGGAGCACAAGGAGAACACCTGACTCAGGGAGGAAAGGGATCATCGCAGGGCAGAAGGTGAGGGGATCCTCTAAGATGTATGGGGAAGTGGAGTAACTGTACAAAAAGTAACACTATAGACCAGATGGAGTTGGGGAAGGACATTGCAAGGGAAGAAGGGAGACCATGGCGTGGATGAAATTGTAGAGACACTCCTGTGACTTTGGTTGTCACACAAAGTGACATAAAAAGTTTTCTCTATTTGAATGTAAGGAGTGCAGGTTATTTCCTTAGGTGTAACCATGTGCAAAAATGATTTAATTATTTGATGCTTGGTAAGCCACAGTTATCTATGTTACTATTTATTAATGTCATATGAATCTACTAATAACTGACAAGGTATGAGGTGTGTGTGATATTAAAATTTTGGAAATGACTTCATAATTCTTAAATTGAAGTACTCTCTTGCCTTTGGAACAAAAAGGAGACTGATCTGCATCATTGAGGTGCAGAGAATAATTGTCATTAGAGGAAGCTTGGAACTTTTGTAAAAATTTAGGTCAATAGTAAAATGAGTTTGGTTAAGGGACTCTATAGAATGCCTCTCAAAAGTTGGCACACTCAATTCTCTCAGCATCTCAAGCAAGTTAAAAATTTTAATCTAAAGCTGCAAGAATTATAGAAGTTAGAAATTCTTTACTTTTCAATTTTTTTCCTCTGATTAATAATAGTGCTTAACTCATGAGACTAAAAGTTTTAAAATAAAAACATATTTTTTTGTGATGTGAAGAGATACAGGATATTAAATAATATTTTAACATCAGCCAAGTGTCAATCCTAATGACACTTGTCTTTCTTGTATATATTTCACATGTTTTACATGATCAATAACCTCTCAGTGATCTGACACACTTGAAATGCTTCCTTCCTTTCTCAGAAATGACACCATAGTCTCAGTGTTCAGACCATCTTGACTCCTCTCTCCCAGTCCCGCCCCACATTCAAACCAGCAGGGATCTTTTTCGTGTTTATTTTGTCTCCTCTCCTTGAATGTAAGCTCTGAAGCAGGAGGGATAGTGTCAGTCCTGTTCATAAACAAATCATCAGTGTCTAGACAGAGCAGATACAAAACGCATATTTATTGAATGAATTAATAAAAACATTACTAACCTCTTTTTGTATAAGATATGTATTCTCTTAGATGAGAATTTTTAAAGGTACAGGAAAGTGTAAAGAATCAAATGGGAGCCCTTGTGATTTTGTATCCAGAGATAATCACTATTAATATTCAGACATATTCCCTCTGAGAATCTGAGGAAATATTTTCAGTCACTTTGTAATAGATGCCTAAAAGATGAACTAAAACATCAGAGAAAAGTAATAGATCTTGGTAATGAGATTTTTAAATATGACACCAAAAGCAAAAGTAAAAATAAAAAAATAAGTGGTATTACATTGAACTAAAAAGCTGGATGGACAGCAAAGAAAACCATCAACAAAATGAAAAGGCAACCTACTGAATGAGAGAAAATATTTGTATATCAGATATCTGATAAGGGGCTAATATCCAAAACACATAAAGAATTCATAAAACTCAATAACAAAACCCCCAGAAATTCTAATTAAAAAACGGGCAAAGATCTGAATGCATTTTTCCAAGGAAGACAGTTGGCTAATAGGTATATTAAAAGATTCTTTACCAGGCAAATGCAAATCAAAACCATAACAAGATGTCATTTCACACCTGTTAGAATGACTCTCATAAAAAAAGACTAGAAATAACAAGTATTGGCAAGGGTGTGGAGAAAAGGGAATCCTTGCATGCTATTGGTGGGAATGTGATTGGTGCAGGCACTATGGAAAACACTATGGAAGTTCTTCAAAAAATTAAAACCTGAAAAAAAAAAATTAAAACCTGAACTACCATATGGTCCAATAATTCTAATTCTGGATATTTAGCCAAAGAAAATGAAAACATTAACTCAAAAAGATATACACATCCCTATGTTGGTTTATTTTTAAAAAAATAACAGTTCCATGGACTTATTTGTTTTTAAAATTCAATTCCTATTTAAAAACACACATACCATTAAAAAAAACTACTCCTAATTGTACCATTTAAAAATAATATGAAGTAAAAAATAAGAATAAAGGTATGCTTTTCCCACCATCAAAGAAAAATACTGAAAACCCTGAGACATTTGGTGCCATAGTATACAGAAGCCCCACACCGGCCCATAAGAGACAACTGCTGAACTGTGCATTCCAGCACACCCCTATGTTTATTACAGCATTATTTATAATAACCTAGATATGGAAACTATCTAAGGGTCCATTAATGGGAGAATGGATAAAGAAATATATGCACAATGGAATATTGTTCAGCCATTAAAAAAATGAAATCTTGCCATTTGCAACCACATGGATGGACCTTAATGGCTTTATGCTAAGTAGATAAGTCAGACAGAGGAAGACAAATACCATATGATCTTTCTTATATGTGGAATATATATAATAAAGTCAAGCTCGTGTATAGAGAGAACAAATTGATGGTTGCCAGAGGTCAGGCATGGGAGAAATAGGTAAACTGTTTTGGGGGGATTTTGGTTTAGATAAATTGAATTTTAAAATCCACAAAAAAAAAAGAGAGTAAGGAATAGTTCCCATATGTCCTATATCTGGTTCCCTTATTGTTAACCTTTTATATTACTGTGCCATAACTAATGAATCAGTATTGATACAGTATTAAGTAAACTCCATATTGTATTCATGTTCTTTTTTTTTTTTTAAAGATTTTATTTATTTATTCATGAAAGTCATACAGAGAGAGAGAGAAAGAGAGAGAGGCACAGACACATGCAGAGGGAGAAGCAGGCTCCATGCAGGGATCCTGACGTGGGACTCAATTCCAGGTCCCCAGGATCACACCCTGGGCTGAAGGGGGCACTAAACCACTGAGCCACCCAGGCTGCCTCTGTATTCAGGTTCTATTAGTTTTTTCCTAATAACCTTTTTCTGGTGTAGGATGCCTTCTAGGATATCTTATATTTAGTTATCATGTTTTAGACTCCTCTGTGAGGTTAACTGTGACAATTTCTCAAACTTTCCTTTTTATCGATGACCTTGATAGTTTTGATGAGCATTGGTCAGATATTTTATAGAATGTTCTTAATTTAACTTTGATGTTTTTCTCATGATTTGACTGGGGTTATTAGTTTCGGAAGGAAAATCACAGAGGTGAGGTCATATCAAGAGTATATGCTATCGGCAGCCCCGGTGGTGCCCCGGTTTAGCGCCACCTGCAGCCTGGGGTATGATCCTGGAGACCTTGGATAGAGTCCCAAGTCAGGCTCTCTGTATGATGCCTGCTTCTCCCTCTGCCCATGTCTCTGCCTCTCTCTCTCTCTGTGTCTATGAATAAGTAAATAAAATCTTAAAAAAAAAAGAGAGAGTATATGCTATCAACATGACTTATATTGATAATGTCAACCTTGATATTCTGGCTAAGGTAGTGTTTGCCAAGTTGATCCACTGTAAAATTACTTTTTTTCTCCTTTTCTATACTCTATGGAAATAAGTCACTAAGCAGAACCTGCAGTAAAGGGATGAAAAGTTATATCCCACCTTCTTGTAAAGGGTGTATCTATGTAAATTATTTTGAATTATTAAATGG
Source organism: Vulpes vulpes (assembly GCF_048418805.1). NCBI lineage: Eukaryota > Metazoa > Chordata > Mammalia > Carnivora > Canidae > Vulpes > Vulpes vulpes. The sequence goes on from NC_132792.1 coordinate 141,059,738, forward strand.
AAAATTTGTCTCTTTTCCTCCATTTATCTATTACTCAATCCTGTAATTTTGGATAGTATGGATTCATGAATATTCATCTATTTAATTTATATGTATGTATTGTACTTAATTATATCTAATATATTTATGAATTGTATTTATTTATTGTGCTTAATTAATTGTATCTAATGTACTTAAAAACATTGGTATTTTGCCTGTTATTGTATTGAATCCATAGATTATCTGGGGAAAATTAATGATATACTGAATCTTTATATCCATGAGCATGGTACATCTCTCTTCATTTTTTTTTCTTTTTATTGAATAAGGTTGTTTTTCTTTCCCTTCCAGAAAGATCTTGCACATCTTTTATTGAATCAGTTGCTGGATTTTATATTATTTGCGTTGCCATTTGTATCAGTCCGAATTTATGCAGAAGCTAGAAATCAAACTTGTAAGTAAAAAAAAAAAATTAATACAAAAATGTATTAACTAGTAAAAGGTGATTAACTTATAAAAATGACAAAAGAGAACTCTAAACGATACAAAAATAGCAAATGTAGGTAGCAGTTATTACCTTTAGGGCTTAGGGAAATTTTCAAAAGGAAGAATACAGTTAGAAGAGTTTTCCTCCCAAGGCTGAGATCAGATCTCATTGAAGAGAGAGTGTTTGTGGCTCACTAAATAGTGGAGAAGTTCAAAGAGATGCTAAAGACTGAGCTAGGTGAGCAGGCCATTAGGGTGCTAGTGCCTGTCAAAGAGGAATCTATCTGTTGAGGTGCCAAAGAAACCAGTTGGTGGGTATGTTACACTACTTCTCCCACACATCTCTGGCAAAAGGTAGCTGCCTTGGATACCAGCAAAATTTGATGAAATGTGAGGATCACTGAGTCTTTTATATACCACTAACATCCAAAGTGTAGAGAAACGAGGAAGGTACGTCAGAACCAGGAAGACAAACTCTTTCTCTGGTATGTCTTATAGTGTCTCACTAGTGCCCCCTATTTACAAATCCTAACATTGTTCCTGCTGGCAAGGGAGAAGTGTTTGCAGGATCCAGATCTAGATAACAAAGACAAGGAGGGGGGATGGCTGGGTTGCTCAGTGGTTGAGCATCTGCCTTGGGCTCAGGTCATGCTCCCTGCTGCAGGGACTCAGGTCATGATCCTGGGTGCAGGGACTGAGTCCCGCATTGGGCTCCCTGCGTGGAACCTGCTTCTCCCTCTGCCTCTCTCTGTGTCTCTCATGAATAAATAAATAAAATCTTAAAAGAAAAAACCCACATACACAACAAAAACAAGGAAGGGTGGAGGAGGCATACTATAAAACATTGTTGTTGTTTTTTTTTAAAAATAGAACATCCTCATTATTATCAGTACGCAAAATTATCTTGACTTTTTGTTCATTGAAATCATATCTGGCAACTAAACATAGAATTTTCCTGTTATTATTGGTACATAGAATTACCACGAATTTTTGCCAGTTGGTATACTTGGAAACTTTGATAAACTCTCCTATTAATTCTAATTTATATATATATTCTTTTGGTTTTCTATATTGACTCTTATATTACCTATGAATAATGACCATTTGTTTTCTTCTTTAGAATCCTTGGTTGTTTTTGTTTTTTTCTTTTTCTTATTGAGCTGATTAGGATTTACAGGACAATGTTAAGTATAATTGGTAATAGTTGCATTTTAAACATGCTTCTGTACTTGAAGCAGATGATTTCACTGTTTCACCATTGAATATTATATTTATTGTAGTTTTCTTCTCTTTTTTTTTTGTAGATATACTTTATAGGCTTTAGAAAGTTCCTCTGTATTCCAAAATCTAGGACATTCTCATCATTGGAGAAATTTTCTAAAGGCATATTTTCAAGAAGAACTTTATTTAAATTATAAGGAGGCTTTATTTAATTTAATTTCCCTGAAATTATTAGTGTTTATAGAAGCATAGTTAATCTTATTAATATTTCACATTTAACATCTTATTATTTATAAAAATCCTTCATTTTGCTACTTGAATCACATAGAGGCAGGGGGAAAAGGTATAACAGAACTTGCTACTTGCTTTCTAAAATCCCTTCTCCCTTTTTTCCTTTTCCTTTAGATGGGACACATGGCCACTCAAAATAAAAATACATTGCTCTTTGCAGCGTAGGTGGCTATATTACTTTGTTCTGACCAATAGGATATAAGTTGAAGTGTCATGTAGCACTTCATGGGAATCTTTTTAATTTTTTAAAAGATTATTTTATTCATGAGAGACACAGAGACATAGAGAGAGAGGCAGAGACATAGGCAGAAGGAGAAGCAGGCTCCATGCAGGAAACCCAATGAGGGACTTGATCCTAGGACTCCAGGATCACACCCTGAGACGATGGCAGATGCTTAACTGCTGAGCCACCCAGGCATCCCGTGGGATCTTTTCAAAGAGAAAGTGGGAATCTTTTTAAAGAGATAGTGATGTGAAAAAGAGAGAGAGAGAGAGGGATAGTGATGTGTATCCTTTGCTTCTCCTCCATCTTGCTGCTTAGAAGACAGATAATACCATCCGGGAGGCATGAGCATGAAGACTGCCCCCTTAGGCTGAGAGGGGATTGAGTTGGAAAGAGTTGGGTCGCTGGAGACTATACAGACCACAGCCACTGTGCCAAGTCGTGAATGTACTTTTATAAAAGAGAGAAATCAGCTTTGTATCTTGTTCAAAGTACTTTTACTTGTGCTTTCTCATATTTGCTTCTTTTATTCAAGAAAGAGAATACAAACGTAGGTATATATTTGCTAATGGTATGTATATGATAGGATAAACCAGTACATTTAAGAAATGTAGTTACCAATAAGGAGCTGGAGGGAATAAAGTCGATAAAACAGGAATAAAATCTAGATTTATGTGAATATATTTTGCTATTTAGATTTACCCTTGGAATCACATAAATATTTTATATACTCGTCAACCTAAAATATTAATCACTGATATAAAAACAAAGGAAAATGATTTTTGTGTGCTGAGTTAGTGGTATAACCAACGAGGAGAATGATTTTAAAAGATTTTGTAACACAGCAATGTGTTTGTGAATCCCTAGCATCATATATCCTAGTAACAAAAAGAATTGTAAAAATATTTTAAAATGTATTTAATAATCATACTATTATTGGTAGTGTTGGTATTGCCATAGATGCAGTTGTGTATAATTGTGGGATACATTTAATGGCTTCTTTATGTTGGTGTTGCTTAGAATAAGGATTTGTTTTGTTTTGTTTTGTTTTTTTTAAAAAGATTTTATTTATTTATTTGAGAGAGAGAGCTCAAGTGGGGAGGAAGATCAGAGGGTGAGGGAGAAACAGCCTGACGTGGGGCTTCATCCCAGGACCAGGATCATGGCCTGAGCCAAAGTCAGATGCTTAACCGACTGAGCCACCCAGGCACCCCAGAATTTTTTTTCATAAGACATGAAGAATATAAATTGAAATTGATGAAGTTAAATAAATATCATATAGTCCTAATTTGAACTGGAGTTAAAAGTATGAATTTGTCTGTATTTTATCTTAAAAAGAAATGTTATGTAGTTCTGTTTACAAGAAGTCCTGAAACAAAACCAACCCAGTAATATTGAACCTTTAGTACCAAAAGTCTTCTTGATACTCTGTCCCTTTAAGAGTTACCAGAGCTTCTTGAAATAACCAGCTGATTCCAAATCCTGGGCAGAAACTGCGCAAAATGAGACTATCCTATTCTTATTGGAAAAGCAAGCTAGCACTACTGTCAAATACTATTAGGGTCATAAAAAAAAAAAAAGAAGCATGAAAGCTTGGGTGGGTGAATGGTACAGTCTATCAATAAGGACAATAGCTGCAATGTAGTCAAGCACAAGAAATATGTTTACACCACAAGCTAATAATTATGCCAAAAGACAAAATTAAATAAATCTCTTAATGGTTGCCTTTGGAAGTTGATAGTGAAACAAGTCTTTATTTTGAAAGAAGCAAATAAAGGGAAAGAAGCATTTTTCTTGCTTTACCTGATGAAATTTTCCTCAAGGTAATAACTACAGAGCTAATAAGGGGGAAACTTGTCTTTTATGAAAGTATTCCCAGGAATGATCATGGAAGGAATGATGAGATGCGCTCACCACCATTTTGCAACTCCGAGTGAATGAATGGGTCTAGGCAATGGTTGTTAGTAGGTCGCATCACAAAAAGAGACATCCAGGCATTATATGCACCACTACCTATGAAATACCCTTGCAAAAAAATTGAAGAGGGAGCCAAATAAAGTTATTTACCTAATTTCTGATGAAGAAGAAATACAGAAGACAGAGGGACATGGTAGAGGATATTATAGGGATAAAATCAGCAAAATACAGACTATGGGAAAATCCACAGGAAAACAATCTGGTTCTTCAAATAAGGAATCAAAAGAAAAGAAATTGATGGAGAAAGACTATAAATTAGGAGTGAATAAAACATTATGTCAATCAGTGGACAAGGTATAGATTTTATTTGGATGCTGTTTAAATATTTTATTTTTTTATTTATTTGAGACAGAGATTGAGAGAGAGAGAGAGCAGAGAGAGGTGCAGAAGGGGAGGAAAAAGAAAGTGGAAAGAATCCCAGAAGACTGCATCAGTGCAGAGCCCCATGAGGAGCTCAATCTTAGGACCCTGAGATCATGATCTGAGCTGAAGCCAAGGATCTCCGCTTAACTGACTGACCCAGGTGCTCCTGGATCCCTTTTAAAACATTAGTGAAATAATCAGGGAAATTTTAACTCTGGCTGCATATCTGCCAGTATTGAGGAATTAGGGATAATATTTTTAGGTGTGATAATGATATTGTGGTTTAGCTTTTGAGGAGTCCTTAGAGACATCCTGCAATATTTATAGATGAAATAACATGATGTTTGAAATTTGCTTCAAAGCCAGCTGAAGGTGATGGAAGAAGGAAGCTCACATATAGATGAGGCAAGATGGATAATTAATGAAACTGGGTAATTTTCTTCTATTAAACTCTACTGCACATAAGTATATGGTTGACATGCTCTTTAAAGATGTATAAAAACAACAACAACAAAAATAGTATAAAAACAGGGCAGCCCGGGTGGCTCAGCGATTTAGCGCCACTTTCAGTCCTGGAGACCCGGGATCGAGTCCCATGTCGGGCTCCCTGCTTGGAGCCTGCTTCTCCCTCTGCCTGTGTCTCTGCCTCTCTCTCTCTCTCTCTCTCTCTCTCTGTGTGTGTGTGTCTCATGAATAAATAAATAAATAATTAAAAAAAAAAAAACAATGCCTTGATCCCATTCCAGATTCCAATTTCAATTGGGTGGCAGTAGATTGGTGACAAAATGAAATCTAGTCTATGTTAAACAGGAAATCAGGAGCTGCCTGGTTTCTGTTAGGCAGGACAGACTGAAAAGCCACTGTGTGATATAACAAGATGGCCCTGGTGGGAGGTCAGGGGCATTGGTTTGTGCACTTTTTTTTTTTTATTAATATTTTATTTATTTATTCATGAGAGACAGAGAGAAAGGCAGAGACATAGGCAGAGGGAGAAGCAGGCTCCTTGCAGAGAGCCTGATGCAGGACTCCATCCCAGGACCCCGGGATCAGGAGCCAAAGACAGATGCTCAACCACTGAGCCACCCACGTGCCCCTGCACCGGGTTTTATCACTACCCAGTTGGTGAAACTAGAAAAGTCACTTCACTTCTATGGGCCAAGGAGAGTTTAGGTTATTGAGTTTCTAATATTCTTTCCAACTTTTGTGGGGTATGAGAGAACTGACAGTGAGTATATGATATCCCCAGTCCCAATCATTCTTGCATTTACTTAACTATTTGATTTTCCAACCATACAATTCCTTTGGCCTTTGGAATATATGTACTTGTTTCTCATTGGAACCTAACTGAACACCCTGCGCTCTTAGATTGTTGACACTTATGGGCTCAGCGGGCCTGTCTGGCGGGCTCCCCATCGCTGGCCTCTTCCACTGCTGGCCTCTTCCACTGCACGGACATTTTTTTAAAAAGATTTTATTTATTTATTTATTCATGAGAGACACAGAGAAAGAGCGAAGCAGAGACAAAGCAGAGGGAGAAGCAGGCTCCACGCAGGGAGCCTGACGTGGGACTCGATCTCCGGTCTCCAGGACCACACCCTGGGCTGAAGGCTGCAACAAACCGCCGAGCCATCCGGACTGCCCATATTTCACAAATTCTATCACAGTTAAGTTAAGGGTGTTAGAGGCAAAAAACTAAACAAATGGTAATAAAGTGTGCTTTTTGTCCTTGAGAATTTATGATTCTTAAGTGAGAGTTATACAAGTGTAAATGGGTTGGTAAATGAGAGGGAGGTGTAAAATATATAATAATGCATAGACATCTGGATCAGTGGGGAGGTATCTGAGGCTTGTCAGCAGAGAAATGTCAAGATCCTTTCTGTATATTTGAAATATCTTTGTGGCAGTGATACAAGTTTAGAGAGGCAGCAGCGCATGGTGGTAAAGAAAAGGGTTTTTCCTAAAAGCTGAACTATTTTTTGTGCTTGAAAGCCAGCTCTGCTGCTATGAGCTGGGGCCTGGGGCAGGTTATTCAGCCTTTCTCTGCTTCAGATCCCTCAGCTGTAAAGTGGAGATTATTATAGTACCTTTTTCAGAGGGCTGTTTTTGGCATTAAATGAGCTAATAAAAGAGCTGATCAGATCAAATACTGTCTAATGCTGGATGTTAAGCACTGTATTTTACACAATATATAATAATTTACTCCGATGATTCACCTACTTTATGGCATAAAGATACTTTAATCAGTGCCAATTTAGAGGAGACTCACATTCCCGAATACAATAGTCTGGTCCTCATAATTCTGCTACATGTAACACAATATTATGTCTTCACTTATGAAGAAGTATAAAATAAGGACACTGCACAGCAAATAATTCTGAGGGGAAAAATGAGACACATGTAGACAATTATAAAAATGTGTCTGGAGGGAATTCACATTAGTTTGAAAATTATGGTGAGTAATTTAATTTGACATATTTTAATCAAATGTCCTAGAATTAGAAGTCACAGCTAAATTTGCTCATGAGGAAATCTTGTCAGCCAAACACACACAGAAATATATTATAACAGAGAAACATGCATTTTTCTTTATTTTAAAAACAGATGTTCTAGGGGTTTGAAAATTTTATTTGTAATTGTATATCACTTGAGAATATTAAAATCATCCCTTCCTTACATGTATGGCAATCTGATTCACTAGAAGAATCATGACTTCACTGGTTCATGTTTGGAAGGGTTTTCTGATTGCCCTATTGACCCATTCTTGAAACTGTATGTTTCTTTTCCTTCTTCTCTTCTCCCTTTTTTTTTTTTCTTTCGTGAAGCATAGGAAATATAAAGTCAGGATTTTATTGACTATTTGGAATGGAGACTTTGGTCACCAAGGGTTTTCTTAGTCATATATGGTTTCTTAATTTAAAGATTTGAATTTTAATTATTTGTTTTATGAAAACTCAGGCCCCTCCCCCTACCCATTCCCTGATCTCTAGTGTCATCCAGCAGACTCTAGCACACTGAGGAACATCTTGTGCTTTATTACTGAGGAGGCAGATGGTTTAAAGATTACACATGAACTTGTACCCTGTGATGTCTTTTGCCAAACAACAAAACGCCTACAGGGGCACACAGAATGTGGTGTGATTGAAGGGGTGCGAGGTAAGTGCCTAGGTCATGGAGGAGGTTGATTGCTTTAATAGAAGTCCCTGTTAAAATGCATATACTGCACAAGGAATGAGTAGAGTTACTGACTGGCCCTGTATTTGGGATCAGTGTGCAACAAAGTAGTTATGAACATAGGAGCTGAGGAAGAGATATGGAGGGGGCAAGTGCTGGATTCAAAGGAGAAGGGTGTTAAAAATATAAGTGGAATGTCATAGTTTAGTCAAGAGCCTGACTGATTTTCTGTTTTTCTATGTGTATTCTTTTTAAAAAAAATTTATTTATTTGATAGAGAGTGAGCAAGCACAAGCAGAGAAGCAGTAGAGGCAGAGGGAGAAGCAGAGTCCCCACTGAGCAGGGAGACCACGTAAGGCTCCATCCCAGGACCTCAGGATCATGACCTGAGCCAAAGGCACTTAACCGATTGAGCCACCTAGGCATCCTATTGTGTATTCTTTTCTACTTCTTGCCTGCCTCCTTTTCACCATCTCCATGGGGTTGGCAACCACCTGTTCAGATCTGTCACACATATTTATCTACCTGAGCCTGTCAATGTGAATCAGAGTCCTGCTGCCCTTCATTTGTCTGGTGTCCACATCCTCTTAAGGCTGTGATTGTACAGTCCACACTAAAGACATCTGAGCATTTGAGCTGTCTTCTAGGGATTAATTGGTTCCTCTAGTTTCTTCTTCTTCTTTTTTTCTTTAAATTTACTTATTTATTTTAGAAAGAGAGAGAAAAAGAGAAGACAGAGCAAGTCTGCAGAGGGACAGAGCGAGAGGGAGAGAGAAACTTTAGCAGGCTCCACAATGAACGCAGAGCATGATGCAGAGCTCAAACTCATGGACCCCAAGATCACGACATGAGCTGAAATCAAGAGTCAGATGCTTAAAAGATTGCACCACCTAGGGGCCTTCTTCTGATTTCTTCTTAAGTCATATGGCACCCTGACCCAGAAACCTGGGAAATAAATTACCATTGCACACAGATGCTCAATAATGACGATGATGATGATGGTAATTAACTGACTCCTAATGAGGACTTTGTAATTTGGACTTTGTGTCCACTATTCAATGAAGTGATTTAGATGTACTGTTTAAATCTCACTATTGGCCTTATGACCTTGACAACTGTGATTATTCCCATTTTACAGATCAGAGGATTGAGACACATGGAGCTCAAAGTAACTTGCCCAGTAAGTACGACCCAGGAGGTAACTCAGGCTGTGTGGGGCTGGAACTCATGCTTTTAATTCATTCCCTTGAATAAATATGACTTTCAATTGCAGATACTCAGCTCAAATAACTAAAGAGTTTCAATATCACAGGTTACAGACTATTTTGTGCAACTGGGTTGAGAATAGCCTGTTTCTGCCTTTTCATCTATTTGTCCTTCTTGGGAAATCCTCAAGATCATTTACAGGTCATCACTGTCCCTTAATGAGGGCCCTGCTTCTGTTGGCCATAACCACCCATATGTTCTTCTGCTCTCGTACCCTTGGCCTGAGGAGTTGTTTCATTGAGGCTCCTTTGATGAGTTGCTTGTGTATCTCCTCAACAGGAACAGCTCAGTCAACCCTTAAGTGAGAGTGTCAGAGATCAGAGATGCGATGCCTCCTCGGTGACTCATACAGCTCTCCCACTTTGCGCTCCTCCTGTCCTGCTTCTGCTGCACATCATCAACCCTGTTTCTCCCCAGGAGTGACTCAGCTCTGTTGTCCTTTAAACTAACTCAAAAATGGGTGGTTGTCTTGTCGCAGTAAAATGGTTTGGCTGCCCTGAATCTTCTTTAATCTACTTCCATAAAGTGCTGAGGTACTTTATACAAGCCAATAACATGCATATGCAGCAAACAATACCCTTCCATTTATATATATATATATATAAAAGATTTTATTTTTGTGTGTGTGAGAGAGAGAGAGCTAGAGCATGTGAGTAGGGGGAGGGACAGAGGGAGAAGCAGACTCCTTGCTGAGCAGGGAGCCCAATGCAAGACTCAATCCCAGGACCCTGGGATCATGACATGAGCCAAAGGCAGACACTTAACCGATTGAGCCTCCTAGATGCCCAGTACCCTTCCTTATAATTGACATGGATTATCATGTACTTACCCTACGCTTTCAGCCCAGGCAGATCCATGTACGTGTTTCTATTTCTCTTTAAAAAAAAAAACTTTTTAATATCTGGAGATCATTCTGTTAATAAGCCTTTTTAAAAAAAGATTTTATTTATTTATTTATTTATTTATTTATTTATTTATTTGAGACACAGAGAGAGAGAGAGGCAGAGACACAGGCAGAGGGAGAAGCAGGCTCCATGCGGGGAGCCCCATGGGGGACACGATCCTGGGACTCCAGGATTACACCTTGGGCTGAAGGCAGGCAGTCAACCGCTGAGCCACCCAGGGGTCCCTGTTTCTATTTGTCTAAATGCAGTGGCAGGTGCTAGGCATCAGAGAGGTCACCACCACTAGAATAGGGCAGGACAGAACTCACCAAGAAGTAGTTGAGTATAGCCCTCTTCATTCTGAGGAGAGAGTGAGATTAACCCTGTTGTATTATGAGGGCATAAAAAATTGATAGTTGAACTCTGGAAGTAGCAAACATTAGATCTAATGCTGAGCAATTCTCCTGGACTGAAGCATTCAGGGAGATGCCTGTGTAGGTGAACTAAATGCATTTATTGATAGGGGCTATATCTATAGTTAGTATTCAGATTGAGTACAGAGAGAGAGTCTGTGACACTAGAGATTTTTTAAAAAGATTTATTTATTTATTTTGAGAGAGAGAGAGGGAGGGGTAGAGAGAGAGAGAGAGAGAGAATCTTAAGCTGACTCCATGCCCAGTATGGAACCCAATGTGGGGATCAAGCCAACAATCCTGAGATCAGACCTGAGTGAAACCCAAGATTTGGACGCTTAACTGACTGCACCATCTAGATGCCCCATTTGAGACTGTCTTTTTTCCAAAGCCTTGTCAGTACCCATAGAAGTGACTGTGGCAGAGGATTTTATTTAGTTTGTTTATGTAGTTCTAGATCCAATGTGTGAATGACCTTCTGGACCTCTGGAATGTTTTTCTTCCCAATATCTTCAATCCTGAGACTTATTCTGGATTATTTTATGTCCTTTGCCAAAGTGGCTTCACTACTGTTATGTAACTTTGTTCTACCACAGCTCAAATTTCCACAACGTCACAGCAACAGAGAAACTTGGAATTGAAAGAACTCCCCTCAGTGGGACCCTGGCCATCTTGGTGGGGAGCTCCTGCACTGAGCATAGCACTGGGATGTGGGTGGCCTACCACAAACAGATTGGCTTTTATAGGCAACTATGCTGCTCTGCTGGCTGTGGTTTTTACCAGGCAAGGGGGAGGGAAGGAGAATGTGTACTTGACTATTGATATATATCACTGGGAAAATAAATACTAGACTGAAGTTAAAAAGTGTATATATGATTTCTTTTCTATAAATACAGAATGGCTATTGGTCTTATAGATAAATTCAAACTACCAGTTAAACTATAACTCACAAATCATCTTGTATGGACACAACATCAGTATCATGATTCAATAAAAAAACAAAAAGTGGAGCAAAATTTCAGACATATCAAGCAGATATAAGGATTTTATGTTTCTGTTCTGACTTTCTTCCAAATGACTAAATACGGAACGCCACCAACTATACTGACATATTGGTACCAGTTAAAGTAACACTTAAGCTGCTTTACCAAATAAATCCCTGAACTTCAGTGGCTTATCATAATAAAAACTTATATCTAGCTTACATAACATACTAATGCGATGTTCCTGGGGGATAAAAGTGACCTACTGTCATGGTTTGCCAAGAATGGAGAAGCATCCACAAATATGAGGTCTTCAGTTTTAAAACTGAGAAAGTTATGGGTTAACCAGAACAAGTTGGCCACCCTACTGGTAAACAGCTCTTCTGAAAGAGGTCATCAAGGTATCTGGGCTTTCCATTTATGGCTCCCATATCTCTGTCACTTGACTTCCAAGTTTGTCCTTGGGGGAATGATATCCATTCCCATTCAGCCAGAACAGAGAAAGAACAGGAAAGATGCTATGGGAGGTCTTGTGCAGCAGTTCCAGAAGTGGCATACCTATCTTCTTCTCTCATCCCATTGGATGGGATGTGGCAATACTTATCTGTAAGGGCAGATACTTATGTGGCATGTGGCAATACTTATCTGTAAGGGCAACTGGGAAATGTAGTCTGTCTGTGGTTTCCAGAAAGATCTTATTTAGTGATCTAGTACCTCGCTAGCAATCTCTGGCATGTCAACATACATAGGCTGTGGTGAATATGTAAGTATATGTGATTTGGTAACAAACAATCCATTTCCTCCAAAGATTTTTTTTTCTCTGACCATTCCTTTAAATATTTGCTTGGACGATCTTAAGAATTCTCTTTATTGCCATATAACATTTTCTTTTACTGAATCTGCTCCATCAAAAAAAAAAAAAAAATCTGGCAGCATTCAGTCTGTATTAGGCAGAAGGAGAGCGTTGATTCAGCACTTGCCGGGGAAGAAGTTCAGTGAAATGTTGCTTTTTCCACTTGTCCAGGGTACCCCATCAGGAAGGTCAGGGAGCCTCTTCTGGGGATGTGTGTGGCAGTTTCTAGCAGTAGGGTAGACTTTAGTCCTTCAACCCAGGTCGGAACAGGATGATGGAATGCTCCTGGGATGTTGTGTCTCAGAAAAAGGATTAGAATAGAATAGTGCCGATGATGGAACTTTTGAAAGAATTGAGGATTGCTATCAGAAACATATTACAAGAAAAATAAAACAATGAAAATCTAAAAAAAAAAAAAAAAAAAAAAGACAGTATAAAATGACTGTAATCAGAGGCACCTGGGTGGCCTAGTGGTTGAGCATCTGCCTTTAGCTCAGGGTGTGATCCCAGGGTCCTGGGATCAAGTCCCATATCGGGCTCCCTGTGAGGAGCCTGCTTTTCCCTCTGCCTCTCTCTGTATCTCTCATGAATAAATAAATAAAAACTTTAAAAAAAAGGAAATGTAATCATTATGTGCTTCTTGATTCTTGGGTGGATCACACATCTTATCTATTCTAATATAAACACAGATGAGGAAGTTGCATCAGAATAAGTGGCAAGTGGAGGTTGGGCTTGATGTAAAAAGGGTCATATTCTCATCTTATCATAACAGAAAGTATATAGATAATATCTAAAATTGATTAATCAGGATAAATCAGGATAAGCATATTAATTATCTGTATGAATTAATTACTGTACAATTTAGTCAAGAGTTAAAAGTATTTCAAATGGGAGACATACAAGGGATAGGGAAGGTGGAACTGGGGACAACTGTTTCTTATTATAGTCCTTTTGATGCTTTAAAAAATATATATGTATATGGCACCATTAAGATAATATTTATTGGGACACCCAGGTGGCTCAGTGGTTGAGTGTCTTCCTTCAGCTCAAGTTGTGATCCTGGAGAGTCCTGGGATCGAATCCCGCATTGGGCTCCCGGCGGGAAGCCTGCTTTTCTTTCTGCTTATGTCCCTGCCTCTCTCTCTGTGTCTCTCATGAATAAAAAAAAATTTAATAAAGACTTATTTTTTTAAAAAACAGTGCATTGTCCTGTGGTCTCAGATGGTTAGTGATGTCCTCCATTAGGACTGCCTGAAGAACTCATGGAAGCCAATGTTATGGCTGTTTGGTTCTTACTATGATTGCAGGAAGCACCTCAGCAAAACCATCAGAGGCCTTTGAAGGATGAGATTTATTACTTACAAGTCCTGGGGGGTACACAGCACGGCAAAGGATAGAAAGAAAGGGACGAATCTTTGGCTTGAGGCTCTGCCTTTATTGGAATTGAGGGCGGGATGCTTAGGGTCTCATGAGTCCACCATTTGGGGGGCGGAATTTAAAGCATAAGGGCAGGAATGAGGGTGTTGGAAGGGAAAAGCACAGTCACTCCAGTGGTAATTCTTTCCAAAAGGGGAACTTCATGGGTGGGAACAACCTGGTTCTTTATTTCTTTGTTTTACCAGCAGCTGTGTCAAATAGCTGGTAATATGCTTATACTTATTCCAGATGGATGTCTTTGAAATGGCTGCCTCAGCAATCAGAAGCTGAATGTCAGGCACTTACATGACAATCAAAAACTTAAATGTCAGGCATTTACACTCTAATTCAAAAGCTTATTGTGGGCACTTATACAATAAATGCATCTGTGGGGATTCTTATAAGTAGCTTGCCCCAGGACAGAAAGTATTATCGAGATGCTGGATTATGATGATGTTAGATTTAGTTGTTCTCCTTTGAACACAGGAATGCAATGAAACAAAAAAGTAGAGATAATCAAGAAGGTTTCTGGATGTTACATAGAGTAAATAGATTAGGTTGCTTAGTATTGGGGCATATGTGAGGTTGTCTATATTATAAATCAGTACACGTAATGTGAAATCTATAGATTCTGACCTGGACCAAGGTGATTTTCTTTTTTCTGCATTACTGAGTACTGCGTTGGTAGGGACAGACTGTAGGACAATGTTACAGACATGTAATTATATAATTAGATAAAAAGTAGAAAATAGAATTAATGTGAACAAAAGTCAAGATAATGCAGTAAGAGAAAAATGAAAAGATGTATATTTTAGATTAGTGAAAGTAAGTTAGCTTTGGGGAGGGGTTTGGGGCTTGCTATACATTGTATTTTAATATTTTTAGAAGATTTTATTTATTAGAGAGAGCACAAGGAGGTGGAGGAGCAGCAGAAGGAGATGGAGAAGCAGACTCTCCACTGAGCAGGACCCTGGGATCATGACCTGAGCCAAAGGTAGATTCTTAACCGACTGAGCCATTCAGACGTCTCCATATATTGTGTTTTAAAGGAAAACTGCCACCTCTTTATTTTACTTAGGTTCTTTATTTTTCTTAGGTTCTTTTAGGGAAAAGACATGGCAAGATTAATCTGAGTGATGGCAGTTAATGTCAGTGTAGCAAGAGAATTCACTTTAAAATTTTTTGTCTGTTAGTTTTTCCTGAGAGTGTTCTCCTCACCCTCTGTCCCAAGAAAGTAAAACTTGCTATTTTGGGATAGAATGCAGCAGTTGCTTATACTTCAGGAAGTTAACTCCTCTTACTCTTCTAGACATTGCTTCATAAAGCTTAGATTTGGGGTTCCAGGATCCCTCCATCCCTTCAGTATGTGGCTTCTACATCCATATCCAGCCAGCATGAGAAGAAAAAATATGGAAGGTCATGTGGAGATGGCTTTCGTCCATGGATCCTGAAGGTGATCTACATCCTTCCACTTAGCTGTGACTTGGTCATATGGCTACTTTAACAGGGTCAGGTAGAAAATAATCTGTTTGTGTTCCCAGGATGAAAAAGAACAACTGGCCAATCTTTGCCATACCTAGGAAGCTGGACCCCAGGAGCCAGGGTTTCAACCTTGATAAAGATTCTAGAGCATAAATATGGCATTGGAGCACAGAAATCACCTCCCTTTTGGGGGACTGTGCTTTCATGGACAATTTTCTACTAGTAGTAACTTGTATGGTACTAACAACTAGAGGAGTCCCCCTAATGCTCTGTCCTTATGTAAGACCCCTGTGATCTTTGCGAAGGTAACATCAATAATGTTATTGTTTGAGTTTTCCCCCATTCAGGGAGAATGAAAATTAAATCTAAGCCAAAGGATGTTTTAGCTCTGGCTTCATTGCAGACGACCACAAAATGTCAGTGGCTTATAGCAACTAGCTTTTTCTATTACATGTTGGTGGGTGGGCTGAAATGTATCTGATTTAGGCTGAGCTCGGCCCTGTGCTGTGGGTTGTACACTCAATGTGTACTGCTCAATGTGTCTCTCATTCTTCATGGACTGGCAGCATGTTCTCCTCATGGAAAAAGGCAGAAATGCAAAAGGAGTGAACAGAAACATAAGATTCTGCTTAAGTCCTAAATTGAAAACTGGCCCATCGTCACTTCTCTCATATTTCCCTAATATTTCATTCGTCACAGCAAGCCATATGACCATTCTCAATATCCACAAAGTAAGGAAGCATACTCTACTTGGGAAGATGGGGAAAAGAAAGAGTGACTATCTACTTCTTAATATTTTAATCTATGACAGAGAAATGAAGTAAAGGTTGTATATTATCTGAAGTTAGGATTATATGTACTACTTAAGGTTAGAAAATCAAGTAAGAAAGACTAGGAACCACCCCAGAAGCAGCACAAATTTTTGGTGTCTCTTCATGATAAGGATGGAATATACAGCAGACTGCATGAAGAACTAGAACATTGGCCTATTGTCATTCAAGATAAAATGGCGTATCTACTGAACCAGCCTCTTCTGTTCCCCTGATGAGTGATGTCAATGGTGCTTTCTCTGAATGCCCTGAAAGAAAGGGTCTCACTGAGTCGTCATTACTTGTTGCCATCCACTATTGACAATGTACGCCATGTCTCCTCCTCATCCACTTCATCAGTTATTGAACTTCCTTGGGTGTAAGCACCTAACACTACCCTTCCAGTTAACAAAGTATAAGACAGTCTTATAAAGAATTGCCCCTGGATGATTTCCTCAAAGGGAAATATTGGATGTAGCAGAGATTAAAATGTTATGGATATTCTGGATATTGTCATTCATTCATTCATTCCTTTTTGAAACTTCATCAGATATCTGAAAACATAAAGACATGGAAACTGTACTGTAGGAAAATATAGTTTAATGGGAGAGAGAGAAATATAAATAAAATAAAACTATGTTTCTTCAGTCTGTAATATGAATCTTTTTTCACATTGTAAGGTTTCTAAAATATGAAAGCATCTTATAACGGGTATCAGTGCAACTTTCTAGGCATTAGGTGATTAGGTATGATGTCATTGTTCATATATAAATAGCTTTTATCAAAGCTATCAATTTACGGCACGGTAATCTTGGTTGAATTGTTTACATTGGTAGCACAATCTGTGGTTTGAATTTTAATTTAAATCCTGAATTTTACTTAAAAAAAAAAACCCTTACCTATTATGAATGTTAAGATGAGAAAATATTATATATCAAAATATTTAATTTTTGAAAGCAGTAACTACCAAATCTCTCAGAATAATTATGGATCATACAAAATTGGGAAGATTTGGTGTGAGCAGTTGATGCATTGTGAAGGATCATCATTCAGGTGCTTGTATTTGTCGAGATCTACCAACTTTCTTTCAATAGGAATTTTCTGTTTAACCCAAACTTCTGCAAATGAACTGGTGGAGAGAACTGGAGAGAGGGAAGGGGTCAGAGCAAGAAACATCTTTCCTCCCAAGTTTAGGGTTTGGAATTTATAATGAAAGTACTGGGGAGTGATTTAAAGCTTTATGTCAGAAAGTAAAGTGATCAGATCTGGTCTTAGGTCACTCAGGAAAGACTGTGGATAATGGATGAGGCTAGACCTCTCACTCTAGAGGGGGACCAGAGGTGAAAGACCCAGTTAGGAAGTGGTAACACGAGGGCCTAACCCAGGGCAGTGACAGGAATGAAATGGAAGGTATGCATCTGAAGAATATGAAGGACACAGCATGACCAACATGTGCTGATGAGATGCCAGGGTAGGGAAGGCTCCAGAATAGTTTGGCTAAATGGGTGGATGGTGATGCCATTCCCTCAAAATAGGAAGAAAAGGAGGTAGATCTGAAAGAGATAGGAAGCAGAGATCATGAGCTCAGGAATAGACCTTTTCGAGGTGTCTAGGAGATATCTACAGGGAGAAGGCCCCAGTGACAAAAACATAAGAGAGTGCCTTATTCCCGTCTGTTAGAAAACCACAGCCACACTTGGCACATTTTGATTCTAGTTGTCTTTTCCCACATGTACCTAACACCAAAAAATGGTGTTTTTCTGAGGAGGTCTAGAGACAGACCATGACAAAAAGATCAGGTGTTAAGCACCTGAATTTTCCATGTGAACATAACTGGAACTTCATTATGAAAATATGGAAAAACAGCAAAACCTTTAGTATTTTAATGAAACTACAGGAGGTGAATTTTGACTTTTTAATCAAAATTCCACATGATAGTTCTAGGGGAACTGAGATCTCAAAAATTGCAAAGAGTAGGCTTAGGATGAAAAGGCTAGAATAGTCTTACCCTCAGAGATAGTCGTCAATTTATAGACCTAGGGTTGCAAAGGTAAAAGACAAATATTAAGTGAATTTCAAATACTAAAGAAATGAATGTGTTTAGTATGTCCCAAATATCACATGGGACATACTTACTTTAAAAACTTACACGTGGTTCACCTGAAATTTAAATTTAACTATGTGCTCGTATTTTTGTTTGCTAAATTTGACAACCCTAAAATAGTCATTCAAAACCTAGTAGCTGCATTAGTTTCCTATTGGCGCTGTAACAAATTACCACAAATGTAGTGCTTAAAACAACTCAAATTTATTATCTTATAGTTCTGGAGGCCAGAATTATGAAATGGGTTTCACTGGGCCGAAATCAGGGTGGCCTCAGGCCAGTGATATTGGTTCTGGAGGCTATAGGAGAATTCATTCCCTTATCTTGTCAAGCTTCTAGAAGTTTCCTACCTTCCTTGGCTTTTAGCTTCTTCCTCCATTTTCAAAGTCATCAATGTTGCATCTTCCTATCTCTAACTATTTCTAACTCTTCGGCCTCTCTTTCTTTCTTTCTTTCTTTCTTTCTTTCTTTCTTTCTTTCTTTCTTTCTTTCTTTCTCTTTTTCTTTCTTTCTTTCTTTCTTTCTTTTTCTTTCTTTTCTTTCTTTTCTTTCTTTCTTCTTTTAAAGGTTTTACTTATTTATTCATGAGAGGCACAGAGAGAGAGGGGGAGAGAGGGGCAGAGACGTAGGCAGAGGGAGAAGCAGGCTCCATCCAGGGAACCTGAGGTGGGACTCAATCCCGGGACTCCAGGATCACGCCCTGGGCCAAAGGCAGGTGCTCATCTGCTGAGCCACCCAGGCGTCCCCTGCCTCACTTTCATAAAGACTCTAGGATTACAGTGAGCCCACCTGGATAATCCAGGATCATCTCCCCATTTTGTGATGTTTAAATTAATTGCATCTGAAAAATTCCTTTTGCCACATTGAGGCAATATTTTCACAAATTCCAGGGATTAGGACATGGGCATTTTTAGGGCCATTATTCCGCCTAAAGCAGCAGCTTCCTAAAAATACTAAACTCATGGATGTCAAGCCTACAATAGGCTAACTTTCTGTATCCTGTGTGATGTGCCATCTCCACTTGTCTGAGATTTTTCATCAGTTTTGTCTGCCAGCCCTAGGATAGGCTTCTAAAAAGTGGCTGATCTAATAGCACAGCAGTAACATACTGCTGTATCAGTCCTCCTGGACTGAGTGTGAGGAAATCCAACTCTGCTAGGGTAGAGGATTGTCTTGAGTTATAATGGAGGGGATGAGATGAGGGATGGGGTTTCTGGGAACACATTACTTTAAAGATGCCTTGAAGCTCCCTTTTGGGTGTTGCCAAAGCTGTGACATTAGAAGACAGAGGGATGTAACTGGAAGGAATTTTGAAGAGTAATTCTCTTGGTTTTGCTTAACCTTTTCTTTAAAAAAGCATCAGAGAAGAATGTGGACGAAGTAACTAAAAGCCTGGTGACTTCATCCATGTGGGCTTTTATAACAAAGTACCACAGACTGGGTGGCTTATAAATAACAGAAATTTGTTTCTCACTGTTCAGGAGGCTGGGAGTCCAAGATCAGGGTGCTACCACGACTGAGGGAGGGTTCCCTTCTGGGTCTCAGACTTCCCACTGTGTCCTCACATGATGGGAGGGGCTAGGCCTCTGTGGGGGTGGGGGTGGGGTTCTCTTTTATAAGGCACTAATCCCATCCATGAGGGCTCCAACCCCACATTCTATTCCCCTCCCCCAGGCCCCATCTCCTAATATCATCACATTGGAGACCCAGATTTCAACAGAAGAATTTGGGGGTGGGTGGGGCACAGCGGTTCAAACCATGGCAGCTGGGTCGGAATGATGCCCAAGCAACTGGGGAATTTGATCACTTCGATTAACTGGACAATTTCCCCAGCTGGTTGAAAATACATCAAATATCATTTGTTGTCAGATAGATAGAAAAAGAAAAAAAAAAGTTATTTGCTCTTGCTTTATTGTTGATTATGACCACATACTGGTTCTGGTAAATACCTGTTATATGGTAGGTATTATGCTAGATAAATTTTACCTACTTTATTTTCTTGAGTCCTGATAACTATCTTTCAAGGCAGATATTCCATTCACCAGTTCACACCAGCCAGACACTGAGGAGCAGAGAGATTAGCCTGCTTGTCCGGGGTGCAAACAAGCTTAACGTCAGAGTCAGACTTAGGTGCTGGTTTGTTCGTATCCCAAGCCATTTTTTCCCACTGTGTCATGTTTCTGGGATGCTGTCACACATTGTTTTAAAAGCTGTGAAAAGGAAAAAAGAAGAGGCACCTGGGTGGCTCAGTCAGTGAAGGGTCTGCCTCTGGCTCAGGTCATGATCTCGGGATCCTGAATGGAGCCCCACATCCTGCTCAACGGGGAGTCTGCTTCTCCCTCTCCCTCTGCCCTTTCCCCCCACTGTTCTTGCTCTCTCTCTTTCACTCTGCTCTCTCTCTCTCTCTCTCTCTCTCTCTCTCAAATAAATAAATTTTAAAAAGGAGCAAAGAAACACCGATTACGGTATGGTAATTGGGAGAAAGTTCTGTTGGTCACTTAAAAATTTCCTTCAGCTACCTGAAAACAGCCACATAGCATTTACTTCACAAGGATAATTATGCCCCTTTCTAGAAGAATGCAGCATCTTGTTTTCCATTCTCTTTGTAGCCCATCCTCTCCTTTCCCCATGGAGCTTAATATCTGTTTCATAAGATTATACTGAGGTAATACATTGTAAATGCTAAGGCATATTTTGGTTTGCTCTGGAAGAGACATGAATTTCTGGCTCTCCTTAATGCTCCTCTTTTGTTCTTTGTACAGTGAAGCTCCAGGGGAGCTTTCTCTTTTTTTTCCACCAGGATTTCACTGTCCTGAGGCACTCAGGGTTTGGAAATCCCGAACGCCAGTGAGCCATGAAAGGCGTTGGCCCAGGGTCAGACCCAACCCAATGACATAAACTGAGACAATCTCGCTCTGCTGCAAATATGTTTTTCTGAACACACCCAAATCCCAAAGATTTTCATCTCCTCTGAGCTCCCTAACATCTGCTTTGTCAAACAAACAAATAAACAAAACAAAACAAAACAAAACCCAAGCTATTACAGAGAAACGAACCCAGTCTAAATTCCCAGAGACTCCTCTTGGGGGCAACATTCCTCCTAACAGAGTATCAGGAGGCAGTGGGTTTCAAAATCGTTCTTGGACATTCTATTTGTTGAAGATTTTCAAAATCATTGGTTTCTTGAAAAATCCGGAGGAGGAGAACCAGGTACAGTGCTCCTAGTTTATTTGGCACATGAAGGATCCTTTAGATGCAAATGACCCAGAAATAACATGGAGTGTTTTTGAAACAAACTCAGTGATTTCTCTTCCATTCTTGACTTTCAGTTCTCTTTTGTGGCTGCATCATCTGCTGGAAGGAGGGACTTCAGGTTGAAGCACAGCATCCTACTGACATGGAAACAGCACCATGTGGCACATCAGGCACGCCTGGGGGTGGGTCCCAGCGCTGTCCCTTGCTAGCAGTGGCCCCAACTAAATAGTTGGACTTCACAAATCTCCCGATCTCTCAATCGTGGCTTGATAATACCCTTTTTGGAGGCTAACATGAGGTGAAAATAAAATTATATATGTAAAGTGCCTGGTATGCAAAATGTACCCCAATAGGCAGTAGCTACTCTATTTTTTTTCTTTTTTCCTCCTCAGCACCCTGAATGTAGTGGGCTTTTCAATCAGTTTTGAGGGCAAGGAAGGAAATAAGGGAAGAAGGCATAGGATGCCTAAAGTCACAAAAGTTTCTTCTCTTCCTCAAAGTGCCTTCTCCTGCCCAAGCAATCACTGAACTCTTCACTTTTTCCTTGCTTTGCACACGCTGATCCTCTTTGCTACCCACCAGGTTTCTTCACCTCTTGATCATGAGGAATCAACAAACGTTCCCTGAATTCCTGTGTCCCAACCACTCCGCTGGGTATTGCAGACCATATAAAAATAAGTGAGATGCAATTCCTCTCTTTAAGTCACTTACTGCTTACAGCTCAAGAAAAGAACTGTAATATAAAGGGAGGCGGAAAAACCATGTAATATTAGAATCTGCTCAATTCTTATGTTCTTATATATTTTATATATTCTTATATATCTCTCAGGAGAGAGAGGGGGAAGGGCTTCGTATTAGCCTCAGCATTTGTGCTGATCTTAAGTGGGATTCGAACTTGCAGAAAAGAAGCCTAATGACAACCAGGAAAGGAGTCAGTGAAAGCAAATGCACCCTGGATGAAAAGGGTAACACAAATAATCACAACAACAGACCAACTGCTAGCAACCTAGCACTTACCATGTGTCGAATAGAGCACTATTCTAAGTGCATTACATGGACGATTTCGTTTAATTACAAAAACGAACTGTGGTGGGAAATGTTTATAGGCTCAGAATATCCTTGTTTCAGTCTTGATTGAAATTCATATGCTCCCAGAGGTCACCGGCTCCAACAGAAAGAAACTGGAGTCTGTGTGTTCGAACATTGGAGCTATTAACATGGCTCTTTGAGAATATAGACACTAAATAATCTTGCCTTCTTCTATCTTCATGTAATAAATATTAAAAAGAAGAGAAGAATATTGACCAGTCAGGGCATTCAAATATGTAAACACAGGGCCTGAAGACATGGAAAAAAAAATTCTCAGATCTATACTAGTCCTGTCTCCTGTCATATAAAACTGGGTTGCTTTGGGGATCCCTGGGTGGCTCAGTGGTTTAGCGCCTGCCTTGGACCCAGGGCGTGATCCTGGAGTCCCAGGATCGAGTCCCACATCAGGCTTCCTGCATGGAGCCTGCTTCTCCCTCTGCCTGTGTCTCTGCCTCTCTCTCTGTGTCTCTCATGAATAAATAAATAAAATCTTAAAAAAAAAAAAACTGGGTGGCTTGTTTGCAAGAACCTCCCTGTGGGAATCATCTGCTCTAACTGTAATAATCCTTAACTTTGAGTCTATGATGCTCGTTTTTTTTTTTGTTTGTTTGTTTTTTTGTTTGTTTTTTTTTAGGATTTTATTTATTTATTTGACAGAGAGAGAGCGAGAGAGAACACAAGTAGGGGGAGCAGCAGAGGGAGGGGGAGAAGCAGGCTCCCTGCCCAGGACCCTAGGATCACAACCTGAGCTGAAGGCAGACACTCAACTGACTGAGCCACTCATGGGCCCCAATGATGCTCATTTTAATTAAGAAATTATATTCATTGTTTGTTAGAGAACGCCGAATTTACTTATGAATTTTGTAATAACAACTGATTTTCTTACGCTTGCCCTGTATGAAAAGCTGTCATATTCTCTTGGGTTTAGGAAAAATAGATTTTTTTTCTTGCAAAATTATACAAGTGATAATTAAATGGTGATTATAGTAGAATTGTTGTTAACAGGCAAGGCAGCTCTCTGGGTGTTTCACCTGTATGTGCTTTCAGGGGTGCATTCCCCCCATTCAGGGATGGGGAGACTGAGACTGGGTGAGGTTCAAGGTGGAGGCTGGAGGCCTTGCCTGGTAGCTCCTCCAGCCAGTCCAGCTCTGCTTGCAAACCCACTTCTGCCGCTGCCTGCTCAGAGCGCCCCATGATCCTCAGGCTGACCCGTTCCTGGGGGACAAGGGGCTCCTCTGGCCAGCCCAGCCCGCAGAACTTTCCTAACATTCCCTGTCACTAAGGGTCGGGTTTGCAATTGCAGTCTAATGGCCCTTCCACTCTGATCTGCAGTCAGATTGCGGTTCTGCTTTTAGGAGCTATGTGACCTGAGAAATGTGCTTGCTAAGCCTTTCTGAATCTCAGGTCCCCCACCACCACCCTAAGCCACATAAAGTGGTAATTGTGAGGATTAAAGAAACAAGGCAGAGGGGCACCTGGGTGAAGCATCTGACTCTTGATTCCAGCTCAGGTCATGATCTCAGGGTTGGGAGATGGAGCCCCGAGCTGGGTTCTGCACTCAGCAGTGGGTCTGCTTCTCTCCCTCTTCCTTTGCCTCTCCCAGCCCGGTGCATGCACGTGCTTTCGTGTGTTCTCTCTCTCTCTCTCTCTCTAAGAAACAATGGGGGGCACACCTGGATGGCTCAGAGCATGATCTCAGAGTCCTGGGATGGAGCCCGACATCAGGCTCTCTGCTCAGCAGGGAGTGTGCTTCTCCCTCTCCCTCTGCTACTCCACCTCTGTCTCTCTGTCAAAGAAATATATAAAATCTTAAAAAAAAGGGCAAAAATAAAAAAAAAGAAGAAGAGGAAGAGAAGAAAGAAAGACTTTTGTTCTACCCACACCTCTTTGCTCAGTTCCCTCTCTCTGCTCCAGTCCACACTAGTCTTTCTGCTCTTCCTCAAACTGCTCAGTCATCTGGTGCCACAGGACATTTACATATGCCTGTTACTTTGCATGGGATATTTTTCTCTGTATCTTTGCATGGCTTCCTCTTCCCCATCATGCAGTTCTCTTTTAACATCCCTCCTTGGAGTGGTCTGCTTGGACTTTACTATATAAAATAAGGATCATTCACTCACCACTATCTCTTTAGCCTAATTTCATTTTCTTCATCATGATAAGAAATTTATGTAATTTATGCATTTATATACTTGCTTGACTAGCTCTCCCATTAGCTGGAATCTCCAGGGGGTAGGGTGTTTTTTTGTCGGCGCTGCTGATTTTCATGGCTCAGTCCCCCTGGCATAGGAGAGCACCTGGCACAGGGGAGATGTCATTAAAAATTGTTGCATGAATGAACAAACTAATGCATGAAATGAATATGCTTAGCTCCGAGCTGATCTTGAAAGAAATATTAGCTCTTTCCTTTCTGCTATTGCATTCCAGAGTAACAAGGGTTTTTAATTCAACAGTTTTCCAAGTACATGTGCATTTAAAAGTGGGTGTCCAAGAGGAAAGTCGAATGTCAGAACCTGGTAGAATGACTGCCAAACGCTAGCAGTTCAGAGCCTGTGCCAAGAGTAGACTGTTTGTGAGCAGGAATTGTAACCCTTGTCTTTACACACTAGCGAATGGCTCACATGTGTCAACACTAAACACGATACAAGATGACAACGTTGAATTTTAACTGATCCTGGAAAACAGTGAAGGTTAAGAAATCCACCTTCCCACCTTGGCCCCTCATTGTATCTCCTCCCTGCCCCCCAGAAGAAGCGGGGTCCTGGGGACAACTTCCTGTGATCCACTGTCGGATGGTGCCACACTCCCACCCCGCATTCCCACACTTGGTTCTTTCTAGCCCCCTTTTCTGACTCTCTATAAAGGAAGCCCCCCCCCCCCCCCCCACAGCCTTGTTGCTGACACTTCTGCAGGTCTCAGGGTCACAGCACCCTCCTCATGGCAATACTCTCCCTTCCCCCTTGGCAAGACTCCCTTCCCCTAGCCCCTTGCAATAATCCTTTTTGAATGAAGTCTCTCCTTACTGAGTCTGGATTTGTCATTATTTAACAAAGAATAAAAATATTGCTTTTTGGTCCTGGTCCATTGGGGGGAAGGGCTTTGGTCAAATGCAGATGAGCTCAGACAATATGGTGCCTTGTTATGACACCACTCCTACACTCTTGATTCTTTAGTTATTTTTTTTTTTGATTGATTGATTGATTGATTGTTTATGAGAGAGAGAGAAAGAGAGAGCAAGCAAGGGGTGGGCAGAGGGAGAGAGAATCTTGAAGCCAACTCCCCACTGAGCAGGGAGCCCCGTGCAGGGCTCCACCCCAGGACCTCGAGATCATGATGTGAGCCAAAATCAAGAGTTGGCTGCCCAACTGACTGAGCCACCCTGCACCCCTAGATTCTTTAGTTACCTTAATAGTATCCATGTCCCAGGGTTGCTGCGACAATTCAAGACCTAAGCAAGGAGTATCACTGCCACTTTCCTTCTCTGACCCCTACCAGTCCAGGATTGTGTCCTTGGGTTTGACCTGTTGAGTATGTTCGCTGTCCCTCATCTCTACGGCCACTGCTCCTTGTCACCGATTGCCATCTACCTGATCTTGTGTGGATTATTGCCATGGCCTGCTCCCCGGCCTCCTCGGATGTGTTTGGGCCCTGCTCTGGTCTGCATGCCTCACCTAGAGCACCTGTCCCAACAGCAAATCCCAGCAGGTCACGCATTGTGTTCGGTACTTTGGAGGAAGTATAAATTTTTGTGAATATAACTTAGGTCTCCCCTCCCCCTTAAAATTTTTCCTTTTCTCCATTTGAAGAGGTAGACAGCTCTGGGCTTCATTTTTTGCTTTTCCAAACTCCCATATAAGAGATTTTGTGACATCTTCTGGCAGCTTTGAGGACAGAGGGAGAGTCTTTGAGGAAAACTTGGTTCACTCCCACCTTGGACAAAGGAAAATATAATAAAAGACTATGGAAGTGGGCTGTCTGGGTGGCTCAGTTGGTTGAGTGTCTGCCTTCAGCTCAGATCATGATCTCAGGGTCCTGGGATTGATCGAGCCCTGGATCAGGCTCCTTGCTCAGAGAGGAGGCTGTTTCATCCTTTCCCTTTGCTCCTCCCCCCGCTTGTGCTCTCTCTCAATCTCTCTCTCTCTCTATCTCTCTCTCTCAAAAAAATAAGATCCTGGAACAGGTGATAGAGGTTTGGGGATTCCAAAATACTCAGGGCACTTGAGCTGGTCTCTACAGCAGACAGCTGGTACCCAAGGGCTCATGGCAAAGGAGCACCTGAGCAAAGCCAAGGCCAGCAGGCAGTGCAGTATTGTTGTCAAGAACAAAATGGTGCCCTGCAAGGAGTATATGGATCTGGAGTCAGAATGACTTGGATTCCAGGGAAGCTCTTCCACTTATCACTTTTAAAACATTATTTTGCCTCTATGAACTTCAACTTCTTCACTAGCAAATAGAAATAATGGTAAAAAAGAAAGTAATGCTGTTGTAAGAGATTCATGAGAAAAATATATAACTTCGTGTGTGGCATAGACTAGACACTTAATAAACATGAGTTTCCTCTCCTCTCTCAATAATATAAAATGTGGTTTAAATAAATGTGAACATGACTGTATTCCACTGAGCATATCAGAGGAAAGGCCTGTTGGTATAAATCTTTTTTAGCAGAGAAAAGCAATAAGGCCTTATTAAATCTGTGCCATTTGTGAACAATTTTGCATTCGGTCTCCCAAGCAAGGACTAAGACACCCACCAGTTAAATGAATCCACAAGGACACCTGCATATATATGCATTGGTTCTTCTTGATATGGAATCTCCCACAGCTTTTCTCTTATATCACTCAGTCTTTGGAATTGAGTGCTCATTTGTGTTAGGCCTTTATTATTCTCTGAGTCCCTGAATTTTTAATGCCTTTTAGACATGGAGCCTTGAGTTTTGAGTGCTGCTTTAGCATTATTCATGCAATATGGTTTCTTTTTATTATGATTTCAATTGGAAGGCTGTTCTATTTGTTTGTCATGCAAGCACAGACTTGCTGCACAGAAATTTCTGTTGGCCAAATGCAACAATGCCTTGTATTTTTATGCTCAGCATTTTGGTATTTAATAATCCCTTCTACTCAACTTCTTATGCTATGTAATGATTTTGCTTTTAAGAATTCATTTTCTACCAGTGGTGGTTTTCAATATGGAAAGCAAAATATTGATTTATTTAGTCTCATACATTGTGGATATGTCCTATACTTGTAGTCTAAAAATAATTTAAACTCAATACTTTGATCAGACACCAAAGTAATCATAATTAGCTCCTAAGAGTTGAATGTCCAGAGTGTCTCAACTTGGACTGTGCAAAAGGCAACTGTGTCCTCAGCCTAATTAAGTCGTAATGATTCACCAGCATAAGGCAGGTTTCAGTGTAAATGATGAGATTTAGTAAAGCTTTTCCTTGGCTGCTCATAGGTCTCCTATCCCCTTAAGTATGGACTACTGAAGAGTATGATATTGGGCTGCCCTAAATAGTAACATGGAGATGGTGTTTTTTAAAAAGATTTTATTTATTTATTCATGAGAGACACACAGAGAGAGACAGGGACATAGGCAGAGGGAGAAACAGGCTCCCCACAGGGAGCCTGATGTGGGACTCATCCCAGGACCCCAGGATCACGCCCTGAGCTGAAGGCAGACACTCAACCATTGAGCCACCCAGGTGCCGCTAGCAGGCCTAACTTAAATCATACATGCTGCCTGGGATGATAACATAGAAGGAAGTAGGTGGATTTGTTATTGTTCTTATTTTTAAAGATTTTTTTAATTTGCTTTTTGAGAGAGAGCACAGGAGTGGAGGGGGGTTCAGAGGGAGTGGGAGAGAGAGAGATGCAGACTCCCCACTGAACAAGGAGCTGGTACCAGGCTTCATCTCCCAACCCTGCGATTGTGACCTGAGCCAAAATCAAGAATCGGACACTCAATCAACTGACCCACCCAGGGGGCCCATGGGATTTGAGATTTTTGAAGAATTTTGGGTTTTCTAAGAAGGCATTTGGCTTTTGTGCCCATTTTCTGTTTCTCTTATTCCCTACAAGATACCTTCATTAGGTATAAACAAAGTGTTCATTCTGTTTATTCCTCATGACTAGAAGCCGATTTTCTTAGTTGTTACCTGGCCATTAGATTGGAATTGACATATTAGTTTAGCTAAGTAAGCCAGGGGTTAGCTTTAGCAAGGATTTAAGATAGAAATAGCTCCTATTTAAATAAAAAACTGTGCAAAGTAATTCTGCTAGTGAATTTTGCTATATCTTTTTTTTTTTTTCTCTCTATCTTATAGCAACTTAGCTAAGCTGGAACTGTATTTCCCAGAACTTTCTTCACTGCATGGTTCCTGGCTAGTGTGGATCGCGGAGACATTTTGCACATGATTTGGAAGATGGAAAGAAGCAACAGCCTATTATTTTCACACTCAGGTGATTGGTGCATCTTCCACACATGTTCCGGATCTGCTGGCTCATCTCTGCAAGGGACCACAGCTGGACATCTCCAGCTCCTGTTGGACTCGTCCTTAGACTCCTCCTTCAGCCTCTACTTCTGGACCAAGTGCATCTTTAGTGCCAGCTCCTTCTGCAGTTTACTCGCATCATTGAAGTTGGAGACTCTGCACCTGCGAAAGCCCAGCACAGGTTCCAGCTTTTCCTTCGGGTTCTGATTCTTCAGGGGTCTCCCTCACGTACAACTCTCTTTCCTTCCTCACTGTCTGCCCTGTGGACCACAGGGCCGGCGGGGGCTGTGGGATAACAGCAGAAAATAAACTGCTTAACCAGCTCCCACGGGTTGTGAGGTCATATCTCTATAGTAATTTCCTCTTACGTACATAACGTCCTAGTGGTTTTGCTCCTCTGATCAAACCATGACTAAGTTGGGGTTTGTTTTGGTGACCACGAACAAGTGCTTAAGGCAGAATTTCTTTTCCTAGGAAAGCTTAGGTCAAAAGAAGTTACAGACAAGAAACCATATTGTTACAGCAAGTCTGCTAATAGGTAAACTGGTAGGAAATTTAACAGGAATCTGAATATAAAGAAGAACATGGTTTATCAATTTTGATGACTTTCGAGATTTTCTATTCTACATATCTATAATCTTACTTTGCCTGCGAGTAGTTTCATGGGAAGAGAATTCTATAGGAATGGGAATTTTCCACTGAATCTGTGATAGGTATGTCTTTTTATTTTTTTTAAAGATTTATTTATTTATTCATGATAGGGACACACACACACACAGAGGCAGAGACACAGGTAGAGGGAGAAGCAGGCTCCATACCGGGAGCCCGATGCGGGACTCAATCTTGGGACTCTAGGATCGCGCCCTGGGCCAAAGGCAGGCGCTAAACCGCTGAGCCACCCAGGGATCCCCAGGTATGTCTTTTTAAAACACAAGATACAGGCTAGAGAACAGTATGCATTGCCTTTCATCTAGAATGAAATTGAGGATTGAATTGGGTGGTGTTGGAAGCTTGGACTTCAAAATCAAGCTAAACTGTAATCATACATTTATTGTTGTATGACTGGGGCAGGTCACTTAACCTCTCAGAGCCTTGGGTTTGCTATCTGTAACATTCTGCTTATTCTGGAATTGTGAGGGTTAAACAAAATAATGTATCAAGACCAAGCAAGTGCACAGATGAAAACAAGATTTGCCATTTCCTATTACCAGCCCTCATGTCTCATCTCTCTCTCTCTCTCTCTTTTTAAAAGACCCATTTATTTATTTGAGAGAGAGAGAATGAAACAGCGAGTGAGCATGTGAGTGGGGGCAGAGGCAGAGGGGAAGAAACTCAAGCAGACTCCCTGCTGAGCAATGTGGGGCTCATCTCACGACCCTGAGATCATGACCTGAGCTGAAATCAAGAGTTGGATGCTTAACTGACTGAGCCACCCAGGTGCTCCTCTCATCTTTTATTTGAAAATACCCTTGAGGCATGACTGTGTCTTTTTCTTCACTGTTCCTAGTCCTGTGGGAGGCACTCAGTAACTGGCATGTAGTTCATGCTCAATCTTATTTGTGCTACAAATAAATGCATGTCCAGAGGCACATCTTTTTGTGGATGCAGCATATCTAGTCCAGGTGTTTATCAGATCTTCTTTTCTAGGATTCAAAGTAGGCAAAACTGGTCACTATGTGTAGAGATTCAGGAGCATTGCGTGGATGAATGTCTGACAATCACTCGTTTGCAGATCCTAGGAAGCCTGACACATGCAGTTTTGATTGTGTACCAGTGGATGTCACCCTTTGAACACACAACTGTGCTCTCAGACCCTCTTTGGAAAAGCAAGGCAGACACTCCACAGATGTTTATTTCTTTCTCCAGTGTGGGAAGTGATGTTGGTCTCCAGATGTCACCCATCATCATGGAGCCCTCCACACTGAATCTGCATCCAAGGGTAAAAAGAGGAATTGTGGAATGTTCGGCGAAGCATGCTTTTATCTATAGGAATGGTGTTCATTGATTGATGGAATTTGGGGAATGCCTCTTTGTGAATTAATATCATTTAAAAATGTTGTTTGGCTGTAATGGTAGTTGTTTCTTGGAAGGAAAGTAGGCAATTCAGGCACAGAAATGGGAAAAAGATTTACTTTTTACTTTTGGATCTGATGTTTGTGATTTTGTTTGTAGTTTTTTTTTTTTTTTGTAGTTTGTTAATAAAGATTAAAGAGTAGTAAAATAATATTTGGCAAAATCTTGATAGTGTACTTTTTCTTATTTGAATTGTCTTATTACTGACTAAAGAAATTTCTATTCTGAAAAAAAGGAACACTGATAATGTTCACTGCAATGTTACTGATTTCCATTCAAAGTGGTCTTTCATTCAGACATCAATTCATATTCATTTATTTAAATTTTTATGATTCACTACCTATCTGCTGTTTGTTACATGGGTGCTGAGGTGCACTGGCAAATAAAAAACATAAGTTTTTAGGGACACCTGGCTGGCTGACTGATCCCAGTCAGTTAAGCGTCTGCCTTCAGCTCAAGTCATGATCCCAGAGTCCTGGGATTGAGCCCTGTATCATGCCCCCTTGCTCAGCGGGAAGCCTGCTTCTTTTCTTCTCCCTCTCCCTCTGTGCTCCCTGCACCCCTAGAAGCACCCCTGCCCCGCTCATGCTCTCTCTCTCAAATAAATAAATAAAAATCTTTAAAAAATACAAGTTTTTAAAAGAGAACTCTAATAAAGATTAAAGAAACATGTCACCTTCAAAATGATCCTTAACTGGTTTATACTTTGTAAGTAGATTTACAAATAGGTAAGTTTTCTATAAAATGTGCATATTTTGTAATTTTATAAGAGTACAGTGTAGTATCAGAGGAAGACATGGACATGGCCAACATGCACATAAGAAAATGCTCTGCATCACTTGCCATCAGGGAAATACAAATCAAAACCACAATGAGATACCACCTCACACCAGTGAGAATGGGGAAAATTAACAAGGCAGGAAACCACAAATGTTGGAGAGGATGCGGAGAAAAGGGAACCCTCTTGCACTGTTGGTGGGAATGTGAACTGGTGCAGCCACTCTGGAAAACTGTGTGGAGGTTCCTCAAAGAGTTAAAAATAGACCTGCCCTACGACCCAGCAATTGCACTGTTGGGGATTGACCCCAAAGATTCAGATGCAATGAAACGTCGGGACACCTGCACCCCGATGTTTCTATCAGCAATGGCCACAATAGCCAAACTGTGGAAGGAGCCTCGGTGTCCATCGAAAGATGAATGGATAAAGAAGATGTGGTTTATGTATACAATGGAATATTACTCAGCAATTAGAAACGACAAATACCCACCATTTGCTTCAACGTGGATGGAACTGGAGGGTATTATGCTGAGTGAAATAAGTCAATTGGAGAAGGACAGTGTATGTTCTCATTCATTTGGGGAATATGAATAATAGTGAAAGGGAATATAAAGGAAGGGAAAAGAAATGTTGGGAAATATCAGGAAGGGAGACAGAACATAAAGACTCCTAACTCTGGGAAACGAACTAGGGGTGGTGGAAGGGGAGGAGGGCGGGTGTTGGAGGGGAATGGGTGACGGGCACTGAGGTGGACACTTGACGGGATGAGCACTGGGTGTTTTTCTGTATGTTGGTAAATTGAACACCAATAAAAATTAATTAAAAAAAGAAAAAGAAAAAAAAAGGCAGAAACACAAAAAAAGAAAAAAGAAAAAAAAAGAAAAAAAAAGAGTACAGTGTAGTATGAACTTGACAAAATCAAGTGTCTTCTACCTGGGAGTCCAAATTGATACAACCTGTTCTCAAAGCAATCTGGAGAGCTGTCTTAGAAACTATCAGGGATTATCATAATTTTGACCGTGGGATTCCTCTTCTAGACATCATTCTTTTTTTCTTTTTTAAAGATTTACTTATTATTTATTCATTTGAGAAAAAAAGTGTGTGGGGGGGAGGGGCAGAATAGAGGGAGAGAGAGAGAGAGAATCCTCAAGCAGGGAGTCCAATGAGAGGCTCAATCCGAGGACCCTGAGATCATGTCTTGAGCCAACATCAAGAGTTGGCTGCTTAACCACCTGAGTCACCCAGGCATCCCTAGAAATCATTGGTATGTGACAAAGATGTACTGTAGAAGTATATATAAGTAACAACTATCATGTTAAAGAAAAATAAGACAGAAGTAATCACTTCTTAGCAGAACAATGTGGTCAGGTTGTGGCAGTTGACAACACATACGTACAAAGTTGCCTTGAGTACTCTGGCCATCCCTTCTCCTTTGGGTTGCTTTGCATCACTTGTGTCATATACAAAGTCTCCGGCAGGAGGATGGTAAAAGGTAAATTCTCTTTACTTTGATTTTTGTGTGTGTGGGTGACTAGATAAGACACCATGTGAACATGCAATACTACACACGATGCACGATACTCCACGATGTAGGCAGAGAAATGTATATTAGGTAAAAAACAGATCCATTTTAATGACCTGATCTTAACTTTGTCACATTTGCAAAGACCCTATTTCCAAATAAGGTCATTTTCACAGGTACTAGGGGTTAGGACTTCAACACATCTTTTGGGGGACAAAATTCAACCTATAACTAATACTCTCTTTCTTCTTTTTCTTTGTATTTTCATTATCTTATTCTGTTCCATATTCTATAGCCTACTCCTTATTCCACTCTATACTGTATGCCTGCACCTTCTGCTCTCACCACCTCCAAACTCTTTCTTATATTTATTTTAAGATTATTTCCATTATCCATACTCAGGTGAGAAAGATAAAATTTGAAATTTCTAAGTGTGACCAAAAATGAAAAGATTGTGAAATGCTCTGTTGAGTGGCTTTCAGCCTAAGGTGGGACCAAAACACTTGGCTTGACCTTACCCTCACCATTCCTCCTTTCTGGACCTCAGCTTCCTCATGGGTAAAATGACCTTCAACTTTTCAGCCTGAAAAGTAATAATATGTGTGAACAAACTAGGGTAGCCAACATTTCTGAAACAGAGGCCTTTGATTAGGGGCGGAGATTAAGATAGCATAAAACAGCCCTACTGTTTGGCACACTGGAGTCTCCAGATAAACTGTGGTGCGTCTTCAATTCTCTATTGGAGCAGACATATCAACAATCTCTCTCTCTCTCTCTTTGCGTTTGGCTCACACTTCAAGGTTTCCTCCAACCCAACATCTGAAGCAACCTCTAAAGAATGGAAGAACTCTGGAAGCAGCAGTTTGAAAGAGACTACCAGGCAGGCCAACAGTCAAGTTCACTCTGTAGGTCTGGTCATTGTTTCTGTTGCAAATCAAAGGATGCCTATTTTTCATCTCCATACCACGTTGCCAAAGAGGTAATCATGACGAAGTGTTATGCTGTAAAGGAACAGCCCTACATCAGATGCATGTCCTTCTTTGATCCAACTGAGCCAGATGATAGTTATTTTACTGTCAAGAGAGCAATGACAAAAGGCCAGCCAATGCTGCAACATTTTGGCTGGGCGTGTGTCAATTGAGGACAGATGCATATGTCTGTTCTAACTGGAGGCTAGGAGAGCTCAGTTTCATTTGTTCAGAGTCCAGATGTAGCAACTGGTGCTCAAAAATCAGTTTATGGGAACGAAGCTCCTGAGGTGTGAGAAAGATTAAAGTGTCTCCATTTTTTTTTTTAACCTTTAGTCTGTGAGATAATATTCTGAAGACAGGAGGCTGAGTGAGTGGAAATAAGAAGTGGAAAGAAGCATTACTTCCTATTCATTCTCATTTGCTTTGAAGGAAAGCTTGCTTTTGTGCTACCTGAGGAAAAGCACACGTGCTCTCTTTCTCTTTGTGTGTGTGTGTGTGTGGATGTATTTCCTTTATATATAATAGATACATTTCCTTTATTTGTAACATGTAATATATATGATATATATATCACATATTTATTTCTTTTTTTAAGAAACATTTTCCTAGAATGCAATCAGTAATTTGAATTGTGGGGGGGAATTTCAAAGTGAAATAAAAAAAAATTGCAAACAAGATGGCTCGATATATTTTACCCTTGCATTGACTTGCCTGAAACAAGTAGTTAGGAATCTTGTCACCTATTGGAATGGCTTTCCAAAAGCTGCTAAGTGCTCTATTTCCTTCTACAATTCTTCTACTATTGTTGGTACCTTTGCCCTCAGAACAGGAATGAAAAATTAACATGAAGACAAAACACCCCACGTATCAGCTGCAGCAAGGGCGCTATTTGGTTTTTAATAGTTATTTGGGCTTTGCTGGAGAATAGTTTGAGACAATCACATTTCTGAGACAGATAGTCTTGGTTTTCTGGTGCCAGTAAGTCCACCTCTAAATTCCTTGACTCTTTGCCAAGTGTCTGGTTCATTCTTATTTAAGACAGACTAAAACTCATTTGACTTCACCACCTAGAATAGGAGCATTCACTCATTTGGCTTTATAAAAAAAAAAAAAAGAAAGAAATGAACATTAGCAAACTACAGAACAATCCATTCTTAAATTTTCTATAACATTCCTCAGTTTGGGATGAGGACCAACTTCCCAACTTCCCAGAGTTGTTCTCATGAAGTCTAGCCCTTCTGGGTCCCTCAAAACAAACTCTGTTTCACATTACTCTGGACATAAAGTCGAAACTCCTTAAAAGGGTTTACGAGACGCTTCATACTTTGGCATCTGCTTACTTCTCCGGCCTCTTAGCCACACTGAACTCCTAACTCACCTCTGGCTTCTACAACGTGATGATTTCTTTAGAGAATGGCCTTTACCTACTGATTCTTTGTCCCTGTCCTTCTCCTTCCTTGTAACCTGGGTAACTCCTGGTCATCCATTGCACAGTGAAGCAAAGGGAAGGCAAAGATAATCTGGTTTTACGTTCTGGCTCTGCCACTTATTAACTACATTAGGTTTGGGCAGGTTACCTCACTTTTTATGTCCCTGTTTCTTCACTTTAAGCTAAGGATACACTATGGTGCCTCCTGCAGGGGGTTGTTGAGTAATCATTAATTCAGGTCATATATGTAAAGTGTGTAGAGCTGTATCTGGCTCAGGAAGCGTTAGCTAATATTATTGTAATTCAGATTTTAGTTTAGTGTGACATTCCTTAGGGTCTTCATCCTGGTTTAGGGACCCTACCTGTGCCTTAATTGTACCTTGTGTTTGTCCTTATCACGTCACTTACCATGCGGTGTTGTGGGCGGGAAAGGAGTCTATGCTGAGATGAGCCACCACAGTCCTGTTTATAGGTATTTCATACTGTCACCACAGAGTGATTAGACTTTGTTCTCTTTTCACTCTCTCTTGTATTGAATATTCAAGTCACTTAAAGAATGCCCCTTAAATTCCCAAGCCAATAACCTGCAAAGATACCACATTAAAAAGCTTAGTTTTCAGAGGAGGACAAGATGAAAACCATGTCTGTGAACCATCCTTTCTTTCCCTCCTGGGCCCACAGAACTTCTTCTCACAGGCTGATTCAGGAGAGTGAGTCTGAAAGCTGTTTCCTTCCTTTGGCACATTACACATTCCTTCTACCACTTTGTCTTGAAAGGAAGATGCCTTGTGTGCATTATGGCGAACTTCTACCTCTGTCTTCCAGCTCGGCCTCACATGTGGTGGAAAATACTACAGAGGTACGCAGTGTCTGGATGAGCACTCATGTCTCACCACACATCTTTTATTACTGCTTCTAAAGCTACTGTCCACATCCTGGAATGCCATAGGAGACACACAACATCTTGCCCAGCTAGGATCATTTGGTGCTGCTAAATGGCTGTGTTTTAGGTGCTGAACATACTGGGAGTCAGGAGTATGAGAAGCTTGACTGCCTGAACACATAAGAGAAAGCCAGGAAAGCAAGGGAGCACAGAGTCGCTCTTCTGAATGTTTTCAGACATCGTGGAATGTGTGGACCAAACATCTGGGAAAATGGACTGAATTTTTCATTTGCCATCCAGATGTTTCTATGTAGTGCTTCCAGTTTCTTTAATCTCCTTTTTTGTCTCCTTGACACCAAAACAGCTGATCCGTTTAGTGACCACTCTTCTCTTGTCCTCTTGTCTCTCACTAAATTTTTTATTTGGTTTTACCCTGAGCTCCCAAGCTCTTGTGCCTGTGTTTCACTTAACTGTTAACTCTTCTAACAGTTCTGGTACTGCGGTCCGCATGCAAGCAAGCCCGAAGCATTGCCTGGAGATAACACAGCCTGGCAGAAAATTGGCAGTTTTAAGTCTCATTGGCCATAACCTCAGGGATCTTTATTTTGGAGACAAAGATGCCATCAAGAAGGGCTTCTGAGAAACTTTCAAGTGCCTTAAGTGACTACTCAACAGAGAAGGCTTTTTCCTTCCCTCTACGGGTAGGCACATCAATAAAACGCTCCCCACTAACCACAACTATGTTAGGCATATGTATATTCACCCTACATTAATGAAATATTCTTTGTTTTTGAAAGATTTTTATTTATTCATGAAAGACACACACAGAGAAAGAGAGAGAGAGAGAGGCAGAGATGTAGGCAGAGAGAGCAGCAGAGAGAGAAACAGGCTCTGTGCCGTGCAGGGAGCCTGATGTGGGACTCGATCTTCGGACTCCAGGATCACGCCCTGGGCGGAAGGGAGGTG
This sequence comes from Vulpes vulpes, assembly GCF_048418805.1. Taxonomy (NCBI): domain Eukaryota; kingdom Metazoa; phylum Chordata; class Mammalia; order Carnivora; family Canidae; genus Vulpes; species Vulpes vulpes. The sequence continues at coordinate 141,097,118 of NC_132792.1, forward strand.
CTCAACCGCTGAGCCACCCAGGCGTCCCGTTACTGAAATATTCATTTGGTTCTCTTGTATGTCAGGCACTGTGCTAAGTGCAGAAGATAGATTATTACCAAATACATTGGTAGGGAGTTAGAAGAAGGATCATGTAAACAGATAATTATCACATACTATTGTTATAAATGGATTGTGTACCCTCTTATAGCTCATCTATTGAAGCACTAACCCCTAATACCTCAGAATATGACTATATTTGGAGAGATGGCCTTTACAAAGGTGTTTAAGTTGAAATGAGGTCATTAGGGCAGGCCTTAATCCAGTCTGATTGGAATTCTCATAAGAATAGGAATTTTGGACACACAAAGAGACACCAGGGTCATGTGTGCCCAGAAGGATGACTATGTGAAGAAGTTAGGATGTTAATTTTTTAACATTAAAAAATGTGTACTTCAATAAGTATAAAGTAGATACAAGTGTCCATCTAATTTTCTATATATATATATTTTTTTTTTTTCAGAATGTTTATAAAGTTGTTCAATGTACAATTTCTCATTTGTCATTGTGGAAGGTTTCTTTTTTTCATCCTCAGTACCTGACTTCTAAGGCCAATTTTTTTTCTACTTTTCTTTTTCAAAAATATTTATTTAAATTCAATTAATTAAATATAATGTATTATTTGTTTCAGAGGTACAGTTCAGTGATTCATCAATCTTATATAACACTCATTGCTCATTACATCATATGCCCTCTTTAATGTCCATCATCCAGTTGCCCCATCCCCCCACCCCCCACTCCTCCAGCAACCCTTGGTTTGTTTCCTATGATTAAGAGTCTCTTACGGTTTGTCTCCCTCTCTGATTTCATCTTGCTTTATCTTTTCCTTTCTTCCCCTATAGTCCTCTGTTTTGTTTCTTAAATTCCACATATGAGTGAGATCATATGATAATTCTCTTTCTCTGATTGACTTATTTCGCTTGGCACAATATCCTCTAGTTGCATCCACGTTGTTGCAAATGGAAGTTCTTTATTGTAAAGACAATTCTTTTGTCTGATGGCAAGCAGCAGTCTTACTGGCAGTGATTATTCGGAACCTCCTATTGGTGCTAAGAAGTGGAGCATTTAATGGAATGAACAGAAGGGTGAAAAGCTGGGGATTCTATTTGGTGTGTCCTCTTTCTTTGAGTTTCCTCCCTTGAGTTCCACAATCTCTTTTGAATTCTTTTTTTTTTTTTTTTTTTTTAATTTATGATAGTCACACACACAGAGAGAGAGAGAGAGAGAGAGGCAGAGACACAGGCAGAGGGAGAAGCAGGCCCCATGCACCGGGAGCCCGACGTGGGATTTGATCCCAGGTCTCCAGGATCGCGCCCTGGGCCAAAGGCAGGTGCCAAACCGCTGCGCCACCCAGGGATCCCTCTCTTCTGAATTCTATAGTCCATCTCTCATGCAACTGTGGAAGTCTCAGGAAAAAAGAAGCCCAAAATGTCTCTTAGTCTGATTTTGGTGAGGTCCTTGGCCCTATTCATAGTGAAAGTGGAAGGTGTTCCAGTTCAAGAGCTGTCCGTACTATTGTCTTAACTTTGCTTATCTGTCTATGTAAACCATTTGTGACTGGGTGGCAGACAGTTGGTTGAGGGTCTTGGTTGCTGGTTTAATATTATCTCTACATCACTTGAAGGTATTATTGTAGGTCCAGAGAGAGAGAGAGGGAGACATCCTGATAGAACATGATTCTGTTACTGAGTGCAGGCTGACATGGAATGAGGGAGAGGATGCGGTGAAGATGTGTCATGGCCAGTGTGAAGGTTGGGGTGGTGCAAGTGGGGAGGGAGGAGCTCATCCAGAAACCACTGTGAAGAACTTCCAAATTCCCAGGCGGTCCCCTCTGAGAATAGAGAATTTGAAACAGAATTTTGGCAGAGGAACGGGATGATTGGGAAACTACAATCTTTCTGACCAGTTACATGTTCTACTGCTGCTCCAGCTTGGCGGTGAGCTTTCTGACTCAGTGCAGAGAGAAGTGATTACACACTGAAAACTTGGCCTCAGCTTGTCCCCTCCAAGGACCTCTGGGACATTGCAGTTAATCAGCAGACTGGTCACCAAGGGTCGCTTGACATTTTGAAAATGTGTTTTAGATACCTGGGCAAGTCTGTTGATACATTCTATCAGCGTCCCTATGGAGTTGGAACAACCTGTGGCCAATGGGACATGTTAGGCACTGCCTCCACACATGGAACCACTTTATTTGGGAGCCTGGGCCAGAGCACGATGAGCTCGTCTGTATCCTGCTGTCTGACTCAGAGGTGGGGGAAACTGGAAACATCAGGACAATGTGGATTACAAGCCTGAGGATTAGACATACTCGGACCTGAAAGCCAGTAGGACAACAATGTTCAGTGCACAAGGACAGCCTCTTAGTGTCAGAAAAATCATGTAACAACTAAAGACTTTCTGTTTGTCCCATTGGGTCAAAGTGCATTACTGTCATCAGGAACTTTCTTAGAGTAGCTAGAACACAGAGCTTCTCCTTGGGCTTGCATCAAATAATACTTATCACCCCAATATACACACATACACACACGCTTATCCACCTATAGGCACATTCCTCTGTGAAATCAATTAAAAATGGACATAAGTTTGGAAGAGAAAAACAGGTCTCAACAAGAAAGGAAAATAAAAGAATAGGGCTTTACCCATATCTCCTAGTGCATAGTGAGTAGGAGTTTGTGTGTTGGTTGAATGACTGTAAAACCTTCGGAATGTAAAACCATTTTTCTTTTTTAAAGGCTGCTAGTGGAGCAAACATTTTTTTTCCCTTTCACACATCTTCCTAGTAAGATTCATCCTCCTGTCCCCAGTGACACCAGTGCTACCCTCTTATCCCCCAGCCACCAAAAGCACCGAAAACACAGAACCCAGGGCAATGTCACTTTCAGAGACTTCTTCAACGTGTAGCTCTTTATCTCTAGTGCCTACATAGTTCCTGGCAGAATGAGAAATGACAATATGGTAACAATAGCTAAGAAGAAGCACTGCATTAAGGGTTTCATAGAAAATGTATCTTTTAATTCTGAGGAAGTAGAATATCCCCATTTTAAGGTTTAGAGATTAACTTGTGTAAGATGATGCTATAGGAAATGGAACTGGCTGTTCATCCAACTCCAGAATCTATGTTTGTAACCATTTTCCTGTGATTCAGGAATAGTTTTTATCCCTCCAATTTGATCTAGAAATTCAATATAATCTCTATCAAAATCCTAAGGCATTTTTTTCCAGAAATTGACAAGTGGATCCTGAAATTTATGTAGAAATATAAGAAACCCAATATAGTCAAAATCCTAAGGCATTTTTTTTGCAGAAATTGACAAGCGGATCCTGAAATTTATGTAGAAATGTAAGAAACCCAATATAGTCAAAATAATCCTGAAAAGAAAAAAAAAATAGAGGACTTTCATTTCTAGTTTACAAAACTTACTATAAAGTGATAGTAATCACTTTTTAGTCAATTGGTTTTTGACAACAATGCCAAGACAATTCAATAAGGTTAGCCTTTTCAAAACTGATAGTAGGACAACTTGATATCCATAGGCAATACAATGAATTTAGACCTTTCTCTCCTTTCATACACAAAAATTAAATCAATGTATCATAAATCTAAACAGAAGAGCTAAAATGCTAAAGCATTTAGAAGAATAGAGGAGAAAACCTTAAGGTAGAAAAACACTTCTTAGCTAAAACACAAATGCATAATCCATTAAAAAATTGATAAACTGGACTTAATGAAAGTCAAAATTTTTGCATTTCAAAAGAAAATGAAAAGATAAGCCACTGACTGGGAAAAATATTTGCAAATAAGGTATCTGATTAAGAATTTATATCTAGAACATATAAAAACTCTTACAACACAATAATAATAAGTCAAATAACCAATTCAAAATGGGTAACACATTTGGATAGATATCTTGCCAAAATATATATCCAAATGGCCAATGAGCTCATGAAAAAAATATGCTCAACATCACCAGTCAGTAGGGAAATGCAAACCAGAATGCTCACTAGAATAGAAAATAATGTGTGTTGGTGAGGAGATGGAGAAACTAGAATCCTCATAGATTACTAACAAGAATATAAATGGTACAATCGCTTTGAAAAATAGTCTGACAATTTCTTTCAAATTTAAAAATAAATTTACATTTAAGTCTTTAATGTGGGCACCTCTTGAATAGATACCTAGGTGTAAAATTCCTAGGTTCTTGGGAATCTATGCAAGGGAAATGAAAGCCTATGTCCACACATGTAAATTCTCACAGCATTATGATTCATAATAGTCCCAAGCTGGAAACTGAGGAATAGATCAATAAAAGTGGTGCATTCACACAATGGAATACTATTCAGCAATAAAGAGGAATGAAATACTGATAATATGGATGAACCTCAAAGAAGATTATGCTAAGTGGAAAGAGCCAAATGTAAAGGACCACATATTATATAATTCCATTTATATAAATGATCTAGAAAAGGTCAATTTATAGAGACAGAAAATAAATGACTGGTCGATTGCACTTTGTTATAATTATATTGAATCATAGTTCATTTTTACATATGAATTCTTACTGGGCTCTATGTATCTTTGAATTTTTTTTGTATTCCTCATGTTTATCAGTAAGCCCAGTACATAATAAGCATTTGACATATACCTTTTGAATAAATAAATAAATGAATGATTTCAATGGATAGCCTTGAATTTAATTATAAACCTTGGCCCTCTTTTATATAGATTGAGACAATCTATCAGTCATCGTTGTATATAGTGTGCGGGACACATTAATTATACTGCTGTGCTAAGAGCAGTGCAGGATTAAGAGATGACTCAGATCCAAAGCTGCTGCTGTCTTCTTTTAGAAAATTTAAAATTATTTATTTTTGTTTCAAGTTTTTACTTAAATTCTAGTTAGTATTATATTTGTTTCAGGAGTAGAATCTAGTGATTTGTCACTTACATACAACACCCAGTGCTCCTCACAAGTGCCCTCCTTCATCCCCATCACCTCCCCTCCAAACCCTTAGTTTGTTCTCTCTAGTTGAGTCTGTTTCTTGGTTTGCCTTTCTTTCCCCACCTCCCACCCATGTTCATTTATTTTGTTTCTTAAATTCCACATGAGTGAAATCATATGGTCTTTGTCTTTCTCTGACTGACTTATTTCACGTAGTATAATACACTCTAGCTCCATCTATGTTATTTCAAATGGCAAGATTTCATTCTTTTTGATGGCTAATATCTTATTATATAATATATATAATATATATTATATATATAATAACTTCTTTATCTTTTCATTAGTCAGTGACACTTAGGTTCTTTCCATAGTTTGGCTATTGTTGATAATGCTGCTATAAACATCAGGGTGAATGTGTCCCTTCAAATCAGTATTTTTGTATCCTTCAGGTAAATACCTAGTAGTGAATTCCTGGATCATAGGGTAGTTCTATTTTTTTTAAGATTTTATTTATTTATTCATGAGAGACACACACATACACACAGAGGCAGAGACACAGGCAGAGGGAGAAGCAGGCTCCATGCAGGGAGCCTGACACAGGACTCGATCCCAGGACTCCCAGATCACGCCCTAGGTCAAAGGCAGGCCCTAAACCGCTGAGCTACCCAGGCGTCCCTAGGGTAGTTCTATTTCTAACTTGAGGAACCTTCATACTCTCCTCCAGAGTGGCTGCACCAGTCTGCATTCCCCCCAACAGGATAAGAGAGATCCCTTTTCTTCACATCCTTGGCAACACCTGTTGTTTCCTCTGTCATTAATTGTAGCCATTCTGACAGGTGTGAGGTGAAACTTCACTGTAGTTTTGATTTGTATTTCCCTGATGATGAGTGATGTTGAGCATCTTTTCATGTGTCTGTTAGCCCTCTGATGTCTTCTTTGAAAAATATCTATTCATGTCTTCTGCCCATTTCTTGACTGGATTACTTGCTTTTGGATGTTGAATTTGATAAGTTCTTTATGTATTTTGGATACTAACTCTTTATTAGATACGTCATTTACAAATACCTTCTCCCATTCTGAAGGTTGCCTTCTATTGCTGTCTAGTAGACAAGAGAATGCAAGTGCCAAGCAACCATAATACAGAGAACAAGGTTAGAAGTGACACAATAAAGGTACACAGAAAGATGTGTGAGTTCAGATACAGAAGAGAGCTCTTTTAGGTCTTTTGTTTAAAGAGTCAGGAAAGACTGGATGGAGGATTAGGCATTAAACAGAGCCTTACAGCTAGGTCAGGGTAGAGTACATGGAGTTGGAAAGGACAGCATGCTGATAAGTGAAAATAGAAGAAACTTACTGGCTCGTCAGAAGTGTGTAGCTCCATCACATGCAAACAGCACGTGCAAGGGAAGAACTAGAAAATGAACGTTGTGAAGGTAAGTTGAAGTCTAATTGTGGGGAAATTTGGGCTCACCTCTAGTGATCTTTTGTGAGAACAAAAACATTTCAGTTCTTGAGAACTTCCAGATAACCGGTTAAATTTTCAGTCCTTTTAATTTTAGTTGACCTAATCATGATTTTAAAACCTCAACCTCCAGGACAGGAAAGGTAGAGTGAATTTTTAAAGTGGCATCAAATTTCATTCTTTCTGGTTCATGGTGGAAGGTCAACTAGTATTACTTAAATATCAAGTCAGAACCCTATAATGCTAATAGCTGGTTTCCCATTGATGATTTTCAAGGACGAGTGATAACTGCAGCTACACTAACATCCAGAGATGAGGTCCCAATTTAGTGGTAGATGTGAAGATACTTTGTCAAAGCAGCAACCCAGGAATCTGTGGTTCACATTCACATTGCAATTATAATGCTTGGATGTAAGCAAATGCTTCTGAAGAAGCTGAGAGGGGTTTCCTTATTCAAAATATTGACAAGTGGTATGGCTTTGTAGTTAGTGCACCTGGATTCAAACCCTAGTTCTCCGTTCCCTACCAGTGATGCGACTCTGCAGGAAGTTAATTTCTTTGAACTTCAGCATCCTTATCTGCAAAAATGGTTATAATTTTTGTTTTGGTATCGTGCAGTGCTTCTCAGACTATCTGTGGTTAATGGACCAGATTTTTAAAAATTTGTTGTAGATGGTTACTTTAAAAATATAGTATATATGAATTACTGAAAAACACTCTAAAATACAAGCTTTTTTTTTTTTTTTTGGTTTTGTTATTGAATTCTAAAGACATAAATCTGGTTGTAGGCCTGGAAGCAGCGAAAATTGAGAAGGGTTGGTCCTGAGAAAGCTCAGAGTCTCTTTTAAGGGCTTCAGAAAAGGCCATTACAGGTTGTTTAGACAAAGACTAACTTCCTCAGACAGAGAAGAAGGGTTGTTTCTGTTGGCAGAGAAGACACATCAGATTTGGAGTTCAAGATTTCCAGCTTCATCAAAATCTGTTCCTATGTCTTTATCCCAAGTTGTGGGGCCTTCCTTCCTTCCTTCCTTCCTTCCTTCCTTCCTTCCTTCCTTCCTTCCTTCCTTTCTTCCTTCCTTCCTCCCTCCCTCCCTTCCTATTTTATTTATTTATTTGACAGGAAGAGAGAGAGCACATGCACAAGCAGGGAGAAGCAGACTCCCCGCTGAGCAGGGAGCCTGATGCAGGGCCTGGATCATGAGCTGAGTTAAAGGCAGATGCTTAACCAACTGAGCCACCCAGACTCTGTTATCGTACTTCCTTTTCATTTTTTTTTAAATCATATTTCCTTTTCAATCAGTGCTCTAACTTTAACACCAGAGAAGCTGTGAGATTAGGAACTAAATTTTTACTGTAATCTATTCAGTCAGAATTAGGCCTTTGGTTTGATTTTCAGAAAATTTGGCTTGGCAGTTCTAGGAAATAAAGGTTTCCTTCAGATTGACATTCAACTTCATAACTTCATATCCTTTTCGCAGAACTTCAGTTAAGAATTTAAAGCCCTCAACTCATTATTTTCTTTCCTCATGTTCTCCAGTGTACTTTCAAGCAAGCAACCATTTCTTTTTTTTTTTTTTAAGATTTTTTTAATTTATTCAGAGAGAGAAAGAGAGAGAGAGAGAGAGAGGCAGAGACACAGGCAGAGAGAGAAGCAGGCTCCATGCAGGGAGCCCGATGTGGGACTTGATCCCGGGTCTCCAGGATCACACTCCAGGCTGCAGGTAGCGCTAAACTGCTGCGCCCCCAGAGCTGCCCAACAAGCAACCATTTCTTGATTAGAAATGCCTACTGGTGAGAATGTAAGCATCATTTTGGCACTTCATCCCAAGAACAACCAGAGTTCACTTTACCACTTGAGACAGGTTATTAGTACCATTAAATCTGACTATATCACAGAACTAATTAAACTTAACTCAGATCTAATTCAGAGGATCCATTTAAAGTCTGTTTCTGTCAGGGTATGTATGACATACACATAGGAGCATATATGTGAATATAAACTTTAACACCTAGGATAGCTGTAAGGAAACAAATTCTAAGTTTTCAAAAAGGTTAAGAAAAGGGATGTGAAAATTTTATTTAGGCTGGTTTTACTGTAACATTGTTTTTTGTTTTATAAAATAGTCCATCAAGATATTATATAGAAAATACGCCAAGGTAATATATATACATTTCATAAAAATAGAATACATCTTGGCAATTGCTTCCAGAGTCTGTTACCACCATGTACAGTGTATTGACGTCGACATTTATGTTAATTTGAACATATATGATTTTTAAGAAAACAAAGAAAACTGTCCCCTTAGTATTTGTAACGGTGATTTTCAACTGACAGGAAAATACAATGCTGGAATGTAAAGTTATGGAGCTAACTGAAAGGAAGATTATATCAAAGATCCATGCTATGAACAATCATCTGAGGACAAAGTAGTATAAGTTTCTATTATCATAAGTGGTTCAGCTCACTTCACAAAATCACTGAAAATAATATCCTTATTTTGGATGTTTAGTCAGTGAGAACACTATTTGGTATCAAAGAAACATTCTAGAAGCCACGCTATATTTCAAAATGAGTGCTGTTTCTTTTTTCTCTTAAGATGAAAATAAGTGTAAAAGCCCCATTTTAAAATATCAATACTTAAAAAAGTATCCTCATAAGTTACTTAATAAGCTTTGATCAAAATATATAGCAATCAGTTTTATTATTCTAAAAAATGGCCAAATGCTCAAAAATCCACTTGGCTTCGAGTGAATTATTTTTGTTTTCGTTTTTTTTTTTTTTAAAGGAAAATGATCTTAGATCTTAGCTACTATGCTACTATAAAACATCACTGGTATGTCCTCTTGATGTTCAGAATAATCTTTGGAAAGTAGCTGCTCCAGTGTAATAAATAAAGAGAATAATAAGGGACTTTTCTAGACCTTACCAAAAGACATGACCATGGTGGGATCATGAAAATACCTCAGCAGTACCAAGGAAGGCACACAAAACAGAGCATAGCACCATTTTCAAGTTGCCAAGATTGGCTCCTCTTCAGGAGATGGTAATCTGGAAGGGGACTTGATTCCCATGATTAATGCAGTTTAAATATGTGGATTAGGCTCTGGCGAGCTTCTTAGTATGGATAGGCAGACACAGCTATATAAACTATGAATGTGGTCTGATACTCAATGGTCCCATTGGCACTGTAGGAGGCAGCTCGAACCCTCATGCGGTAGGTGTCTGGTTCTCGCAATGGACGTGTTGTGTATACCACTCCTTTCAGGTTTTCATCCCTTAAGGCAAAAGGAACATTCTGTTCCTCATCTACCATGAGGAAAGTTGTCCTGGGATGCATCACTCCATCCTGCGTGTATGCTACCAGCCGGATTAAATCTTGATTGGCGGCTATTCCAAATGGGAGGGAGACAAGTTTGTATTCCAAGGCATATGGGCTCAAAGCACATTCCAAATCATTGGGTGGACAGTTCTTGAGACAGAACCTAAAGACAGAAAACACATGAAGTGCATATTGTTATCTGGCTTGGAAGGGAGAGGGCATGAGGCAGATGACCATGATCCATGACAACTTGTAGGCATTCCAGGCAGTAGACAGTCTGACTGCAAGAGCAATAAGCCCACCCCATGTTCTATGTCACTAACTCAAACCAGATGCCAGATGCCTATGACAGTATGCTGGTCTAGAGTCAAGTATCTATTTCTCATTTTCATTAAAATCAGAAGTTTCTGAACCACTGCAGTAAGTACGAGTACTACAATAGTGTCTTTACAATGAAAAGCTCGTTTGGGAAATAGAAGCATTTATACATCTACTGGAAACAAGTAGTTTTTAAAGAGAGGAACACAGCTATTTTTAAATTGTAACATCAATCCTAAGGCTGATAGCTCAAGTAGAATTCATTGATATTTGGTTTATTTTCCTAAAAATAATAAAAGGTCAGTTAATGAAGATTCCTGGGGGGGGGGGGGGGGGGGGGGGGAGAATGCTCTTCCTTTTGTATTTGTTTTCCACATTATTTTAGATTAAAAATACAATATTTTCTTTTTTTCAGAGCCCACACTAGCTGTTTTTGAGGCATCATGACTTTCATTTACTTATTTTATTTATTTATTTATTTATTTATTTATTTATTTATTTATTTATTCTTAAGATTTTATTTATTTAATCATGAGATACACACAGAGGCAGAGACACAGGCAGAGGGAGAAGCAGGCTCCACGCAGGGAGCTGGACATGGGACTCAATCTGGGGTCTCCAGGATCACACCCTGGACTGAAGGGCACACTAAACTGCTGAGCCACCCCGGCTGCCCACATCATGACTTTTAAACTATCTGCCAGAGATCACTGGCAATGGAGAATAAAATTTAAAAAAAATATTCAAAGGACCATTTTTCTGAAGATATGGATTCTTCAGTCATAGTATTTTTGGGATATTTTTTATGTCAATATTTTTAATCTTCTCCCTCTCCTTCCTATTCCCTTCCTATTCTCCCTAAAGCAATTCTGAATAGGTTTTTGCTGGATCCGAGGCACTACACACTTGATCATGTTACAGTAATTTGGTACCGCTGCTGAGAAGAAAAACAAAGTGTGAACTCCAACCAGCTTTGGGTTTCAGAACCACTTTCTTATTAGCAGGTCCTATTCATGATGACCATTATCTCTGTTTTCAAGCACACCTGTTGACTTGGTACTTGAACAGAGTATGCCATTTTTGTAAGAAGAGGGAGAAAATAGAAGAGTAGTTTATTTGGAACCCATAAAAGATAGTGTTTCAGACAGCAGAGAATGTAAGCAAGACCATATACGAGCAGACAGACTGTTGACTCATCCTTGCTCATCTCCATTCTCTCATGGAGTCCTGGTGAGTCATCACAATTACAGCCAGGGTACTTCCTGGAATTCTCTTAAGTGCTGAGAGCCCTTAAAACCCAGAGGCAACAAAAACAGAAACTAGGAAATGTCGAAGAAGGTCAGGTTCTATCACCCCATAAAATGCTCACTGCTGAGGCAGAGTTCTCAGTGTGGCATGGTGGATTACATACTGGGGAGACACTCCGGGGAGACTTTGGCAGCCAACAGTGAACAGGCTACAGTGGCTGCTGCAGGATGAGCTCATTTCATACCCATTCATTGAGGAAGGAACACACTGTAACTCCATATACCCCTGGGGTTATTGACTTCCTATGAGTTATATACAACTGTAGACATGGTATATTGGTGGAGGAGAGAAGGCTTTTCAAAAATATTTTTAAGAAGAGAAGGGAAGACATACCCTGAAACAGGATCCCGTTGGTAGTTGGGTGGACAGGGTGTATCAATGCACTGGTAGCTTCCTCTCATGTTGAAGCACATGCGATTGGGCCCACAGCGCACACTCTGCTCCAGACACTCATCAACATCTAGCAACAGCACAAAGGAACACGCAGCATCAGCAACTCAAGTCTGAGCAAGACATAAGGTTAGGTGTTGTGGGTATTTGACCAGAATGGCAAATCCCCACGAATGAATTCGGTAACCATACCTAAGCTTCTTGAACCACAACATGAGGATCCTGATACCTGGTGTGCTATTTCCCATACTGCTTTAAGGATAATTTTTAACATTTGTGAAAGGATATCGAAAAATAAAAGCTATTTGAGCTTTTAGAAGGGGGGCTACTAAATATATAGCAACTCTGGTGCCTTTTATATTTGGAAAATAGAGTGCATTTGAGTTTTGTAAAGCAAATAATACTTTAAATTCATGAGAAACAAGCTAAAAATTTAAAGGACACTTATGAGCCTTTCTGTAAAGGAAGAACCTCTTTAAAATGTGAATGATCCTTCCTGGTATTTTGTTTTAGAAGTTCAAAATGTTGAATGGGAGGTAGGGTAGTAGAAATTGAAGAAGTCAAGTTATAAATTCAGGTCAGTCTGATCTGGTGGAGAGAGACAGAATTTAGAAAAAAATCCCTCAGGATCAAATGAATGACCCGAGAACCACAATCCAAGTTGAATCTAATCTGAACTGTGGAGAATCCATCCTCAGGTGTTATGGGCGTGGGGTGCCCTTCTAGGGTAATAGCTCCCCTTTGGGTAGTGGGGAAACACACAAATGAAATACTATTTTGTTTTTTTTCTATACAAAGTTGTTAAAACACACTTAAATCACTATTAATTAAGAAACATCAAGATGGACCTAAAGGAAACTTTTTTGAGCTTTATTCATGAGAGAGACACACACACACACAGAGAAAGAGAGACAGAGAGAGAGAGAGAGAGAGAGAGAGAGAGAAAGGCAGGGACACAGGCAGAGGGAGAAGCAGGCTCCATGCAGGGAGCTTGATGTGGGACTCAATCCCCGGTCTCCAGGATCACACCCTGGGCCAAAGGTGGCGCTAAACCACTGAGCAATCGGGGCTGCCCAAAATGAATGTTTTTGAGTTTAACTTAGGGTCCATATTCTGAACACCAGGGCATTTGTAAATGAAAATCTTTTTGTGTGTGGACATATGAGTATGTGTGAGAGAGACACAGACAGGGATAGAGACAGAGAGTACAACATTGAGATTGATGGATTTTCTGGAAAGAGTGTCCACAGAGTTCTACAAAATTTTTAAGGGATTTTGAGATCCTAATGTTAAGAACCATATTTTAGAGCAATCGTTTCCAACTGTGGTACCTGCATTCCCCTGATAGTGCATGGAAGCTTTCCTGCAGTATGAGAGCAGGCAAATATATCAGGGAATCATTTCCATTCAGAAACTTATGCCCCCTAAGTTCTCCTTCCTAAAAGCATTCTGCCTGAGAACTTCCTGTCCCCATTCCCATTTTATATCCTTCTTCTGCTTTACAAAAAAAAGGGTCTCCATGAATCCCTAGTCTGTTTATGATACTAGATGCAAAATGCTTCAAGGCACATGTGAAGGGTGAGAAAACTGGTTATTCATACTGATGGCGGCAGGCCTTATTTCATTGTAGCTACAAACCAATGGTCTGAGCTCTCTGTTTTAAATTAGATTTCAGAATTGAGCTAGTTGTCATGTGAACACCTACTAACACTTTTACTTGAACAGAAAAATGACCTTAAGACTTTTTTCTGACAGTCATGCTGGTTGGTTTAACAATGACTACAGGCCTTAAAATTATATAATAATCATTCCTCATTAACCGGGTTATCTATAGCTCCAAAATATTGATGAAAATATATTTAAAGCACATGTACATCAAAGCCAGAATCCACATTCTTTGCAACAATTTAGATATGATAAGAAATTTTAGAAGTCAGCTTTAAAAAGTATGAAGTATAAAGTTTTCAATTTTTTTTGGAGTAGGCAAGCAAAAAATTTGAAGACTACTTATTTTAGATAGAGTCTTAAGTTAATTGGCTGCATGTAGGTACTTGTAATACTCCTCCTTCTTTACTGTGTGAATAAACATAGATCCTGATGTACAGGAGGGAACATTACAATTAATTGGGCCCAAATTAGTTTTCTGCAGAGGTAGGACCTAAAGGTCAAGTGTACTTCCATCATGGAATTGGTGCAGACACCAGTGGGCATGTGAAACTGTTGTATCATTTCATAGTAGTAAGTGATTTGGCATCTGCTAAATGGTATGTATGTTAGATTTGTGTTAAAGTTGTAAGTTCTTTTGTGAGTTCTTAAATAACTTGAAAAACTGCTATCAAAAAAAGAGAAAGGAGTGAGGTTTCAAGAGACAGCATATTAACGATGGACTATAAATGCTAAATTTTATTTCTGGTTTACCATTTCTGTCTCAAAAATGAGCATTTCAGATTTTGTTCCAAATATATTCTGTTTTCTAAGGAAGTGACAGTGTAATTATTTAAACTTGCTAATAATAGTTTACACAAAGTAAAAAGACATTGAGGGAGGGTGATATGTAGTAAATCACTTGACTTTTCAGTTACTCAGATGTACTGACAATAACATAATGTGCTTTCTATGACTAGTTTTATATTAGGACTAGTTTTCCTACAGGAATACAACACAGTGTGAAACAAATTTATATTTCAGTTAAATCTTGCTTATTGTCTCTGTGAACCCATTTGTAATTATGCTTTTGTCTGTCGGAAGGGTGTTATCTCCTTGGCAAAATGATATTGTCTAAGAATGAAGTGAAAAGCCCTTTAGGAAAATGTGAAAGACATTCAATTGGCCTTATCTTTTTTTTTTCTCATTAAAAAAAACATTCCTTTCACACTCATCCACCACATTTCATTTTAGCTCTAATTTTTATGGTGAATTCCTTGAGGCACATGGAGGTCAGTGGGCTGCAGGGGCCCATGGAAATGGTGGCATGGAGACCAGAATCTGGACACATGCCTGTGGGTATAGTAAGAGTAGCTATATTACAGATTTCCAATGGCTGAACATGAATCTACAAAAATATATCAAAATCTCATATTTAAAGTGTTTGCCTTTAGCTCTATGATAATGTATACTTCCTATCGAAAAGCTTTCTTAAGTACTTGAGTTTCTGGAAGGTGGTCTTGCTTTGTCTTCTGTCTACAACTCTCCTCTCAGGCTTAAGAACCTACAGACATTCACTCTATTCATTTATTCTACTGCCTGGTCTTAAGAGAAGCCAGAAAAGATGGAGAAATCATGCTGTCTTCTGTTCTCTGACAATATAAGGGTGTCTGGTTTTTATTAAATATTTTAAGAAAATTACTATGGTAGAAATTAAAGGATATGTATTTTATAATCTAAATACTCTAAAAGAGAAGATTACCAAGATGAGCTGAAACACTTTTATATCAATAGCTTTACAACATATGCATGCATTTAACCAACTGCTTCTGGATACTTTAAACAATAATTTAGGAAAAACATACTTGAAACATCTGTCTTCTAGAGAGAATAATTTAGATTCTTGATAACATTATGGATTACTTTAAAAAAACTTGGAGAGATTAAAACACTCATTTTTGCAATGCCAATAGTGTTTCTATGTGGACATGTTCAGAATTAGATTAGTGGGGCTTAAAATTGGCAGAAAGATCTCTTAGTTTCTCCTCTCTGCTTCTTGGGCAAATAATGATTGGTCAGGTTTTTTGTTTCTCATTTTGTAGTCTGCTGGCTTCCATTTTTGACTAGAGTGTCTGTCCTTTGTTCAATGTCAAATTCACTTTTATTTCCTTTTTATCACTGACATTTTTACCACTAATGTAGAAAGCTTCAAAAACGCACATGTAAATGAAAATCAACCTTTTCTCTCTTATAAATGCCTGAAACACTTTCTAAAGCTATAAAAAGACTTGAAGTTATTCTTCAGATTAAAGACTGCTTTAAAAGATGTAATTGTTTTCTCTCAAGTCTTTTTTAAAACCACAAAAATATGTAACCCATTTGAATTGCAAACATTTCAAGTGACACCTGTTTCTGATTTGTTCACATTATTTTCCACTCTCTGAAGCACAACTGAAAGTTGAAAAATGTTTTGAACTGAATGAGTGGCAAGGGCAATTAAAGGAACAAACTGGCACAATTTAGAAAAAAAGAAAAATCCTCCAACGAAGATATGATATAATACAGCATTTAAAAATCTGGCTAAGGGTTTTTAAAATTCAGTTGGTTGTTCCAAATGCTCCCTTCCTTGGTTCCTGGCACACTCACAGGAGGTGTAGAGTTAATGTTGGGCCACCTCTTCAAAGGGTTCTTAGGGAGATGACCTGGAGAAAGTTATAAACTGTGGACAATGTAAATGCTCTCGCCTCCCTCTGCTGCCACAGTACAATGACCCTGGTGTTCACAGCCATGATAGGAGAGACAAAGGACCATTTTAGATGTTATGAGACCTGTGACCAAGTCCTACCCTTTTTCTTGATTGTTCTAGAAATTAATGATTGTGTAATTGCCCTGAGAATTAATTTTATTATCGGTAGAATGGGTACAAATTATTGCCCTTGGCATGTCTGTACGGCTGATTAAGATGAGTTAATAACTGCTTTAGAAAAACATGACTATAACGTAAACATGTTATTCTCATACTTCAAATCTCTGTAGAAAGTTCTGCATAAGGTAAGTTCTTAAAACACGCATTTGTGCAGATGGCTGGGAATGAAGGTTATGATGGTGTTCACTTTCCTTCTCCAGTCCAAATGATCTAGTCAGGGTTTCCAGGGAGGGAATGGGTGAATGGTTGTGGGAGAGGTGAGAGTTCATGGAACTCTGGTGGCCCCATAGTCCATCCAGGTCTTGCTTCCTGGAATACCCTTTCCATGACCTGCATCCTAGCAAGTCTTTTGTGAATCTCACAGAGAGGGCACATTTTATCTAAATTCAATTGCTACTGAGAAAGCACTCCATTGGAGATTTTATTTGATATGCTTTAGAAAAGGATCTAGGTTGTACATGACAGAAATGAGTAAAATTCAGAGGCTTGTTAATACTTATATAATACTCTGATTTTGACCACAAAATGGAGGGGGTTTCTTGTTAGATTTTTCGAGATTTATATATGTTCTTATTTCTTTTTTGATCTAACTTATTGCAACATAATATACCTCATCAAGGCAAAATTGCCCCTTTCACGTTTTTGTGTAAAGATGGTAACATTGAGATTTATAGCTTTTTTTCTTTCTACTGTCACTACATATTGTCCAAAACTCTGTTATAGCACCTCTAACCCTATATATTATGCTTTTATTTACATATCTGTTTCCACTGGACTATGATATCAAAGGGAAGAGATATCAAATAAATATTCATTTGTTTAAACCTTTTGCATTTTGCAAAGCTAGCTCCTGACTGTTCCACATCATTTGCAGACTCAAAGAATACAGCATTTAACCAATTACCCACTGTTGGCCAAGACAAAAAATAAAATAATGCCTAACACTGGAGTAAATTTACTGAGCTCTCTTCCCCTTTCCTCCTCCATCTTGGTTGAACTTTGAAAAGTCATTTAAAGAGGTCTATTCCCACTTAGTTTTAAAAATATATGACAAGACTGATTTAGGCATTCTTGCTCCTTCTATAAGACTACAACAAAAATGCTTCTCAACTATTTTCCTCTGCCAAATTGCTTTCTCGCCAGTTCTCCTACTTACAAAAGCAATGTTTAAAGATAAATATGACCAATGGGAATGAGAAGGAATAGAAAGCAACTAGAAGAATAATTATTCAAAAAAAGAAGACATTTAATTTCCCACCCTCTCCTATGTTGGTTTTAAGCCAAGTTGCAGCAATAAACATTCCAACATTTTCTCACCTTGACAAGTCTTTCCATTGAGCATAAGTTGATAGCCAGGTGGACAGATACAATGATAGCTCCCAAAGGTATTTTTACACTCATGCTGGCAAATGTCTCTATTTTCACATTCATCAATATCTGTGTGGAAAAAAAGCAGAGTGTGTAACGAAGGCAGAAACTATGACAGAACCAACTATACACAAGTTGTTGCTATACAATAGAAAATCTTCTTGGTGATCTTACACTCCTGTGTTTATACACGCTTAGAACTGTTTTCTATCAGGATCTGTTTTTAATGGAGTCCGGTGTTAACTGTACTATTTCATAAAATATGAACATCTTGTTTGTGTGTAATTATATACGAGCTGAAGCCCCAAACTGGCCAATTTCGAGACTAGTTAATAAGCAAGCCTGGGATGGCAGACAAAACAGATTTGTACAAGATCCTATATGACCAAAATACTAAACTCGTGACAGAATAGAATTTACCTGAAAAACAAAGTTTATATTGATGGTAATTGGAACAAGGAATGTTAGTTTTTATTTTATTTAAACTTTAGCCCACTCTCTCCCTGCACCTGCTCCCAACATCCATGCATTGCTTTCCCATATAGAGATATCAAGTATGGGAGGTGTCTTTAATTTTGTGATATGAATATTCATCAAACTTCATATAATTACAATTTACTTCATACAATTACTTCATACAATTACAACCACATATCTAATAGTTGCTGTGACACCTTGGGCAGGCCACTTTACTTCTCAAGATCTCAGTCAATTCTTTTGTCAAAAGGACTCACTTGATGTGCTTTCTCTATTGCACAGATTTATTGGAAGGTTCATATATCATAATACTTGGGAAAGCATTTTATAATAAAGAGCTAACTATCTGCTATTATTAAACAAAGCCAAGGAAGTAGCAATAAAAAGGAGAGGAGAATGGGTTGTAATTAAAACCTAATTGCTATTTGCTTTCAGGACAGGGAAGTGATTTGGGGCACCACAGATTTCTTATCCCGGTTGTGTTTTGCTCAGACTGATGTTAGAATTTGTTCTTAGTTCCACCAACCAGTGGAAGAGTGAAGAGAGAACATAACTTGAAGTGGGAGCAGGAGTGCTGGAGAAGAGAAGACAGGGAGAAAACTGGTAGGTGATTCAGAGCAAAAGTATGTGTTTGTTGTACATGATTTACATATGTTCAGAATATACTTGCAAAGGCTCAAAATCTGTTAAGGATAACACTCATCAAATATTTGTTACTGTGTTTGCCCCATTTTAGTGAACCAAAGCATTTATTCCACAACTTGTATGAGTTATTTTTACTTTTTCCCTTTACAATCTGCTTCCACCTAAAATAATCACAGAAATGTAAATGATGTGGAACTCCAAGAAGTCAGTATCACTCTTCCCAGAGTCTGAGTTTCAAAGTGGCTCCAAGTGTGATTTCTGCATTCAGAGGCAACACAATGTTCATTTCTCCTGTTAAGCTTGGAATCGTTTCCCTAAACAGCTAAACTTTAGCCCAAGTCTAACAAGACTGCACAATGTTGTTAATTTGAATCTTTTGTAAGTTGTCTATCCCAGATGGTTAATTAAAGGCATTTGGTGTTTATTACAAGTTGCTCGTAACATAATTCCAAAGCTGTCTGCAACCTTGGTGTAAATTTCTTTATTAGTATGAACACTATAAAATATCATATTTTAAGAAATATTTCTAAATGCCCCCATATAAAACTCAAACATCCAGTAATTGATTAGATATGGAAGTTTACTTCAGATTCTCCAAGACTGGTCCTCTGAAATAGTAGCTGCCTCAGTCAATGGTTTGGAAAGATAATTCTTATAATATTAGTGTCATATAAACACAAGGACAGAAAACATTTATGAGACTTTCCTGTGAAACAGTAGAGCTTAGACAGTGATGAAGGAATAGAGAATGGGGTTGTTAATCAGGGATGCTTTCTTAAAATTACTGGGACCTTCAGATGATTAAAAAATACATACTAGCAGGTGTATGGTGTGGGGGGTGTAGTTCAATTCATGCGTCACAGTATAAACAAGGTTTTGGGCAGGAGGGTACAGGTAGAAGAGAAGAGTTTGTTTAAGATGAAGTCGGAGAGTGGGACGATAATTGGAAATGAAACCCTTTAGTGGTAATGGCTATTTGGAAAAAACTTTGAAAGACAACCTGTCAAAATTTAATTCTGTCAATTAAAAAAATGGCAAAAGGTTTTAGCTAACAACCAGTCAAGTCAAAATCATGGGCATGAAAAATTACCCATACTCAGAATGTTTGGAGCAGATTGAGAGTGGTGTTTGACCTCCTCACAAGGTTTGTGGAGTCCACAGGGTTAGGAATTAAATAGTGTTTGACCATATGGACTAATGGTAGAGAATTGGTAATGAATGGATTAATGTTTGAAGTTCAAGGAGTAAAAGAAAATAGCACTGTTGACAGTTCTAAGGCACTGATCACAGGAGAAAGTTCCATGCGCGTTATATTAACCTGCAGGTCCATCAAGACATCTAGACAGAAAAATTCTGGGAAAATATGGGTGTAAAGAGAAAAGTTTAAAGTTTAAGTATCCAGTGGGTCTGGGGGTCCAGCTGATAGAAGTGATAGGGAGGCTGGGTCCACAGAAGAGGGACTAAGGAAGCATGTCTGAGAAGATAATGATGCAGGAAAAGGGCCTGGAGAAGGGTAGAGAAATAATGATGAAAATTGAAGTCAGAAAAAGACTTTTAAAAAAATGTTTATAAGAAATGTCTAACAGAAAGCATATTTAGGCAAGAATAAGTGAAGTGTAGAATACTTAGGAAAAATGAAAGAAAATGAAGTTGGCATGGGGTTTTTAAACAAAAGTTCTTTCTTCCCACCTTCCTCCCTTTCTTCCTTGCTTTCTTCTGTCATCTAACCAATAGTGGGGCTAATTCATGTTTGCTAATTTCTCTTGGCACATAGCTCAATAGCACGCAAACTGTGGACGCTCACAGAAAATTGGATTAAATGAATGACAGATGGTAATGTTTGCAGCTTAACTGAAAACAAAGTCTCAATTACTGAGTTGGAAATTACACTTCACTTTTGCAAACAAATTAAATTGTAGACTTGTGAGTTTAGATAAAGATATTGAAAGCACATATTTCAGAGCAATGAAAGCAACCTAATTTTGTCCTGGCTCATAGTATCTTTTCAGCGATTTACATATATACAAAATAATCAAACTGAGAAATTCCATTGGGAGTGTGGGACAATAGTCATCACCGTTTTGGTTGTCATATAAAACAAGTAGTTGACTGAGACGCCGAAAGTTTGACCCACTGCTTGGGCATTAACCAGGTAACAGCCATAATCTGATGGTATTATATTAGTGGCAATATGCATATTCTCTCTTTTTTTAAAAAAGTATTCTGAATGCCACTGAAATTTATTTCTACATAGCATTAAATTTAATAACACTTTCAAGAGTGATCAAAAGAGAGAAACTGTCAATATAAAACAATTAATTATCAGAATGTACACATGTAAATACATCATTTACTTGAACAAATTTTGTAATAGTTTCAGGTGCCAGAGTAAATGTCTTGGAACTTTGAGTCATCCCCAATTTGAGATCAGATGTAGTTTGCTGCACCCAAACTGCCACAGGTGCTTGTGCATATGTTTAGACTCTGGCCCAGAAATGAGCCCCCAGAAAGGAAACGTAACACGGCTGACATTTACCTACACATGTGTCACGGCTCGCCTCAGAGCCTTCAGGGCAAGTTTTCCTAATAGTCCTTCTAGTCCTGGAGAGAGATGTTCTGCTGTTCCTATACTCTGAGTAGGAGCTGTAGAGATGTGAGTACTGTCTGTAATGCTGTTGAGGTTGATAGCTGTTTCTCACAGGGGAGAACCATGCAAGGTTATAGCTACTGTGCTGACTGCCATAATTAGGCAGCCTCTCCAATCCAGCGCAAGATTTCCCGTCCCCTAATAAATGTTGTCCTGGTGGACAGATACACTTGAAGCTGCCGGGGGTGTTGGAGCACTGATATGCACAAGGCTTAGGCACTTGTTCACATTCATTAATATCTGCTCGTGTGCCATGATACATAAAAAAAGAGAGAGAAAAAAAAAACCACATACATACACACACAAAACACAGGAATAAAGAATCAGTCTCTGAAACAAACTGAAGACATTATGTTACCCTCCAAAGTTATGAATATGGTAATTTCTCAGTTTTTATGGACTTTAGAGAAAGCTTTTATCATTCATTTATGAATATATAGAAAGGTTCTAAGACTTTTCCTAATGTGTACAGTACATAAAGGGTCACATGGACAAATGTGGTCTTGAATCCAGAAAAACTAGAGTTCGAAGCTAATGCAGGTCTTAATTCTGTTGGAGCAAAGGACTCAATCACATTTCTGGTTTGCATTTTATTATAACATTCTCACTAGTACCTCCAATCTTTTATACCGTTACAAGTTTCAGATGTGATAATATTGGTACAACTACTAACATTTTTATTTCTTTTGAATCAATGATTATTATTTAATAATCAAGCCAAGTGCACTGTCTTGACAAAAATTTAAAAAGAAGGAAATTAAGACAGAATTATTTCTTACTAAGATATAAACTCACAAAATTCATAAAATTTAAAAAAGCGATTTCTCTTCCTATTTGTATGTTAACACATATTATACACTCCCAACTTTTCCTGTAAATTGGAAGAGCAAATGAAAATCAGAGAACAAAACCAAATTCCTTAATTCTTTACCACAGCAGCATGAAAGAAAGCAACATGAATAAGCAGAATAAAAGTGATAAATTTTGTTTTAAAAATTATTTTAGTAGGGCAGCCCAGGTGGCTCAGTGATTTAGTGCCGCCTTCAGCCAAGGGCCTGATCCTGGAGACCAGGATCGAGTCCCATGTCAGGCTCCCTGCATGGAGCCTGCTTCTCTGCCTGTGTCTCTGCCTTTCTCTTTCTCTCTCTCTCTCTCTGCCTCTGTCTCATGAATAAATAAATAAAAATCTAAAAAAAAATATTTTAGTAGGCTGAAGTTAAAAGTAACATTTTTAATCTCTTTTAGGCAATGGCTCTATTTTCTTCATTTATTTATTTCTTAGTCCAAAGCCTGGCATTCAACTTACTGAACAAATTATTGAACAAATAAATATATTTAATTCTGCGAGGTCGCTGCTATGACTAATTAAGATGTTAAGGTACATGTAAATTACAATGTCTAAACAGAAGACTAAAATGATATGTACTTCTATTAAAGAGCATTTATTTTAAAAGCGTTTCTAGTAATTTTATTACTGTCAACATTTGCTCTGTGCAAAGTACTCACCTAATGACTGAATAAAGACAGAACCAAGTCTTTACGGGAGAATTTGCTACAACTCATTATTCAGTAGATAACCAAGGCAACCAATTTTAAAAGTGTAGTATGCAAACCAGAAGCCAGTATTTAAAGCCCACACAATTTTTTTTCCTGTACTTAAATATTCCAGGAGGAATATAATTTCATAGTTCAGTTTCTTGATTGGAAGTGCATTGATTATAAAGAAGCATATAGATATCTTCTATTGCCTGTTACCTGCCTTATTTTTATTCACTTATAACTAATACGGAAACAAACAGGCAATTGGGAGAACTGAGTGAGATTCTCAACACAGGGAATGGAACATAGTAAGCACTATATAGATACTAAAGTAATAATTATCAATTTACTTAAATTGTGTATTCACGTTTTAATCCTTCATGCCCGAACCTTTGTATTACATACAATTATGCTTCACATCCAACTAGAATGGATCTGTGCAAACATTTACACAACGTGCACAGAGAGATAATCAATGAGATGATCTTCATGATTAAGTCATCACGGTAACTATATTGGAACCTTACTCTGATATGTGTAGTGTGTAGTCAGCACTCTGTAAATGATGATTATTATCACTTTAAATGTCAGTGTAAATTGAACTCAATATGAAATCTTTAAGAAGTAATTCAAATTCTGTTATAAATTACTTAAACCAACTTACAGATTTTCTTATTGTCCCAAGAAAGCAATTGAGAGTGGAGAGTGGTCCTGATCAAGTTGGTAAGGCTAAGTAATAATGTTAACATCTTTATTACTCTGTAAGAGTTCCCGGTAACTTACCCATACAGGGTCTTCCAACTCCTTGAGACCGGAAACCTCTAGGACATACACAGCGATAGCTGCCTCTTGTATTCTCACATATCTGGTTATATCTGCACTGATGGGTCCCATCTTTACATTCATCAATATCTACAGACACAGAGGCAGTAAAAAGTAATAACACTTCCTCCTTCAAAACCTAAAGTCATTATATTTAAAATGAACACTCTTTAAAATTATTAATGGTTCCATTTCTCACCATGTGGCTGAGACCTGGGTTAAGTTCTAGTTCTGCTACTTATTAACTGGCTCCTTTTCCTTTTCTTGCCCCCTACTATGGAAAGGGTTTTGTTCTCACCTTTGTGGCCATCTTCCCTCTACTCTCTCCACCTTTGGCTGTCTTACTTATACTAGTGAATCTAGTAAGCTCGCTGATGTAGACTTACAGCTATAGTACTACATCATTTCTTATCTACAGCCCCACATTTCTGGCTGCTGGCTGGTCCTCTCCATGTCAGTCTTTTACCAGTACTCCAAACTCCACATGCCCTCAGTGTCTTATCATTACTCTCTTTCTTATGACAACAGCATTCTTTTCCCCCTCAGTCAACCAGATTTATCTAGAACTTATTTCCTCAGTTTCTAAGATTGAGTAATTCTACTTCCTTCAATCAGTCCCTTAGATCTCCATTCACATTTCCATCTAGCTATATTTTTGCTGTCGTTTTTCAACAGTCTCTGATCTTTCAGCTCAGCTCATCTCCAATTACATACATAATTACAGAGTCAATACTCTTTAAAATATTTACGATCACATATAACTGCACATGATACACTGAGTTGACTACTATTCCTAGTAGATAACACAAATATTTATCTAGGTCCATATCGTGGGAAAGTCTTTGAAATCTGATGATCCAACCCTGTCCCCGGTTTTTGTTTTTGTTTTTTGTTTTTTTTAGGTAATCTTAAGACTTGTTTAAGGTCAGTTAGGAAGGAAGGAAGTATGAATTTTAAACTGTTTTCTCCAAGCCCAGTCCCTTTTCCTTTCTACAAGACTCTCTTTCCTTTTTCCACCATGTCCACCTATTATTACTGTTATTACCATTCCATTCAAGGCAATATTTAAATGTTATCACTTCCGTAATATCTATTAGATACAATTACTCTTGCAAGTACTCTTGTACAATTTTATTAGTACCTGTTTTATGGCCTTTCATTCTCCCTTATACTATAGAATTTTTTTTCTTTTGATGAAAAAAGTGGAACTAGCCAATCTATTCCAGTAGACTGTAAGGACGAGAGGAGGAATACTATGTTTCATTTTTGTAAATGGTGCAACTTATAGTTTTGCTAATTAAGGCAGGCGAGTATAGAAAGGATAAACTTAGGGAGAATATACCTTACTCTCTTGTCTGGTCACTGATTTGACATTGGGAGAATATTTAGTTCTAAAATAAAATATTTTGAACTTTTGATAAACTTGTATAAGCTTTTCTTAACCACTTGTGAAGTTTTAAACATAGAGACACTAAATTTCAAAGACACAATGTGAGATAATGTTAATTTACTATGTAAAGCAAATGTGTAATTGATGGGAGCTCAAAATGGTAATAAGCTTCCGTGGTGAGCTTCCATTTCTTGGTATAGCCATGAGCCTGGAAATGCACAGCTCAAACATACTAGACGTTGGGAGTAAATAACCTGTGGGAAAAGAAAAACTTCCTTGTGAGATTAAATTGACTTTAATCATTAGTTTTAAAAATGGATGCCTTACTTGGCTTGTCAATGGCAAGTGGATCTCAGTCATTGAACTAGCCAGGCACTCACCAATGCAAGTTCCATTTTCTGCCTTGGTCATTCCATTTGGACAAAGATCAATGCATTTATAACCCCCGCGGGTGTTCTTGCAGTGTTGATCTGGTCTGCATACATTCTGTCTACATTCATTCACATCTTGATAAAAGAACAAAGATTAATGAAGATTGAGAAAACAGTCTTTTCTATTTTTCCATAGGAATCATACCTTTAGATTCTAAGGATAAAGATGTTAATGATATAATCATCATGTAAGGTTATTTAAATTCATCAATGTAAGTAACACACTATTTTAAAACAGAATGATAAAAATTAAAAAAAATTAGCTCGCATACGGGTAGCCATACTAACCACTTCGTCCTCTTAGAAAAGTAATAATAATAATTATTATATATATTTTACATTATATTATATATAAACTTTGTATATGTAACCATATATATTATGGTTCTAGGAAATAATTCAGTAACTACAATAGGGAAATGCTAAAAAATGGTTGTGTAATTAGAAAACAAAACCTGTAAAGGATAGCATTTGCTTCTATTTTTTAAAAAAGATTTTATTTATTTATTCATGAGAGACACAGAGAGGGGCAGAGCCACAGGAAGAGGGAGAAGCACACTCCCTGCGGGGTGCCTGATGTGGGACTGGATGTCAGGAGTCCAGGATCATGCCTTGAGCCAAAGGCAGGTGCTCAATCACTGAGCCACCCAGCCATCCCTCCATTTCATTTTTGCATGGATGCCAAACACAATGGATAGAGGTATCTTATGTATGAATCCAGCCCAGCACACAGCATATAGACTAGACCGAACACCTAGAAATTACAAAGATGTCATAGTTTTGAATTTAAAGCCCTTTTCTTACCTATGCATTTTCTGCCTTTGAGCTGATACCCAGGCTCACATCCACAATGAAAACTTCCTATGGCATTGAAACAGCGGTGGTGACAGGGGCTGGATTCTTGACATTCATTAATATCTGTTAAATAAAACACAACTTTCATTATATGCTGTTAGGAAACTTGGGTTAATTTATTTCAGATGTCTAACATTTTAATGATCTTTTATCATGGTCATGTTTAAGATCTTTCCTAAAATGAATCTAATAAAATTGCTCTCATATGATCTGCCAGACAGTTGATTGGATTAACTGCTGAATGCCCGTATCTCTCTTCAATGCTTCTCAAAAGTAGACATTTCCTAGTGACTTGGAACTATATGGATACAATACTCCTCTACTTTATTCTATCAGGTGGTTCCCATGTCTGTTTCTAGGAAGTTTTAGCCCTGGAATGTTGCTGACAGACTAGAATACTGAAGATAGGGGGTGGAAAAAAAGGCAAGGTCTTCTGCAGTATCTTTTGCAACTGATTTTTCTTCCTTATTTTTGCTGCTGTTAGCCTGATGCAGGTCTTGATCACCTTGTGCCTGATGGTAGCAACTTTAGCATTTTTCCTCATCTGTAGTCACTGCCAGATTAATCTGTCCAAACACCATCTGGGGTATAGTATAAAAACAACATGTGTAGGCATGAATTCCACAAATTCATGGGCATTTGCCTGTTTTTTGTACCTTTTCCAAAATCTTCCTTCCTTCTAGTCCCAGAGGAAGAAAGATCTTTTCTCCCATATAAGGAAAATTCCTCTATTTGAATGTTTGAGCTCTGCAGCCCATCTCCTACTTCCTCACCAAGATGAGGACCGTGGTCCATGAATATTCTTTCCTTATGGGCATTTTGAAAGCCTTCCTCCTTACTATCATCTTCCCCATAATTGAATCTTTCCTACCCTAACACAATCCCTCTCTCAGGTCTATACTCATCTCAAGTTCCTTCTACTTCTCTATTGTTCTATTCCAAACCCTTTGAAGGAACAATCACAACACTTAGGCTCTTTATGTCCCCACCAGTCATTCCCAAACTCAAGATTGTCTGTGTCTTATTTTGCCCTTGTTTTCTATTTGAGCTCTTTCATTTATTTATTTTTTATTTTGAAAACAATTTTTTAAAGTTTTAATTTAAATTCCAGTTAGTTAACAAACTGTGTTTGTTATTAGTTTCAGCTACATGAGCTTTTTAAATTTAATCTTTCAAAATCTGCATGTTAATATAAATGCGTAAATATGATCAGATACTTTAAAAATATTTAACTGTAGCTTTTCCTTCTTTCTTTTTTCTTCGCTTCCTTTATCCTTTCTTACCTTCCCTGCCCACCAAAGCCAACCTGCATTAACAATCTAGTACAAATAATAACATATTGTTTCTATGTATTCACACACATTTATATATATATTTACATGTAAATATATATATATATATATATATACACACACACATAAATCCATTTCCTTTATCTTTCGTTATTATTTGTTTTCCAGCCACATAATCTTTTCTACACAAGTTACATATACTTTCCTACATCATTTGACAATACATCATGGAAATGTCTCTAAAGCAAACAGTTGAGCTGCATTCCATTCTTTATAATGGCTGCACAATGGTTTATGGTGTGGATAGACCACAATTCATTCACTCTTTCTACTACTGATAGGCATTCAGTTTTGTATCCACTATTTCTGCCTCCATTAAAAAACTCTGATAGCTTTATTCATAATTGTTAAAACTTGGAAGCACCAGGATATCCTTTAGTAGCAGAATAGATTAATAAAGTATAATGCATTAACACAATGTATGGAATATTATTCAACCCATGAAAAGAGCTATCAACCCATAAAAAGATGTGGAAAAACTTCAGTGCATATTATTAAGTGAAAAAAGCCAATCTGAAAAGGCTACATGCTATATGACATTCTGGAAAAAATAAAACTATGGAGACAAGAAAAAGATCGATGTTTGTCAGAGGCTGGGGGAAGTGAGGGATGAATAGGCAAAGCACAGAGGATTTTTAGGGCATGGAGACTATGCTTTATGATACTATGATATAGGATACATGTTATTATTTGTCAAAATCCATACAGTGTACAACACCAAGAGTGTGTCCTAATGTAAATGATGAACTTTGGATGATAATGATGTATCAATGTGGATTCATCATTGGTAAGAATTTTGCGACTCTGGAACAAGATGTTGATAGTTGGGAATGCTATGCATGAGTTGGGGCAGGGAATATATGAGAAATCTCTACCTTCCCTTTCATTTTGTTGTGAACCTAAAGCTTCTCTAAAAAATCTATTAAATCTAAATAAAATCTATTAAAAATCATGCAACAGATATCTGGTAGTCTTATGCAATGGAGATTTATGAAGTAGAGTATTCAGATAGTGCTATGTACTCTCTTCTCTCACATATAATAGGCAAATGTTATTCAAAACCGTTGTGCTAGGGATCCCTGGGTGGCGCAGCGGTTTAGCGCCTGCCTTTGGCCCAGGGCGCAATCCTGGAGACCCGGGATCGAATCCCACGTCGGGCTCCCTGCATGGAGCCTGCTTCTCCCTCTGCCTGTGTCTCTGCCTCTCTCTCTCTCTGTGTGACTATCATAAATAAATAAAATAAAATAAAAAAAACATTGTGCTACAAATATTTAAAATAGCCATGAAATATTACACCTAAAACCTTATCAAGAAGCTCAATCTATAAAACAGAGTTTATTTTAAATGATTCAAAAGGCAGAGGGTTTTGATTCTTAGTATAATGAAGATAAAGGAAGGAACTCCATTCTTATACCTTGACAACTCAGCCCATCAGAGGTTCTTCGAAAGCCCATTCCACAACGGACCACACAGCGATATGATCCAATGGTATTGTCACAGTCTTGACCAGCATGGCAGGTGTGTCCCCCTAAAGCACACTCATCAATATCTGCAACAAAATGAGTCATTCAACTAAAGGGGTTTGAAGAAAACCACCCAGGAACCTGCTATGAAATGGGGATAAGAGAAGCAATAGATGACATTTGAAAATATATGAGAACAAGAATGACGAATAATATGGTTGAATCATTTCAAGTCAGTTAAGTTGAGGACAAACTCACAGGAGCATAGTGTGATGTCTTTACAGACATCCGTGAGACCACTGATCCATTAGTTGGCATTAAAAAAGTTACTTCTCCTATCTGACATTTCAATTTTCTCATCTGTTAAATGAGGATAATATGTGTCTCTCAACATTGCTTTGAAAATTAAAGGAAATAATATACACAAGGTGCTCAATCCATACTGGACATTCCATCAATGTCACTCCGCTCCCCTCCTATACCCTTCCTCTTCATCTCTCTCTCTTTTGCATTTAGAATGGTGTCTCCTTGGACATAGTGGGAGAAATCCTTTCCCCTTTTTACCCTTTTAAGATTTATTTATAACCCAGATTCTCACACAATTCTAATTTTGAAGTATATGTAGAATCTGATAAAAAAGTGAGGTGAGGGAGAGGGGATGAGGGAATGGGCCAAATGGGGAGTGGGAAGTATCAGCTTCCAGTTATGAAATGAGTAAGTCATGGGAATACAAGGTACAGCACAAAGAACACAATCAATGATACTGTAATAGTGATGTATTGGGACAGATGGTAGCTATACTTGTGGCGAGCACAGTGTATAAACCTGTCAAATCACTAAGGTGTACTTCTGAAAATAGTATAACACTATGTGTCAACTGTACTCAAAAACACATCATTTTTTTTTATGTTCCCAAAGTGCTACCAGGATTGTACAATTAACTTAAACTCTTTATAATTTTTTTATTTCTTAGTTTTGTCATTGTAAAATGAACATGATAATAGTCCTGCCTGTCTCTGCTCATGGTGTTGTGGGGATTAAGTGGGTCACTATATAAGTTCTCCTGCCTGAAGGTCTCTGCTTATTGTTAACGTGGGGGCAGAAAGAGTAGGAAAAGAAGAGCATCATTCTACCGCACTTTTCCTAGGCCTGAGCTTCCTGTGACCATTGCCTGACCATGTCTATTAGGTCTAGCTTTGGGAATACCTTGACAAGTCTTTCCATCTGCAGCTATGGTGAGGCCTTCTGGGCAGGAGCAATAATAGGTTCCCACTGTATTGTGGCAGATCTGGGAGCAGGGACTCCCCGCTGCACATTCATCTTCATCTTAAACAAAAAACAGAAAGGCCAAATTAGTAGGTAAACTCTCCCGCTTTCTAAGAGTTATTAAAGTCCATGAAAATAGTAGTTCATACAACAGTCGCTTATGGAGGACCATGAATTGAATCAAAGTAACAGGAAATTCTCTAAGAGCCACAAAATAGAAACACTAAGCAAAAATTAACTTTGGGTCCCCAAATTATCTTGGATAGTGACTAGATGTTTAAATTCATTCTAAAACAACAAGATGACCTGTGATCTAAATTTTTTTTAACCTACCTTTAACTCATTCCTCACAACATTCCTAGGAGACAGATATTTTTTATTGCCATCTTCATTTTGCATGATAAACTGGAGGAACAAAGAGGTTAAGTAAGCTGCCCAAGGTCACACAGGTCATTATTGGCCGAGATGAAATTTGAACCTGGGCATACTAGTTTCTAAAGACTACTTTTCTACCACTAAATACTAGATTACATTGCCTACCCAAAAGAGGCATTGTACAAGCAAACCTGAGCTCCTTCAGACATTTACTCAGCTGTTTGCTTATCTGTGACTCTCCTGCATGAGTATTTGGATGGGATGAGGCTGGCTTAGTCAGTGGTCCTTGGTGCATATCGTGCCCTATCCTCTGAGCAATTCTAGGGTTAGGTGATTGGGAGTTGGATTATTATTATGTTTCACGCCCATGGCATAAAAATTACCAGAGGCCAGTATTTTGTCCTTGTGCTCACTCCACCTCTATACTTGGGCATGATCTCTGACACACTTTACTGCTGTCAAATTAAAAGTACAGGCTTTGCAGTGACCTTAAATTCAAATCTAGCTCTGACCCTTGATAGCTGAGTGATCTTAGGCACCCCACTTAACTTCGCATCTCAACTTCCTCGCATGTAAAATGGGACACTTATAAGATTGTTGTGACAATTAAATATCTAGTAACATGGCAATCGATGTCCATTAAATTTATTCCATTACTAACATTTTTTAGAAAAATAACAATGCATTATTCCCATTCTTACCAGCACAAAAGGGTCCAATTGAGTCTAAGGCAAATCCAGAGGGGCACTGATTACTGCGATCTCCTACCACAAAGAGAAAAGCAAAATTAACCGACTTGTTAGAATGTTAGCACCTTGTTTCTTTCCAGGACAATCTTCCCTGGGAAGATATGCTAAAGATGGAAAACATCATACAACAAAAGCAATAGGTGAAAACAAGCAGGAATGGAAAACGTTTCCTTGTTCCCCAACCAAGAACTAAATGAATCATAGTCCAGAAATTGTTGGCAAGCAACTATTGGAAACAGATCTTCTCTTTAAGTTGTTTATATTAATCAAAAGAAAATGAAATAAAACCATTCTGTAATAATGAAAAAGGATCCAAGATCAATGTGTATGCCAGGCATAACCACAGGCAAAGTCCTATTCCACTAGCCATTATTCATTCTGTTCTAGGATTAGGATTATTTTCAAGCCACTTAAATAATTCATGCCAGTGTAAACCAGAAACTCTAATGAAGGAACTCTCTCCTTTTGTGGATCTCCTCCATTTGCAATGTAAAGCATTTGAGTCAAAGTCCCCTAGGTGTGCTCAATGTTTTCCTTTCCCATGTAGTCAAAGCAAAGGGAAACAGGCATATTGGGATGGAATAGGTTGAAGTTATATGTCAGAAACAAACATATTAACAAGAATAAATGAACTAGTTAGGGAATCTCTTTCCTTAGAAAATAGCTCTGCCTTGACTGGTTTAAGCAATTTAGCAAATATTTTTCAAACATTATTGAACTGTAGAAACTTATATAAAATACGTTTTGAGTTACTAAAGTAATATATGTGTGCCCACACACGCACACAAACTAAAAGACAATCATTAATATAATAAATTTCTTTTGAAGGAAATTTTATTTAATTCATATTTATATTCAGTTCATATTCAATCTCTGAGAAAATATCTTTGATTTTCTTTCAATTCCAAATGCATAAAACCATGCTTGTTTTTATTAATGTTTTAGGTGCTTTGTATGGAGGCAGTTCAGGCATTACTTTAGATTTTATTTTATTTATTTATTTTTAGAATAATTCTTTTTTTTTTTTTAAGATTTTATTTATTCATTCATGGGAGACACAGAAAGAAAGAGAGGCAGAGACACAGGCAGAGGGAGAAGCAGGCTCCATGCAGGGAGCCCGATGTGGGATTTGATCCCGGGACTCCAGAATCACACCCTGGACTGAAGGCAGGTGCCAAACCGCTGAGCTACCCAGGGATCCCCTACTTTAGATTTTAGGATACAGATGCAAGTAATTTTCAGCCACTGATCTCAAAAATACAACTTAGGTGGTCATTATAATTCATGCTTAATTTTTATTTATTCACTGATTCATTTATGCATTCCTACTACAACCAGTATGTTGTGTAGGGCACTGCATTGGGGGCTATAATTGTGGAAAAAATGTGTCATATGATAAGTTATTATCTGATAGTAGTTTTAGATTTTAGGTTCTCAATAAGGGAGATATCTTCTATTAGGTAACATTTGGGATATTTTGCAGAGAGACTTTCGTTGTTTTGGTGATAGAAAGGCCTATTAAAATTTAGTGAGTGGGGCAGACCGTAGGGCAAGTTTTATAGTAATGCAATGTGTGGGATAATGATGTAAGATGAAGATTTGTCCCTTGCCTTGAAAGATTTTCATGGAAGTGAGAAAGTTGTGTGTAATTACTGGAGGCTAGAACCTATCTTCCACATATTAAACATTTTTTTGTGT
This sequence comes from Vulpes vulpes, assembly GCF_048418805.1. Classification (NCBI taxonomy): domain Eukaryota; kingdom Metazoa; phylum Chordata; class Mammalia; order Carnivora; family Canidae; genus Vulpes; species Vulpes vulpes. Next base: position 141,130,548 of record NC_132792.1, read on the forward strand.
GATTAAAATATACAGTGAATTTTCCAATGTATATGTATTCTGTCATATACATTGATGATGGTTGATTGTACATTGTTTTATTCAATACATTACCAAGAATTACTAAGTGTTAAAAAAAAGATCACACTGGAGACCTACATATATAGGTTCAGCCATTATGAATACTTCTCTCTTATCTTCCAGTTATAGTAATGTCTAAAGATTTTCATACTGAAATACATAATACTTGGTTATAAACTGTATCCTTTTATTTATTCTTTATGTTATAAAGTAAGCTATTTTGAATTATACTAGTTAGGATTTTCCTTTAGACATAGGACAGGGGTATTACAAAATATTTTTTGTGTTATTACTATGTATAATAATTGTAGAAACTTTGAAAAGTATAAAATTCCTCGTAACTTTGTCACTTGGGACAGCTACTACCAATAATGTGATGTTTTTCCTTCTATGAATATATGCTTCAAAAAGTTAATTTAGGATCTTTCACCCTAGAGACTAATGACTGTCAAAATTTATTGATTATAAGATAGAGCTTATTAAAAATATAGATTCCTTGGCCTTATCCCAGTCAGAAGAAGCCTGGGAATTTGTGTTTTTAGCCAGAATAATGGTTTCCTTATAATCACCACAGTGTGGGCAGCCCAGGTTTAAATCATACTGTGTATTGCATTTCAATTATTGTTATGCCATGCATATTCTTCTTTGTCACTTGTTTTGTTTTATTGTTAATACCTAAAACAATGTCTGGTACACAGCACTCAACAAGTATTTTGAGCTATATTTAATTGCTTTAAAATTATTTTAATGACTGTTTAAGAATTTATCATACAGCGATGTCACCATTTACATACTTACTTCTTGCTTCTAGGATATTTATTATTGGCCATATCTGTGATTTTCTTAGGGCAGATTCCCGGAATGAGATAACTACAAAGATGTGATACTGCTTTCCAGAAACGTTACACGAATTAGCCCCTGATGGCAGTGAATCAGGCTGTTCGTTTCCCCAAAACTGTCCAGTGCTGAGTGGTTATCATATTTTTTAATCTCTGACAATGATAATTAGAAAATGGTACTTCATTGTTTTAATTTGTATTTCTTTGCTTATTGGTGAGGTTAGACAGTTTTTCACATTCATTTTGTCATTATTATTTCTTCCTTTGGAATTTCCTGTTCACAGCCTTTATGTATTTCTTATTGGGGTGCTGTCTTTTTCTTATTGATTTTACTATTTATGTATTTATGTATGTATGTATGTATTTATTTATTTATTTAAGAGAGAAAGAAATAGAGGGCATGAGTGGGGGGGGCAGAGGGAGAGGGAGAAGCAGTCTCCTTGCCTAGCACAGACCCTATGTGGGGCTCCATCCCAGGACCTGGAGATCATGATCCTAGCTAAAGCAGATTATTAACCAACTGAGACACCCAGGCACCCACCAGTGCTTTTTTTTTTTTAAAGCAAGATCCATGCCCATGTGGGGCTTGAACTCATGATCCCAAAATCAAGAGTCACATGCTCTACCAACTGAGTTAGCCAGAAGTCCATTCTTATTTATTTTTAAAAGCCTCATACATATTAAGGTTAATCATAGCTGTCTATAATGTACAAAGCAAATATTCATTCTTGGTATATATCTTACCTTCTCAATTTTGTCTTTGTCTCCCATGAAGAAGTTTTTAAAAACTTATCTGTAGTTAAATTTCTCTCTCCTTTATTGTTTCTGATGCCCTCTGATTAATTTATAAAATATAAATATAAAATATAAATATATTTTATAATTCTATTTTTAAAAATCCATTCTATTTTAAAGATATAAAATTAAAAAATTATATTGATTTATGTTTGTGAATTGACTTGACCATCAATTTCCAAATGCCAGCCTGCAGACCAGGTACATTAAAATCATTAGGGGAGGTGTTAAAAATACAGACTTCCAGGCCCAACCTTGACTAGCTAAGCCAAAATCTTTAAGCCTAGAAATATGAACTTTCATCAAGCTCTTTAGGTGTTTCTTTTTTTTTTTTTTTTCTTTAGGTGTTTCTAACTGCATTGTAACCATAGCTCTAGTCTAGACACAATATAGAAGAGAAAGAACTTGCTGGTTAAGCAACCAAGAATGCAAGCTTGCCCCCTGGTGGTCACTTAAAAAGAAAATTTAAGTACCTAAGGTAATTCACAGGAACCTCAGCAAACAAATGTGCAGATATCAGATGTAACTCATAAAATCATAGTGTTTAAGAATAGTAAAGGGTTATAAATATCCCATAGTGTGTTTTCTTCTATTGTGAGATCCATATTTCCCACACAAAGACTTTCAAAGGCTTAGAGAATTTACATGATTAAAAGGTGTTCATGACTTTAAAAAATATTTTTAATTCTTCTTGTCCCAGATGGTATAAATTCATTTTTTAACCAAAATCTTATGCAAAGTTATTTTCTTTTAATTATATGGAGTACTGGAGAAAGTAGAAACAGGTCATCCTTGAAAAGTGGGCATTATTAAGGAAGAGAAATATAACTCTTCATTCCAGTGGCTCTTTTCCTTTGTTCCAGTGACTGGAACATGCATGACAAGAGTAAACTGAGGTGGTGGTAGCAACATATGAGTGGAGATGGTGTGAGGCTAGGGGGCTTACCGGCTGTGAGGCTTCATGAATCTATGATCATCTAAAAAAAAATGTGAACAGGTTCTGCTAGACTACTATGATTTAAAATTCAATGATGCAGTTCTGATAGGTGCTGATGAAGAAAACAGTCATGTGCATGAGTGATGAAAACAAGAGTAAATGGTGAAAATGAGTTTTTAGTGTATCTTCTGAGCATGATAAAACAAAATGATGCTATTTAAAATCTACTTGGGGGATCCCTGGGTGGCGCAGTGGATTGGCCCAGGGCGCGATCCTGGAGACCCGGGATCGAATCCCACATCAGGCTCCCGGTGCGTGGAGCCTGCTTCTCCCTCTGCCTGTGTCTCTGCCTCTCTCTCTCTCTCTCTGTGACTATCATAAAAAAAAAATTAAAATCTACTTGGATCTATTTTAAGAAAGCTAGCAAATAACAAAGGCCAGTATGAATCATTTTACTGTACTAATACAAGCTGAAAGTTCAAAGTTCAAAGACATTAAAATATTTAGTGTCTATAAAATAGCCACATGCAAGTATCTCCTGGGATCAAACTTCATGGAGCATGGAATGCTGATTATTTGGGTGCCTCTTATGATCGAAAGAGATCTTAGGGTATAGATACATCAAAGAACTACACAGCATTAAAGACCACTGAGATCAAGAGTTGTAGAACTATGCTTAGAAAATGAAGAGCAGGGATCCCTGGGTGGCGCAGCGGTTTGGCGCCTGCCTTTGGCCCAGGGCGCGATCCTGGAGACCCGGGATCGAATCCCACATCAGGCTCCCGGTGCGTGGAGCCTGCTTCTCCCTCTGCCTGTGTCTCTGCCTCTCTCTCTCTCTGTGACTATCATAAATAAAAAATTAAAAAAAAAAATTAAAAAAAAAAAAAAGAAAATGAAGAGCAATTGAAAAGTTATAATGTCTAGGAATAAGAAATGACAGTTGGAACCCTGATTATTGCTGCACAATTTTTAAAAGCTGCTTTTAAAATATGGAAACTTTTTTTTTCTTACTAGTTTAAGTTGAGATATACTTTTACATTATGTTTAAGGAATTAAAAAAAAATTCCTTGAGTCATAACAAGAATAATGGGCTTGAGCACCCAAAGAAAACATCATTCTGACAGAGGATATATTTTTTAAACTTTTTTGCATATCTAGAACAGTAAATCCACCATGTTACATGGAGAAGCATATTAGTAATCCAAATACACTAAAACTCCAGTGTGATTGGCTTTATCATAGGGCTTTACCTCTTACAAAACATGGACAACATACATGAAAACCTGGTATCAGTAGGTTCAATCTGTGCCCTAATATCCTTATTCTGAATGGCACTGATGCAATTCTTCTGCCCCACCCCCACTTCTTTAGGTATTAAATACTTTTTTTCCCTAAGATTTTATTTTTAAGTAATCTCTACATATAATGTGAGGCTTGAACTTACAACCTTGAAATCAAGAGCCACATGCTTTACTCACTGAGCCATCCAGGCACCCTACTTTCACCCTTTTAGAAAGGACTGAATGGAAAAATGATCTGGACTTTCCTTTACCCAAAGTACCTTTGGAAATTGAAGCATGGATTTTAAAACCCAGTGTCTCTTCTAACTGGTTGTAGTCAGATTCCACAGAGGAAGCATGAAGTGTTTCTACCAAGAAGGGCATTCTTCCCTGTGCATCATCATAGAAAATGGTGTGGTTCCATGTGTATGGCACGCTGACGCCATCAATGGTGAACAGCCGGGTTGAGTAGGCATACAGCTGCCCAGGGCCTGTCTGAATGTAGTCCTCCGTGTAATCCTAAGGAAGACAGTATAGAATGGAAGATCAGCATGGCTTATTCTGTTTTTTTTTTTTTTTTTTTTTTTTTTTTTTCTTGAGGGTAGTATGAGATGCAGAATGAGGAAAATAAAGGCTAAGGGGCTATATATATATATATATATATATATATATATACACAGTTGATCCTTGATCAACATGATCAAGCTGTGTAGGTCATCATATGTGGTTTTTTTTTATACAGCACAGTACTTTAAGTGTATTTTCTCTTCCTTGTGATTTTCTTACTAACATTTTCTTTTCCCTAGCTTACTTTACTGTAAGAATACAGTATATAATATATATGACATATGAAATATATGTTGACTACGTTATCAGTAAGGTTTCTAGTCAACATTAGGCTGTTAATAGTTAAAGTTTTGGAGCCAAAAGTCATAAGTGATTTTTGAATGCCCAGGGGAGTTGGCACTGAACCTCCACCACATTGTTCAAAGGTCAACTTGTAGCTATAAATAAAGTTTATAGTTCAAAGCTGTAGGTCAGGAGTAAAGAAAGGATGTGAAAGGGTGATTACCATTCTTTAGTTTCTGAAATACTTATTCCTGAAGATTTCTATACAAAGACAAGCTAGGCATTTCTAACTTTAGTGGTTTAGATATTCCTCTGAGCAAACAAGGGAAACTACATAAGGTCTCCATGCTCTTTCTATGAATCTTTGGTTTCTACTCTTACCATTACTCCAATAAACAGTGAAGGCATGTTATCCTGACTTTTTACCTTTACGGTGACTTCAGCAGGTGACTGAAGCTGCAGGACATAGCCACTCACAACAATATCTAGAAGCAAAGCACCATCAGAATCCAAGCCCCGGGCAATATGAGTCATCCGCAAGATTTCTCCTAGGAATTACAATTCATTCATTTTAACAGCAAAAAATATATGGTTTGTGTAAGTACAGAGCAGATTGACATTACATATCAGTTCAGCTATGTTATTTTACTTCAAACTTAATAAGCATAGACCATAAAGAATTAAATTATTACTTAGTACGTGAATTAAAGAGTTAGGCTTATTGAATGTAAAGCTTCTTTCTCTGTGGCAAAAATGTAGCGTATTATTATGTGAAGGATTCTACATTTTACTTATTTATTAATATTTTATTTGCTAAGTGGGTTCCTTGCCAGTGTGGGGTTTGAACTCATGAATCACATGCTCTACTGACTGAGCCAACCAGGTGACCCGGATTCTACACAATAAACTCACAAGCAATAGCAAGACAGTTCTGCAAAAATAGATCATCTATGAGAATGGACAGGGAGCTTCACCAGGTAGACTGGCAATACTGTAAGTCTGGCCATAGGACTTTGCTCTTTCTGATGCTTCAAGAAGCAGCAAAGGGGCATTTTAGTAAGCGAATGATCATGAAGAGACCCACTTGTCTTCTGGGCTGATTAAAGCCCTTTCCTCAGCCCTTCTTCTTTACAGAGCCCTTCTTCTTTACCATTGAGGCTCTTCACCTTTGAAGAGGCTTGTAATGAAAGTCAATAAAAATATGTATGCCCTCAGGAAGGGCCATGAATAACTAACACATATTTATTAAGACTAAATGTAAAGTGAAAAGCCCTTAGATTTGCTTATTTTTTACTTCCACCTTTTTGATAAAAAAATCCCTATAAGGTATCCTAACCAAACCTCAGGTTCATAGACAAGTCTTAATAGCAATGACTCATTTCCCTGCTTTGTTTTAGCCTTTAAAACTCTCTCTGAGGATTTAAAGAGAAAATATGAGAAAAAACTTTTGGGGTATAAAAATCACTATATTGTTTGAAAACACATGGGCTCTTATAGATCCATGTCAGTAAAAGTTTACAGGGAAATATGAAATTGCTCTTCTATCATTTATGATAAGACTACATCGAAAACTTTAAAATTATTCTCTGGGGGAATATATAAACGTATTTTTCTAACCAGCAACTTTTAAGGCAATCATATTTTTTATAGTAATAAAATATTAAGTTCAACTAACCGGTCGCAAATTCCACCTGAGTTTCTCTCTTGAAGACTGCATTGGTGAGGGTGAAGCCATTGACTGCTTCTCCTATTTCCTTTGCTGCTGTCCAGTAAATAGGATTTAGAATAGAAACTATTTTTCTCATTGCTGGACCTAAAGAAAAAAGGATAAATAAGGTGACAAAGAGAGATATTTACAATCCATTGCTATTATTATCTTCAAAGCCTGTTATAAGGATGAATCCTAAATAATCTTGAAAAAGAGCAAAATAAGTATCAGTATCTCACTTGTCTTTAAGAATTTACTATTGGGACAGAACTAAGGACTATCATACAGATCATTCAGAGGTAGCACAGTCTAGAAGCTTTAAGCAGAAATAATAAGTGAAGAATAGTATATAATTTTTTATAAAAAAGAGGCTATCGGTGTCCATCGAAAGATGAATGGATAAAGAAGATGTGGTCTGTGTATACAATGGAATATTACTCAGCCATTAGAAATGACAAATACCCACCATTTGCTTCAACGTGAATGGAACTGGAGGGTATTATGCTGAGTGAAGTAAGTCAATCGGAGAAGGACAAACATTATATGGTCTCATTCATTTGGGGAATATAAAAAATAGTGAAAGGGAATAAAGGGGAAAGGAGAAAAAATAAGTGGGAAATATCAGAAAGGGAGACAGAACATGAAAGACTCCTAACTCTGGGAAATGAACTGGGGGTGGTGGAAGGGGAGGTGGAAGGGGGGTGGGGGTGACTGGGTGGTGGGCACTGAGGTGGGCACTTGACGGGATGAGGACTGGGTGTTATTCTGTATGTTGACAAATTGAACACCAATAAAAAATAAGTTTATATAAAAAAAGAGGCTATTAACAACTTTTATAAGCAAACAGACTTACCAAGACTTCGAGGTACGTTGGTAATCTTGGCATGTATTATTCTAGTATCAGAGGCAGGACTATCTGTTACTGTGGCGTTAAGAAAAGCAATTCCAAATTCAACATCATTAATATTTCCAATAACACTTCCTCTGGCTCGCTGCGGCCCACCTATTGGGGGAAGAAAAAATACTGGTGGATAAGGAAACAATTTCATCAATGTTACAGGGGACAAAATAAGGCCAGTATTCAAAGATGCTACAAATCTTCTTTCAAACATTTAAAATATCATATGACATCTGAATTTAAGAGTGAAATAAATAAGCTTTCAAAACATTCTACTTTTGTGTAACATGCATCATCCCACATAAATCTAGGGTCCTTCCAATCTATATACATCATGGCATTATTTCACAATCCAAAAAATACAATCAGCACCCAGTCCCAAAGCCAAAATAAAGAATGTGTTTGTTGATGGTGATGAAATGATGATAATATGAGAGTTTATTGAGCATATTATGCGCCATGCTGAGCACTTAATATGAGTTAACTCTTTTCATCCTGTCAAAAATCCTATAAAGTTATCTTAAATGGCCACAGTTTGCAGACTACAAAAGTAAAGTTTAGAGACCTAAGTCATAGAATGAAGGTCTGAACACAGATGTGCTTGGCATCAAAATCCATGTTCTTTTATCTATTGCCTCCTTTGTGAGAACACAGAGGGAAAGGAGGGACCACCTCAAAACAGCTCCTGAGCCTCCTTTTAGGTTACTGTCAACATAGGTGTGGAGTTTCTAATATGTATTGTTCAGTCCATCTGAACATTGGGTTTCAGATGGAAGGTTTACCACGTTTTCCTTAATATATATACATACTGGAAAATAGTTAACTTGAGAAAAATTTGAGAAGGGTGTTTCATTTTTAACAGTGCTGCAGAATTCCTACAGAGACAGTTGAAAACAACTACACATTTTTTAAAAAAAGCATCTCTATAGTAATTTTAAGCCTTATTTCCATTGTTCAGCAAAATTATCAGTTACTGACACAGAATAGGTGGTTAATGAATGCTTTTTAAGTGAACTGCATGCTTTAGCAAGAGAAGGAAACATACTGGGAAGAAGCTGATAGTGAAATTCATAAATATTCATTACTTGATGGCTTTTAATTGAATATATTTCTTAAAAAATCACTAGATGTTTACAATATTGTTATATATTATACACCAGGGAGAAATACGATGGTATTTAATCTCAGAAAAATCAGTAAGAATAGGGGTGTCTGGGTGGCTCATTTGATTAAGCATCTGCCTTCAGCTCAAGTCATGATCCCAGCCTCCTGGGACTGAACCCTACACTGGACTCCCATGCTGAGCAGGGAGTCTGCTCCTCCCTCTCTCTCTGCTTGCCACTCCCCCTGGTTGTGCTCTCTCTCTCTCAGTCAAATAAATAAAATAAAATCTTTACAAAAATAAAAATCAGTAAGTATAGTATTTCACCATTTTAATTTGCATTACTTTGCTTATTGGTGAGAGAATACATTTTTTTCACATTGATTCAGTCTTCATGTTCTGGACTATATTTATTTGTTCATCAAGTGTTGAGAATACAATAATAAGAAAGAAAAAAAGACATGAGGCTTGCCTTCATAGAGCTTATATCTGAAAGAGGGAGATAAACATTAATTAGAATTCCACAAATGTAAAATTGAAATGTACTAATGTATGTGATATCTACTACCAAGGGAAGCCTGAGAAGAAAGTAAAAATAGAGTGGAGATCTGATGAAAGTTAGGTCTTAACTAAGCCAGAGAAGGCAGGACAAAGGCTTTCTGAATAGAGGAAAGTCGTATGTGTCACCCTTTTGAGAGGTGGTGGTTTGCCATATCTGAGAAACCAAAAGGAGAAAAGGGTGGAGAGTTCTGGGAGCCGTGTTGCAAGATGATGCAGGAAAGTAGACAGTAGGGCCAACTGGGACCTGGTAGGCCATTCTGGTTCTTATCTTTAGTCCTAATCAGGAGAGAGGGATAGAAAGATTACTAATTCACTTGGTTTTCTGGGTCACTTGATCATTTGGACCTTGGTTCTTGTCCCCAGAAGAGCTTGAGTTCCAGTGTGCAATAGACATCTTCTAGTTCTGGGTAGCTAATTGGAATCCTTGAAACTCCTTGCCAGACTCTGTAATCCAAATTGTCCACCTATTTGGACTTCCTTCTGCTACTGGGACCCTTGTACCCATGACCAAATCATACCCCTTAGGAATGAACATTACCCCTTTACAGTGACCTGTAACAAGGCTCAGAAACTACAAAATTCCTCAATTAAAACTAGAACTGTCACCATGCCTATATGATAGAACTTCAAAATCTTTGGTAATCAGTTGATATGTTGACAAGATATGTTGAACAGCTGACTGATAGCCACTTGTTCTTTTAGCTTGTCTAGATCCTACAAATCCCTTCATGTAACTCCTCTCTCTCTCTCACTCTGCCAAATGAACCTTCTTGACTTTCACAGACATTTTATTTCTAAGGCACCCTTAAAGCTTTGGAAAGTTCAGTGGCATCTGAGCACTTTAACAATTGGAGACTGTTCTTTTTAATCTTCTTATGGACCTTAGAAATCCAAAAAAAAAAGAAAAGAAAAAAGAAAAGAAATCCTACGCTGAGACATGCAACGTTAAAACAATTCACTATTTCTTGGTACTCCAGCAAATTCTTTCATAGGTTCATAGATTCTAGAATTGTGGCTTCGTTCCTTCTGGATTTTTAAAAAATATTATTTACTTACTTATTTTAGAAAGTGTGTGTGTACCAGCAGGGGAAGGGGCAAGGGAGAAAGAGAGAGAAAGAATCTCAGGCAGACTCCATATTGAGCATGGAGCCTGATGGGGGTGGGGGTGGGGCTCCATCTCACAACACTGACATCATGACCTGAACTGAAATCAAGAGTTGGATGCTTAACCACTGAGCCACCCAGGTACCCCACCTCATGAATTTTTACATCACTTACAATATCCAGCCATGTTGTATGACTTGGGTTATCATAGTTGAACTCCCCCTATTCTTTTTTCCTAGAATTTAACTGCCCACTATTTTACTTTCCACATTTATGTTCTCTGTGTTTCCATCCATGAAAAAATAGCCCCTCGCTGTGTATTCTGTTAAGTATTCAGTTTCTATCCCACTCTCATTTTCTGTCTGGAATCTCAGCCTGGCTTTCCCCAGTCTTCCAAACCTTTTTATCCCACAAGCATAGGACTAGTATTTATAGCTGCACAGACCATATCCTTTTACAAGGGGGCCTGGATGGGGTGAGCAGCAGCTAAAATCCAGCCGTGGACCAACTTGAAGGGGAAAAAATACATTTTCCCTACTTTTTCCTTCTGGAGTTGGCACCATTTTGCAATTTGTGGGCTCAGAGGGATATCCTTTTCCAATTTGCAGGAAGGTTGTAAATAAGCCATCAATGGTTTCATCAAATCTAACTTAGTTCCTTACCTGGACATACTTGCATATTGCATCTGGACACCTGAGTAGCATCTCCTGGACATGGACGCCCGCTTATAGATGGCACTGGATTGTTGCATAGCCGTTTTCGAGTCTTTTCACCTCCTCCACAGGAGGCAGAGCACTGGCCCCAACTGTGCCAGTTTCCCCAACTTCCATCCACTGTGAACAAGAACAGAATGGCCAATATCAATCCATTGGTTTTAAAATCTACAGTTCAGGTGACCCTAACTATACAACTCTCATTTTAAGATCTGAAATGATGGGACTGCTACAATAGCACTAAATGAAATGCTTTTCTTTTTTTCTTTTATTTTTTTCTTTTTTGTTTTTTTAAGATTTTATTTTTTACATTTTAAAATTTATTTTATTATTATTTTTTAATAATAAATTTATTTTTTATTGGTGTTCAATTTGCCAACATACAGAATAACACCCAGTGCTCATCCCGTCAAGTGCCCCCCTCAGTGCCTGTCACCCATTCACCCCCACCCCCCGCCCTCCTCCCCTTCCACCACCCCTAGTTTGTTTCCCAGAGTTAGGAGTTTTTATGTTCTGTCTCCCTTACTGATATTTCTTTTCTTATTCTACTGCTAGGAATCAGGGGACTCACCGGGACACATGTCAGTGTTGCACCTCTGGATCTGAGAGTCTGGCCCCCCACAAGCTCTTCCTCCATTGGAAGGATGAGGGTTATCACATGTGCGGTACCGTCGCATCTGCCCTCCGTTGCATGTCCGGCTGCACATTCCCCAGCCACCCCAAGGACTCCAGTTACCATGAGCTACAACAGAGAACCATTGGAGAGGTGCTAAACAATGACATTCATCCAAAAAATATGTAAGACTTTCCCCTGGAACTGAAAAGAAATATATGAATCTATAAAGAGACAACTTCCAAAGGCAGCTGGTTTAGCTGTTCTTTTGACCAGAAACTGGGTATACATTCCAGTCATTGAGAAATTCCATTTGATATACATTTATTGAGTCTTGCAGTATTCCAGGAGCTGAAGGATATGAATGAGGCACGATCTGTGCTCTTCATGAGTCAAGACTATAAAATCCAGGTACAGTGGATTCAGATGCTGTTAGGGTCTTAAAATCTAGCTTGGTGACTGAATTAAGGCAAAGGGTCACTTGCCTGCCTCTGTAAAGGTATCATCAACATCATTAACAGCAGGCATGTAAGGGTGCCTTTGTCCTTGCACTCTGTACCTGGTCCTGGAGAGGAAATGAAATAGGACACAGCCCTTGCCTATATAAATCAATTACATTTACAGTATAATATAGACACAACAGCAACTGTACAACACTTTGATATCCTAAACCAAAGACAGATTGGTTATACAGGTTAATAACAGTATATTATGACTTTAAGGACTTAAGGCCATAACAAAACTTTAAGAAAGTATAATGTTGACTCACTATTTCCAACACTCACTTGGACAAGGGTCATTATTGCAAAAATCGCTCTGGACATCACTCCCTTCACATCTGCTTCCTCCATACTGGGGGACAGGATCAGAGCACTCCCTTGTTCTTTGTCTGGCACCTCCTCCACAGGACACACTGCAGGAACTCCAACTGGTCCAAGTTGCCCACTTGCCATCAACTGGATGAAGGAAAAACATATGTGCTCTGTTACTACAACACCCTGAGCACTGTTGGGTTGGGTGATTATCGACATTGATTCTTACTGACATACTACCCAAATAAGAGATAGATGTCAATTTATTAAGGTATAAACACTATATTTCTTTTACCTGGACAATGTCGTTCATTACAAACTTGCATCTGTGTTTCTGCCCCATCACAATAGGATCCATCAAATGATGGTGGTGGATTATTACACAATCTTGTTCTTATCTGGGCACCTTTACCACAACTTTCACTGCATGCACTCCAAGGCTGCCAAGTGCTCCATACTCCATGAACTACAAATATCCCAAGAAACAGTTGCAAGTCACAGAACCATGTTTGTTAAATAAAATTATACAAGTAAATTAACTCAGTAATGAGTTAAATTAGCCTGGAATCTAAACTAATTGAAATTGAACCAAAGGAAACATAAATAATGTTCTTCCTTTCTCCTCCTGGTTAGATTTTCATGGGAATTAGTGTTCATAGGGAAATTCAGAAAGCTACCTAATGCCAAAATGAATGTTTACAATTATCCAAAGGGACTATTTTATTAAAATAGAATGTAATCAAACTACCATATGTAAACACAATCTAAGTTTAAAAATCCTAGATAAGTATTTCCTTGTGCTTTATGCTCTGGGAATAGTGGAAGGAACCAGAAGCTTAGAACCAAGGCTGTATCACAGATCTAGGTGCAATTACAGACAATACAAAGGTTTCCATAATGATAATTTGGACTCTAGACTCAAGACCACCTCTTTAAGCTTGATTCAGCTTCATGTTTAAAAAGACATTTAGGTCTTTCAACAACATGATGATTTGCACAGTTGTAACTCTTTGAAAAACTGTCTCCATTACATAATGTTCCTGAATTAAAAGTTCTGAATAACACACTCACCTGCTTCCTAAACACCAAAAATTTGACCAGTAGTTTCCACGGAGTGATATTAAGGCCTTCCTTTTGGTAACTAACATATTACACCATCAAACCACAAGACCAAAGCAACCTTGTTTCCTACCAGGTGCATGGACTGAAAGTCAACATTATGGTTTCTCTCATGTATAAGTCAGTATCAAGTGATATTTTTGTTTTAAGGGTACTTTATAGACATGGGGGCTCATCAACTATGTTTTTGTGGTCACCAGTTGAACCAAGATATGAACCACAATAGGGCCTTAAGGTCAGTGTCTAAGTATTCTCTTAACATGATCTATAAGACACTAAGAGAATTAGTTGAAAACCAAGTAATGAAATTACCATTTGGCTGCTTTCTTTAGATAATAATTTAAACCACATCTTAGATATTCTTTCAGTTAACTATTTTCTAGTTGAGTTTATTACCTATCCTTGTACTTTGTAGATCCAGACAAGCACAGCTGGACAAATTTATCTTAGCTGACAAGAATTTGGACTAAAAAGTATTTGGCTAAACCTAAAAAGAAAGAAGAAAGCCTTTAAATATAGGGCAGATATCACTCAAAACTACTTCTTTTTTAATTAAGATTACTGATGGATGGACTATGTGGCTGGAAAAAGTCTGCTATTCCAGTTATTTTAGTATGTTATATTTTTGAGGCTGTTGACAGATGCATTTTTTTTAAAAGATTACAATTGGGTGATATTTATTTATTATCTGAGTAATTTCTATTACATATAAATAGAGGTATTTACTTGAAGACCTTTTATTATTTTTAAATCAGTGCAGATTTTTACCAGAATTGAATTTAGTGACATAATATATGTGGTAGAGGTGAAATGTTTCTTTTATATGAAAGAAACGATAAGAAAAAAGTTAGAATGATAATATAAGCCAGATAAAGCATAAAATATTGTGGTATATAAATAATACAAAAGAAAACAGCTATGGAGGAATTAGTATGTAAGAAAAATGCAAAATGTAATAGATGAATTTACTGCTACACTGAGTTGCAGTTCTGATTCTGGAAAAGCACTAGAACACGGTGCTTAGGAGTAAGGACTCTTGACCAGATGTCCTGGGTTTGATAACTGCTTTACCCTTACTATCTGTGCAAGCTTAGACAAGTTACTTGGTTTCTGTGTGCTGTTTTATCATCTACAATATGTAGATAATAAAAGAACCTACTTTATTAGGATTAGGGTGAAGAATAATGAGTTGATAGATGAAAAATGCTTGGAATAGAGCAGGACACACAGTAAGTACTACACATATGTGAGCTATGAGCGACTACAGCCATTCTTTTTCAAAACTTTATTTCAGTATGGTTGACACATAATGTTACATTAGTTTTAGGCATACATCATAGTGATTCAACAAATTTATATATTATGCTATGCTCACCACAAAGGCAGCTACCATTCTGTCACCATACAACACTATTACAATATTACTGACTATATTCCTTATGTTGTGCCTTTTATTTCTGTGACATTTATTTTAAAACTGTAAGCCTGTATCTCCAACTCTCCTTCACCTATTTTTTTCATCCCCCCAACCTCCTTCCTTCTGGCAGACATCAATTTATTCTATGTATTTATAGTCTGATTCTACTTTTTGTTTATTCGTTTTCCCCCCAGATTCCACATATGAGTGCAATCATACAGTATTTATCTTTCTTAGTCTGACTTATTTCATTTAGCATACTATCCTCTAGGACCATTCATGTTTTGCAAATGACAGACTCTCATCCCTTTTTATGGCCACATAATACACACACACACTTACACACCACATCTTCCTAATCCATTCATCTATTAACGGGCACAGGTTGCTTCTACATCTTGGTTATTATAAATAATGCTGCAATAAACACAGAGGTGCATATATCTTTTTGAAATAGTGTTTTCATTTTTCTTGGGTAAATACGCAGGAATGGAATTATTGGATCATATGCTAATTCTATTTTTAATTTTTTGAGGACAATCTAGACTGTTTTCCAAAGTAAAACCATTCTCCACTCAAAATTCTGAACTGCCAGAAAGACACTTTTAAAAATGCTCATTCTTTAAAATATCTGTGTATATATATATATATATATTATAATATGTATATATATTATACATATATTAGGTATATTATAAATATATTTTTATGACAATGACTCTAAAATTGCAGCAGAATGGCCCACTCTGGATGATAACAATCTTTTTTAGGGGGAGGACTGGCAGTTAAAAAATACTCTTCTAACTGCGGCAAGGAAAGTATAATATAAGCCTAAAGTATCAACTTGCACCAGAAAGTAAGAAAGTATTCAAGGAATTATGGGTACAAGCCAAGAGGACCCTGAAGCTAGCCTAAAGGGCTCTCCATTAACCAAGTCTAGGACAACAGAACATCACAATAAATAACAATAGTGGTGTGTAATAAACTATTGAATGAAATAATACCTGAATCTTAACTGATATAAATTTAAAAAGATAAGAGAAAGTTCTTCCTTACAATATGAAGCTAATAATAAATGTAGAAGATCTGGTGTAGTTAAAATATGGAAATAGTTGTAAGCAAGAATCTTAAATAGATGCTAAAACTAATGAGTGAAAGATTGAAAGAAACAAGATGTTTATATAGTCTGAAAGTTTCCCTACAAAATACTTACTAATTACAAAGGTAAAAATACTAACTCTAGAGTGGTATTCACCACTTTAAACAAGTGAAAAAAGTTAGTATTACCAGTTTGGGACAAACTGATATCATGTGCCTTCTGATATGATGCACTGAGAAGGACATGAAATAATTTCTGTCATGTTTCTGCCAAAATGCAAAACCTGAAGCTAATTGTGAGGAAATAGCAGACAAATCCAAACTGAAAACTCTTGTGCAAAATGATTGGCTTGTACAGTTAAGAAAATAATCAAGATCAGAAAAGTCAAAAAAACTAAGGAATTGTTCCAGTTATGAGCAGCCAAACAGAAATGACAAAGACATGCAAGTGTGTTCCTAGATTGAATTTAGAATGGGAAAAAAGGACTTATAAAAGCATTACTGGGATAAGTCACAAAATGTGAATGTGGATTGTGGATTAGGCAGTGGGATTAGTAACATTGCATTAAAGTCAAATTCTTGATTTTGATAATTGAACTGTGATTATGAAAGATAATGACCTTGATTTAGTTAAATACACATGATTGGTGAATCTGAGTGAGGGTATACAGGAGTTCTTTGTACTATTCCTGCAAGTTTTCTATAAGTTTGACAGTATTAAAAATAAATTCTTACTAAAAAGAGTAAAACTGTGAAGCAAAAGCTAATAGAACTACAAAAAAATACATGAATTCACTATGATAGAGATTTGACACTCCTCTATCACAAATGCACAGATGTAGCGGGAAGAAAACCAGTAAGGAAATTGTTGAACTCAACACCACCATTGATCAAGTGGATATAATTGACATTTACAGACTATTCCATCGAACTACAGCAGAATACACCTTCACAAGTTCATCTGCAACATTCACCCAGACAGAACACATCCTAGGTCATAAAATACATCTTTAAAAATTTAAAAGAATAGACATAATTTAATATCTGCTCTCAGACCACAGTGGAATTAAGATAATAACAGAAAAATAACTAGAAAACCCTCATCTATGTGGAGATTAAACAACACACTTCAAAATGATACATAGATCAAAGAAATCTCAAGAAATTAAAAATATTTTGAACTAAGTGAAGATGAAAGCATAACTTCTCAAAATTTGTGGGATGCAGCAAAAGCAGTGCTAGGAGGGAAATTTATAGCACTCAGTGCAATTATTAGAAAAGAAAGATCTAAATCAATTACCTAAGTTTCTACCTCGGGAAACCAGAAAAAGAAGAGAAAGTTAAATCCAAAGCAGTCAGAAGGAAAAAAAAAAAAAAGAATTAGAACAGAAATCAGTGAAATTGAAAAAAGGAAGCCAATAGATAACATCAATGAAATCAAAAGCTGCCTCTTTGAAAATATCAATAAAGTCAATAAGGATCTAACCAGAGGAAGAAAAAAGAGAGACTGAGAACACAAATTACTAGTATCAAACATGAAAGAGGGGACATTGCTATGAATCCTGTGAATATTAAAAGGGTAATAAAGGAATACTATAAACAGTCTATGCTTAAATTTGATAACCTGGATGAAATGGACCAATTCTTTGAAAGACACAATTAGCCAAAACTTGCACAAGAAGTAGACATCTGAATAAGCCTGTATCTCTTAAAGACAGTGAATCAAAATTAATAACCATACCAAACGGAAAGCACTATTTCAAATGGGTTCACTGCTGAATTTTCCTAAACATTTAAGGAAGACATTATACCAATTCTTTACCATCTCTCTGAGAAGACAGAAGCAGAAAGATTACTTTCTAACTTATTCTATGAGGCCAGCATTTCCCTAATACCAAAATCAGACAATGACATTACAAGAAAAGAAAATTATGGATCAAAAACTCTCATGAACATAAATTAAAAAAATCATCAATGAAATATCAGCAAGTTGATCACAGCAATATATAAAAAGAAAAGCCCTTCAATCTCTAAGATTCTGACATACCCCCTGGATGAGAAAGACTATCTTAGGCTACCTGCCATTTTAAAGTGGTCTGATGAAAAATACTTAACAACCACCTCTCAGAAAATAGGGAGATAAACTGATTTGTAGCATCATGGCATAAACGCTTCCACTATAGTCTATGCCCAGCTAGCAATATGATGTCACTAAACTTTCAAACAGAAAGAGATACATGCTTTCATTTGTTGGCTCCAGGATACCACTGACACTTTGCCAAAACAATAGTTAAGTTCAATTAATTTAGGGACTGGGGAATAACTAGAGGAAGTCTCAAAACCAGTAAGCCAGTAGAACAGTTGAGTAAAATACCAGTAAACCAATAGTTACTCAATATGAAGAGAAAAAAGCTTTAATTTTAGGACATCCATAGATATCATTTTTGCTTTTCCTTATATTGATATAACTAACAATCTGCACAAAGATTGCTCTAGTCAGGTATTCTGGCCTTTTTAAATTTGATGTATTATGCTATTATAATTAGCTTCCTAATTTTTTAAGATTAAAAGAATATTTTTGTCTTTGGTTTATTTTTGTTTAAGATTTCACAACAGTATTTTACTTTTGTAATGTAATATAAGTTCTGAACTACAAATCAAGACAGCTAGGATCTAAGCAAACAGGCTTAGCAATCAGATATACTTGGATTCAAATCCTTGATTCACTTTTTATTAGCTATGTAACGGTCAGTGAATTAATTATCATATATTTTCTGAATCTTGGTTTCCTCAATTATACAATAGGATGTGATATCCAATGTAGTGGATAACTATTTCATTTTGGTTTGTCAGCATCCCTTTCCCTTTTTTAAAACCATCTCAGCTAAGGTGTCTCATCTAGTCATGCTCTATCACTGCAACTCTTTGAATTTGTTCAGTATGCTTATCAATGTCTGAATGATATTATCCATTTATCATTCTAACTGGAGCAATTAAAACAATACTTTGAGCACAGAGTCGGTGCTCAATAAATATTTACTGGATAAATGAATGAATACATGAATTAATTAATGAATGGCCTAACACTCTTCTATTCCATATGATTTCTCTCGGCTGTCCAAAAAGGAGCTCTGCCCCTCCTGACACATTGCGGGTAGGTAGCTCAAGCCGCTTATTCAAGTATCTGGACTTAGTTGAGTTCAGAGGTGAGCATGGGACCCCCAAAAAAATCAATGAGGTCTCCTTTTCAGAGGTTGGTAGGAATTCTGAGAGAGAGGGCAAGACTCTTTTTTCTGAGGCGTTAGATTCTAAGTGAATCAGTAGCTGTCAGCAGTAATTTTTTTTCCACTGCATGGAAAGAGTTTAATGGACAATAAAGCCAAAGTGAGGAAAACAGAGATGAGAGATAGAAAACATGCTAGTAAAAACACTGGCCAAATCCTTGAATTCAATCATACCTGATAGTAGAATCTTCTATTTAAGCTTATTTAAAAAAATATTTTATTTA
The DNA here is from genome assembly GCF_048418805.1 of Vulpes vulpes. NCBI lineage: Eukaryota > Metazoa > Chordata > Mammalia > Carnivora > Canidae > Vulpes > Vulpes vulpes. Next base: position 141,149,961 of record NC_132792.1, read on the forward strand.
TTTATTCATTAGAGACACACACACAGGGAGAGAGAGGCAGAAACACAGACAGAGGGAGAAACAGTCTCCCTGCAAGTAGGCTGATGTGGGACTTGATCCCAGATCCCAGGAACATGCCCTGAGCCGAAGACAGACGTTCAAATGCTGAGCCATCCAGACATCCCAGCTTAAGCTTATTTAATTTTGGTTTCTGTCACTTTAATCTGAAAAAAGCCCTAAAATACCTATGTTGTAGGGTTGCTTTACAAAGTAAAAAAACACATGTACATAAAGCACCTAACATAGTTCCTAGAACATGACAGGTGTTTAGTAAATAGCTGCTATTATATTATCTTAGTCCTCACTAATTGTGTGTTTCTAGAAAAGTCTTTTTTTTTTTTTTTTTTTTAGAAAAGTCTTTATAAATACCCCAGACTCCATTTTTCTTATCTGAAAATGAATGGCTGCACTAGATTTTAATTAAGATCCTTATTACTTCTAAAATTTGTAAACACTTTATTTTCTCTACATGATTCAAAATACACCACAGTTTGTGTAACATAAAGATGTTCAGTTAAATCAGGGATTTTCCTTAACATTGATTAATGTCATAGCTTTCATAACTTTATCAATGAGACAGAAGAACACTGAGAATGAATATATTCCAGGGTAGAGGCCACAAGATCTTTTTATAACAAAGAAGAAAAAGTAATTATAACCCCTTTCTAGGACTTAAAAATAGCCAAGTTTTGCCAATCAGTGTATTCTCACCTGGACAAGGCCTAATGTTGCACATGATGATTTCTACTGGATTTCCTTCACATGGCCGCCCACCATATTGAGCTGATGGATTATTGCAAGTTCTGGTCCTGGTTCGGTTGCCACGTCCACAACTCCTTGTGCATTCCTCCCAAGGGTTCCATTCTGACCAGCCACCATCCACTACACAAAGGTGAAACATTACACTGTTGGATACTTTTCAATTTAAAGCATTAACACTGAGGCAATCCATAGTTAGGGAACAGAAGTGAGTATCTATTGAACATGTGCCTATCTGTTGAATAAAGAGGTGTACCTGGACACAGCTTACGTTGACAGTTTCGGATTTCTGAATCTGACCCTTGGCAAGGTTTCCCACCATTGGCTGGAAAGGGGCTGTTGCATAGACGACTTCTCTTCTGGATGCCTTTTCCACAGGTGACACTGCAGGATCTCCATGAAGACCACTGGGAATATCCGCCATGTACTGCAAATAAAACATTGGACTTTGTGTTTGTGAACAACAAAACATAAATTGACTTTCATTTATGCACCAGGTCTAAAGCTGAATCTATAATTGCTGAGAAATTGCTTATGGATGCTCTCTTTTATGCTAAAATTAAAATCTATACAGGAAAGAAGAATTTCAAATAGTTAGCTAGAGTTTCTTCCCAGCTCTGATCCTGACTCATGTGAACATGGCTGCTAGAAGAGTGAGAGACCAAGAAGTTCAAATACTGTTTACCTTTTGGATATGTCATTTTTTAAAGAAAAATAAATGCATCAATTTCTGACAATAAATTTGACTTAGTTTTGAATCAATACATCAGTCCAGGATTTTGAATTGTTAGCATGGTATTTTACTGCTTTAATCTGTATTGTGTTTTTCCCCCCAGTCTGTAAATTATGGGACTTTTGTTCTAGCTCCACAGTCTAGAAGCATCTTAGGGATAAAGGAGACTTGGACTAAGATGTCTAATAATTTTTATGATTTGGATTTATCTATTTATTTATTTTTAAAGTTTATTTATTTTTGTAATCTCTACACTCAATGCGGGGCTTAAACTCACAGCCCTGAGATGGAGTGGCATGCTCTTCCAACTGAGCCAGCCAGGGTAATACTACCTCCAGGTGCTATTTTATGTAAATATCCTTCTGATCACACTCACCCTGGACTGTGACTGGCACTCTGACAAGGACAGAACCCATCAGGTTTCGAGCAACACATTCATATTCAGACGTATCTTCTTTCTGAGCAGCAGCAATATGTAATGAGTTGTTGGACAGCACATTAACTCGGTCATCCCAGGAGATAGAGTGCCCTTGACGGGACCATGTAATGGTTGGATGAGGCTCTCCAGTTGCCTGACAATTCAATATGACTTTGCCACCAGCATTAATAACAGTTTCTACTGGCTCAAGGGTGATAATGGGAGGACCTACAGAAAAAAGAAGATGGCATTTCTTAGTTTTTACTAAGTTATATTAACATTTTTTAATCAATATTACATAGTAACATTATTTTGGGAAAAAATGGGTGGATTTGTTTATAGAACGCTATTTCTCAACTACTAAGGTTGCAATTGTCATTGATAGACTTTTCATAGCTCTGTTTTACTCACTAAATGTCCAAAATCTTAACCCCTTAAGCAGATTAGCCTATAGTATATGCTCTGCAGTCATACTTTCTAGATTCAAACTCTGCTTCTGTTCTGTAGGCCCTCTCTGAGCCTTTGTGTCCTTCAGAAAATTCTTGTTAATACTCCACTAAGATGATGTAAGCCTAGCTCTTTTACAGGGATGCACATAATATTATTAGTACTATTGTTGTTATCATTGTTTTTGTCTGTGTTTACATGGTGAACATTCATTTCTTTCCCTTACATCATTTTTTGATGAAAAGAGTCATTATTCACTTTTTCTTTCATTACTGGTCGTAATTCATGTATTCAATAAACGTATTGCGAGCCTACTATTTTCCAGGCATTGTGTTAGATGCTGAGTGTACAGAGATAACAGATTTAACTTATTATAGTCTCAAGGACTTCGCAGTCCACTGATAAGACAGGTGAGTGACTATAATTACTTAGTTATAATGTAGTTATAGGATTTAGTAATGGAATAGGAAGAACAGTATTTAGTGCAGAATAGGTAAATATGTGGTAACATGGAAGCATAGACAGTAGTGGCTTAATAGATCAACAGAGGCATTCATTGAAAATAGAGAGGAAAAGGAAGATATTCAAAAATCATTAAGAATGAGGTAGAAAGAAAATCAAGAGAGAATGGTACCCTGGCAATCATAGGAAGGGGTTTCAAGAAAGAGGGGGAAGTTAATAGTTTTATAGTAGATTATTATAGTAGATTATAGCTGCTCAAGTAAGTCAGAAAAAGTGTAAAGGCAGCTGTATACAGCTGCTGGCAGAAAGTTTATGCTGGCCTACAGTGTCAAGAAATATAGAATATGAAAGACTTCATGGGGAAGAAGAAGCTTGACCTAGATTTTCAAAAATGGGTAAGATTATATATAGGAGAAGGGAGGCTACTTGGAGAGAAGGAAATAGCATGGAGACAGATTTAGCTTTGAAAGGATGATTTCCCCCAGAGAGCAGCAGCATACAAGGTTTTGAACATTTATTTAATCAGAAGAGTTCACATTCGAATAGGTAAGCAAAGAGGAGGTTGTATATTCTTGAAGGGTGAAGGTTGTGATGTAGTGGGCTTGAATGATTTGCTCAATGAGAGGTAATAATTCAGGGGTGTTGGCTCCATTTTAGATGGAGAAGTATACTCAGAATAATAGAGCATAAAACAAAAGTGGAAGTAAAATGTGTTTTACTGTGACATTAATATGCAAGCATTTTATGTGGAGTTATTACTGACATGTTGCCTTTTACAAAAGTAATTATTTCATATGAGGTTTGAATCTCTCAGCGAGTATCATTAATGCATTATTCACGTATATGCCCACATCATCCTACACAATTACCTTCTTACTTAATGTTTATGTTAACCTTACTCTAGAAACTTTCAGGACTGGGGCTTTTATTTATCTCCCAGTGGTCAGATTATGTTATGAGTTCAATAAACTGCTGCTGAATAAATTAAATGCCTCGGATTAATCACTCAACACTAAATGATAACATAATGACTAAATGAGCTCTTCTGCTCCTGCTATTATGGTCAAAGAAAATGTCAAATAAAACTCAGAATCTTAATTTCAATGCCGTATTTGAACATTTCCGATTGCCCATAAGGCTATAAATTAACTCAACAATAAAATTCCATATGTATATCTTTCATGGTTGAATTAATTCTATCAGTCACATAATGATCAGTTAAATATGAGTACTTTCTCTAAATGAAAACATTGCTTCTGGTGCTTTAATTTTAAACAAATTATATTTTGTGTTTTTTTATATGCTTCACTTATTTAAATCAACTTATTGTCGGTACATGTAAATAAGCTAATCTAATGAAGCCTTTCATAAACCAGATCAGTGGAACACTCTTCCAGGAGAGATTGATCATTGTGATGCCCTACCTACATTTACTCAACAAAGCAGGGAGGAAGGTTTCATGGAAAAAAACATTTATTTGGGAAATGTAGCATATTATACCCTTCTCTTGTTGAATTATAACAATTAACATGTTAACATTTTAGGAAATATCTGCAATAAAGAAATCTGGCAACTAAGCAGGGCTTGGCATATAGTAGGTGCTTTTTATATATTTGATAAGTGAATGAACTTTGTTTAATTGATTCTTTTTCAGACTTGTTTGACCATGGAACTCTAGTTTTTTCCTAAAAACATCCTACAAGGCGATGTACTTTATAAAACATCATCTTAGCAAGATATGGAAACAACCTAAGTTGTTATATATATATATATAATGGAATATTATCCAGCAATAAATAGTATATAGTATATATATATATATAGTATATATATATACTATATATATGGAATATATATATATGGAATAGTATATATATATATATAATGGAATATTATCCAGCAATAAAAAGAAGGAAATCCTGCCATTTGCAACAGCATTAATGGACCTGGAGGGCATTATGGTAAACCAGGCATAGATAAATAGTATATGGTATCATTTATATGTGAAATCTTAAAAAAAGAGTTGAATTCACAGAAACAGAGTAGATTGGGGAAATGAGTGATGTGGATCAAAGGATACAAACTTTCACTTAGAAATGAATAAGTTCCAAGGTTCTAAGGTATAGCATGATGACTATAGTTAATACTGCACTGTATCCTCGAATTTATAAAGTGAGTAGAATCTTCAGTGTTCTTACCAAAACAATCAAAACCAAAACATGGTAACTGTGAAGTGATGGATGTGTTAATAAACTTGATTGGTGCAATCATTTCATAGTATATATATATCAAATTTCCACACTGTACACTTTAAATATACACAGTTTTATTTACCTAGTATACCTCAATAGAGCTAGGGGAAAACACTGTCTTAGATATTTACAAAGTATCTATTATTGAATGCTAAGGTCTGAAAAAGATTTTAAAAAGTTAAAGTCTTAGATAATAGTAGTTTATTTAGCAAATAACTTTTAGTAAATACTTGTCTGCAGCATCTCTTGATAGTGAATGAAGAAAACATAATTTTATCCCACTAAATACTGAGCCTATTCACAGAAGAAGTTTATTCACTTAAGTTCTCAACCCAATGATGCTACCCTCAGGTCAATCCTGAAGTGGTTCTGGAGACTATCCTTTTAATGGCTTACACTGAGGGGCTTCATAATGAGCATGATAGTCCTACTATCAGAATACATAATTATTTCGCTGAAGATTGATAGCAATCAACCTAGAGCACTTTCAAATTCATTGATATTAGTCTTTACTTTTAATATATATGTTTAAAGTGCCACAAAATGACATTTTTGTAAAAGCATGAGATCCATGGTGAACTACATGAAGGGTATTTGACTGAATATTTTGCAAACCAAAAGAAAGCTCTGCCACCAAGCAATTGCAATCGTGAACTGCATATGTTAGATAAAATAGAAAAAATATCTATTCAAAACTGTATCAATCTTTTGCTTGATAACAAATTGCTCTATCAGCAGCAGAAAACTAAATTGCATAATTCTGAAGGCTGCTGATAATATACTTGCTATAAAGTTAAAGAAGATGGACATTCTTTATTAGGCAACATTCCTTAAATTAGGTGTTTACATAGAGTTTAATAAGCAGCTTACTCTGTAGGGTCAGACTCATGCTGCGCTCCACCACCCCAGCGTCATTGGTAGCTACACATGTATAATCACCAGCATCTTCATTCTATGGAAATAAGCAGTGTCTTATTAAAATGTGTGCCGATACAGCAGGGCAAAAAACTTTTTCACTACGAGGTTAATATAAAATTCCATTTTTGAGAAGAGATTATCATAGAAATAGATAAAACTACATATATTTAACACCATAAGTAGGTTTAAAAACAAGAAAAAAATTGCTAGCCTAAATAGCCTAACTATTTCCAAAATAGTCTATTATTGCTCTCTGAGAATAATAATTGCTAGGAAACTGAAGCAAAAATAACATTTTTTTGTAATCTACCGAAAATAACCTCACTAAAGAAAACTGCCTATGCTATTCTTCCAGATATCTTTTTTTTTAATCCAGAAAGAGAGGGAAAGAGAGGGAGAGGCAGAGAGAGAGAGAGAGAGGGAGAGGCAGAGAGAGAGAGAGAGAGAGAGAGGGAGAGGCAGAGAGAGAGAGAGAGAGAGGGAGGGAGAGAGAGAGGGAGGGAATCTTAGGCAGATTCCATGCTCAGCATGGAGCCCAAGGTTGGGCTTCATCTCCCAACTCTGAGATCACAACCTAAGCCAAAATCAAGAGTTAGACACTTAATCATCTGAGCCATTCAGGCACATCTATTCTTCCAGATACCTCAAAAAGCATTAAAATAATGAGGACAAAGGAACAAATATTGAGACTTTTCTAATGGGGATTATTAAAAAAATTAAGAGGGGTCTCTATCTAGGGAGTGTGCACTTCAGGTGAGAAAGTGAAAAACTAACTAACTGATAATGATGAATCACAGAATATAAGTCACAAATTTATACATATGTGGTATAAAAATAAGTACTATATGAGTTTAGATTTGATGACTAATTAGAGTCACAGATTTTGCTAAAAGTCTGGTGAATATGAGAATTTGTTAATAAAAACATTAAGTCAATAAAGGAGAACTGAACTGCAGGAAGTAGAGCAGGGTGGGAGAAGGAAGACAGATGTTTGATTGGGGGTGTCAATGTATTACCCAGATAGAAATTTTCAATAAGTAACTGTAAATGGAACTTGGAAGAGTTTCAGAGTTGGAGATAAATATTTAAGAATCCGAAATTTTATGGTGAAAAAAATTAGTATTAACATTAGTGGTATCAGAAGAAGTACCAAGGACTTTAGAAGTAGTAAGGAAAGGGAGAAGGGACTTTAGTAAGTAGAGGAAAGGGAGAAGGTGGTAATGAAGAAATCTAAATTTCACTAGTGTTGTAGCAGTTAAAGACAGAAATCATTGCAAAATTGAAAGGACCAGGAACAACATCCAATGCTGAAATAAAACCCAGGAGAAAGACTAAGAGTGGTTCATTGGATCAGGTGATTAAATATTATATTTTAATTATTATTTCAATTAATTCAACAATGCTTTAAAAAATTAATGCATCTGTAATTAATTAATCCATCTGTAGTCTAGTTGAGAAATTTTTAGATAAAATATCTCATTCACTTGACTCCAAAATTAGAATAACTTAAAGCAACACTCATTTTCTGAATTACTGAAGCTTTTGGAAAGCCTTATTATAGTTATCAGCTTAGTGATGAAAGCTACCCTTATAATTTATCTGTAACTGTATTTATAATTCTTTAATTTCTTTGATCTAATACAGATTTGAGGAAGTTATCTAATGATGCTAAATAATAATAGATCAATCATTGGGAACGAAGCAGCAACATTACTTTGTTGCTTGTACTTCTTTGAAAAAGCTAAAAATAATCAGTTTGAACACTGTGTCAGTTGTTTATAAAAACCCATTGATTCAGATTTTATGATTTAATTAGAAATGCAACAGAAACTTTTCCCATTCATGGCACCTATAGAGAGGCATTAATTGTGGCGATTAAAGTGCCCACCAACAATTTCAGTGTAACTTACTACAGTGCCATAAATGGCCAGGGAGCCATTGACCAGTTGACGGATTCTGTGGTTAATTTCAATATCCATCCCCTTTCTGCTCCATTGAATGGTTGGGGCAGGATCTCCTTTCACCTCACAATTCAAGATTGCATTACCACCAAGTGGTTCAATCCAGTTAGAAGGGTAATCACCTTTGAAGACTGGAGGTTCTGGGAAATAACAATGGATAATTATAAGTAAAAGGAAGCTCTGATAATTTCTTTGTGATTTTGATCTATTTAGAAAGATAATTTTAGTGAGGAAGGGAAAAGCCACTTTTGAACCCCATGGATTTTCAGAATCAACTGCTCATGCTAATCAACCAGATAATTTGGTTAGTTTCAATAATCTAAGCAGATGATTCTGTTTTGTACCAAATGATCTCTTTGCTTACCTATTTTTGAGTTGACTTGATAATTTTTTTTTTCTTATGAATTTGCGCATCTGTGAAACAGGACTAGATGGATTAATAAACTGAAGTTATAGTGTATAACTACATAATAAGGAAGCAAAATGCAAACTATTCATTATGAATAAATGATAAAGATAGAGCATGTTTACCTACCTTTCACATAAACAAATCCAATTGCCTTCACAAAACCAACGCTGTTCTCTGCAGTGCACACATAAGTACCTGAATCCTCTTTTGACACTCTTTCAATAACAAGTTCACTGTGTCCATTAACACTGTCAAAGTGGGCTGAAAGAAACAAGTCAGGAAACGACACAAATGCCTCTCAGTAACTTAGGAAAATAATCACAACAGCTCAATATTTTGCAGGTTGGATTTATGAGTTGGTCAGCAGCTAAACTAGAGATCTCATCATGACATTGGAGAAGAGAGCCTTTTCCACAGATTTCTTCCCCTAAGCTATTTGCTGTCTCTAGAGACTTGTTTGAAGAATGAAAAACAGCAGAAGGAACAGGAAAAGAAGATGAAAACAAACATCTTTTAAAATTATTTTAGATTTAAAGTACACCTTTCATCTCAAAGTGTTGCCTAAATCTGGCTCGTGGTCTCTCTGGGTTTCAAAAATCTTTCATTCAGACATCTGACATTTTCCATTTCATTTATTTCACCACCACAATTTACCTCAAAAACATAAAAACCTTTTCAGTTGTAATTCAACTGACTTGGCAGGTCAGAGGGGAAATCATGAAAACATATGCTAGCTAGGTAATAATGACAACATGATTAAATTTGTAATAATTTAACTTCTTCATAAATGGTGATGATATAAATATTTATAAAGGTAGTTATAACATTTGGAATAGAATTTAAGGTAAACATGCTAATCCTCAAGCAACTTATACTCAATAAGATTCTGATTAGATCAGCAAACACCTAATTATGTTAGGTATGTTTACTTTGCCTGCTTTCCTCCATTTGAATTATTTCAAAAGATTTCATACTGTTGAATATTAAGTGGAAAATCAAGCTTTAAAAATTTAAATAGCTGAATTAGTTATTACACCATCAGAAAACAGTACTGATTAGATTTTTTTAGACTTTATTTTTCCTTACTGAGGTATAATATTAATATTAAGGTAATACAGTTGATGAATTTCAGCCATTAATATAGATCTTTATAATAGAATTTAAGCTTATTCTTTTCTAGGAAGACATTTATTAAATGCTAATAGTGTAGTATTTCAGAATTCAATTTTGGGATATGACAACTTATTAACTGATAACATATTTGTGCTGATAACAAAGTCTAACAAATAAAGAGATACTTGTTCTCCCAGAAATGAGCGCTTCTGGGTTCCAGGCATTACTTCAATATGTAGTACACACAGTGACTAAAATTTTTCTCTATAATTGATCTACATTATAAGAGAGGTTAATAGATATGAGTTAATTCATACAGTGAGAAGCAGAGCTCTCCTCTGTAAAATTAGGTGAATCTTCAGGACTCCAACAGTAGTCACTTTAATCTAGTTATTAGTGATAAAGGAGGTCCATGGAGGAGATGTTTACATAACTGTGCATACAATATCATCTTCTCCTGGGAGAGGGAGATTATTTTTTGGTAAAAAAGTCTACTAATATCATATCATATGTGGTCCTGTGATTAACTTACTCTTCAAAAGAATGAAAAAAAAAAAGAACATATATAGTGGGCATAGGGTAAAATCTAGGCAAAGGTACATATTTTACAGAACTTAAAGCAATCAACTTCATGCAACTTCACTTTTCTTCTTTTCTTTCTTTTCTTTTTTTTTTTTTTATATTTTATTTATTTGAGAGAGAGAGAGCAAGGGGAAGGGCAGAAGAGGAGGGAGAAGAAGAGAGAGAATATCTTAAGCCAACTCCCTGCTGAGTGTGGAGTCTGATACAGGGCTTGATCCCACAACCCTAAGATCATGACCTAAGCTAAAACCAAGAGTCCGACACTCAACTGACTGAGCCACCTAGATGCTCCATCTCTTCATGTGACTTTTCAAACAAGTCCCACAGCTAAAGGAAATGGAGATTGGTTTAGAGTTCTTTATGGGTGTATTTATTTACATAAGAATTAAATTACCAACCTGGGATAATATTGTTATTGAAGGTCCATGTTAACTTGGGCAATGGAATCCCAGTGGCTTTACAACTTAATCGTAGCTGTTCTCCTTTATTTAATGACACATCTCCAGGAAGTTCAGTAAAAGTGGGGAGAACATGTACGGTCAGGCTGACCATGTGTGTATCTTCACCTGCAGCATTGTTAGCAACACAGGTATAGGTGCCAGCATCCTCCAGCTTAAATAAAAAAAAAAAGAAATAATAATATTTAAAATTACATAATCTTACATCATATTACACAAAATACATAAAGTTGCATAGCTTAGTTCCCAAAGGAGCACTCTTATTTAAAGACAGTTTAAATTTCCATCTTGTAGTCTGAACCATTTGGCTAGCTTTTGCAATAACATAATTTAAAATGTATAGGAATTGAAACAAAAGCCCTACAGAACTATAGCATTTTATAGTAATAAGATCTCAGAAAACTTTACAAAAGTCCTAAAGTTTATTAAACATCAAGTGTATTGCAGCTCTGCAATATACAGATAAAGAACAAATCATTTCAAAGGTTGGTAGCATCTTGACAGCATAGCTGGCTCTCTTGGAAATGTGGCACCAAAGACCACCAAAATTATCAAAGGAAATGGGAAAGGGTGTGGGTATTACTACCTGCAGTTCTGAAGTTTCACTTGCTAAATGCAATGGCCAGTCTTGGCACTCATCTCATTAGATGTACAGGCATGGCAGCATTTGACACCCCTGTCTCTTTGAAACCATGTCTTCCCTTGGCTTCCAGGCTACCCCTTCTCCTAGTTTCCTTCTTACCTCACTGGTTGCTCCATTTCCATCTCTTTTTTCTGGCTTCCCTTCAACATTAATGTCTTGATGTTGGCATGCAAGAGGGTTAGTGATGTCATCCAGTCTCGTGACTTTAAATATTATCTATATGCCGATGCATACCAGTATCTGCAGCCCAGATCTTTCTTCCAAACTCTAATTACACTGAACTTCCCATTTCACCTCTTGCTTGTATGCCCCAAAGACATCTTGAACTCATGTCCAAAACTGAACCCCCAATTTCCCTTTCAGCATCCTGTTTTGTTTCATCTGTGGCCTTCACCATCTGAGTTGATTGGCGATTTTGTCCTTCCAGTTGTTAATCTCTTTTGTCTCAGGCATCTGAGTCATCTGTACTCTCTTCTTTTTCACACTCTAGGGGCAATCTAGCTAGGAAATGCAGAATCCAGCCACTTCCCATCCCTATCTCTCCTCGAACTCCAAACCGTCTTCCCAACAGGTCATTCTGCTTCTACTTTTGCCTCTGCTCATTATAATAGTCAATGTAGTATTGCAAAAATGTAAGGCAGATAACATTGCTCCCAGGCTCAAAACCTGCAAAGGATTCTGATTTTATTCAGAGTAAAAAGCAAAATTGTTATAATCTACAAGACACTGCATGATTTGGCCTCCATTTTTCTCTCACTTCTTTCTCTTTTGTTCTTTTTTTTCTTTGCTTTTACTGATCTCCTCTTCCTCCAATGTATTAGGTGTGTTCCCACCTTAAGTTCTTTCCTCTAGATATCTGAGAGAGGAACATCCCAGTTTTACCTGCCTGGTATGGTCTTCCCCCATATATTTGCTTGGCTAACTCACTTCCTTTAAGTTTTACTCAAATGTTCCCTTTCAAAGGAGATTTACCTTGACTATCTTATTAAAAAATGTAACCGGTACCCCTCCAAATCAGATCCCCTTTACCCTGTTTTTTTTTTTTTAAATTTTTCATACCACTTATTTTCTTCTGACTTGTTGTATACATTATTATTATTGTTGTTGTTGTTTTGTTGTTGTTATTATTATATTGTCTATCTCCCTCCTCTAGAAATAAACTGCATGAAGGCATGGATCTTTGAATCTTTTGTTCCCTCATGTATTACTAGTTCATAAATCAGTGCTGGACACACGGAAGGTATTCAATAAATATTTGTTGAATTAATGATTGAATGCTTCTAAGTGCAGTAAGTCCCACCACAGGCTTTTCCTTCTCTTTTAAAAGTTTAAGAATATATATATTTTTTGCATTGAAACATTAAAAGAATTTATTGGAAATCTAGCATAAAAATTGTAACCACTAGTAGTAGATACAATCTAAACTTAGTTGGCTGCTTACTTTTTTTTTTTTTAAAGGGCAAACAGGAATAAATCACATTCTCTGCAAAAGTCTCCCCACCTCCGTATCACTTAGCTGTTCTTAAATTCTCTTAAATTGTTATGACAATTTAAGCTTAAAATCAAGGATTTTATGAAAGTGAAGGACTTAAGAAATCTGGATTGTACATACTATTCACACATAGATTTCTACTTATTACTTGTGTCTTTCATGTGATATTTATAACCTACTTTATTGTTATTTTTTTAAAAACACATCAGAGTCATTGTTGCACTAAAAGTCTAACTTTTCTTTCTCATTTAATTCCTTCAGGTCTATAAGTGTAACTGAGGGCCCAAATTCAACATTCCTGAGCCTGGGGGTTATCCCACTAAAGATATTTACTAGCTTAAACAAATTTATCCTTATTTTATCAATTCTAAAATTCATATTTTAAACTTTTAATATCCCTGAAACTGGAATACAACTTAGAAACTGACAATCTTCTCTAGTTTACTTAACTATATTTTTTTCTTTCTTAGGGGTACATAAAATAATGGCACATTTTACAACCAATGGAAAGTTAGATTTGAATAAATACAATTTTTGCTGGCACATGTGGTTGAGTTAGGGCCTACTCACACAGACTATTACTAGGGTTATTGACCTGATAATCCCAGGAGTCTGGCTAATGGCTAAAATTATACTATAAAGTGAATGTAATCAATTTTACTCTTTAACTTTTTCCAATTTAATTCCACAAAGATTTTGTAATGAAGTTTTGGTATTTTGAAGGGCAATGAATAGGAATAACATATACACAAAAGCTCTGAAAGTGATTCACATTTTAATAATGTTTCTTATTTGGTGCCAAGCACTCAAAACACAGTAAATTTTTTAAAAAGTCATGTAGTATGCATACAGATTCTTCCTCAAGTGGGCTACCACTGGAAAACTGAGATGCTTCTGATAGCTACTATTCTGTAGACCGCATAAGTACCACCGGAGAATATTCAAAAACCTTAGCTTGGATATATCTCTAAGACTTCAGTTTTCTTGTCAATAATTAGAAAAGGTTATTCAAAATCCTGAAAAGAATACAAAAACTGCTCTTCATATTTGCTTAACAACACATCAAACATTCTTGTATCTCCACTCTTTTAATCAACCCCATACATGGTTACAAGCATGCAACAGAGGCACTTAGAATTTTTCCTGATAAACAGATTTCCACAAAAATAAAATAATTTTAGAAGGAGGGCATTTTATGAGTTCCTACTATCTGTTAAATATTATTCTTAGATCTGGGCCATAAAGCGAAACGTGTAAAATTCATTTTTTGGCCTGAATGTATAAGAGTATTTTTCTTTCATTATTAAAGAATATATTTCCAGGCTAAGTTACTAAAAGTAAAAAGGTAAATTACTACCAATCTTGTTTAACATAGCTATTCAACTTACCACAACATTTTCCAGAATAAGTTCTCCATAGGGTTCAATAGTATATTTTCCTAACAAGTTGGCTAAAAGAACATTGTCTTTTTTCCAGTTAATTGCTGGTGTGGGGATTCCGTCAGCCATGCATGGAAGAAGAGCTTGTGAATTCTCACTGACCGTGTAGTGTACATCTGTACTTCGAATTCTAGGAGGCACTAAGAAAAGTTTCAAAAAAATAGTCATTCAGGATGTTGAGTTCAATAATATCCTTATTCACACTGAAAACTGACACAAAGACTCTTTTGAGGATAATTTTTCTGGAAACAGCATAAAATAAAAATGTATTAAGATACTGATCTGTGTTACATGAAAGATGCCTATAGCAAGAACTCTACTGGTTTTGGACCTGCTGAATACATTTACAATCAGTTTCTAAACAAATGACATAGAACTAGTCTAGTAGAACTAGATTAGAAATCTTCAGATTTTATTTGGATTCCTCACTTTTCTTTTGCTTAAGTTTCTTATGCTTCTTGCAGTGAGGTAAAACAGACAAACTTAGAACAAAATCCAAAAATGTTTTGTGGTTGTATAATCACTGGATTTGTATCACAGACCTATTATGAGAACAAACTAATAAAAGTCACCAGTTTTCACACTGTGAAATACACACCCCATATTGAGTATCACAAAATGCTATGGAAAAAAATTTATTGTAGTATTTCATGTGTTATAACAAATGCAAGTAAAACCAAGGCAAGACATTTATTCAACTTTCTTTATACTGCCACAGTGGAAGTTTTTAGTGATTTCAAAACTCTCTACAAATACTTCCTATGCCTCAAATTTTTTTGGATCAGAATTCAGGCAATAGAGAAAGATCAACTATTTTAGTAGTGGATTTGGAACTAAACTACTTACTTCTAAATAAAGGGCTTGAAAGGGTTAAGAATACTTTGCTCAAAAAGTAAAAAATACACTTCCCTCCAAAAACTATGACTTTTGGAATTATTCAAACATATCAGTGAGAAACAGATCAATTTTGATGACATTTTGAAAAGTGACAGGACAAAAGTGACGTTCAGCAAAAATTATTTTTTTGATTATATAAGTAAATCTTATATGAATGATTATACACACAAACACAGATAATAGGGAAAATACAAAAATCTATTTTGTGGAATGGCATGTTGTAAATATTTGATACATTTTACATTAATTTATACTGTATTTTTACCATCTCCTTTAACTGTGGGGTTGATATTTCAATTTTACTAGTGGTGACAAAGTTGTAAAATTTGTACATTTACTTCAATCATTTTCAAAATGAAAAATTTAAGTTTATGGTTTTATATTTGATTTTAACTGTGGCCCACACACCACACATTTTGATATATGTAGTGTCCTTATTTTTATTCTTTCTTAAATAGTATGAAAATGAAACATATTCTTTGACCTACTTGCTAACTAAAATGGTATTTTTAACTTTACCTGGGGTTGGGGTTTTGGTATTTAAAGTTTATTACATGTTTCTAGCTTTATTGCATTGTGGGCAGGAAATGTGGCCTTATTTTTAAATCATATTAATAATTGCTTTGTTGATGCTTTGTTGCTTAGTAGATGGCCAATTTTGGTAAATTTCTACAAATTTGAGAAAGAGTATTATTTATTTGAAGCTAAAGAACTGATATGTATTGATTAGTTCAATTATATGAATTGCAAGGAGGTATAACCAGGAGAAGTATTTTAAAAAAACAATAAATGGTGATTTAAAATTTGGGCCATTATTTATTTATTCAATTAAAAGTGTGTTTGCTTGAAATCATCACTTTATGAAGTTGCAGGAAATTCAAACACACCTGGAAGATAAAAAACAGCTTTCACAAATTTTTTAAAAAAGGAAGAAGCAGAGACCCATCATTACCAGAGTTACCTCTGAAAAGAGTAGTTGGAAAGAGTTTAATTTACTTATCGTGTCCTCACACCAATAATAATAGGTATTTATCTTTACTCTTAAAATATACATTAACAACTAAAATATTTCAGTGCTGATCCTTAGATATTTTGTTAGTTGTTGGAATACAAAGAAAAAAAGTTTTCTCCATTACAAAACTATACTTGTAAATATTTTGCTACCTTAAAATAATGAATAGATTTCTAACTCTCATTAGGTTCATACTGTATTTATAATGCTGCTCATATGGAGACTGGTTTTGAGTGAAGATCATTTGCAACTTGAGCAGTGAGCAGAATAGTCACAAAGCACAAATGGATCCCATAAATGGGATCTATAGCCAAAGTATAAATACTAATCACAATATAGAGGGATTATTGGCAACACATGAATTATTTTGGCTCTCTTAATATTTTTCTCTCACACACATAATCATAGCCTTTCTTTCACTCACACAAATAATCAGAGCCTTCCATTACAAGCAACAATAAGGGTAAGTATACCTACACGCCACACACACACACACACACACACACCCCACTTTGGATTGCTGGTTTTACATGGCTTTGACTTTCATCATATTTTTTTCTTGGTGGTCTTTCCTCTTTGCCATGGAAATGTAGCCAACTGAAATAATTAACGTTAAATAACTTACCATGGACAGTGAGCTTGGTGCTCATGCTGCTTGATCCTGCCGCATTCGCTGCCATGCACGTGTACTGGCCAGCATCACCGGGCTGAGCGAATGCTATTTGCAGAGCCCCAGAGCTGAGGATGCGCTGGCGGACTGATTCCACAATTGCATGCCCATCTTTATGCCAGGTAATGTCAGGTGCTGGGAGGCCATCTGCCTCACATGGTAAGGAGATAGGCTTATCCACAGCGGTGATATATTCTTTTGGATGGGGGCTAATGACTGGAGGAACTGAAAAATACAAAGTTTAAACATCACCTACAAAGCATAAATGTACCAATGTACCATATACACAGTACAGTGGTACTTCAGCAAAGTGAAGTAATGCTAAAAAGAAACAAAATCCTGACTTTACCATATTATCACCAAAGGGTTACTACACTTTGTTTTCATTGGAAAAGAACGTTCTTTTTTTTAAATATTTAAAAATATTTTATTTATTTATGAGAGAGACAGAGAGAGAGAGAGAGGCAGAGACCTAGGCAGAGGGAGAAGCAGGCTTCATGCAAGGAGCCTGATGTGGGACTCGATCCCAGATCCTGGGATCACACCCTGAGCCAAAGGCAGACGCTCAACCGCTGAGCCACCCAAGGGTCCCAGGAAAGAACATTCTTTGAGCCATTTTCGGAAAATTATTCTCTGCCTAGTTAACAAATGTAAATGATCACCAATTTTAAATGAGGACATAAATGTATATTCCTGAGGCACTGCATGCCTAGAAAATTTAGATGGTGCCAACAGAGGCATTTTCTTTAATGTACTGTATTATGTGATTGACTTGAGCTACTTAAACTTTCAGAAAGTCCCTTTTGTAGTTTGGAAATTATTCAACTGCTCAGACATACTTTTACTCAAGCGTTTCCTATAGTGCTTAGTGTTTCCAATACAGTGGCCATATTTAACAACGTATTGTTTGAGTGACTGAAAAAATAAATAAATAGATCATGGAAAAGAATTATATATATAAAATGCTTCCCACTTCTTCCAAAAGCTGTGGAAGGGCTTATGATAAAGGTGTTCTCTTCCTAATGTTTCCGGTAGGTTGATTACCACTTAGGTATTGGATATTTTACTGAGATTTAAAGAAATATTAAATGATTATGAGGGAACAATCAAACATAAGTAAGGAACAACTGACCGCAAGCACATCTGAAAGAAAGGAGAGGATGATCCATCCGTGTCAGTGCAAGTCCCGAGACAGTGACAAGGTACAGAGGACAACAGTGACAGTAAAAATATCCCTTTAAGCATGTGCAGGCAAAGCCCACCAAAAAACTACCACCCATTCAAAAAAGCTTAAGAGAGGAACAAGGCAAACAATATTCATTGTTACCACATACTGACTCAGAAATGGAATCAGAAGTGAGATCCCTGAGAGCTCCACTGATCCAAGCAATGTCTGTGCATAGTAAGTAAGTCCTGGGGACCTAGACTATCTGTCATGTCTACAGAGCATATGGAGAAATGGTCAATCACACGGAGATCAAATTTTATTTTATTTATTTATTTTTAAAGAGTTTATGCATTTATTGTGGAACAGAAAGGGAGAGAGCAAAAAGAGGGAAAAGCAGGCTCCCCCACTCAGCATGGGGCTCCATCCCAGGACCCTGAACTGAAGTCAAATGCTTAACTGACTGAGCCACTCAGGAACCCTGAGACAAGATTTTATTTTATTTTTAAAAGATTTTATTTATTTATTCATGAGACACACACACACACACACACACACACACACACACACACACAGAGGTAGAGACACAGGCAGAGGGAGGAGAAGCAGGCTCCATGCAGGGAGCCCGACACAAGACTCGAACCCAGGAATCCAGGATCATGCCCTGAGCCAAAGGCAGATGTTCAACTGCTGAGCCACCCAGGCGTCCCAAGATTTTAAAATACACTAACAGTGCTGAGTAAAATAAAATCACTCAGTTGTGAAAGAATATGAATAACCATGTTAAAATTACTTATATCAGCCAACATCATTTGCTTGGGTTTGTGCTTTCCATTACATATATGGTATCTGCAAGGAGGGAGATTTGGTTCAGAATTTTCATACCTCTAAAGCATGAGGTTATCTCTGGGTGCTTTTGAAATGTTGAAATGCTATTAATCATTTAATGTGTTTCTTTGTCCCATAATTGCTCATGTCAATGATTTTAATCAATTGTTGAAGGAAAAACCCCTCCTATGTGTAACTGTTCTTTCCATGACTTCCATGTTGCCAAGGCCAATGAATATTTATGGGTCCTTATCTAACTGACCTCTCACCTGCATTCAACAAATTGTCCACTCCCTTTTTCTTGAAACACTCTCCTCTCCTAGCCTTCATCCGGCTTTCCTCTAACATCTCTGCCGGCTCCTTTGTATTTCAGCATCCTCTCTTTTCTCAGACTTTTAAACAATGCAGAGTTCTGGGTCTTTGTCCTTAGCTTTTTTTTTCTGTCCAAATTCCGACCCAGTTTTGTGGACTGAAATACACTGATAACTTCCAAATTTATATCTTACGCTATACTTCTCCCTTGAGCTCTGAATCCATCAATAGTCAATTCAATTTGATATCTCCACTAGGATTTCTAATATGTTCCCATATCCCATAGGATCTATCAGAAATCATGTTTTCCTTCCTCCAAAGCCAGTTCCTCCCCTTGCGTTCCCCCATGGCACTATTACCTACTCACTAGCTCAAGCCCAAAGCCCAGAAAACATCATTAATTCCTCTCTTTTCCTGACCTCCCAAATCTGATTCATCAGTCATCCTGGCAGTTACACCTCCAGAAGTATCTTAAATCCACCCTTTTTATTTCCATTTACCCCTGCAACTTACACAGCCACTCTCACTCCCAGCCAGGCTGTAGCATCTTGCCAAGAGGACCTGAATAATTCCTCCAGCTCTAGTCTTGCCCCTTCTCTAAACCAACACCTACAGAGCAGCAAAAAAGATCTTCCTAAACCCAAATAAGCATCTTGGTTGAACCCTTAAAGGGCTTCCCACTGCATAGAGAAGAAAATATAACCTTTGTGTGGTCCTTCTGACCCTCCATGCATTGATCCACCTTCTTTTCTGACTTTCTTCACACTTTGTCAACCTTCTCCTTTTCCACCACTCTCTACCACACTGGCATGCTTCTTTTCTTTCTCTTTCCTGTCGTGGAGTCATGTCCTCTCTCCGTTGGATAGTCTGCCACCTTTGTATGGCTCATCCTAGCTCAGCATTCAGGTCTCAGCCTAAATGGTACCCTTTCAGAGAAGTCATCTCTTTCCCCTTCCCCTTCCCTTCCTCCTTCTCCTCCTCTACCTCCTTATCCTCCTCCTTCTTCTAAATGGTACCCTTCAGAGAAGCCGTCTTCATTTTCGTCGTCGTCTTCTTCTCCTTCTTTTTAATTGTATTTATTTATTCATGAGAGATACACAGAGGGAGGCAGAGGGAGAAGCAGGCTTCCTGCAGGGAGCCTGATGTGGGACTCGATCCCTGGACCCCAGGATCATGACCTGAGCCAAAGGCAGATGCTCATCCATTGAGCCACCTAGGTATCCCAGAAGCCTACTTCTTAAAGCCTACTTTAACCACTAATGTAAAGTGGTCCCCACATTTCCCCCATTATTCCCCATCTCAGCCTTTTTTTTTTCCTGCTTAGCATGTGTCAGAATTTAGAATTATTTCATTTATTTGGTAATTTAGTTTTTTTTCCTTCTGGATACCATAAGGGAAGGATCATGTCTGTGATGTTCAATGTATTTCCACTTATTATTCCAATAAATATTTGTTGAGAAAATGTTAAAAATAAAAAGAAACTAGATTAATAACGTGCAGTTAAGTAAGCCTTACCTTAGTAATTTACCATAGGAAAATCACACTATAAGGAAATTCAACATCAGCTAATGGAAATTCAGAAACTCAGAACCTACTTCCAGGTCACTTTTTCATTCACGAAAACAATGCATGCAAGATATCAATATTATGTCAAGAAAATAATAGTCAAATATGAAAAGACCTTCCTTAATCTACAGAATAATTTTTCCCATCAAGTTTGTTAACTACTACATTTTTTTATGATTTTTTATGATTTTTAAAAATGTATGATTTGTTTTTTAAGTCGACATTACAATCTAGTGTTTCATATTGTATCCAATGTGGTATATAAAGATGATGTTTTAAAAATTGCCTTAAAAAATAAAATAAAATAAAAATAAAAATTGCCTTAAATATGTACTACAACGAAACAGAGTACCATATGAAGTTCATAGAAATCCAAAATAAAACGAGATGCCTCAGTTTTCTTATTTAAACAATGAACAACCCCCCTCCCAAACATTACATTTTCTTCTTCATAAGGGTAATAGGAAAACACGTTGTATAATGTAAACTAAGAATGTTGAGAACTATGGCAGCATTGTTATTTTAGATAGATGAATTTTGATATACATTGTCATGAGCATCTTTGCAATGAAGACATAGAAATTTATTATTTAGGTACCTTGAACATTTAATTTGATTTTGCCTAAGGCTGTTCCAGCTGGATTCTGAGCCACACACATGTAAGTGCCAGCATCTTCTCTGACAGCTCTGGAGATCTGCAAGCCACCATTAGGAAGAACTGCATGACTTTTGCCTACATCAGTTATGAAAGTACAGTGAGAAGAATTTTTATTAAAAGTTTTCATTAAAAAAATCATACTGACTTATGAATCATAAAACATTGATTTGCTGTAATTTTCTTGATAGAAATAGTGTACCTGAAGTGATAACATTGATGCCTTCTTTTTGCCAAGTAATGAAAGGACTCGGTGTCCCTGTTGCTTCACAAGGTAATAAAATGGGATTGTTTACAATGACGTCTAGCTCACTTGGCTGAGGCTGAATGACTGGAGGCTCTATAAGAACCAACAGAAAAAGCAATGGCAGAAAAAGCAAAGTTAGTGGCAGAAATGTCTAAAAGTAGCCATGAGGTTAAACAGGCCCAGATTTGTATTTCCAAATTGTTAGTAATCTGATTGTCCAAGGGAAAAGAGAATATTGGCCATATTACATATTTTGAGTCTTTCTACTGTAGGAAGTTTCCATTAGAAGAACCCCATTAGAAGACTAGAAGCAGCAACAGATTATAGAAGTTCAAGAAAAAAAAATAATTTAGGGGTTGTTCTGTGTGATTTTTCATTTGTTTTTTTTTAATTGGATAATACCTATTAGTCTTTCATATCCCCAAGATATTACTGTGGTTCGTAGCTCTAGACAGTACATTCTTTCAAGAATAAACATGACTTGAAGAAAAAACAAACTTTTAATGAATTAAGTAACCTTTCATACCCTGGACATAAAGGGTCACATGTCGATGTGCAGAACCAGCTGCATTCCTGGCGACACATGTATATCTTCCAGCATGGTTTAACTGAGTCGCAAATATTTCAATTGCTCCTAAAAAGGAAAAAAGTTTTATGCACAGTGTGTCCATTTTTCTGCAACCATTTTTTCTGGTTCGATAAACTAGGTCTCTCTGATTTTGTGTTTTCATCCTCATAGCACAGTGGTGCTTGGCTTATACTCATACTTGTACACCCTGAAGGGCCTAACACAATGCCTTTTAATCATTATTAATAGCTTTCTTTAGGCAAAATTTACGTGCCATAAGATTCACCCACTTAAATGTACAATTTAATAATTTTTAGTATATTTATAGAGTTGTGCAACTATCACAATCTAATCTTGTGAACATTTCTATTATCCCTTTAAAAAGAAATATATTCCATTTATAATCACTTCTCATTCTCATCAGCCCTAGCCCCTCACAAACACTAATTTCTTCTTATTCTCCATATATTTGCATTTGCTGAACATTGCATGCAGATGCAATCATACAGATGTTCTTTGTGTTTGACTTCTTTCACCGTGAGCACAGGTTTTGAGTTTCATCTGTTGTAGCATGTGCCAATATTTTTGTTCCATTTTATTGATAGAGAATTTGATTGTATGGATTATCCACATTTTGTTTATTCTTTTATCTGTTGATGGACATTTGGATTGTTTACAGCAATATTGTGAATAATGCTGTATGAACATTTCCATACAAGTCTTCATGTGGACATATGTTTTCATTTTTCCGGGTAGATGCCTAGGAATGGAGCTGCTGGGTCATATGGTAACTCTTGTTTAATATTTTGAGAAAGTTCCAACCTGTTTCTTAATACAATACCTTGTGCTGAAGGGTAATTTCTAGTTTATGCTTTTAATTGCTACCAATCAAAATCTATACACGTTTTGAGACAGCCAAAATACTTGGCTTGGAAAACTAAGTTCTACCCTGTGAACAATCTTCCATTATTTCCCTTCTATTGAAAAAATAAACAAACTCCCTTAAAATAATATGCACAGATGCATAAAGCCCCAGGAGGATGTTAGTTACTACTTTAGTTTATCTTTAGTGTACTTTTCCAAGTGAACTACCTTTTTTCTTTCTTTTTTTTTAATACCTTTTTTCATTTAGGTGAATTATTTTTTTCTCTTTCAATACATAAATTTTATAAATGATGGCTACTACCACTCTCAAAAATTATCCATCTTAGCACTTATCACCTAGCCTTACCTGCTCAGTTATAAAAACCTTGAGAACAAGAATCCTCCTAATTTTATATCCTCAGAAACTCAGTGGAGTATGTAACTTATTTTAGGAATTACATGTTTGTTGAATGAATGGAGGTTCTTTTTGGCCAATGGAAAGAGTGCGGTTCACTCAAAGGCAACCAGTGAATTTGTGAAACCTCAGGGTTAGTAAATATGCACATAAAATTCCAGTGATCATGCTTATTACATTCCATTATCATTGTTTCCAGATTTTTTTCCTCTCCTTTAGTCTAGTTCCCCTTCCCACTCTAACTGTACTTTTTTTTCCAGATGTGTAGGTCTAGGAATGAAAATGTATTTTATTTTGGTGCAACAAAAGGCCAGGTAAGGCCATCCATTAATAATTAATCTAATCATAGATGTGTAATTACCTGAGCTTGGTCTTACCTGAGGAAAGAATTCTATAACCATCTCCCCTGGGAAGTAGTCTTATCCCATTTTTTGTCCAGTGAATTGAGGGAAATGGAACTCCTGAAGCAGTGCAGGTAATTATTGTTGGGGCACGTTTGGTTACTAGGAGGTCCGTAGGCTCATCAGCTATGGAAGGTGGAACTACAACAATAATAACAATAGTAAGAAAGTACACATTTCCAACCCTTTCAGATTTCCAAGACTCATCATAGTAAGTGGAGAAGGAAACTCTCTGTGGATTAGTGGAATAATGAAATGTATCATTATAAGAGCTACCAATCTACATACTAAGCCAGTTGTACCTTGGACAGTGAGATCCACAGTCCTCTGATCCTCTCCGGCATCATTTGTCACGGTGCACTCATAGGTTGCAGTGTCATCCACAGAAGGTGAAATAATTACTAGTGAACCTGAAGAAAGGAGCCTAGAAGAAAGATTTCAAAGCAATGATGTATCATATATCAGTTTCCATAAATGTTGGCTCAACACGGTACCATGTTTGAATTGAGGAAAATGGAATTCTTTCCTTGTGTTAAAATAAGGAATCTTTCTGATATTTCATGTGTCAGACTTTTTTTTTTAATATGGGCAATGGGTTAATAGAGCTTCAACTGAGATTTACAGGAAACAGCTGGGTAGAAGAATTGTTTGATGAGGGAATCTTGTGTTTTCTGATTGCTTATATCATGATCAACCTTGCTGTCCTAAAAGTGAAATACAGTAAAATGAGCATACTGATGATAGCCAGTGTTTACTGAGCATTGAATACATTCTGGCACCATCTCAACTGCTTCACATAAATGATCTCTAAATTTCAGAATAACTTTGCAGATTGGTATTTGATTATTTCCATTGACAGACAAATAATTACAAGTCTATCTGTCCTACATATTGCCTTACTTCACATGTTTCCTTACGTGTATGTCTTTTCCCTAACTTTTAACCAATTCAAAACTAAAGTTATCTGGACACTTCAATTGTTCAAGAGATTTAGTAAATATACATATGTTATTCAAAGTAAATCTCAATAACTATTTCTTACTTCAAAGTGTGCACTGGTAGAACAAAAATGATTTAATTCAAAGGGAATACATTTGACATGCTTTTTAATTCAATGGTAATGAACATTTTCTACATAATGTATACCTTCAAGTCATTAGACTCTCAGTACCCAAAGATTAAAATGTTGAGAAAGAGAGAGCAAACTCAGAATTTCAAGGGAAAAACTTCTAGTTTCCTATTTCCTGATGTATAAGAACTGATTATTGTCGAAGTACATTTACAAGAATATTTGTTTTTAGTATTTATGGCAATTCCTTTGACAAGATACCTGTTAACTTAATTGAGATACAAGAAATGATACTCATTTAACACATCAGAAATTCCTAGTGATTAAAAGGTTAGTTTTTAAAAAACATATGCTGTCACATTATGAACTACTGTAAGTAAAGCCAGAGGAATGCAAAGAATTAGAGGAAATGATGTTTTTCCTCCTCACACATGCTACCAAAATACCTAAGTTGTATTTCAAGGTTCAGAATTTCATTTTTATTCTACAGCTAAAGATGGTATTATTTTTACAGACTATTCTTCCCTTATACCAAATATTTTCATTCTTTGTTTTTATAAAATTCCAAAAGGTGCTGAAAAAAATAAAGCAGAATAGGAACCTAACCTTGTATCTACAAGGTAGATATCTTGTATCTCTGACCATCAGCTTATCGACAGAAAAGCTGAAGCAATAATTCATAAAAAGCTTTTAGGTTGAGAAATTAATTCCACATTAGGAAAAATATATATTCTCTAGATACTAGCTAATTCTCCATACTTTAAATATATATACATACATATATATATACACTGTCCCCACTGATAGAGAGGAAATAATTTTTTAAAAAATTATGTTTTTAAATAATAGGTAGGGTTTTCAGTTAAATTATTCCTTACCTGTATGAATTCTGATTTTGATCCACATTAAGAAGATGCCCATTTTTCTTCCATTTGATGGATGGTTTTGGTATCCCAGCAGCCTCACAAGCCAGAGTAGTTTGAACATTTACTGTTACAGTTATGTTGGTAGGACCCAGAGCAATGGATGGAGGAACTAAAACAAAGTCAGCAAATAAGAGGGAAAGACATTCAGCAGATAGTATGCCATCTGTAGTATTTCTGCCAGAGTGAAATTAATCACTGGTAACTTGCTCCGTAGTTGCAAACACAATAAGGCTCTGTGAATTTAGTGTTGTGATGCTGCTAGCCACAATGAAGGAGAAACATGGGTCTTGACCATTTACAAGAGTGTGGTACCTTTACATTGCCCTGGAGATCTATATGATCTCACAGGTTTCAGCTATCAAAGGACATTTGACCCAAAGATTAGATGCTGTTCATACAAGTATATTTACCATGGACCTGTAAATCTATTCGCCTGCGGTCTGTTCCAGCAGCATTGGTAGCCATACACAAATATCGCCCGGTATCTGTGACATGTGCTGACTGGATATGAAGGAATCCATTTTCCAAGATGGAGTATCTACAAGCAAGATCACAGGCAAAGTTCCTAGAATCAACCTTTTCTGATTATTTGCATTTTGACTGAAAGTATTTTTTTTTAAGTTTCAAAACCAGCGTTTTATTTTTTTATTATCTTATTTTATTTACATTCAGTTAACTAACATATAGTGTATCATTAGTTTCAGAAGTAGAGTTCAGTTATTCATCAGTTGCATATAACATCCAGTGCTCATTACATCATGTGCCTTCCTTAATGTCCATCAGCCAGTTACCCCATACGCCCACCTATCTCCTCTGACTGAAAGTATTTTTAAAAGACTTAGTTAAATCAATTTTTAGTCTTTTTCCTGTTTTAGAAATTTGCAATACCCTTGGTGGAAAAAAGGGGTATCCCACAAAGGTGCATAGCAGATAGACTTATGATCGTGGGTGAATTACAATCATTATGCTCTGGCTATGAGCCTTAGGATTATGCTTTAAAAATAGCATTATTTTGATTCTCATATTAAGATGAAGAAACTAATATTAAATGTAACAAGACTAAAATTATACACTGGAAAAAAAAGATTCAGGAATTTCTATTTCAGTTATTACAGTATTTTTCATCCTTTTCTAGAACTGTTACCTTGCATGACTTGCAGATAGAACAGCTCCATCCTTTCTCCATGTTATCCGTGGGGCTGGCACACCCTCAGCAAGGCATTCCAATACAGCTGACATATTTAAGTGAATGACAACACTCTGGGGGCCACTCTTTATGTTTGGAGGAACTGCACAAGAGATGCATGTGGAAAACTTCATTCATATTAACAACATAGCCTGAGCTAAGACTCTGAAGAGGTAATAACAAGGTTAGCTTTGAGTCAACTGTGTAGCTTTGCCTACAGCTAATTCAGGTTAGTATAAACAGAATTGGGGTTTAATTCCTAAAGTCTTATTCAAGATCCTTAGTGTTTAAAAATAAAGCACAGGTGGGGGGAAAGAGGTTTTAAATCCTTGATATGGTGTGTGAAATTTGGCTTTGTAGGAGAACGCTTGAATAAGAATCAGCTCTGGTCTGATGCAAATTAAAGATGATATTTCTTATTTCTCTTTGGCCAAATAATGGTCTGAGAATGTTAACACTGGAACAACTTCACTTTAAATAAAGAACAGAAAGTGGGCTGTTCTAATGAAAAGCACATCTGTGATTAATCATGCAAGTCTCAGAGCATGTATTTTATTAATCATTGAGTTCATATGGGAATAGAAAACTTGAATTTTAATTTTAGTATTAGAGATGTTAGTTGTGCGGGTCGCCCAATAGCCTGTAAAGTTTCATATATTAAAAAACCAAAGAGACTGTTTTGGGGAAAAGACTGTATTATCTTTCCAAATATTGGCAAATTTTAATGTTCAGATTTTAGATTTAAGAGAGTCATAGTCCTGTGTCAGTCTTGGTCTAGTAATATATACTCAAACATCAACATCAATAAAGGTCAACTAAATAGTGAAGCACTTGTCATCCAGAGATTTAGTGTGACTTTCTCAATGGCTCTTATCTGAATGACACAAATTGTCAGGATATACTGATAACAACTGGACATATATTACCCTCTAAGATAATGTATCTTTACTTTTTTTTGAAATATGGTTTGAATATAGCCATAATACAAATACTACCTGTTGTCTTTTTCAAAAAATAAGATAACTACCAAAATTCACTGAGTGTGCCCACAAGAAACAAAAATGTTATCATTTATTTGAATGCCCTTGACTAAATTCTTAAATTGTGAAACGATTATTAATTTTTCTTACCATTTACAGTGAGAATAAATTCCCTTGTAGTCTTTCCTGCAATGTTGCTGGCTACACAAGTATAATTGGCTGTATCATTTAGATCTGCATTATTAACTTGCAAGTATCTCCCTCCAGATAGGATTCGTACTCGAGGTGTTGCCTGGATTCAGCAAGTAAAATTTACCATTAAGATGTTAGGAAAATAGAATAAAATAATACTTTTTAACATCAAAAAGTAAGTATAGCAAGCTGTGGCTTGCCTGTCTTCCACTATGCTTTGTCTGCAACCCCTAGCATTATCCTGGGATCAAAACCCCTAGGGAACTATTTCTGGGAGTGTACTTAAGGCAAAGGCACAATCAAATATTCCCAGTTCTCCAAGCCACAATGATCCAGATACTCAAGAATGAGCAGGTAACTCAAGCTGGGCCCCTGAGAGCCCTCTGCAGGACACTGTTGTAAGTGTTGGGGAATAAGACATGCTCTTTTTATTGGTATCAGGTAAGTGACGATGACATAGTCTGGTAGAAGTCTTATCACCATGTATGGACAGCTCTGAATATAAAACCAAGCAGAGTTGAGAGTCACAGAAAAAAACAACATCGATGCTTGATTACATGAGGAGAACCTCTAGTAATACCTAAAACCTAAATTCACTAATCACTGTAGGTAATAAATGCCTTTAAAAAAATTTAAGCTGCTTTGAGTTTGAGTTCTGTCACTTACAACTGAAAGCTCCATGACTAATAAATTGACTTTGCTTATAGGAAATAATGATCCTTTAACAGTTTAAAAATAATTAAATAAATGATTTTAGTCTACACATATTTGTTAAGCATTTATTTTGTGCCCGGGCACGGAATCAAGAATTATGAAAATATAGAGACCAGGAAACCTAATCTTTGCTATTAAGTTCATTAGGGAAAATAGATGTAAACAATTAGTCTTGTATAAATTAAGATTCATGATGTTCATAATCATTAAGAAATGCCAGGTAGCATAGAAGACTGATATTTTCTGGTTGAACCAAAGAAAGAACTACTTCAGGGAGAACCTAAATAAGATTTTTCTGCCATATGGGCTCTGTCCCAGATAGATGCACAGTTGATGTTCAAACTGCAGGGGTCCATTTACGTGTGGATTCCTTTCAATACATACAATGCAGTACTGTAAATGTATTTTCTCTTCCTTATGATTTTGATGTTTTATTTTTTCTAGCTTACTTTATTGTAAAAATAGAATATATAGTATATATAATACACAAAATATGTGTTGATCAACTATTTATGTTATTGGTAAAGCATTGGGTCAACAATAGATCATTAGTAAAATTCTGGGAGAGTCAAAAGTTATATGCCGATTTCTGACTGTGTGTGATGGGGATCAGTGCCTCTAACCTCCATGCTATTCAAGGGCCAACTGTATATTTCTAATGAAAAAAGTTGGTCATACTAAAATATGCAGTCCAGCTCTATTCATTTTATGAGATCACATATTTTCTCTAGGCCTTTCTTTCCTTTTCTTTATTTATTTGAGGGAAAAAGAGCACAAGCAGAAGGAGAGGCAGAGGGAGAAGCAGACTTCCCTTCTGAGCAGAGTCCATCCTGGAGCTGGATCCCAGGATCCTGGGATCATGACCTGAGCTGCAGGCAGATGTTTAACTAATTGAGCCACCCTGGTGTCCGTGTCTAGACCTTTCGTTGCCATAGGGGTTCTTAGTGATGGAATTTTATTACCTCTGAAGAGAATGAGTGATTTCTTAAACATATAGGTTAAGTTCTATAAAACATGTATGTGTACCTTTTTTATATGGGTATAGCAGGGTTTTAGGCTAATAAAAAATTTCAGAGTTGATTTTTTAAAGGTTTTTGTTTCACCTTTGAGTTCTGCTAACTCATCAAGTCTCACTAACATTTTCTCTGATTCTCTTCTCATTGGCCACCAGTGAGTCTTCCAATCTGACCTCTACCTCCTCCTTCAGATAGAATCTTATTCTCAGCTGATGTTCTTGTTTCCTACTCCATGCAGAAAACCAAAGCCCTGTTCCTGCAGTTCTCTTTTCCTCCCATCTTACATGTGAATAAAACTTTCCTATTTTTCCATCTCTGTAGAAAAGGTTAGCCATTCTGTCCAAGGCCAACCTCTTCACCTGTGACCAGGGGCCCATTCCTTCTCTGTCGAACACATATTATCCTATAAACTTCTCTTTCTCTCTACAATATCTTTAGTCTCTTTCTTTCAGTAAATTAAACATAGAAAAATCTCTTTTACATTTCAAGAATAGTTCATAATTATTTCCATTCCCTTTTCTCTCTTAACTCCTCCAACAACTGTAACCTATCTTTTCCTTTGATCACTCTATTGAAGAACCATTGTTCTGATCTTGAATCACTTCTTTGTATTGTCAAAACTATGGCACAACTTAATTTATATCTTAACGGACTCTGTTAACCACACCTTCTCTTTTTCTTGGCTTTTAGTACACCAGTGTCTCCTATACTTAATTCTCTCTCTTTGAGTCCTCCTTCTCAGTTCTGGTCTTCTTTTCTTTTTCCGTTGCTCACATTATAATTATTAGTGTTGCCTTATGCTCTATTCTTATTTACAGGTTATCTTACACTTTATGCTTCCTGGTCAACTTTATACAAACCTATGGTCATACCAGGGAGGACTACCAAGTTGAAGACATTTTTGATGAAATAGGGGCCCATATTTCTTAGGTCTTTTTAAAATCTCCACTTGGATAATATATTGATAATTTACATTCAAAATATCTCAAACTGAACTCATCTATTTTTTAATAACTGTTGAACTCACCCTGTCCCAGTACTAACATCACATGGTCATAGCAGGGATTAGTCTAAGCTTCTCTATCATCAACATTCACTCAGTCTTTATCTGAAAACCTATTAGTTTTTATTTTTATTTTTAAGAGAGAGGGAGAGTGCATATGTATGCAAGCAGTGATTAGGGAGGGAGAGAGGGAGAGAGAATCTCAAGCAGATTCCACACTGGAATATGGAGCCCATTGTGGGGTTTAGTCCTATGACCCTGAGATCATGGCCATGAGCCACATACTTAACTGACTATACCACCTAGGCACCCCTGAACACCTAATAGTTTTGAGTGAAACATGGGAGATAAAACAATGGAGAAAAAGTCAGAATATGAAAGATTTTGTGAGCTAAGTGGGGTTAGTGCCTACCATTATACAAGGGTACATTAAATACAGAAACTGAGGCACAGGAAGTTTAAGTGATAACCATAATTTAGCATGTAACTAACTGTTAGAATCCAGTCTGGTTTTGGTCCTTTGGTATGGTTTGGTGATGGTAGAAGTCCTTCTGCTTCAGGTATTAGGGGATTTAATCTCCCTTCATAATTAGGCACAGTGTAACACAGTAGGTTATATTAAGAGGATGAGGAAGATCAAAAGGGGAAAAAAGGCATAAGTAACTAGTAGGATAAGAACAATCCAAGCATTCAAAATCAAGGCTTTGAGCCAACCCTAAAAGGCTATTTAGGATCCCGGGCTGTGACACTCTGTGACAGCACATAGATATCACATGACCATGGGAAGCTTTAGAGAGCCAGTCCTATATTCCTGGTATCCAAGGGTATCACTTAGTTCCTGGGGGTGCCTCCTCAGCTGAGTCCCAGTTTATTCCAGAAAAATTTAGTATGAATTTGCCCACGAAACTTGGCAGAACAGATCAGTTCTTCTGATGATTTCTTCTCCCTCAATTAAAGGAATAGCTGAGTATTTCAAATCATTTTAATCCACAGACTCCAGGAGATACATACTTGGGCCAAATTACAATGTCTGAATGAAAATACCTGTCCTTTGACCCATAACTAGTTAATAATTGCCCAAGAAGAGAAGAGAAAAGAAGGGTGATTAAAAGACCCTATGCCCACTCCTTCAATGTTGAATAACAGTAGCCTGATATTGTTTGGTTTTGTCTACCCTCTTTGGTAAAGATTCTACAGCTGATTTATATATATATATATATGATAGTCACAGAGAGAGAGAGAGAGAGAGAGAGAGAGAGAGAGGCAGAGAGGCAGAGAGGCAGAGACACAGGCAGAGGGAGAAGCAGGCTCCATGCACCGGGAGCCTGACGTGGGGTTCAATCCCGGGTCTCCAGGATTGCGCCCTGGGCCAAAGGCAGGCGCTAAGCCGCTGCGCCACCCAGGGATCCCTACAGCTGATTTTTTTCCTCGAAATGGGTGTGTGGAACTTAGCAAGACTTACCTGTAACCGTTCTCCATTTTTAAGCCAAGTGATTACAGGTGGGGGCACTGCATCTGATTTGCATTCCAAAGTCACTTGTCTGTTCCGTAACACGGTGAAATCCTGGGACTCATCCGTTCCAGCAATATTCGGGGGCGCTAGGTATGAGAACAAACATGTCAGAGGCTTTCAAGAACAAGATATAAAAATGACCTGAATTATCTTAGATTTTCGACAAATGTTGCTTCTGTTATATAAAATAAAAGGCATAAACTTAAAACATTAGTTGTTCAATTTGTGGTACAAATGATTACAGGTAGTGACTTTTTAAAAATGAATGAAAGGGTAAGTAATATAATCACTTTATTATCATTATTTAACAGGTAAAGAAACTAAGGGTCAAAGAAAAGATTTCTTGTTCAGGTTCCACACTTGCCAATAATTTTCTCTGAACGTCAGATTTGAAAACTAACTAAATCAGGGTCTGTCCATAATATACAGAAATGTATATACTTTCTTAATATTCAGAAATGTGAGTATTTTTTTAATGCGACTTTTTTTAATACAGAATTTACATGTCAATTAATGGCAGGTCTAATTTGTGTTAGGTCTGGTGGGGAGAGGGGGACATCTAAATTCAGACAATTTGCACTGCCTAGTCATCTAGGCTATGACAATGAAATAAGTATCTTCTGTTTGGTTTTTTAATGTTCCTTCCCATTAAGAGTAATTCTTATCTCTGTGTTGAAATAATACTGGGTTGAGTCTAATGGGCCCACCTTTTCTAGAAGTTAACGTGGCAATAAATTTCAGATCCTTAAATGTGTACATGTGAATGTGTATTCAAGCAAGTGTACTTATAGAAATTTACCGAAACAAAAGAATTAAGGGAACAGACCAATATTTATGTACAAAGATGTCTATAACAGTATTCTTATACTGGTGAAAATACAAGGACAGCTTAAATATCCAAAATAGGGAATAGATTAAATAAATGATGGTGTATTCAAAAAAAGGAATACTAGCCATCACTAAAAAATATAAAAACATGTTTTTTGACATGAAAACATGTTCATCAAACCACTAAGAGTTGAAAAACAAGTTTGATAGTATATGTTGTAGGATACATTTCTGTGAAAAAACATTTGTATGCAAAAGAGCCTTTGTGTAATGATACTGGATGACTTATATTTTCTTCTTTATAGTAATTTATACTGTATGATTTTAAATAAATAACTATAAATTGTACAGGAACAAAATGAGTAAGTCAAAAATCCAATGAGTATTTCCAAAAAAGCACTTGGTCCACCAAATATAAGAATCAGATTTGCCAAATACATATTTCCTTATATATATAAATGTATCTTATGATGTGCTATGGAGTTGCCCCAGGTTCCATAAATTACAGCTTCTAATTAGGTATTAGCATATGATAGATTGCAGGAGATTTTGCCAAATTTACCATGCACTCTCACTAAATATTCTTTATCATCATCTCCTGCAGTACTGGATGCCAGACATGTATATCTTCCTGTATCCTCCACCTGCAAAACCCAAATAAGTGAAAAATACAGCGTTAACAAGTCAGTTTTAGTGATGAGAATAAGTATTCACTAGAACGAATATAAAGTCTCACACAAAACAAGATATTAAGATAGCACAACAATTAAAATTTAATAAACGGTTTTTTAACAATTGTGATTAGCTCTTTGGTAGTGAGCATCTCTATGCAAAACAATGTTTTAAGAGGGTTCAGTATTTTCAGTATTTTAAATATACTTAACATGCAAACCTTTTGAGATCAATGATCTCAGAAGAAGCAGAGATATATAGATCCTAGCACCAAAGGTGAAACACTAGACACACCATGTTTATTGAGCAAATAAGTATTTATGGACTTCAATGGTAGACTTAAAAGTTCCACTGGCACCTTTCTCAAGAAAATGAAATACAATTTATTAAGCAAACAAATGAAATAAAATACCAGGGTATTTAAATAAAGTACATTAATACCACATTTTGAATCCTTTGGTAAACATGGTGAAATAAGAGCTATATTATATAATCTGGCTGTAAATAGTGTCACACTGACAGCATAATCTACTATTATCTGACTAAAACCAGAAACATTTCTTTAAAAACCCCATGCATAGTTTCCACTAAAAGTGTTAGTCTTCTTTCATATGTTTGACATTGTGTAGACATGTAGACACAGCCCATGCTTATGTACACATAAAATATACTCTGGAAAACAGATGATCTTACTTCTGTGAAAAATGCATTTTGGAAAAGCAGAAAAATCCTGTTTTCATTTATTTTACTACATGAACATTCCTAGAATATTGTGAATTTTTAAATTCTTATATTCAAAACTGACTTTATAGGTTATGGAAAAAATTTTTAGTTGCCTGCAAAAACTCCTTTGAAAAAATTTAAGACTGGTATGTTTGCAAAAATATATACAACTTTAAGAAAAATGACACTCGCACAGTCCTTCAATTAAGAATTTAAAATGATATACTGCTGCCTACAGAATAATTTTTGCATTTCACATCATATGTCTAAAGCCTTTAAAAATCAACTTTTCTCTACCAACTCACTTTATTCCCAATTAGTATTGCCCCCTTCACTTGTTTTGACTTAACGAAACTTGAACCATCACTCACTTCTACTCTTAAATCTTGCCTCCTTCAATAAATATTTCCTGACAATTTGTGCTCTTCTGGATGCCTACAGTCACCATTTGTATCTATATTTTCTGAACTGTGTTCTGTTTATAGGGTGTCAGAAAAGTTATAGGTAGTCAGATTTCTCTAGAGTAGTATTTTGCATAATTGCTGACATGCACTACAGCTTACAAAGGAGAGGAAGGTATAGTATATAAAGTTTTCCAATTTTAATTGGTCACAGAATTTCCCCCATTAGAGTAACTCACAGAGCTAGTGTTTGATGGAAGATATATTAGGAACGCCTGTCTCTACCACATAATTTGGAATTTGCAAAGCTTCTATTATGTGTCAGACATCACTGTATGTTACAGATACATACACAAAAAGACGAAGTTCAAATAAGTGAAATACAATGTAATAAGTGAAATATAATATTATAAGGTATAAAATGCTCTTAAAACTCATAGGAGCAGAGGAGCCAAGATCAGTCTTGGAATTGATAATTTTAATTTTCTACTTCTAAAATGTCTTAAATGGTCTTCTTACTGTTTCTTTTTGCCCCCTAATTTTATCATACGTGTAGTTTTATATTCCCCAGACAACTGGAAACTTCTCAAAGGTTGAGACATGTTTTATGTATTATGTTTGTATTCTCCACAATAGCTAGCATATGGGGGGGTCACCATCTAATACTTGATGGGATCTTTGTCTCCTGTTGTTAAACCCAACTATATAATGTTTCCTTTTAAGACCTGTGATGTGGCCTTAATCTTCCCTTTACATTTTATTTATCATTATTCTTTTGTCTTTTAATTCTATTCCACATAGTTTCCTGTCTCCTTATGTTACAGAATTCTTTTGGCTCCATTTTTATCTGTTGAAATTATAACATTCAAGTGTTTTCATTCAGTAAGTGGTTTGACAGCTTAACTTGCATTTTCTCTGAGTTATTACAATATTTGATGAGGAGAAAGGAGAAGAATGAAGGCATGTTCTCCTTGATATTAGAAACAAGGAATGTGCTGAGTTCTACTGGTTAGGATTTTGAAGAAGATGTAGGATTGAGACTCGGCTCTGTCACTGAATAATGGTATTTGGCAGGCAAGTACTCGATCTCTCTGTGCCTCTTTCTGGTTGTGTAGAATGGAGATAAAGACTGCCTCACAGAGTTGTCATCAGTCACCCATATGATTGAACCCAGAGCTGAACACAGGATGGACACAGCAGACAATTCATAGTCCTTAGCTCTCTTTTTCCAGCTCCCTTTCCTTCCTCTTTCCTCAATGAAAATGCATACAGAATATAATTAAATAATTTGTTATGTCCATGTTTAAAGGGATGATGATTATCACAACAATAGCAGCAGGAAAAAACATTCTAGCTCTATTCAACATTACTACATGCCTGTGGCACTAGTCTAAGCATATCATGTTAGATGATCTTAATTTAAATCCTCAAATGGGGAGGATCCCTGGGTGGCGCAGCGGTTTGGCGCCTGCCTTTGGCCCAGGGCCGGATCCTGGAGACCCGGGATCGAGTCCCGCATCGGGCTCCTGGTGCATGGAGCCTGCTTCTCTCTCTGCCTATGTCTCTGCCTCTCTCTCTCTCTCTCTCTGTGACTATAATAAATAAATAAATAAATAAATAAATAAATAAAAAATATTTAAATCCTCAAATGTAGGAGTTAGGTATTATTACTATTTTTATCCCAAAGTTACAGATGAGGTATTAGGGACCAGATGGAGAATATCTGGAATATTACTACAGATTCTGTTAGTAAAACAGAAGATTGTTATAATAAGACATCTCAGATATACTTCTCTTTAATATGTTTATGTTTCTGATGAGTTTCCTTAAACACAAACTAAAAGAACAATTTTACTGAATTGATTGTTTGAAAAGTTGTGTCTCTTCAGATTTTTATGTCTGCTAGTTCATTTTGGAGATCAAAATTGTTCTTTGAAGCCTCATATGTATGTGGAATTGCTTTTTGCCAATTCTGTAAAGGGCTACAGGGCACAGATTAAGAGCTTAGGAATTACTCACAGCACTGTAAAAACCTTGCACAAATTAAAGTATCTTGCTTTCTTCTAGGTTTAATATATTTCTACTGCTCCTTTTTAGTTATACTCTGTGTCTACCCAAGCATGCATACCCTAGAACCGATCTACCTTTGTTAAGGTTACAGAAAGGGATCTGTAGTTCATTTGGATTCAAAAACATAATTTCTCCATTTCACCATTATTAGCAAGTGAGAAGTGTAACCCAGGATAAAATAATTTTTAAAAAAATTTTGACACTTACCTGAGCACTAGATAGTCGAAGGACCTCTCCACCTCCAAGAGTCTGTATCTGATCTGTCTGTGGGAGGGGGCGTCCATCCTTCATCCAGGTAATTTTAGGAGTTGGGATTCCAGAAGCCAAGCAGGTAAGTTCAAGCGGATTATTAACAATCACTGATACCTCTACAGGTTCTTCAGATCCATTTATATGAGGTGGTTCTATTTAAAGGGAATTAAAGACAACAACAAAATAAACTTGCCGTTTGATAAAGTACTGCTGATTAGAAAAATTTTAAAGAAAATTCATTTCAAATTTATGTTCATATAATACAAATGGATTAAAACAAAGATACCAAAATAATAATTCCTAGACGTTATTACCATTTGTCACTGGCACTATTTTAAAAGGGACAACTCATGTCTATAATAGATCATGAAGTAAATGGCAATCTGGTCCAAGGCAATTATAGCTTAGCAAGTGGAATTCAGATAATTAGAGCAGTCTCACATAACTGCAAAGATTGGAGAACAACTAAAATTAAACTTATCTTGAATCCTTTTTAAAAGAGAGCTATTTCCACATAGAAGCATGTTTTTGTACCTTCTAAACATCTATCATTTCTATAAAAGCAATAGGCAAATGCTGTGGAATTTTGCTATCATCTTTTCCATGTAGAACTTTAAGAGGAAACAATGACTAAGCAGAAGAAAAAAAATAGTTACATTTGGAGACTGTTCCTGCATAAAACACATTTGTTATGTCTGGGCAGAAATAATTTCCTTTTTTGTTATTTATACTTCTAAATTACCTTTCTCAAGAGGATGTTAAAGAGTCTAAACACTTGGAAGAAACATTAAGGTTCCTTAGTCCAACTACTCTCAAGTTTAAGAATCCCTTTAAAATAGTCTTTCCATACAACAATCATTCAAGTTTTCTATGAACATTTCCAGCTTACTATTTCACAAGGCAGCCAAAATAGCTGTTGGACAGCTCCAAGGATTAGACTTTTTTTTTTTTTTTTTTAAATCAGGCACATTGTTTGGAACAGAGATTCATAGCAGAGCATCTAGAGTCAAAGAGCCTGAGTTTGAATCCTGGCCCCAACCATTATTAGCTTAGTGGATCTGGGCAAACCTCTAAAATGAAAATACCACTATTATTTAACACATAGGATCATTGTGAGTATCCAATGAGATCATCTATAAACTACTCATTTCTTTTGTGTTTCTGAATATGTTTTATTTTATAATTAAAGATTTTTAAAAAGCCATTGCTACTACAATGTCTACTACAGCTGTTGGTATTATTATTAAATCCTGTTTACTAAAAAAAAAAATTTCCACCTATGGTCATTTTTTCTTTCTGCAGAAAGACAATATATTAAATCTATACTCCTTTTCAGATTATAATTAAGGAGTCAGAGTTTCTTAACTACTGACCCACATGACCATTTTTTAAATTTCATCCATCTTCTGTATTGCTGTCAAAATCCATTTTCTTATGTGCATTTTAGAGTGACCCAAGATTTCTTGCTTAAAGGATTTCAGTGTTTCCATGTTGCTTATTGAATGAAATAAAAACTCTTCATCATAGCTTCCAAAGCTTCTGCAATATGGTCTTTATTTATCTTTATAACATTATGTATCTTTAATATACTTACATGTAACCTAGGCTTCAAATTAGACCACTTCTTTTGCTCAACATGCCAGTCTTTTCTTGCTCTATGACTTTACTAATGCTATTCCTTCTGCTGGAACAATTCCTATAGTTCCATCTCCTAACTGAGCATGTTCAAATACTATCAAGGTCACATTAATATCATTAAACTCATTTGTAAAAACCATAAATCCTTTCTTGATTCTCTCAACACTAACAATAAATTTTTCTCCCTTATTTTAATTTCAAAAGTATGTTGTCTTATCACTCAAAAGCACTTATCTTATTCACCATTTGTCTATACTTAATTCTTTTCTTTTTTTCCCTTTAAATATTTTATTTATTTATTTATTTATTTATTTATTTATTTATTTATTTGAGAGAGAGAGAGAGAGAGAGAGAGCATGTGCACAAGCAAGGGAGGAGCAGAGGCAGAGGGAGAAGTAGACTCCCTGCTGAGCTGGGAGCCCAACAAGGGACTCGATCCCAGACCCTGAGATCATGACCTGAGCTGAAGGCAAACACTTAACCAACTGGACCACCCAGGTCCAGTCAATTCTTTATTCCTTTCACTTACTGGTTACTTACCATGTTTTAGTCACTGTGGATACAAAGATTAATTAGGCCTTTATCCTCAAAGCTTGTAGTCACTAGATTTAAAATAGCAGCAGCAATAATAGAAAGAGCATGTTCCCACCTGATTCAAACCCCCAGTCATCAAGTCTTACAGATGTTAAGTGACTACGAACTATTTTATTCTGTGTGTTATCCATATGTCTTATACTTTGGACAGGGTAGGAGGTGTACAAACTCTAATGACTCTAGAACTTATGTTTTTGGCTTATATCTTTCTTTTAATCTTGAGATCTATAAATCCAATTATCAAATTAACATCTCCAGTGGAATATTTTTTTTTAAAGATTTTATTTATGTATTCATGAGAGGCAGAGAGAGACAGAGAGAGACAGAGAGTGAGAGAGAGAGAGAGAGAGGCAGAGACACAGACAGAGGGAGAAGCAGGCTCCATGCAGGGAGCCCGACATGGGACTCGATCCCAGGTATCCAGGATCAGGCCCTGGGCCAAAGGCGGTGCTAAATCGCTGAGCCACCCGAGCTGCCCTCCAGTGGAATATTTGGACATTACTTCAATTTCAACATTACTTCAGTTTCAATTTCAACATGTATTCAGACTGAAACTGTTTTTTTATTCCTCAAGACTGGTCCTTTTCCACCATTTCTTACATTTATGTGATGGATCTACCAAGCATTCAGTCACATAAGCCATAGTCATCCTTGATATTTCCTTCATCACTGTCCTGTATCCAAATTGTCATGTAAGTCCTAATACTTCTACCTGCAATTATTTCTTCTTTTTTTTGCAATTATTTCTAAATACATTTTTTCCTTTCACCTCCATTACCAATCTGAGTTACAATACTATTTACTTAGACTAACATCATCTATTTCCTGCCTTTAGGCACCCATCAATATTATCTGTTTGTTTCTTTCACATTAACAGACCCCAATCTTGTTGGGGCTGTCATTATGCTAAAAACTACATTTCCTAGTCTCTGTGTAGATGGAAGATGGAATGGTATGTGAAGATTTCGATCAATGAGCTATAAATGGAAGTGGTTTTGTGGAACTTCTAGTAAAGTCCCTAGAGGGCAACTCTTCACCCTTCCTCTTTTTTCTGCTCTGTTGTTACATCTAGTGATGCTGGGGGTGATCGGACAATGCATGATTACTGACCCACAAAGATGTAAAGGTCAAGAGAACTGTAAATATCTGAACTAGTTCACCAATGCAACCACTGCCTACTCCAAACATCTCACTCAGCAAGAAAAACAAAAGTTATTTGGTCAAGCTGCCAAACTTAGACTCTGCTGTTCACAACCAAACACAATTCCTGATAATACATGAGTCTCTCAGAATCTCCTCTTGTCCTTTCGCAAGTTGCTCTCCACTTTGCAGTTAGAGTGGTCTTTTCAAAGTGTAATTCTACTCGCAGCATTCGACTTATTAGAACTTTTAATGGTTTCCCATTGTTCTAGGATAAAAACCAAATTTTTAATGTGGTCAACAAAGCTCTTCATAGCCTGCCTGGACCCTGTTAAAATCTCTCAGCTTTATTTTGTATGAGCTTTTTACTTTTTTTCAATATTCTATAGTTATATTGGACTTTTCGCAATCACTAATACATCATGACACCTTCCACCATGTGGATAACATTAAGCTGTGAATAGCACTTCCCAGGTTAGGATGGTTACTTTCACATTTGGAGTGTAGCATTGGTCCAAGTGAAGAGTTTTTCAGGTTTTAATGGAATTAGCTTTCAACAGATGCTGAAATGCTGAAACTTCTCATCTTTCTGCTGAGCCAATTTTCAAATCTGCTTTCAGAAAATCATATTTCAGAAAATATGCCAAGACTTTCCTGCAGCTTGGAAGATTGTTCTTTGTACACTATGCTAACACATATCATAGTTATTTTCTTCCTCAGGTTTCTACATCCAGAAATGCACTGGGCTGTGATTCTGCTGCTCGGTTCTTGAATTCCTAGGGGAGCATGCTCTTCTCCCTTTCCCACTGCCACATGTTGGCCTAGGTCATGTCACATATATAGCAGGTGTTCAGCAATTATTTGTTACATGATGTCTAGAAACATGTCTGGCACATAATGTGCAGCCAGTAATTAATACTTAGTATGTGAATACAAGATCATATACATGTCATCTCTTGTTGTTCCCAATACTCTGTAAATTGGCATACAGGAATTTGTTATTCTGCCCTTCCTTACCAAAACACACTTTTTTCTGTCTTTTGTTTCTAAATACCCTGGAGTACTGCCTCTGCTACAACCCTTCATTCTCAGGAACACTCATGTACATCACAGTCTCTTCGCTGTTTACATAGTATTTTGCCTCCCTCTACAGTTAAAACTTCAGCGAGCAAGTATGTAATTCCAACCAATTCAATCCATTGAATAAACATCATTTGTCAAATGCCGTGCTGAATCCTGGGAATATAGCAATAAGTAATGTGGGTACAGCCCGTCACAGAGCTTAACTTAAGGATGAAGCAGACTTTCAAAGTTACATAAATGGGAACGCCTGGGTGGCTTAGTGGTTGAGCGCCTGCCTTTGGCTCAGGGCTTGATCTAGGATTCCCAGGATCAAGTCCCACATTGGGCTCCTTGCATGCAGCCTGCTTCTCCTCCCTCTGCCTGTGTCTCCTCTCTTACTGTGTCTCTCATGAATAAATAAATAAAATCTCAAAAAAAATAAGGTTATACAAATGATTAAATTGGTATAGGTATTATGAGAAAGATTACAGCGGATCCTAAAACATACCTAGCCTCTTGTCAAAATTATTGCTCATCGTGAGGTACATTTTGTTCTGAGGAGCCTGAGGTTTTCATTGTAGTGAAAAAACAAATAAAACTATAAAAAATTAATTATTGAAATCATTCACCTCATTCATCATTTCTCTCCCAAAGTCAATTTTTTTTACTTCAAGTAAAAGATGTGTTTTAGCTTTATAGTATCTGTTTGCAGGTAGAACACTGAGATACATATTTCAAATATTTGCTTTAATGCACACAAGAGTAAATGGAACTAGACTATTTGAAAGGACTATTATAACTATCATCTATAGATTGGATCATTTGAAAAGACTGAAATAACATAAAATAGTATAAATATCGTGGTTTTCCATTAAATTGCTACTTATCAAGAGTTTTAATTCTTGAAAAAACTTAAAAAATCTACTTATCAATTGGTTGTATGACTTGTTAATGAGTAATGTTTTATAAGTAGGAGTTTTCATCTTTTAGGTAAGAAGCAAACTAATTTAAATTTAACATGTGTCAGATAAGAATAAAACTATGTAAATTAAAAAACAGAGACATGAAATACAACAAAGTTTTTATAGATTTTGTCCCCTTAGCAAGTGATTCTAAGAATTACACTTATTTACTAAATCTTTATTGGCACTTGTTTCCCAATTATTGAATGTTTACATACCCAAGACCTTCAGGATAAAGTGTTTGTTGACTTCTCCAGCTTCATTTGAGGCAATGCAGATGTACCTTCCCGAATCTTCAGTCTCTGCATTGAGGAGCTGAAGAACCATTCCTTGAGTGCTTATTGTCAGACGGGTATTAAGACCCAGAGGCTGCCCATCTTTAAGCCAGGACATCCTGGGAGTTGGGGTTCCATCTGTAAAGCACCTCATGGAGGTAGAACTACCCTTGACAATTGTGATCTCCTCTGTTCCCATAGAATTGTCCAGATTTGGTGGCACTATATAGAAAACAAAACAGGTAAAATTTATACATCTGTTGTAATTTGAGACCAATTTAGATTAAAATTTTATTTTTATTTTTTTATTTTGAAATTTTTTTAATTGTTCAGTTAGTTCTGTAGTGTTTCTATGATCTACTAAAATATAGATTTATAATAGCATAAGAATAATTGCTGACGTTTTATAAAAGCAGGTATTAGATAGGCTAATAATTAATCTTCCAAAATATTAGCAATGAAACCTCAGGATTGTTTTCTTGTAGGACACACAAACACAAAATTTAAATGTACTTTAAGTTTTGGCCATTTTTTAACTTCTTAGGTTGTCTCTTTATTTGTTACAATGTACATTCTAGTTTCAGAAGTATCCTTTCAACTACTGTATGTGGAATACCTAAAGTAATACCAATTTCTAGACTAAGTTTTATGTAATCCCACAAAATTCACTTGCAGTCTATAGTAAATAGTTATTTAACTGTTCTGAGATGTTCTTGGGGATTTAGGAATTTGGACCAGTAAACCTTAGTATTTTAGAAATGGAATGTTTTCAGTTCTCTGTCTACACACACACACAC
Organism: Vulpes vulpes; assembly: GCF_048418805.1. Lineage (NCBI taxonomy): Eukaryota > Metazoa > Chordata > Mammalia > Carnivora > Canidae > Vulpes > Vulpes vulpes. The sequence continues at coordinate 141,193,699 of NC_132792.1, forward strand.
ACACACACACACACACATTCATTCATATTTTAAATACTCTAAATGAGCCATTAATATTATTAGAAAACACTCTGAACTTTCTCTTTGTATGAAAAGACTGGTCTTTGCATCTGGATTGGAATGCTATTTTTAAAAATTTAGATTTGACTTAAGGCAAAATTCCAGGTTTGAAGAGTATTTTGAAAAATAGATAATATGTTCCAAAACATATGGACCCCTTGGGAGAAAACACATTCATTCTTAGTTAGCAAGATCTTATTTTACCAATATTTTCCTGTTATGTCAACATCTAAATATAAGCCTGTTGCTTAATACTGGACACATAGTAAATAAAGTACAAGGGTCATTTCTATGACATACCAAAAACTTGAAGACTGTAATGTTTATTATCCACCCCAGCTCTGTTGGAGGCCACACAAGTGTACATGGCAACATCAGACACCTGAGCTCTCACAATCCTGAAAAACAATTTGACCTGATACTTCATAATTTAATCCCGTTCAACACATACAAAGAAAATATTTCTGATTTATACACAGATTATTACTTATGTGGGAAATTTGTGAAGCTTGTAACTATCCATCACAAAACACAGATGCCTCAAATGCAATTTGTTTCACAAAGCTGATTAGGCACTGACAGTAAACCATTAAAAATATAATTTAAAAGTGAATATTTTTCTTTCTTTCTTTTTTTTCTTTAGGACCACAAATTTATTTATTTATTTATTTATTTATTTATTTATCTATCTATTTATTTTTAATAATAAATTTATTTTTTATTGGTGTTCAATTTACCAACATACAGAATAACACCCAGTGCTCATCCCGTCAAGTGCCCCCCTCAGTGCCTGTCACCCATTCACCCCCACCCCCTGCCCTCCTCCCCTTCCATCACCCCTAGTATGTTTCCCAGAGTTAGGAGTCTTTATGTTCTGTCTCCCTTTCTGATATTTCCCACACATTTCTTCTCCCTTCCCTTATATTCCCTTTCTAAAAGTGAATATTTTTCTAATGTACACTCAAAGAATGATGCTAACATGAAAATCACATTATTGTAGTATGCATCTTCCTATCATTTTGCCACAGAAAGTTTTATCTAAAATAGTAGTTCTTGGAAATACATATGTAATAGATATGTCTATCTATGAAAGACCTATTTTATGCAAATTTACTAAAACATGAGCATTTAAACAAGAACAAAAAAAAATGTCAATTTTATAGTTGTTATCCTCCCTCTTCTAAAAAGATACTGAAAGGGAAAAATAAACAACCAATAGTAAAAATTTAGGAAAAAAACATTTCTTAAACACCATTTTCATGAAGTTAGAGCCTACAATCACAATGCCTTTATCAGTCTAGCAAATCACACATAATAAAAACTGACCTGATAACCTGTCCTCCTGATAGCAACCGGATATGGGAGGAGAGAGGCAGAGGAAGTCCATTCTTTAGCCAGTTTATCTGTGGTGGAGGTGTCCCTGTGGCTCTGCATTCAATATTTATTGAAGTATCGACCAAAGCCATTAATTTCTCTGCTTCTTTTTTATTACCCCTAATTGCAGGTGGAACTATGTCATGCAGAAAATGAGAGAGAAGAAAGGAGGAGGATGTATTACTAGATCAAATCATTTCAACTACAATTGCTCATACTGCTGCTTTTTATCCCAAAAGGAAACAGCAGTGACATCAGATTTTAAAACTAAGTACTTCAGGCACCTACTGCAGGACCTTTATTTCTACTGATAGATTCCTAAAGTAGCCAAGTCAAAAGAGAATGAAATTTCATATTTACCATAGACATTCAAGTTAAAAATTCGGTCTTCTTCTCCAGCAGGGTTAGTAGCAACACAAGTGTATTTCCCCACATTGGATGGGAGAGCTCCATAAATGGTTAATGTACTGCCATCTGCAGTCACCCTATAGAAAACGTCATAATAAAGGCACCGATATGATTCATGTGAAGCTAAGAGCTGGAAAACCCACTCTGGGTTATTATGTTCTTTAAAGAAATATTACCATAAAATACATCTTCATCTTAGCTATATAATGGTTCATATCTTTTTCACTAAGTACAAGGAGGTCTGTTAAAGTCAGAGCTAGTAAAACTGATGGAGATTTCAGGCAACCAACTAAAATTCTACAGAACCAGATCAAATCCATGTCTTATATCTACCACTTCCTTATGAGAAAAATGGAAAATTAATGAAATCAGGTTGTGAATTTCTCTATCCAAATCAAAGATGTGTTTTTCTCAAAGTTAGGATACTTTTCCTTAGTTACCAATATAAGGCTTGGATTAAATGAAGATTATTTAAAAATTCTGATATGAAATTTGAGGAATGTTATAATGAAAAACTAAAAGAGATTACATATTAAAAAACTATCAGAAAATAAAATAAAATAAAAAACTAACCTATACATGGTTTAGTAATATTTTTAATGAGAATAGGATAATTTACTTAAACTGTGACAACAACTATTATAGGGTATATTTTGCAAAAATTTTTCCACAAATTACTAGAGCTTTTCCTTTGTTATATAATAGATAACTATATAGTTAGATGATCAAAGATATCTAAGTTAAGATTATTGCATTACTGATTCCCTTCACGAGCTATTAATTACCAAACAAAATTTCCTGTTTTAGAAAGAGATTAAAAGGCTTTCTACAGTTATTCCTACAATAGTGGTTTTATTAGAATCTTCTAATGTCAAAAGTAACCACTCCATTTCTACCATGTTATGCTATTAAATATGATTACTGAAAATTACAAAAAAGAAAAATTACTATTTTATTATCTGAGTCTATTGTATTTTTTATTCTCAAAATATGAATTTTAAAATTTCACAGGGTTAGTCATTTGAATAAACAAAAAAGCAAGTTGCCATAACCAAAGGAAAGTAGTAAGTTGACTCTGAAAAATTTCTTTGATTGGCAAATTGCTCCACTTGCAAACTATACATATTGTAGAGCTGTGAACAAATAATCAGTAAGCTAGATATAAGAAAAAGTGCATTTGGAATCTTATTGTAAGAGAAATGCAACAGATCATATATTCCTAGGAATAAATATTACCATATAAGATCTTTTTTTAGGTTCCATCATCTATCTAGTACTTTGCTTGCAATAGGATTGATACCAGCTGATTTAATGAAAATAATTAAATATTTGTTGATTATTGAGATACCAAAGAATTATTGTCCATACCAAAGAAACAAAACTTAAAAATGTATTTGTAAAATATTATTTGGCAATTTACCCAAGCTTCTAATGGGAACAAATATCAAATTTTAATATAAAGTGACTTCGGAGAAAATAACATTTACTTATATTTCTTTAAATTATGTATATTCAATTCATCGACTAGAAAACAGTCCAAAGCCTGAATTTAAAATATTGGTTTAAAATTATAAAGTTCGCAATACTGTTAATTAATGCCTACTTATACATATATTGTTCTTCAAATAATTATAATTACTCTGATATGTGTATACAATGGGGCTTTGTGATGAAGTAATCTATGGTGAGTAAAATTTTGGATTGTTCTTCCAAAGGCATTTCTTGTTGAAAGTAGCAGGAAGCCCTTACTATCTTATTATTCCATCTCTATATAGTTTGTTGCATAGGAAACAAGTATTGGTAGAAAATGGTATTTGGACAAATTACTACAAGGAATGAACTTGGTTATGATGATATTGTGTTTTTTCAAAATGAGCCAAGCATTCATTCACTCATTGATGATGGATAAGGAAAGAACACACACACACGCGCACACACACACACACACACACACATACACAGAAACATACTTTTGAGCAATTGTCTAAGGAGAATTTCTGTGTCCAACTCTTTAAAATTTTTTCTTTCTTCTTTCTGAATACAATGATAGCCAAGTGCCCATGAGACTGAATTTAGTATAATTCATGTGAAATTTGAAGCAGAAAGCATTGTAGAATACCTTACAATTAATGATGCAAAGATTCTTTTAAAACCTACCGGATTCTTTCTGTTTCACTAGTATTTATGGGCTTTCCATCTCTAAGCCATTGAATAAGTGGGGTGGGAATGCCATTTGCATCGCATGCCAGCTCAACGTTTTCCCCCTGAAGAACACTCACTTCACTTGGAATTTCAGCGCCAGCGATACTTGGAGGAACTTTGGGGAAATGATTAAGATTTTCATTAACAAGGTACAAGATTATAAATTCTAACAAATACAACAGAATCATAGAACAAATATGCCATTTTTTATTTCATATTTTTCTTAGCTTGTGGCTCAAGATCCAACTATTATTATCCTCATAAATTGCTTTCAAATGAAGACTAGGTAGAGGGATAGCTTCAATATTCCTGTTGTATTTGTAAGTTGATACAATTATTTAGTCATACATGCTAGTGATAAATCTACCTCATGGGTGCCCTTTCTGGTCAAATGAATCATTTCTAGACGAAATCCTCAACATAGTTTAGAATTAGTACAGTTCAGGAGAATGTTTTACAAAACCTTGGCACCAATGTCTGAGAAAAGTATCTAAGTTGGTTATTTCTTTCTTCATAATGCATTTAAAATATTATTTATTCTGAATAATGGAGAGGTTTGTTGTACATTTCAAGATCCAATCATTTTTACACTCTTTCTAGCCATCTTCGTTTTTCACTTTAATGATCTGACTGAGAAATAATGTGTAATAAAAACACTGACAATGGCATCAAGCAGAAACACATCTGAATTCCTCTTCTAAGTAATTATGGTAGTGTGGGAGAAGTAGTTCATACCAGCTTTTAAGAGCCAATTTTATACATCTTCCCTCTCCATGTTCATTAACATCATCTTGGGAACTTGAAGTGGGCCATAATGGGGACATTTACACCATAGAAACTGGCGAATGATTGGCAACAAATCAGGATGTTTTTGTCTGGAGGGTCAGTCATTAAATATTTAACAGTACATCACTTTACAACCTCTCCAAATCTCCAAATTACAACCTCTCCAAATTATTATCTTCATCCAGAAGATAATAATTGTACCAAATATGCAGAATTGAGAGTTACTGAGTAGTTGAATTAAAGAGAGTTTTAATGAGACATCCTATAATGAGTATCTAATATATGACAAGCACTGGACTAGGCCCTATACACATATTTGTAGTCCTGAGACATGATAACATATATTGTCTGGTAAAATGTTTGGTCATACCACATTCCCCATGATTAGTACTTATTATTATTAATGCATTAAAAATTAAACATAATTTCTGATACTGAATCTCTGAATATTTTTCCCTCTTTGCTTCTGACATCTCAAAGCATCACATATCAGAGAAACCACCAATACTTATAAACTTATTTTAGTTTCTCTTTAATTTTAATTTTAGGTGACAGATTTTAATTTTATTTTACAATATATACATTTATCAAATCATTACATTGTGCCTTAAACTTACACAATGTTATATGTCAATTATATCTCATAAAACTAAAAAAATAATATTTTTGAAGTTTTAGCAGAATACAAAACAGGTAGATAATACATATTCATAATTGCTTCTATAATTTATGAGAAATTCTTTTCCTAGTAACTAATAAAATTATAAAAAGCTAGAATTCAACTTAGTTTCCAGTTAGACTTCCATTTCAATTTAAACATTAGGCATAGGGCAGCCCTTGGTGGCACAGTGGTTTAGTGCCACCTGCAGCCCGGGGTGTGATCCTGGGGACCCGGGATAAAGTCCCATGCGTGGAGCCTGCTTCTCCTTCTGCCTGTGTCTCTGCCTCTCTCTCTCTCTGTGTCTCTCATGAATAAATAAATAAAATCTTAAAAAAAATAAACATGAGGCATGAAGTAATAATCAGAGGTATATTAAAAATCAAAAGTATGCAAGTTCTCTCTCCAGTGCTCAATATTATGCTGGAACATAGGAGGTGTTAATTAAGTTAATTAAGTGTTGGGTGAACCAATGCTCCTTATTCTCACCCCAGAATAGTATAAGAATCATGCTTAGTTGAAATTTACCCAATTCGTGACTTGTAGTTATAACATACAATCTTTTCATGATTTACATCTTATTTTTTTGTAAAGATTTTATTGATTTATTTATTCATGGGAGACATAGAGAGAGAAAGAGAGAGAGGCAGAGACATGGGCAGAGAGAGAAGCAGGTTCCATGCAGGGAGCCTGATGTGGGACTTGATCCCAGGACTCCAGGATCACACCATGGGCTGAAGGCAGATGCTCAACCGCTGAGCCACCCAGGCGTCCCAAGTTATATCTTATCTACATAAACAAGAACAGATTTATAGGTGTGGCTCAAAATAAATTATACCAGATTAAAACAAATAAGCAATTCAATAGAATATATACTATTGGAAAATATTCATTTCAGTCAGCATGAAAAAGATAGAGATTATGAAATTTCTGTTAGTCTTTTTTCCACAGTTATGGCCATTTTCATGAAAATACAAATCTGATAAATGTAGGACAGAAAATGGAGAGTATTTCTTGTGCATCTAAAGGTATTTTGTAAGTCACATCATTAGGCTATATAACTTAGTGTTTATAGCTCAACAAAATTGGAAAAAAATCTGAAAAATACAAAACAAAGGTATTTTGAATCAATTGTAACCGAGGAAGCCTTATTTTATAGTACAGATAGAATATAATAAAGAAACTGAAGGTAGTTCAGAGTGCACCTTACATACTTTGTTGGGTTTTTAAAAAAATTTTATAGTAAGTTCTATGCCCAATGTGGGACTGAATTCATAATCCTGAAATCGATTCACATGCTCTACTAGCTTAGCCAGCCAGGTGCCCCGAGACTCCACTTACCTTGAATTGAAAGAATGTAATTTTTCTGTGCTTTTCCCTCCATATTTGATGCAATGCATGTATAGTTTCCACTATCTGAATGCTGAGACCGGGCAATTTGAAGTTTGCTACCTCCAGACAAAATATGTACCTCAAGTGAATCAGAATTTTCTGGTGGTGAAAACAAAGCAAAACAAAACATAAAAAATCTTTTATTTTTAATATCTCTATAATTCACTGTAATATATAATATTTTTTGAGGTTTATTTATTTAAGAGAGAGAGAATATGAGTGGGGAGAAGGGCAGAGGAAGGAGAGAATCCTCAAGCAGACTCCACACTGAGTGTGGAGCTGGATGTGGGGCTCGATCCCATGACTCTGAGATCATGCCCTGAGCTGAAATCAGGAGTCAGCTGTTCAACCAACTGAGCCACCAAGGCACCCCAATATATCTTATTTTTGCAATAAGTAGATTTCTTAAAAGTTCCTCCTTTGTACTTTTATTTTAAATGAGAGCCATCTTTGTTAAAGGAAATGGGAAAAGTCTGTAATGAATAACCATTTTATGTGTTTATCCTATAAATTTATATTCCAGTTAGTTAGGCTTTCTGGACTAAATACAGCTATAAGCATAGTACTGAAAATGTGCTAGTTTATTAACCTGGTGAATTAAGAGCAAAAGAAAACAAAGATGAAAAATGCACAACTGTATTACCTATGGGCTTGTGGTTCTTTAACCATGCTATCATGGGAGGTGGGATTCCAGTGGCATCACATGTTAAGGTCACAGGATTGCTGATTGTCTCAACAACCACTTTATTTTCAGGTCCTTCGATACTGGGTGGCACTGTGAAAAGACAGAAGAAAATCATGTGTCCTCGTTAAGCTAATTCAGGACACTTTTTTTATTTGCGTATCTGGGGAAAAAGAGTTGTATTAGAGGCAGATGCTCACCATATACATTGAGGTGGAAATTTTTATCATCCCGTCCTGCTACATTTATAGCTCTACATACATACTGGCCTGTGTCAGATACCTAAAAGAAAAAGATACTATTGTATGTGCTCCATTAAATTACAGATGACCAACCACACTATTCTGGTGTAGATTAAATCATCAGTCATCTTTATGCTCCAATGCCCCATTCTAATTGCCTTCTAAAGTCTTGCTTTTTTTTTTAAATAAAAATAAAAATAAGGTCAATAGCATTGATGATGAGTTTTTAAATAAAACTCATTTCTCACTGTAGTAAAGGGAATATGCAACTATCAATTCTTTCTTCTATAATCCCACCAACGAGTCATGACACACAAACAAGAATAAAAGATGCACCTCAGCTTTCTTGATGTGCAGCATTTGTCCATCTGCTAAAATCTCCAAGTGAGTAGACTCCGTTATCATCTGCCCATTCTTATACCAGGTGATGACTGGAGGGGGAACAGCATTTGACTCACACTCCAGTGACGCCGAGGTTCCCTCTCTTACATTAACTACAGAAAGAGATTCACTGCCATGATCTTTAATGGTTGGGGGCACTGAAAGAGGGAAACAAGAACAGAAGTTTTTTTTTTTTTCATTAAGATGCTCAGATAGAAAATATCTAATACCAGTTTAAAAATGAAAGAATTTTATGAGACAAACCATAAACAGTCAGGGAAACTTTTTTCTTGCTTTCACCAGCTTGGTTGATAGCTATACAAGTGTATTCACCACCATCAGATACCTTTGCCCGAATTATTTGCAGAGTTCGACCACCTGTGGACAAATACAATGCAAATTGAAGAGTGACATAGGGGTTGTTTTAATAACTATTTATCAGTAAGATAAACAGCAAAATGCATCCTATCTCTTATAGTAAAAAAATTTCTCATTCAAAATGAAAGAACTGAATTAGACTGAGCATCTTTGATCCTTTTCCTTTGATCTCAGTATTTATTCTACTTCTTTACAAAGGAAGAAATTCATAAAATTTTTCTCTCTAGTAACCAAACATAGATAGTAGAACTGTTTGATACAGGTTCTAGTGAGCAAATAGCAATTGTACTATAGTCAAAATACATTAGCAACTATTTTCTGAGTTTAAATCTCCTACAGTATAGAAGTGATTGTCTATCTATCCTCAAGGAGCTTTAGGATTGATTAAAAAGAAGTAGTGACTTTATCCCGTCAAAGCACTATTTGTTAGCCTATCACCCCCCAAGGAATTACTAAGCAGTTTGTCTCTAAAAGTTGTAATTTCTTGAAAGTAGACTTTGTCATTGTACATTCCCACTAAAATAAATCTATACGATCTTATCCTAAATGGCCCCAGCTGTATAGAAAGAGGCATTCAGTGTGAACAAATAATAGGAGCAAGACCAAAGTTTGGAAAGAGAGATAAGCTGATGCCATTGGTATTGAAAAAAGTGAGAAAGTTTTGCCCATCTTTTAAAAGTAGTAAGTTCTTCCTTACCAGGCACAATAAGAGCATTTGTATTTAGCTTGATAGGCTGTTCATTCTTGAGCCAGCTGAGATCCGGAGGTGGAAAACCAGAGACCTCACAGGTTAAAGAGATGAAATTGTTCACCACAACAGTGAGATTTTCAGGGTTAGGACCAATGACACTTGGAGGAACTATAATAGTAAATACATTAAAAGTGAGATGTGATATGATCAGTAATACATATTCCAAATTTTTAATATAAACCTGACCACTATAATCTGCTAAAACACTGAGTTAGTTAATGATAGTTATTTAGCTGTCTTTCTTAGAATTCCCTAATGACTTCATCAAACTCATTTCCATAAGTTTTGTTTTTCCCAATTGAAAGAGAATACTAGGATTTTCAGACAGAATTATTGTGCATTTTATTTGTAGAATGTAGTTGGTAATTCCTAAGGTGGTTTTCTCAATGTATAAAGAAAGACCTAATAGTACTTTTTATTCACTACATTTGAATACTCTTATATTTAATATTATATCTTTTTAAAAAATATTTTATTTATTTATTCATGAGAGACACACAGAGAGAGGCAAAGACACAGGCAGAGATAGAAGCAGGCTCCACGCTGGGAGCCCGATGCAGGACTGAATCCCGGGACCCCAGGATCATGCCCAGGGCTGAAGGCTGGTACTCAACCACTGAGCCACCCAGGTGTCCCTTAATATTACATCTTCAAGGTTTTATCTTACTGCTTATAGCAAAGTAAAGTAGAAATTTAATTTTAGGGTATCTATCAACAAATTACACCGGTTATTTTGACAACATAAATAAATGATATCAAGATGAGCAGAAAATTTAAGAAATAAACAATACTATGATTTATTGTTTAAAAAACAGAAAGAATTCCAAAAGCAAAAGCAGTGCAGAGAAAAAGTGTAGTAAAAAAAGAATGAGATTAACAATGCAAGGCCATTTATGCATATTAAATCATAAACACATGGAAAAATAGATTTTTATATGAACACATAGACATAGAAGGTATAATATCAAACACATTTGAAGGTTTTCCATGAAAGGAGAGGGGAAACAGTAGCAAGAAATGGGCATAAATATGAATGAATACATGAATGAGTATTTTAATAAATAAAAGTAAAGATGGGTCTTGTTCAGGCCAATGATGATAGTGAGACAGGAACTAAGAGATGCAATTAATATAATACTTTATTATATTAGGACTGAGATCTTAAAACAACATCAAAAACTAAAGCAGCGAAGCCTGAGTGGCTCAGTGGTTGAGGGCCTCCCTTCCACCCATGGCGTGATCCTGGAGTCCCAGGATCAAGTCCCGTTGGGCTTGCTACATGGAGCCTGCTTCTCCCTCTGCCTGTATCTCTGCCTATCTCTGTGTCTCTCATGAATAAGTGAGTGAAGTCTAAAAAAAAAAAAAAAAAAAAAACAAACAACAACAAAAAACAAAGAAAAACATCAAAAAGGCAAAATCTGGGAAGCCTGGGTGGCTCATCGGTTAAGTGGCTGCCTTTGGCCCAGGGCGTGATCCTGGAGTACCAGGATCGAGTCCCACGTCGGGCTCCCTGCATGGAGCCTGCTTCTCCTTCTGCCTATGTCTCTGCTGTGCTCTCTCTCTATTTCTCATGAATAAATAAATACATAAATAAATCTTAAAAAAAAAAAAGGCAAAATCTCTTTTACTCTCACATGGTTTTACTATCACACCTCCTGTGTGTGTTACTCATTGTGCTAAGCACTGGGAATAAGATAAAGATGTTTCAAATGTCTGTTCCACAAACACCAAACATTGCTGGACATCAATACTCCCTACATATCACACCAAAAAATAATATTCATGATGCTAAATAAAACTCTTCTGGAGGGAGAAATTTTTCATGAAATGTCCAATTTCAGCTATTTCCAAAATGAGCTGGAATTCTGTATATGTATCCCACATGTAAAGGAAATCTTTTATAATGATTGTCTGCCATTTCCAATTTAATATTCTCAAAGCAGATGTGTGTCATAAAACTAAAACTAATCATTTGTGATAGACATCCAACTGCTTTTTCCCCTTACCCTTGCCTAAATATCTCAGCAGCATTTTAGCAAAAAATTAGTATTCATGCTGTGTCTAGAAAACATTAAGAACTTAAAATTTGATGAACAAATTAGGTGTAGTGATGGTTTTTGGGAATTATTTAATTCCAAGTGTGCCTGGGTGGTTTAGTCAGTTAAGTATCTACCTTTGGCTTGGGTCATGATCCCAAGGTACTGGGATTGAGCCCTGCATTGGGCTCCCTGCTCAGCAGAGAACCTGCTTCTTCCTCTCCCTCTGCCTACAGCTCCCCCTGCTTGTGCTCTCTCTCTCTCTCTCTCTTTCATTCAAATAATAAAGAAAATCTTAAAAAAAAAAAAAAGAATTGTTTGACTCCAAAAATGACTTCTTCTTCAGGTAGTATACCTAACTAACGTAACTCAATGTGAATTCTCCCTTTGAGGGCAGAAACTGGTTCTAATCAGGATTATTGGGTAAGTTTTTATGAGGAGAAGAGCTATATACAGTTCTAACTTTATATAAACATATAATTTGGGGGATTTAAAATTTTGAATTTTTCTCACTTTCAAATATGTAAGAGTATTTTCTCCCGAGGAACAGAAATAATCTAAAAACAGGCTTCCTAGAAGATTTGTCCTTTACTATGCGATGAGAAGAAACACAGGAGATTGAAAAAAATGCAAGCTCCACACATTGTTTAAGTTAAAAATACAAAATATGTCTACATAATCTAAAACACAGTTTTCCTACTTTTTCAAGCATACTCTAAGAAATGTTATTGGAACTGAGCTCTTACCATGAACATTGAGGTTAAAATATTTTTTGGCACTTCCAGCTGTGTTCTCAGCAATACACACATACCTGCCGATATCTGTTATTTGAGTGTTCAGAATCTAAGGAAAAAAATGAAATTCCAACTGAAATTTTTAATAAAGCAGCTTTTCATAATCATCATTACATTTCAGAAAAAACAACACATTCTTCCTGGTTAATACTGGATGGACACATGACAAATTTTTGTATCTAATAGTGCTCATGCTAACTTTTATTAGTTGGGTCAGTCAACTATTTATTTATAAAGATTTCCCATCAGAAAAGGCATTTTTAAATGTACTTGTTATATGCGAACTACAAAAATCTCAATTATTCTTCTTCTTCCCTGTTACAACCCTGGCAATGTGACTTTGAAGTTCCTTGCATTAAGAGGTGGAGTAAGATGAGGAAATTATATTGGCCTTGTGAATGCTCTGCTCAACACAGTGTGATGAAAGTGAGAGTGTGCCATTTCAAACCTAGACCTAAAGAGGTCTAGTGCCTTTCCTCACTATTTCAGAACTCAGCTACCGCCATGTGAAAAAGCAAGGACTAGCCTGCTGGAGGGTAGGAGAATCACAGGAGGTCAGAATCAGTGCCCAGAGCCTAGTCAAGATCAGCAGAGCCACTTACTCAACTGATAGCATCTAGACACTTGAGACCAGAAGAATTACCCAGCCAACTAGAAGACTTATGAACTAAAAAAAAAAAAAAAAAAAAAAAAGCTTATTGTTTTAAGTTCTTGTTTTGGAGTTCTTTGTTCTGTACAGTAATAATTGGCTAATATAACATTTATATTTATTTTCTTAGGCAGAAATTTCTATCCATCTATATATCTTTTGGCCAGAGACACAGAAACATTTAAACATTTTGATAGACATTGTAGGACATCAAATCAATATGGTCACAATGCTTAGAAGATACTCTGAGGATTCAAGTTATTTATAAGCACTGACTCTGGTTCTTGTGGGGTTTTTTGGTTTTGTTTTGTTTTAAAGACAAAAACTCCCTAAGATATGTCCTGTGTTGATAGTTATGCTTAGATTCTTGGGCCAACTAAATATATAGTTATTTTTGACCACATACGCCATTTATGTGGTCAAAAATAATTTATTAAGTTATATCCTAACAAAAGAGTTGGTGTTGTTTCTATAAATACATAACTTTGTTTTAAGACATTTAAAAAGAAAAACATAGACATGGCTATTAATGAACAACAAATCAGGATATTTATTTGGTTTTCATTAGTTATTATCAGTTCCTTACTATTACAGGGGAAGTTTAACTCTATAGGGGACCTTATACCACCTAGGATTTTATCATCAGAAATATGCAGTTGAAAGGATTATACTAATTATTATGTGGCTTTTATCACAAAGTCCATCTTGTAGCAAATTTAAGGGTGTGCATGTGTTGAATGTACAGACAGTTTTTGTAAGAATTCACACAAAATTGTTAACAGTGGTCACCTCTGAAAGACAAATACCATATGATCTCACTCATATGTGGAATTTAAGAAACAAAATAAATGATCATAGGGGAAAAAAAAGACAGAGGTAAACCAAGAAACAGACTCTTAACTATAGAGAACAAATTGATGGTTACCAGAGGGAGGGTGGTGGGAGGATGGGTGAAACAGATGATGGGGATTAAGGAGTGCACTTGAGCATCAGGTGATATATGGGAGTTGAATCACTAATTGTTCACCTGAAACTAATATTACACTGTACATTAACTAACTGGAATTTAAATGAAAACTTAAAAAAGTAGTGATCACCTCTGGTAGGGGGAAAAGAATAAGTAATTTTATTTTATATTCTTCTTATGGTTAGTTATTTTTACAAATATAATATTTATATACCAATAAAAATGACTTTTAAAAGTAAAAAAGACTTAACAAAATACAAACTCAAATAGCTCTTTTAAAATAAGATTTTTTTTATTTTTACCTGTAGAATTCTTCCATTAGATACAAACTTATGATGCCCATCTTCAAGCAAAGGCTGCCCATCCTTTTGCCAGGAATTCCTTGGTGCGGGGCTGCCACTGGATAAACACTCCATCAGCGTGCTCTTATTCACCAGCACAGTGACCTCTTCTGGGAGATCACTATTTGCTCCCTTAATAACTGGTGGCACTGATAAATGATTGCAACAAAGAGATATTGACAGGAAATAAGGTCTTTTCCCATTTATTCTAGTTTTCTAACAGCTTTAAGAAGTATAGGATGATAATAGAAGAGCAAAGTTGAAGATGAAACCAAGATCGTTGAAAAACATTTTACACTAATAAATTAGGATGGTGATAAAAATTGTGGGACTTTGGGTTTACTGCCCTAAATTAACCTATTCCACAATTTTCATTCCTATTTAACTCAATCCCAAACTGTCCCCAGTTTCTCTGACCTTGTTTCTCTCTCAGCCCCTTGCACTATACCTTCTGGGTTTTCAAGCATACCTGTAAGTACCATCCACGTGAATGAATATTTAAATCTATTTTGTCATCTAGACAAGCCAGAAAATTTACATATTTATAAAGTGTATTTGGAACTTACAAATTTGGTCTCATTTGCAAGGGAACTGTCTGGGCTACTTAAATGTATTCCTTGAGCCCCAGTATCAGTGGTATCAGGATCACCTGGGAGCTGGGTTAGAGATGAAATATTGGGGGGCCACTCAGATCTCAACAATCGTCCTGACCATTGAGGACCATCTTGGCCCTTGATGGGCCAAGAAATTTGTGTTTTAACAAACTCTTCAGGTGATTCTTAACGTACACTACAGTTTGAGGAGTCATATTGTAGATTTTTCTACATGTATTCATTTTCATTTAAAATAATACCACTGGGTCTAGGTACATATCTATCCTATGCTAGACTAGTCAGTTATGAAAAATCACATATTACCCATAAAATTTTTAAAAATGGAAATGTTACATAAACTAGAAACACATGTGTTGGCTGCTGTGATAAATGTAGAAATTCATTTTCAAAGTGAATAATCATTTTATTTTATTTGGAAAGCTTAGCTATTTTGTTTCACTCTCTTAAAATGTACCATATCCTTAGCAATCAGTAAGGACTATATATTTAAGGCAGATGAAGTCCTGTGGTATTTAGTCTTTCAAAAACTAAATTGGAAGTCTGTAAAGAAAATAATCAAGGCTACATGGTACATAATAGAATTTCAATGTTATTTTGGAAGCAAATTTTCACATTCAAAGTTATATGATTCTTACTATAGTCTAGGTAATAGAAAATATAACTTGAACTGCAGATTAATAGGAAACTTGAACTTCAGATTAAGTGAGCCTATAACTAACCCCCAAATTATGAAAACTAATCAAATGAAATGTTGGGACATAAAAATTCACTGTTTTTTCTCAACTTCTGCCTGGAGCTGAACCATCAGGAGATACAAGGAAGTTGTCTACAGGTCCAAGGTCTGACCTGAACAGGCCTCCACCAAAGCTCTTTGGTCTGACCTTGCCTCCAGCTGCCATGCTCCATCAGCTGGCTTACACCACTCAGAATTGTTCTGAGTAGAGAGCTCTGGAGTAGTATGTAGGAGGTGAGCATCAAACATTGTGAAACATCCCTAATTTAGACAGAATTTTGGGTCCAGTTTATTTTTTGTTTCGTTCCACCTCTCTAAACCCATCCAACATGCTTTCCAACCTCCTCTTAATTAAAGTAGCCTGAAGGGGGATGAACATCTACCTTTAACTACCCAATCCTCAAGTTCCCTTTCAATTTAATTGACTCCTAGTCCTTCCCAAACCATATTATCTTGCTTCTTTATCAGATCTATTCTGTCTTAAACTAAACTCTTTTCAAACTTAAGTCAAATTAAGCTAGATAGTCTAGGATGCTCCTTCATTGTTCTTGGTGATGTTAGCATTGATTTTAATTGGTCATCTTCTCTTCCTTTTTCCTTTTCCTTATCACTATCTTGTAGACTTTAAAAATCTATTTCGATGAGCAATCCCCCCCAATTAGTTTCATCTCTACTCCATGTAAGTCAGCCCTAGACAGCCATATTGTAGACCATAAAACATTAACACCTCTTCCTTCTGCAAATTATAAGCTCCCTGAAAAAGGACAGATGTCTACTATATTCACTGCTGTATCCTTAATGCCTGGCACATAGTTGAGTACATCAATAGATAGTTGACAAATATATGATTTTTGAACTCTAGTGTTTTCTTTCCTCTACCTCTTTTCAGGTTTCCTTTATTAGCAGCTCTTTGTTTGCTCTGAAAATTCTAGCCCTCCTATTCCTTCTCCACTTACAATCAGCCATCATTTTTCCCCTTTCCTGCCCAGACTCCATAGTATCATTTCATAGGGGTCATTTCAGTGATGCCCTGTTGCACTGCACATTCTATGGTCTTTCACCCTCCAGTGCTTCTACACAATATATACCTGGTTATCTTGTGGTACAATATCCTCCCTAACCAGAGTGAACACACTATTTTTTCTACCTCTGCCTCCTGTTTACTGGGAATGCTATAGAAGGAAGGGTGGCTTCAGAAAGTAGTAACTGAGTCAACTGGCTCCAACTTCAACAGTTGACTATCACATCCTCCATGGTGTTAATCACTAGTCTTTCTTGTTTTCCACAGGGCCAACCACCCCTACTACTCTTTATCTTGCACTCATACTTAATGAAAAGGACTAGATACATTTCATATGCATTTCCACATTTCCTTCCTAACCATTCTGATGAATGGCTTATTAACATCTCAGTTCCTTGATTGCATTTTTCACTTGTTCTAGGACCTTGATCCATGAATTCCTGCAATTTCTTCCACTCCTCCACAAAACACACTTGAAAATTTAATTTGTCCCTTTTCTGTTGGATCATTTTCTTTGGTCTGTAAGCAAATCTTTCCTAAATATATTTTCTCAAACAACCTGTCTATCCTAAAACTCTACTCCATCTCTTCTGTCCTCTGCAAAATGTCTTTAAAGTACTCTATATTTGTTTCCTTTTCTTTCTGATTAGTCGCTCAAGATTTATCCTTTTGTCCTATGGCTTTGTACCACACCAGAGTATTTAAATTGATCTTTTGAATTTTATCAATGATTTCTTAGTTTTAAAGCCAAATGGACTTTTTCAGTCTTTATTTTCCTAATTTTGCTTTAGCATTCAATACTTGATCTACTTCTTGATAGCCTTTTCCATGCTTTGGATTCTGTGACATAGAATACTATGTAGTTTACTGCTTTTCATGAAGTAGTTGGGTTGTTTCCCCTCTAACTCTGTTTTCCTTTTCCTTTCTTCCACTTGTTAATGATCTCACTATGAACTTCTTTTGACCTTCTACTTTATCTATGACACTTTCTGTTGGAAACCTCACACTCTTGAATATCAGCTTTTGTTGATAACTTCTTAGTTGAGTCTCTCTTCTGTGTTGAAGTTTATTTTCAATGGCCTCTTCTATATTATAACTCAGTATCTTCTAACATGCCCAATTCAGCATGTCCCAAACAAAATTGACTTCCCTTTTCCCCAAATAATGTTTTCCTCTGTCTTCTATTTTTATTATTTTTGCCACCATTTTCTTAATCACTCAAAGTAAAAATCTCAGTGTCATCTCATGCTCTGAGACAAGTGATAATACTTCATATTACTTAATAACTTCCTCTGTAAACTCATGCTAACTGCTTCTTATACATTCTCACTCCCACTTCTCTAGATCAATCTCTTCTAATGGAAGCAACTATTTGTTTTACAGCTTCTAGCAATATTACCTCTCTTTCCTCTTCAAGTTATAATACTTCTTCCATCTCAGTCCATGCATTCAGAGGTGATCAGTGTGGTCTAGGAGTAGGCACATACACTAGGCCTTGAACAGGCTGCTAGCTTCTATAATTGGTTCAGGGATAGAAATGTGATTCATGCTTAACCAGTTAAAGCCATGAAAATCCATGCATTTCAGTTGAAAATACTAAGAAGAGCTTCATATGGATATGAAATTAGAAGGATGTAAGACTAGAGCCACTGGGGGCTAACTTGTCATTCAAAGGGTTCTCCCACCTAAGAGTGATGTTCATAGAGGAAAAAACCAAGAGAAAGAGGAAAAAAGTCTGCTTGACCTCTTTTGTGCCACAGAAGTCAGGTATGACTGTAGCCAGCTCTACTCTGAGACTCTTTGGGTTCATGAGCCAATGAATTCTCTTTTTTTAGTTTAAGCCAGTTTGTTATCTCCATACTTCAGGAGTCCTAACTTATGTGTTCTCAGTTTGTATAAGATAATTAATTCATCAGTAGAACTATTACTTTCTGATTATCTCTATAGTCCTTAAAGTGTTAATGCAGCATCTTGTAAATATTTCACTCAAAAAAATTTTGAGTTAAAGAATGTATGACAAACAAAAGAAAAACTCACAGAGTACACGAACGTCATATTGAAGGGAATCTTCTCCAGCTTCATTCACAGCCACACATGTATATCTACCTGCATCTTCTACTTTGGCTCGGGGAATCTGTAACACTCTTCCTCCTGAAAACATATTCCCGTATGTTTACTTCTCTAAATCCTACTGGTCATAAACATAGATGCAATTTTTCAGGCCTAATGACTTCCTTACATTTTCTTTCAAGGTTATTATTTCATCTAATGATTCAATTTTAATCTCACATACCATTTGTATGACAAACACCGTATTAAAAGTGATCCAATATATGAATCAGATCTTCTGAGAGACAAATACCTCACGTGGATTTTTCTCAAGAGGGCACTGGTGATCTATCCCCTCATCACATTCCATGCGGAATGTTATTATGCAGTGGTTTCTTGATTTTACAGTTTTGAACACATGTAAAAGAAGTTTACAATGTTTGATGCAGGTATAGGTTTGAGAAAGTCATAGCCAGGGATGCAAAAGGTATAAAGTATATTATTACACATAAATTTTTTTTTCACATATAATTTTAAAAGAATAACTCCAAACATTTTAAAAACTTTTCAGGTTGATATAATTTCAAACTCAAAGAAATGTTTCAGTAACAGTATAAAATTTTTTCTATGTTTATTAACTATTTATATTTCACTCCACTTGTTTTATCCTTTTGTTTTTAAAGATTTTATTTATTTATTCATGAGAGACACAGAGAGAGGCAGAGACACAGGCAGAGGGAGAAGCAGGCTCCCTGTGAGGAGCCCAATGTGGAACTTGATCCCAGGACTCCAGGATCACGACCTGAGCTGAAGGCAGATGCTCAACCACTGAGCCATGTAGATGCCCCTTGTTTAATCTTCTCTCTCTCTATATATATATTTATGTATATTTTATATACATATGTACATATATGTTTAATCTTCTATATATATATTTATGTATATTTTATATACATATATACATATATGTATATATATTTTATGTATATATATGTATATATTTATATATAAAATCTTTTCTGAACTATTTGAGAGTAAGTTTGAAACATAGTGCCCCTTTACCCCTAAACATTCATAAATCTGTATTTTGAAGGGACAAGAATAATCTCTTATGTAACTATAATATATTGATCAAAATAAGGAAATGTAAAATCAACACAAAACTACTAATGAACTCATAGTCCATGTTCAGATTTCATTTTCTTTACAATCTTTTATAAATATTTTCCCCAAGCCTAGATCCAATTTTGGATCACATATCACAACATTTTGCTCTCACTTGTATTTAGTCACTTTTTAAAAGTTTTTTTCGGGACACCTGGGTGGCTCAGCAGTTGAGCACCTGCCATTGGCTCAGGGCGTGATCCCAGATTCCTGGGTTTGAGTCCCACATCAGACTCCTTGCATGCAGTCTGCTTCTCCCTCTGCCTGTGTCTCTGCCTCTCTCTCTCTCTCTCTCTCTGTGTCTCTCATGAATAAATAAATAAAATCTTAAAAAAAAGTTTTTGCAAGATATTCTTTTATTTAATTGAAATAAGGGCAGCCCAGGTGGCTCAGTGGTTTGGTGCTGCCTTCAGCCCAGGGCATGATCCTGGAGACCCGGGATCGAGTCCCATATCAGGCTCCCTGCATGGAGCCTGCTTCTCCCTCTGCCTGTGTCTCTGCCTCTCTCTGTTTCTCTCTCTCTCTCTCTCTCTCTCTCTCTCTGTATCTCTCATGAATAATAAAAAAAAATCTTTGAAATAAAATTTACATACTATGGAGTACACTGACTTTAGGTATACAATCTGGTAAATTTTGACAAGCCTATTTCATATTTGTTAAAATTAAATAGAATCTTGAGAAGATTATGATTCCATAACACTTTAAACATCTTTTTCTACCAATAAACCATGTGATAACTGAAATATCTGAAATAATCATAACTACTGATTTGTGATAAACATGTTTAATAAAGTGAGTAGTAACTATTTGCAAATATATTTTAGAATTTATCAGTAATAATGTATAGATGATCTCATCACACTATTAGAGAAATGGAGCCTCATAGAAGCCAAAGGACTTCTTAAGTTGATAGAATGATCCTGTAGTAGTAGATCTGAAAATTACCTAATGTGTTCCAACCATCTGTCAGTTCTCAGCCTAGACTCTTCTAGCTTGAGCTACACAGATTCCAGTGGCATTTGCGTTTGGCACCCTGTGTCAGTTAAATTAGATGGCCAGAAAGCTGATCAATTCAACTGGCCTAATAAATGAGGAGAAACACATATGGCAGAGACTCAAATTTTCATCCTGTTCATAGCAATCTTTACCTGGTAGAATCAATACTCTATCACTCGAGGTCAGAGGACGGCCATCTTTGTACCATGTCAGTGTAGGAGGAGGAGCAGCATTTGTCTCACAGTAAAGAGAAATGGGGTTGTTGATGATCACATCCTTAGCTTCACCACTTCTACCAGTATCCAGCATGTTTCCTATTTCCCAGAGTTTCTGAAAACTCGGAGGAACTATGGAGGAAAGATATGACACTTTAGACACATGTGAATGCTAGGGTTAATTAAACAAAGATCTTGGCTGTATTTTCACAAGGATGATTTGTAAGTGTAATAAATTAGCAACGTGAAAATATTTTCAAGTACTTACACACCTACCAACCCTAACCCTGAGCCAAAAAATGTAGCAGACAGAAGTCAGACTTGGTTTTCATGTGGAAGAACAAAAATATAGGGCTAAAATTGCCATTCTCATGTTTTGCTCTCCCTATTACAGGTCTCTAGCACTTAAAAGATGAAGGGTCCTATTCTTAGGGAAGATCTACTATAGTATGCATGGCTAAGGAATATGATCATAGCAGGGAAAACTAAATTTTGAGGAACCATTCAAAATTTGGGCTCAACAGAGAGCATCTGTCAATGATTTGTCTTACTAAGAAGCCTAAAGAAGTTATGCAATCAGGATTAATAATTCCAGTTGCAAAAATAATAGGACATTCTCAAATATTTCTGAGGGACAAGCATGAACTTTCTAGAAGGCAATTTTCCTTCACATCAAAAGCATTAAAAAAGTGCGTAACATTTGACCTCAAATTTCCACTATTAGCAACTTATGAATATTCACAGATGTGCGAAAGTTTTATGTATAAAGATGTTCAGTGAAGCATTACACAAGTAGTGAAAACTTGGAAACCACCTAGACATTCAACATTAGGAGTCTAGTTAAATACATATTTTAATACTCAACTGATAAAACAAGTACAGTTATTAAAAAACATGTGTTAAAACATATATAAAAACACAAAAGTAACAGTATCAACTACAATAATAGCAGGTACCACTTCTTAAACATTTTGCTAAGAGTTTTACTTAATTTAGGTTATTTGGTACTCGCTATAATTTTACAAGACATTAATTTTAAAAGCAAGGGAACCAAGGCTTAAAATATTTAGGTAACTTGCCCAACTCAAAAAGTTCATAGGAGCTAAATCATTTAATTTCAAGTCTGATACTTTAAATTCTGTACTTTACTATATTTTTTTGCCTTCCATGTTAACACTATCAAAAAACTCATGATAAAATATTAGGGGAAAGCTAATATATAGAAAAGCCAGTATCATGTGATCCCAATTTGTAAATGAAGTATACTTCACAAAAATGTATCAGAAGGAAACATAAGAATAACAGAAGTAACCCTGAATAATGGATTGTTTTATTCTTTGTTAATTTCTTAAGCCCAAGATTTCAATAATGAATTTTTATTATTGTCAACAACAAAAAGATATTTATTTATTTATTTTAAAGATTTTATTTATTTATTCATGAGGGGCAGAGACAGAGGAAGAGGGAGAAGCAGGCTACTCACAGGGAGCCTGATGCAGGACTCCATCCCAGGACCCCAGGATCATGACCCAAGCTAAAGGCAGATGCTCAATCATGGAGCCACCCAGGCACCATCCCCCCCCTCAAAAAAGGTATTTAAAAAAAACCAAGTCAAATCTCTTTTTCATTGCTTTGATAGACCATGTAAGCTAACTTACACATAATAAGCCTATTATTATTACCTTGTATATTCACATCAAAATCCAGCTCATCTTCACCTGCAATATTAGATGCAACACAAGTATATCGTCCAGTATCTGATATCTGAGCCTCCTTTATTTGAAGTGTGTGTCCACTTGCAGCAATATTGACATGATCATCTGATTTAAGGGGCTGTGATTCAATTATAATAATGTTACCTTGAAGTACACTAATAAATCCTCTAAAATATCAGTTGATACTTTTTAGGATTCCTTAATAAATAAAAATAAAATTATATTTGAAAGACTCAAGACAACAATAATTGAATTAATTTAATCTGATTAAACTTTTTTGAGTAATCATATTTTTATTTATTGAAAATACTGCTCATATATTTTACATCTGTGCCAGGTATTTCCAGGTGGTACATTTATATAATAATATATAAATATATATAAACAATGAAAAATATTCTTTCATATCATATCTATTTATGTTGGAAAAAATCATTTTCAGCTGATACTATTTTCAGCTATCAGTACCTGATACAGTATACTATAATTCTGTAGAAAATGCTAGAGTTTTTAAATGAAAGATTGAGAGCATTAACAGTCTGATTGATCTAAATATCATGATCGCTCATTCAGAAACATTACTCATAAATGGAAAATTTTAACTTTGAGATATTTGTACTACAATGTTTGATTCACAGTATTACTATACTTAATGGCACATTAACTTACAGATATTTGTATTATGATGTTTATTAATAACATCATCCAACACTTAATAGGATATTTCTCATCTTCTAAACATTTCCATTTACAATAAATTCCACATTCCTTGAAGATTTTAGCTTCTGGCTCACTATCATTCCTTCTTATAATATTTTTCTCTTAATTCTTGGTGACTTCAACACCCAAATAGACAGTCATCCATGCTGTGTGCTCTCAGCTCCTTGGCAATCCTCTCTCAGCCACTCAACCAGAGTCATACCAGACCTTATAATTACCAATAACCACATCTCTTTATAATCTCACTTTCAAGTTCTCACTTTCTGACTACTACTTCCTAATTCTCTAACTCACTTCCCTCTAGCATCCCAACTCCAGTAATTTTTTTGGTCCCATGGGAGGATCCTCAATCTACAGATCTTGCAATCTGTTCAGTCACTCACTCTCTTCTATTATGACAATTGCTCCTTGCATAACTCTCAACTCCATCTGCCTTCTTTCCCTCTAGTTTGTTCCCCTGGTAAAACACTAACTCTGGTTAAAACCAATCTGGTCTACTCAAGGACATCCTTCCAGCAACTATGCCCTCTTACACCTGTAATCAACACCAATTGATTTCTTCCCACTAGATGATTTCAATCTGCATATAACATACTATAATTTTCTCCATTAAGAAATCTCTTTAGAATGCAGTCTATCTCCACATTTTTCTACTCTCCTTAGAATTGATGGCTTTAAAGTGTTTGCTGCATTTGCTATCTGCTTCCTTCCATATTTTCTTGAATGTACTCCAACAAGACTTTTACCATCTGTACTTGACCGAATGCCATTGTCAAAGTCACCAACGACATCCATGTTGCTAAATTTACTGGTTAATTTTCAGTTATTTTATCTGATCACTTGCATTAAATAGTTTAGCTTGTCTTCTTCATTTTGAAAAACTTTTTTCCCCTATCTTTTGGGACATTTCATTCTCTGCCCCACAACCTCTAAACATAGGAGTTCTCCAGGGATTAATCCTCGGACCTTTTATCTTTCTATCTAAACTCATTCTCCTATTGAACTCATGTAAAATATTGGACTCATCTTTGTTTCAGTTTTCCCTCACATCCTGCTACCACCTTTGTCCAAGCAACTACTATCTCTCTTCTGTAGCACAGAAATAAATTCCTATCTGGACCTTCTCTATCTTCTATCAATACAGAAGCCATTTGAATCCTTTTAAAACCATAAGTCAGATCATATCACACTTGTGTTCAAGATTTTCCAGTAGATTCCTATCAGAATCAAGGCCAACTGGTCTACAAGGCCAGGTGATCTGCCTCTCCATTAACCTTTTTGCTCATAACTTCTTTGTTTTCATGGATCACTGCATTACAGTTAACATGCCTCAGGGCCTTTGTTAGTCACTCTATTTTAGACTATCTTATCCTCAGGTATTTTGCATCTGCTTCCTCCATTTTCTTTGAGTTTCTGCTCAAATATCACCTTATCAGTGAAGCCTTCCCTACATAAATAAGAGACCACAGTCCCCATGCTTGCTATTCCTCTTTCTAACTGAGTTTTCTCCATAACATTTATTTCATCTGGCACATTATATGTTGCACTGGTTTGTTTGTTTAGTTTTTGCCTCTCCAAACTTCACACGAAGAGAGATTTTTGTCTGTTTCCTTCACAGCTATATCCCATGCACCTAAAGTATGTGCTCAGTAAATAATCTGGGAATTAATAAGTTATTATTAATGTTATATCTTTTATATAAATATTAATAATAATTTAAATTTTCTATGCTAAAAGAAAAACATCAGAGCATGAATAAATAAAACTCAAAGATTCTAATAAAAATTATTGTGGCAAAAATTATTGTGTGGCTAATATGCCCAATATTTTGTTGGATTTTCTCAAAAATGCTGTTTCACTGGAGTAGTGCTGCTTATATGAAGAATGAAGTAACAGAAGAAAGGGTACTCATTTTTAAAATTTTATTTATTTATTTATTTATTTATTTATTTATTTATCTATCTATTTATTTATTTATTTATTTATACTTATTTTAGAGAATCAATCCTAAACCCTGAAAAATTTAGTAGTTTAACTGAAGCATCATAATTGGATCAATTTCAGAGCCTATATTTGAAACTGTAATTTAATCATTCATTATGATTTAAAAAAACAAAGCTAGCTCATTCCTAGTGCAATTCTAGTCTTTAGCCAATTTTTATGTGTGTATATGTTTGTCTGTATGTGTGTGCATGTGTAGTAACTAAAGGAAATAAAAAGGTTTTAGGTAAAAATTTAAAATAAAATAATAATACTTTAGAAGAGAAAGAAGTTATCCAAGTAAACCCATATAGGATTAATATTGTACCATGAAGTGTACTTCTAGTGAGAAAAGAAATCGTAAACAGAACATGGTGGGAGTTCCATATTTTTTCTTTTTCAATGGCTTCCAGATGAAACTTGCTTACTTTATAAGAGATGATTTTTTTTTCTAGCTGCCAGTGTTGCAAAATCTCTGTGATCTGAAAAAATAAAGCTATATCTTTCTGCATCTTAAATCATAACTCTGACCTGAACTTCTACAGTTGGAATTTAACTGGCCATTTTGTTGATTATGTGTATAACAGGACAAATAGCAGCTTAGTTATGCCACATCTGTATTAAGCACAGTGTTAACAGCAGTTAGAAAAATAAGAATCTATTTTTGTGTAAAAACACTAGTAACATGTAACTTTAAAACATGAATGAAAGAGAAAGAAAATAAGTTGAATGAGAGATAAGGATGTATGGTCTGAAAGTCAGATCACATATGTGCCTTTTATTTAAAGTTTCACATTGCCCCCAGTTAACTGAATCAGGCACTTAATTACCACATTTAGCTATTTTTCTTCCTTTTGTAATCTAAAACATGTTTCCTTTTGTAAAAGAATTAAAGGTGTTTAGAGAAAATTCTTAAAAAACTCAGTACCCATGTTATACCTATCATTTTAATCTGGCTTAGCACTATTTTGTATTTCTTCTCTACAAAGTTTGCTTACTTTGTAAAGCCCCAGAACATAAAAACTGTTCCCCAATAGGAAGGTGGTTGGATTTTCATACATGGCTGCTAATGTCCACACAAACAATCCTTCAAACTTTCCAGTGATGGAATAATGCTAAAACTGTTGAACATGTTTCAAGTTTCTTTGCAGTTTCATATTCTAGGAGCATGGGATTGTGCTAGTTATAAGGTGACATTGATTCTCTGAGTTACTTGTATCTGCGTTTTTTCTTTTTTAAAAAAAATTCAATTAAGCATTTTTATTTGTCAGAAACTACCAGCAAAGGAGAAAACATATGACTGACCTGTCCATCCTTGTACCAGCTGAGAGAGGCAGAAGGAATTGCGTAAGCTTCACATTCCAAAGTCAGAGTATTGTTAACTTTGATCTTCACTTCTTTAGGGGAAAGACCTGGCCCCAGTAGGTCCCCTTTATTGATGATGGGTGGAACTGCATAAAAAAGGAATATTTGTAGAGTTAAACATTGGTTCTTTTAAATACATGGAAATCACACTGAGGATTACTTAAGAAGACAAGGAAGTAACTGAGGCATTTGGTATGCTCCCCTTTCACCATAGACCCAAGTTAGCATCTTGTGAAATGGCAGTGCTCAGAGACAGAATTTGAAGGAAAACAGCTTTCTCCTTTCATCATTTTAATACTGTCAATGAAAGTAAAGTCCTACTTTCTTTTTCTAGGTCCTCAGAAACAGTCCAAGCATGATCTATAAAATGCATTTTCTCAGTCATTAAAGGAACGCATTCAGAGAACAAAAGACAATCAGAATGATGATCTTCATTTTAAATCAAAACCAAAACCCAAATCCTGCAGTGTAGGTTCTATTAATGGTAGTATTCATTTTGCTTTTTATGTATAGATCAACATACAGTGGATCTTAGGCTATTGATTAGAACATACATTCTTAATATATATACTTAACCTATATTCAAAATATACTTAAATAACAATTTTGTGCATTAAAATACTATAACTCAGCCCAGAAGGCTTTCAGAAGGAAAAACAAAGAAATGTAAGGAAGTGCCACTGACAAATTCTCCAACAAGAGGCCAGTGAGCAGACTGGATGGGGTTGGATGGGGTTTCACATGTTTAAGCAATTGAGGACATAGGTACAATGCTTAATTTGACTTGCATTTTAATAAAGCAAGCTGTGTAAACAACAAACTTTAATGATAAGCATAAATGATTATGAATACTTAATAAAAAAACAGGATTGAAAAAGATTACTTGAAGAAAGTATGAAATGTAGTGTTCTTTCAGGACTTACTATAGACTTTCACTTCATAGTGCTTTATCATTTCCCCCGCCTCATTAGTGGCTATACAAGAGTATCTTCCAGCATTGTCCTCCTGTGCATTTAGGATCTGCAGAGTCCTACCTCCTGAAAAATCATGGAACATGAAAGACTTTCTGAAGTCACAGTGGCAACAGAGTATGCACAAAATACCAGGGTTTTTAGTTCTCACTATTAATGTATTTCTTTTTCTATGTGCCAATTCTATAATAGACATTTAATACAAGACAAACTACAATATTGATGAGCAGTAAATGGTGGGTGAGGAGTCAGTCAGTCCTCTGATGATCCACTATGATAATGACTATCATGCCCCATCCTGACGCTCCCATGCCTCTGTATACACTCTGGTCAAGGTCTTTACTTTGCTCTCTTCATAAAATAGATCTTCTGCCTTAGTCATCTTCTTCGCCTCATCTAGTTGAGCTATCATAGAGATTAATCTTGCTAGAACTTAGTTTGTATTATGGTACATTTTCCCTTAAAAAGTCTTCATTGGTTCTCAATTGACTTAAGTATAAAGTCAAAAGTCTTTAGTTCAGGCATTCAAAACATGACTCCAATGTTCCTTCCTGACTTTTACTTCTACCCATCTCCCTCCCTGCCACACACACACACACACACACACACACACACACACATAGACACACACATCACACACAATGTCCCCACTCAAGTGGAAGGTAGAAGCCTACATATTATTACTTGCACATAGTGAGGCCTTTGTACATCTATGTGCCTTTCTCACTTTGTATCTTTCCCATATTAGTCATCCTGATGGATCTGAAATTGCTCATTTCCAACCAAGAACATTCCAAACCTTTCTTTAAGGGCTGGTTCAAGTTTTAACTGCAAAAAAGTACTTCTTGACCACCACAGTGGCCATGTCATATCTCATTTATCAATTGCCATGACTATTCATAATCCATGATTATTCATGCATTCAGGTTGCTAATTAACTTTTAAATATATATTAACTCCTTTCCATATAAAATTGTAATTTCTAAAAGCCAGTGATAATACTTTTTAATTCTTTCTATTTTCATACATGTTGCCAAGTATTTAAGTAGAAATAAATAAACTCCCTCCATCTAAATACCAATTCTCTTTAAGGTTCAATTAAAAAAGAAATGAATTTCTACTCTTTTGGTAGTCCACATCGTATTTTAGCAATGAAAAGCTTTGTGATATTTATTTATTTGCCTTCTATTTAGATATTTTGTCTTTCAAAAAGTAATTTTACTTTAGATTACAAGATATATACAAATAATTAAAGAGTTAAAATGGCAGTAGAACAGTATAACTAAGGCATAAGTACTTTCATAAAAAATAACCAAGGATTCTTTTTCTACAATAGTAGATGGTGTAAATGCAGGCATTAAAGTAAATTTATTACCTGGAAGAATACGAATATTTCGGTTGGATTCTAAAGGTGTTCCATCCTTAAACCAGGTGATGGTGGCTGGAGGATATGAATAAGCTTCACAGACCAAAGATGTGGGGCTATTAAGGATAACAGTGACATCTTCAGGGCCACTATCACTATCAACACCAGCAATTGTAGGAGATACTGAAAAAGATTTAAAATGTGATTAAGGAAGTATGTTTAGAAATTTTCTTACTTGTGAATTTCTAAGTTTCACTATAGTTATTTGTGTAATTCTATTTCCTAACAATTTCAGAAATAATTGATTACTGTTCTTATTCTACATGATAGGGATGAGAACTTCAAAATGGAATAATGGAGGAGATGACATGCCAAAAGGAATTCTACTGCAGTGTAGTAGGGCAAAAATAAGACTTTTGGTGCAGGATACATGGAAGCATAGCATTCAATCCAATCTGAGATGTATGGTGTGAGGTCTCTCACCAAGGTCTCTCATTAAGGATGGTCTCCTAAAGGAAGAGATTTCAAAATGAGCCTCAAAGGATTAGTGGTGGTTAGTAAGTGAAAGAATGAGGACTAATAGGAAGAAGGAGCATATTGTGAGTAAAGTAGTATAAAAAATGAGGGGCAAGCAGGGGGATATATCAAGGATAGATTTAAGAGGGTCAGGGTAAGTATTGAAAGCAAGGAAAATGAAGACAAGTCCATTTACTCCACATAAGATAATGAGGGTTTGGGATGCCTGGGTGGCTCAGTGTTTGAGATCTGCCTTCGACTCAGGGCATGATCCCAGAGTCCCGAGCCCTTGCGGGAAGCCTGCTTCTCCCTCTGCCTGCATCTCTGCCTCTCTTTCTGTGTTTCTCATGAATAAATAAATTTTATTTTAAATAAAATTTTAAAAAAAGATAATGAGGGACTGAATTAAAGGAAGCCATAAGGAGGAAGGAGTGATTATGGAAAAATTTAGAAAGTCAATTGGTGGGACTTGATGATAGAATTTGGGGGCTAAAGAAAACCAAAGTCAAAGATGATTTCCAGTTTTCTTGCTTGGGAATGTAGGCAAACTGCAGTGAAGCAATATAAGTAGAAATTATGGAAATATCTGCTCACTTTGGAGGGAAAGATGGTTTGTTCATTTCTGAATATCTTGAATTTGAAATGCTCATGAGAATTCCAGCTAGACATGTCCAACAAGAAATTGTATATAGAAATCCAAACTTGGGAGAAAGATACGGGTTGCAGGTATGGATTAAAAAAGATACCAGTATATAGATGATAATTAAACCTGTGAGAACTAAGCTTATTATTTGAAGACAATATCTAGAGTAAAATGAATAGCGAAATAAGGAGAAAATGCTGAGGTACCTGATGTTTGAGA
Source organism: Vulpes vulpes (assembly GCF_048418805.1). NCBI lineage: Eukaryota > Metazoa > Chordata > Mammalia > Carnivora > Canidae > Vulpes > Vulpes vulpes. Next base: position 141,224,087 of record NC_132792.1, read on the forward strand.
GATGGACTAAGGAGAAGTCCATAAAAGAGAGAGAAAAGGAGCAACCTTTTAAAGTGTGCAAAGATAATGACAGAAGAACACTGTGTGGAAAAATAAATAAATAAATAATGTCTAAAACATTAAAGAAATATTTGTTGGATCTAGCAATAGGATAATCTTTGACACAACAGCATGAAGCATGTCATGGGGAAAAGCCCATTTTTAGTGGGGCAAAAAGTATAGACAGGGAATTGTTACAATATAAAGTGATGGAGACAGTAGAGGATGAAGCTGTAGGTAAGGTGGATGGTGGGAATAACTGACATACCAGTGATGTAGGGTTAAGGGCATAAGAGTAAGAATAAGAAGGAGAACTCATCTTCTGGGAAAAGGGTAAGGAGACTGAAATATGAGCAGATTGGAAGTTGAAATGAACACACTTAAACAGCCTCAGCGTTGTGATGATGGTGGAAAAGAAGTCTTTGATGCAGATCCTTCAGTCTTCAATGAATGAGGGAGAATGACAAGAAACAGGTAAGTAACTAGGAAGTGGGGATTGGAGGGTATAGTCAGGTAGCATGACTTGGGATACTTCCAATAAAGAATAATGGTTTCCACCAGAGAGTCTCCAGGGAGCTAGTGTCTCTTAGGAAGAGTCAGATTTCAATAACAGTAAGGAGATGGAGAGAACACTAAAACAGGTTCCCAGAGAGGACAGAGTATAGAACTTAGACATGAGTCAGTATTAGGAAGTGAATTAGTGGTGAAAGGAGGAGGCATGAGGAACATAAAGCTCTAAGAGGAGCAGTGAATAAGTTGCAAAGGGGGGGGGGGAATCCAGGGCTGAGCATTTGTCTTTCATATACTGATAGGTGTGAGGAACACAGGTGTCTTAGTAGGCAACTGGCTCCTGAACTCCCATTCATACTTGTCCAGCATCTGTCAGTTGCTGGGGCTGAATCTTTGACAAGGTAAGAGGAGTTCCACTTTTTGAAGTTTATTTTTTATATATTATCAATATATAGTATTCATTTGATACTTATACATTATCCTTTATTTTGATTTAATTTTTTTTGCACACGTATCTTTTCTTAATAAGACTGCAAGCTACTTGAGGGCAGTATCTTGTATGGCAGGTATAGGACTATGTATTCCCAAAAAGTCTAGGCAATAACTACAAAAATAAAGAAAAACTGCAAAACACTGCATACTCAAATGTAGGTCAGTTGATTCTAGTAGAATGAAAAGTATTTTGATATTAGTAATCAAATATAATATATTTAGGTGGTACATTTTAAATTTCAAGGTATAAGCAGAAATTAATAATCTATTTCAATGTCAGTATGAGATATAAGCATAACTTTGATATTGCAAGAACGGAACATAAGTTATTTTATAATTCCTAGTATACAAAGACTATAATATGGAAAAAATTTTAAAAGATTTTATTAATTTATTCACAAGAGACACAGAGAGAGAGGCAGAGACATAGGCAGAGGGAGAGGCAGACACCCTGCAGGGAGCCTGATGCAGGACTTGATCCCAGGATCCCGAGATCATGACCTGAGCGAAAGGCAGATTCTCAACCACTGAACAACCCAGCTGCCCCTATAATATGGACAATTACCAATAATTGTCTCATCAAGAAGGATAAAATACATTAGTTTGAACCCCTTGTACTGTTGACCTGTTTCTCTTTGACCAGTATACATATACCTTTTACTACTGTGTTTAAAATATCTGTCTTATTCACAGTTGTGTCTCTAGCACAAAACACAGTTCCTGGAACATAGGTGGTATTCCAAATGTAACAAATAAATTTATAAATGAATGAATGAATTAAAGAAAAACAGCAAATGTACACAAACACTAGTCCTCCTTAAATAATGAAATTCTATGGCAGAAACATTAAAAAGAAAAAGAAAAGAAGGTAATTCTGGTTCATCAAGATTTGAGGATGCTTGTACCTACCCAACACATTAAGACTGAAACTTTTGCTCTTGTCACCAGCTGTATTAGAAGCCAAACATGCATATCTTCCAGTGTGTGATACTTGGGCATTGGTAATTTTAAGAAAATGGCCACCAGACATAATGTGATGGGTGTCATCTTCTTGGAGAAGCTGTCCATCTTTGTGCCATGTAATTTCTGGGGCTGGATTCCCTGTAACAAAAAGCCATTTCTGAGAGATGGCTAATAATTACATGCCTACAACTGAAACTAAAAGAAGGCATTTTCACTCATTTTCCTTTTAAATATCACACTTGTAAAACAATGCATTATTCATTTTAAAATAAATTTGTAAACACAATTTATAATCTTTTAGTTCTGATCTATAAGTGAATTAATTCCAAGTTAGTCTTTGTGTTTAATTAAATATTTACATATACTTTTAAAAGAATGGGACATGCATTTTTATTAAAATTATTACAAATTTTGCATTCATATTACATTTTTAAAGGTTTTATATTTTTGAAAGCAAGCTATAAAAAAGGGAAAACTTTGAATTAAACAATTCAACCAACACATATTTTCAGTTTATACCAGGATTCTAGCATACATATACATAGGCAGATAGAGATAGAAATATAGCGAATATTATTTTAATATTTATAGCCAATGGGGAAAGATCTTTTTATTTTAACATGAGACTTATGTTAAATATTAATTTTTAAGTTGCTCAAATAATTTAAAAAAAATTAAAACCATAAAGCAAGTTCTGTTACGGAAAAGGGCTAGGATAATATATTAAAACTGGAAGGCTTGGCCATATCAACCATGGAGCCTGTTCTATAGCTCTACCCAGGTAGGAAAACAAATTTGCAGGGCTCCCAACTGCTAAAATATAGTACCTAGTTTCACATGACTAGGAAGCCTAACCAGGGAATCCAGGCAACCACAGAACCTATCCTACAGCTGCACTCAGTCAAGAAACCCAGTGAGCAGTACTATCCAACTGTTTCCAGGCAACATTAATCCCTCCCTGCTAACCTCAGAGCTCAGGTAGTGTCCTTAACCAAATAGAGACCCTAAGAGCAAGTCCCATCTAAAAAGGATGCTACCAGATGACCCATGCAGAACACCAAGCTGTGCTGACTGACAAATGACTGTCTTTGCCAAAGTGAACCTATAAAGGCTGGAAGAGGAGACCCCTTGAACAAATGTGCAAATACCAATGCAAGGAATCAGGTAAAAAAAGACATCATTAAAGGAAACTAATTAAGCTCCAATAATGACCCTAAAGAAACGGAAATCTGTGAACTGTTTGACAAATAATTTAGAATAATTCTCTCAAAGAAATTTAGTAAACTAGAAGAACACAAACAACTAAACAAAATTAAAAAATGGTGTATGAACAAAGAAACAGAAGCCATTAAAAACAAACAGACTTCCTAGAGCTGAAGAATTCAGTGACTAACCTAAAGAATTCAACAGAGAGCTTCGACAGAAGACTCAACCAAGAAGAAGAAAGAGTTAGTGAACTAGAGGATAGGTCATTAAAATTATCCAGTCAGGAGAGAGAAAGAAAGAGAAAAGAAAAGAGGGGATCCCTGGGTGGCTCAGCGGTTTAGCACCTGCCTTCGGCCCAGGGCATGATCCTGGAGTCCTGGACCTAGTCCCACATCGAGCTCCCTGCATGGAGCCTGCTTCTCCCTCTGCCTGTGTCTCTTTCTCTCTCCCTCTCTCTTTTCTCTCTCTCTCTGTCTCTCATGAATAAATAAATAAAATCTTTTAAAAAAAGAAAGAAAAGAACAAATAAAAGGAAAAAAAAAGTGAGGAAAGCCTATAGGACTTATGGAATACTGTCAACAGAAACAATGTACACATTATGGGAGTCCCAGAAGGACAAGAGATAGAGAAAAGGACAGAAAGTACATTCATAATAATAATGGCTGAGAACTTCCCAAACATAGGGAGAGAGATGGACATCCAGATTCATGAGGCACAAAGGACCTTAAGTTGGTTGAACTTGAAAAAGGCTACATTGAGACACATAATTATATTTTCAAAAGACAAAGTCAAAGACAGAATTTGAAAGCAGCAAGAGAAAAGTATATTAATTATAAGGGAACCCTCATAAGACTTTACATGGATTTTTAAAAAATAAGGTTTACTTTGTATGCCAGGAAAGTGTAGGATAATATATGCAAAATATTAAAAGAAAGAGGAACTGTCAACCAAGAATACTATAGCTGGCAAAGTAGTGGGGGTGGGGGGAAGACAAAGAATTTCTTGAACAAACAAAAGCTGATGGAATTTGTCATCACTAGACCTGCCTTACATGAAATGCTAAGGATGTTCTCAAGTGGAAATACAAGGATGATAATATTGTAAAACATATGAATATGTGTATAAAACTCACTGGTGATGGTAAATATGTAATCAAAGTAATATTCTCTACAACTGTAATGATGGTGTATAATTCATTTACAACTCTAGTTTAAATGCTAAAAAGTGAATGTATTTAAAATAACCATAGCTGCAATAATTTGTTATCAGATACATGTAAAAAATATAAAACTGCCACATAAGTAACCTAAAATGTTAGGGGGAGAGAAGTAAAAGTGTAAAGTTTATGTATACTATCAAAGTAAAGTTATTAGCCTAAAAAAAGATATAAGATATTTTATGTAAGCTCTATGGTAAAGAAAAACCTATACTAGCTAAACAAAAGATTATGATAATGGAGTCAAGGCATATTGCTACAAAAAAGTCATCAAATTACAAAAAAATACAGCAAGATAAGAAGCAAGGAGTAAAGGATTTACGGAACAATCAGTAAACAATGAACAAATGGCAACAGTAAGTCCTTATGTGTCAATAATTACTTTAACATCAATGGATTAAATTTTCCAATCAAAAGAGAATGACTGGATTTAAAAAAAAAACAAAATTCATTAATATGCTGCCTATAAGAGATTCACTGTAGCTTAAAAGATACACATAGCCTGAGAGTGAAGGGATGTAAAAAGATATTTCAAGCAAAAGGCCCTCAAAAGAAAGTAGGAGTAGCTCTATTTATTTCAGACAAAATAAACTTTAGGCTAAAAATGGTCAAAAAAGGCAAAGAAGGTAATTAGTTAATTAGTTAATGATAGAGTCAATTCTCAAGAAGACATAATAAATTTAAATAGTTATGCACCCAACATTGGAGCATCTAAATATATAAAACAAATATTAATAGAACTAAAAGGAAAAGTGAACAGCAATACAACAGTAGTTGGGGACCTTAATATCCACTCTCAACAATCTATAGAAAACAAGAGGACTTGGGCAACCATAAGACCAAAGAGACCTAACACACATATACAGAACATTCCACCCAAAAGCAGAATACACATTCTTTTCCAGCACATATATAACATTATCTAGGATGTTTGACCACAGAAGTCTTAAGAAATTTCACATAATTAAACTCATACAGAGTATCCTTTCTTATCACAATGGCATAAAAGTACAAATCAATAGCAGGAAGAAAGCTAGAAAATTCACCAATATATGGAAATTAAACAATACACTTTTGACCAACCAATGGATAAAAGAGGAAATACAAAGGAAAATTAAGAAGTATCTTAGGATAAATTTAACTGAAAACACAAAATACCAAAATTTATAGTATGCAGTAAATGCAGTTTTAGATGGAAGCTTATACTAAAAAATGCAAAAATAGAGGAAAAAAGAAAGATCTCAAAGAAACAACTTAACTTTACACACCTCAAGGAACTAGAAAACAAAGAATAAACTAAGACCAAAATCAGCAGAAGGAAGGAGATGATAAAGATTAGAACAGAATTAAATGGAGAACAGGAAAACAATAGAATAGAAAAGATCAACAAAATTATGAATTGGATTTTTGGAGAGATAAACCGAATTGAGGAATGTTTAGCTGGACTAAGAAAGATAGAGAGAAGGCCCAAATAAATAAAATTATAAATTAAAGAGGAGACATTACAACAGAAATATAAATGATTGTAAGAGAGTACTATTAATACTATAGCCAACAAAGTTGACTATCTAGAAGAAATGGATAAATTCCTGAAAATATACAACCTGCCAAGACTGAATCATGAGGAAACAGAAAATCTGAACAGACCAATAATTAGTAAGGAGACTGGATTGATAATAGAAAGTCTCAACAAAGAAAAGCAGAGGATCAGATGGTTTCCTGGTGTATTTTACCAAACATTTGAAATATATCCAAACCATTTTAACAAAGCCAGCATTGTCCTGATAACAGGGCCAGGTAAGGAACAAAAGAAAAGAAAACTACCAGCTAATATTCCTGAATAATACAGATGCCAAAAAAATTCTCAACAAAATATTGGCAAACTGAATTCAATAGCAAATGTAAAGGATCATACACCATAATCAAATGGAATTCATCTCTGAGATGAAAAAATGGTTCAATATATACAAATTAATAAATATAATACATCACATTAATAAAGGATAAAAATATTACATTCATCCACCTACATGCAAAAGAATGAAACTGGACCACTTTCTCACACCACACATACAAATAAATTCAAAATGGATTAAAGACCTAAATGTGAAACCTGAAACCATAATACTTCTAGAAAAAAAAAAAACCATGGTAAGTAATTCCTTTGATATTGGCCATAGAAACATTTTTTCTAGATATGCCCCCTTAGGCAAAGGAAACAAAAGCAAAATTAAACTGTTAGGATTACATAAAAATAAAAAGCTTTTTGCACAGTGAATGAAACCATCAACAAAACAAAAAGACGACCTACTGAATGGGACAAGATATCTGTGAATGATATGCCTGGTAAGGTGTTAATATCCAAAACATACAAGAACTTATACAATTCAACACCATCAAAACAAATAATCCAATTAAAAAAATGATCAGAGGACATGAATAGACGCTTTTCCAAAAAAGATGTACAGATGGCCAAGAGACACATGAAAGGATGCAATATCACTAATCAGGGAAATGCAAATCAAAACCACAATAAGAAACTACCTCACACCTGTTAAAATGGCTAAAATAAAAAATAAGAAACACGTGTTGGCAAAGATGTGGAGAAAAAGAAACCCTTATGCACTGGTGCAATCACTGTGGAAAACAGCATGAAGTTTTTTTTTGTTTTGTTTTGTTTTTTTTTTTTTTTAAGTTTTTTTGATAATAGCCATTCTAACAGGTGTGAAGCAATATCTCATTGTGGTTTTTGATTCACATTTCCTGATGCTTAGTGATGTTAAGCATCTTTTCATGCACCTGTTTGCCATGTCTTCTTTGGAAAAAAAATGTCTCTTCTGGTCTCATTTTTACTATTTTTGTTTGTGCTTTTGACATCATATCCAAGAAATCATTACTCAGACCAGTGTCAAAAGAGTTTTGTACCTATGCTTTATTCTGGTTTTATGGTTCCAGTCTTATATTTAAGTCTTTAACCCATTTCAAGTTAATTTTTGTGGGTGGTGTAAGGGATTTACAGGGGTCTAACTTTATTATTTTGCATGTGAATATCTAATTTTCCAAAGCCATTTATTGAAGAGACTATTGTTTTCCATCAACTATTTTTGGATCCCTTAACCAAATATTAGTTGATCATATATGGCATGGGTTTATTTCTTTGCTCATAATTCTGTTACTTTGGTCTATGTGTCTTTTTAAAATGCCAGTGCCACATTGTTTGGATTACCTTAGCTTTGTAATATAGTTTGAAATCAGAAAGTTTGATGCCTCCAGTTTTGTTCTTTCTCAGAATTGCTTTAGCTATTTGGGGTCTTTTGGGACCAAGTGAATTTTTGGTTAAGGGATCCAAAAATAGTTGATGGAAAACAATAGTCTCTTCAATAAATGGCTTTGGAAAATTAGATATTCACATGCAAAATAATAAAGTTAGACTCCTGTAAATCCCTTACACCACCCACAAAAATTAACTTGAAATGGGTTAAAGACTTAAATATAAGACTGGAACCATAAAACCAGAATAAAGCATAGGTACAAAACTCTTTTGACACTGGTCTGAGTAATGATTTCTTGGATATGACGTCAAAAGCACAAACAAAAATAGTAAAAATGAGACCAGAAGAGACATTTTTTTTCCAAAGAAGACATGGCAAACAGGTGCATGAAAAGATGCTTAACATCACTAAGCATCAGGAAATGTGAATCAAAAACACAATGAGATACTGCTTCACACCTGTTAGAATGGCTATTATCAAAAAGACAAGACATAACAAGTGTTAGTGAAGAACAAAGAATGGTGGAGAAAAAAGAACCATTGTGCACCGTTGGTAGGAATGCAAATTGGCATAGCTACTATGGAAAACAGAATGGAGATCTCAAAAAATTAAAAATAGAACTACCACATGAGCCAGTAATTCCCCTTCTGGGCACATATTTAAAAACACTGAAACCACTATCTTGAAAAGATATCTGCACTACCACGTTTACTGCAGCATTATTCACAATGACTTAAATATGAAAACAACCTAAGTGCCCATCAATGGGTGAATGCATAAAGAAAATGTGGTGTGTTTGTGTATATACACAAACACATTTATAATGAAATATATATATATATTTCTTTTTTAAAAAGATTTTATTTATTTATTCATGAGAGACACAGACAGAGAGAGAGGCAGAGACACAGGCAGAGGGAGAAGCAGGCTCCATGCAGGGAGCCCAACGTGGGACTTGATCCGGGGTCTCCAGGATCATGCTCTGGGCCGAAGGCGGCGCTAAACTGCTGAGCCACCCGGGCTGCCCAAAATATATATATATATATATTTCAATGACATTTCATATACAATGAAACCTATGGAAGCCACAAATAAGAAGGAAATTCTGCCATTTATAACAGCATGGATGGTTTTTGTGGGTGGTATAAGACAGGTCTACAGGGGTCTAGTTTTATTCTTTTGCATGTGAATATCTGATTTTTCCAATGCCATTTAGTGAAAAGACTATCTTTTTCCATCAACTATTCTTGGATCCCTTATCAAATATTAGTTGGTCATCTGTGCATGGGTTTATTTCTTTGTTATTCAGGGCAGGAAGCTAAGTGGAAAAGTCAGGCAGAGAGAACAAATACTATATGATATCACTTATTTGTGGACCTGATAAAATCAAAACTCATAGCAACCAAATAAAGGTTGGTGCTTGCCAGACACAGGGGAGGGGTGGGAGAAATGGTTGAAGGTGCTCAGAAGGTACAAACTTCTAGTTACAAGATAAGTAAGTTCTGGGGTTATAATGCACAGTGTGGTTACTATAGCTAACAATACAGTATTATATATTTGGAAGCTGCTAAGAGAAGTGATCTTAAAAGTTCTCATCATGAGGAAAAAATCTGTCACTATGTGAGATGATGAGTGTTTAAACTTATTGTGGTGCTCCTTTAGAAATCTATATATATATTTATATATATAATATACATAATCATTATGTTGCACACCTTAAACTTATACATTGTCATATGTCAATTATACCTCGATGAAACTAAGAGAAAAAATAACTGAAAACAAAATGCCAATGTAAAGAAACAAACTGGAAGCCTCAAGGGCAGGATGCTATAAAACTTAGGCCGCTGCCTAAGTGTGCTGTTGTTACCATATCGCTTCTAGAAAAAAAAAAAAACCAGCAGGCTAAGTAATAGTATATAACACGCTCTTTACATCTGCCTTGCTTAAAATAGAAATATTTCATTGCTTACTTAAATTTATTGTGCATGCAAGGCATATAAACTACGAAATAAGAAACTAATCAAATCTTTCCAGAACACTGGCTTTCTATAAGATGTTATGTGTTACTCCCATTGTTACTTTAAAACTGCAAGGCCATCTTTACTGCAACCAAACAAAACAAAACAGACTTGAAAATGTCCTCTTAGAGATTTATTTACTTCCATTACAGCAACACACTGCATCACTGGTAAAGACGGTAAAATTCATTTTAGAATATTGTTTTTTTTTTACCAGCCTCTATTTCCTTTGTCATATGTACACAAGTTAAAGAGGGTGACAACCTGCTAACGACAACCCTCACTATCGATAATATCATCCTTCCACCAAAACTCCCACCTATTTCTTCGAAATGAAATTTAAGAAACCAGGTACAGGAAAGGAAGGTACAAACACAGGGAAGAAGAGAGAATAAGAAGAGGTAGGGCAGGAAACTCTACATATAAGTAGAAGCAGAATTTTTTAAAAGACAGTAATTTATTGAATTGAAAGAAAAAAATCAATGTGTTTCTTTTTCTTCCCCCCATCCCCCTTTCCTTCCTTTCCTCAGTGTAGGAGTATTCTTTTTTTTTTTTAAACATTTTATTTATTTATTCATGAGAGATACAGAGAGAGAGGCAGAGACATAGGCAGAGGGAAAAGCAGGCTCCCTGCAGGAGCCTGATGTAGGACTCGATTCCTGGACTGGGATCACACCCCCTGAGCCAAAGGCAGATGCTCAACCACTGAGCCACTCAAGTGTCCCAAGGAGTATTCTTTTTATCTCCATAGAATCTGTGAAATTTCCACCTATACTTCCATTGACTCTACTAAAATAGAATTCAGATTCAAATTGCTTATTATAGTAGTTTGACTTTTTCTCAACTAATTAAGATATATAGTGCAGGCAATAAAAAACCAGTGAGTAGAGGACAGTAGAAGTACTAGCGCTAAGTCCCTTACCTGTCACTTCACAAGTCAGTGTAACACTCTGTTTCTCTTTTACCTTCACATCTTCCAATGTATTTTCACCCACAATGCGAGGTGGCACTAAAGAAAAAAAAAAAAAGAAAAACCCAGAAAAAGTAAGCAACAATTCTTAACAGCAGGGTTGTTATTTTATAGGCATCTATGTTTACACTTTGATTAAGCTATTACCTTTATTTTTTTTTTAATTTTTATTTATTTATGATAGTCACAGAGAGAGAGAGAGAGAGGCAGAGACACAGGCAGAGAGAGAAGCAGCTCCATGCACCGGGAGCCCGACGTGGGATTCGATCCCGGGTCTCCAGGATCGCGCCCTGGGCCAAAGGCAGGCACCAAACCGCTGCGCCACCCAGGGATCCCAAGCTATAACCTTTAAAATAAACCCCCAAGTTATCATTATTTGTTTACTACAGTAATGTCATAAAACTATTTTGATCAATTCCAATTTTAAGATATAAAGTTGTATGTCATGAATTTCAATTACAATGAATTTTATTGTAACATAAGTTATAAAGTCTGGATAAAAATGTCAACAAGTTAATAACATTTATTAGACATTTATTTTTCCCACAGTAACTCTAATATGTATTCACGATAAACAAGTTACCAGAGTCTGAACAATTGTGAACTGAAAAGACATAGCATTTCAGCCACTGTAATCCAACTGATTACATCCAAATTATTTTAACATTGAATTATTGCCAAGAGTGTCAGTCCAGGGGTCAAAGAATACATAAATGTGAGATCAAGCTGTGGATAAGTTTTAACTACATCTAGAATGCCAATTAGATTGCTTTTCTAGATATTGAAAATTATAAAAATACCTAATACTGAAAGCCCAAAGATTTTTCTTTCTTCACCAGCTGCATTTCTTACAACACAAGTATACTGGCCAGCATCTTCTAATCTGGTCTGCATCAACCGCAGAGTCCTGCCTCCTGGAGAAGCAAACCATTGGATGACTCAAAAAGAAATCTGTAACTCTAACAAGTAAGCCAAGTAATGCTCAATTTAGGTAAAATTCAGTCAATATGCTTCAAAGGCCTTTAACATTCATTAATATCAAGCTTTTAAAACATCATATACTTTAACCCTGTTTATGAAACAGAAAATAGTTTTTTGTTTCAGTGGTTAAAAAAATAAGTACAATGCTAGGTGACAACAGGCAAGAAATGGAGTTTCCGGGACATGATGTTTGAACATAATCTTAAGAGGCAAGTATATACATATATATATTTTTTAAAAAGATTTATTTATTTGAGAGAGAGCAATGAGCAGAAGGGGCAGAGAGAGGGAGAGAGAATCTCAAGCAGACTCTGTGCTCAGTGTGGGGCCTGACATGAGTTTTGATCTCATGACCCTGAGATTACCACCTGGGCCAAAACCAAGAGTCTGATGCTGAAGCAATTGTGCCACCCAGGCACCCAAAAGGCAAGTTTATTTTAATGGACAGAGGAGTTGAGAGATACCATTACAGGCAGGTATGAATGAAGATCTAGAGTAGAAAGTAGATAGGTGATGTGGTACTTCACATAGAGCAGGTGGAGCAAATGAGAGAGATAAGACCAGCTGGAGTATGGCTGGAGTATGACCACATTCTGTGGGCCCTTCAATGCCATGCCAAGGAATCTGGACTTTATTGTGTTCATTAAATGCTATGGAAGTGTGTAAACTAAAAAAAACGTCATGATGTGATTTGTGCTTTAGAAGGACGACTGTGATAGGATGTTTAGGAAACGATACCCAGTTAGCCACTGGGCATGTGAAATGGGAATGTGAGAAAGAGGACTACACCAATAGCCTAGATTGTGATGACATCACTTTAGAAAGAATGGAAGAAACCATGAAGACCAACTACTGGTTTTCAATGGACTTTCATAGAATCCTATAACTATTTCAATCAAAGTCTATGAGGGGTCCCTTGACTTGCTCGTGCAACTGTGCTTTTTTACTTTTTATATTTTGAACTTCCATGTAATGAAGAGAGATTCTTCATCCAAGAAATTCTTGTAGACTGAGAGGGAAACTCTGATTTGCTGAAGGGTATGATTTGGAAAGAAACTCCAATGGAGGACAAAGGAAGAGAAGCCAGCAAATGGGATTGAAACAAAGTCTGCCAAAAGAGAACAGACATTGAGAGAAGAGGTCCTTGAAACCATTTGAGAAGTAAATTCTAAAAAAAATAAAAAGAGAGAGAGAGAGAAGTAAATTCTCAGAAAAAAAAATGTAAATCATGTCTTAGATTTCATAATACTTTTCTAACCTGGTATACTTTTGCTTGGTTTCCCGAATTGGAACTAAAACAATTGAAATAGTTAAACATGAAAATTTTCATGTAAATATTCACCTGGCTCTGTACTCCTCAGGAGGGTCCATCTGTTTTCTGTTTTTATAAATACAGCAAGCTGTCACTGAGCTTTTCCTAGAAATACCCTCCCCATTTTCAACTGGTTGAAAGGTGACCTTAGTAGTAACTTATTTACTAAACAAAGCTGAGTACCAGAATTCAATATTTTTCCCCCAATTGAATTTAAATAAGGAAAGTTAAATACAGAAATTACCTAAACATGTCAAAAAACTTGTGTTAATTAGGCAAGGATCCAAGCACTCACTGCTACTTCAGGTTAGTGAGACCATAATATGATTCCAGTTGAGAGAGATTCAATCAGTACAATGGTTAGGAGTTACTGCTAGCTCTGCAAACCTCAGCCTCCTGTCTCATGATCTTTCTCTTGTTTCCTGGCTCTCTCATTTAATCGGGTCAAAAACAACAAAAAGTTCTGACTGTAAGTTATACTTAAACGGAAATGTTTCTTGTACCTGTTAAATTCCTTTAGCAGCTATCTTTTCTTGGCAGATAACTTCATAACAATGACAGGGCTTTCACAAAAGTACTGCTTTCAGAAAATCTGTACTCAAAGTCTCAGGAGAACTAATCTTAATCAAACAGAAGTGTGCAACAGACCAAGGACCAAGCAAGTCATGTGCCATTCATCTGATTCTCATTCATCTATTGCACAATACACATGTTCAGCTGTAAAACTGAATGACTCCTTTGGCAGCACCACAAGGTCAAATACTTTTAATGTGTTCACTCAGGGATCTCCAGCTGCTAGTCAAGCAAAACAAAGCTAAACAAAACCAAAACACCACTCCCGTAAATCTATAATAAGCTAGAGTAGATCACTCTTTGTGATAACAGTACATCACTACTATCTTGCCTTTTTCATTTCCAGGAGCCCTGATGTAGCTTTTATATTTAAAAAGAGCCCTAATTTTTCAGCAGTTGAGATTCTGTGCCTAGAATCTTCCATACACTGGCATTCCTTTTAACCTCTGGAACTAGGGAGAATCAGTATAATCCTTTTTTGTGCCATGGTTCTTCAAGTATTTAAATTTAATTTTCACTACGTAAGTATAAGGTTACATACAGTTTATTTTTCCAGGTTAATACAATTGGAAATGTAAATTATTTTGCAATAATTCACCATCATAGTTACCCTTCTTTGAAAATATTGTCAACAAATCCTTCTTCTAGTCTTCCTAATGAGTAAGTTAAGTCGGAATACAATTGGTCTCTTCCTTTTTTTATTCATGAAAATATATTTTATTAATGTGGTGAAATACTGCATTGATTTTCTTGATAACCATATCACACTTTTAATGCATACTGAACAACAAACACAATTCAGAAATCTTCTTATAAGAATTCTGAAGCCACATGTCACCCTAATTTTCATCTTTTTTAAAGACTTATTTACTTATTTTAGAGAGAGAGAGTGAGCAGGGGGAGGGGCAGAGGGAAAGAGTGGGAGAGAAGCAGACCCCTGGCTAAGCGTGAGCCCGATGCAAAAACTCAATCCCACAACCGTAAGATCATGACCTGAGCAGAAATCAAGAGTTGGAGGCTTAACTGACTGAGCCACCCAGGCAGCCCTCATCATTGCCTTTTTTTTTTTTTTAATGTAAGTGTAGGAGTTTATTTAACTTTCATTTTGTTAGGTTTAATTCAAAATTTCCAGAGTGAGGTGTGTTTGAATTCAGATGCCTTCACTCAGCACATTAGGTATTCTTCTACGTGTCCAAGCCTTTTATTAACTACAGCTTGGCAAGATTGTTTCCTAATTATTATTATGAAGGAAGTGAAGTGCAGACTCCTGTGGCATGGCCTCAAGATCCCTGTCTTACCGCTTACACTGGTCCATAAAGGACAAGCTAATAAATTTTCTTAAATAATTCGATGGGGAATAGGCTGACTATCTTTTTACAATAAGCATAAAGTCCTAGCTCATTGGAAACTAACCCATCCTGAAATACTTAGTTAAATGGAGATTTGTTATATAATGTGATTCATTCTAGACTTTGGCTTCAATTTCTGTACTTCTTTTCATTCCTCACTTTTCAAATGGGTTGTTACTCATTTTAGCATGAATGCTCTGACATACCTATGATTTAAGTAATAAGCAAGTGCTGAGATTTCTTTTTTAAAGAGGATCTAGAGGTATTTGGAGACTCCCCCTTTCATGTAGCTTCTGATGTCCTTCTAAGTATTTTTTCCTTAATATGATCAGCATTATAGTAAGCAACTAGATCAAAAAGAAAAAATAAAATACAGAGAAATTAAGGGGAAACTGTGGCCATATGAAGCTAACCAGATTATCAGGGTATGAAAATTTCTAGTACCTGAGAGAATCCTCACAGAACTGCTAAGGCTGACAGGCCACCCATCTTTAAGCCACGTAATCGAAGGCAGGGGAATTCCTGAAGCTTCACAAGTCAGAGACACAGAGTTCTTTTCCACAACACTGATATTTTCAGGTATCCCATGGTTTCCTATGATGCTTGGAGGGGCTATATGATAAAACAGACAAGAAAAGGAAAAGAAGTTAGCTAACATATACCAAACACCAAATCCTTAACAGCCTATGGTTAATAATAAGACCTCTATTTCTTGGTCAACAGTAAGCAAAATAAGCAATCACAACAATTAGCTTATTAGAAGTAGCAGTATTTTTAGTGTGACATTCCTGGAAGTAAAAATGTCCTTCTTCCCCACTCATAGCAGCAAATGACTTTCATATTGTTATTTTATTGGTAGTGAATGATTTTCTATGACTCACTCATCTTGTCTGGTAAATCTCTAATATGAATTCATGACCTTCTTATAGGCAGAGTTTTCTAAAAAAAACAATCCTAATCCTAAAAATTAAAAGTAGCCTAACAAAAGAGAGACTTAATATTGAAACTTCTTCTCTTTTATATTCTGATTATGTTTGCTTTGGCTCACGCGTTTGCTACAAATTAAAGATATTAGTACTGGAATTTGTGCATGTCCTAATTGGATTCAAGTTATAAAATTGTGCCTATTAAAATTATCATTGTTTCTGTAGATTTATAAATCGCAGGGGTGGCTGGGTGGCTCAGTTGGTTAAGTATCTGACTTTTGATCTCAGCTCAGGGTTGTGAGTTCAAGCCCCCATGAGTTAAAAAAAATGTAATACCTAAAGATTCTACCCAAAAACTGTCAGAATAAATGAATCCATTAAAGTAGCAGGATATAAAATCAATACACAAAATCTACTGCATTTCTATAAATTAATAATGAAGTCCCAGAAAGTGCAATTAAGAAAACAATCTCATTTACAATTGTATCAAAAAGAATAAAATACATAGGAATAAATTAACCACAGAAGTGAAAGACCTGTATGTTAAAGACTATGAGACAATAATGAAAGAAATCGAAGAAGGCACATGAAAGTATTGAGGAATTAATATTATCAAAATGTCCATACTACCCAAAGTAACCTATTTTGTAATGCAATCCCTATCAAAACTCCAATGGCATTTTCCACAGAAATAGAATAAATAATACTAAAATTTATATGGAGCCTTAGAAGACCCCAAATAGCTAAAGCAATCTTGAGAAAGAAAGCCAGAAGCATTATGCTCTCTAATTTTAAACTATTCTACAAAGCTATAGTAATTAAATCAGTGTGGTATTGGCATAAAAACAAACACATAAATCAATGGTACAGAGACTAGAGAACCTGGAAATAAACCCACTCAAACACAGTCAATTAATTTACAACAAAAGAGCCAGGAATATCTGATAGGGAAAAGACAGTCTCTTCAATGAATGGTGCCGGGAAAATTGCATAGCAAAATGCAAAAGAATGAAATTGGACCACTATCTTACACCTTACATAAAAATGAACTCAAATGGATTAAAAACTTGAAAATAAGATCTAAAACCATAAAGCTCCTAGAAGAAAACATAAGCCCCTTGACACTGGTCTTGGAGAAGATTTTTCAAATGTGACACCAAAGGCAAAAAGCAACAAAAGCAAAAATAAACTACTGGGACTATATCAAAGTAAAAGGCTTCTGCACAACAAAGGAAACAACAAAATGAAAAGGTAACCCACTGAATGGGAGAAAATACTTGTAAATCATATACCTGATAGAGGGCTAATATCAAAAATATATAAAGAACCCATACAATTCATTAGTCCGAAACAATCAATTAAAAATAGGCAAAGGCTATGAATAGCCATTTTTCCAAAAAAGACTTATAGATGGCTAAAAGGTACATGAAAAGGTACTCAACATTATTAATCAACAGGGAATGCAAATCAAAAGCACAATGCGCTATCACCTCACAACTTTTTAAATGGCTTTTATCAAGAAGATGAAAGTTAACAAGCAAAGAGAAAAGAGAAAAGAGAAAAGAGAAAAGAGAAAAGAGAATCCTTGGGCCCTGCTGGTGGAACTATAAATTGATGTAGCCACTGCTGGTAAACAGGTTTTTTGAGTTTCCTCAAAAAATTAAAACTAGAACCACCATATGATTCAGTAATTTTACTTCTAGGTATTTATATGAAGAAAATGAAAACACTAACTTAAAAAGATATGTGCACCCCCATGTTCATCACAGCATTATTTACAATAGCCAAGCAATGGAAACAACCTATGTCCATCAATAGATGAATAAATAAATTAAAGGATATATATGTGCAATGGATTATTGTTCAGTTGTTAACAAAATTTTGCCATTTAAAACAACATGGAAGTACCTCAAGGGTATTATGCTGAGTGAAATAAGTCAGACAAAAAGATAAATACTGTATGATTTCTCTTAGATGTGGAATCTAAAAACAAACAAATAAATATAGCCAAGTTCATAGAGAACAGTGGGGGTGGGTAAGCTATTTTTGTTTTTAGTTTAAATAAACTGATTTTTTACAAAAAATTAAAATTGCAATTTAAATTACAGGCATACAAATGGCTGTCCCCAAGTATATATATGTTTGGTCTATTTCTATTGACATTTATGGCTCATTAATTAGAATATTAAAGCTGACTTCAGTACAACTCATGAGCAACTGATGTGGAGTCAGTAAACTCTAAGGAACCTAGACATATACTAACCAAGACAGCAAATTTGGAAAACAAAGAATCAAGAAATAGTACTTGGGATAGTATTGGTTCAAAAGCACTTGAAGAAGACAATTAGACAATTAAATCTACTTTACTATGCACTTTTCTAAGAGAAAATCCAATTATATGCCTGTTTCAGCAAGGTAAGAAATGGGAGGTCAGGCACAGGAGGATAATTGATGAGACTGGTGCAGGGAAAAGGTATATATGAAGAAAATCATAGACTGTAAATAAAAAACCCAACACTGAAGGCTTGCATTTCCCATCTGGGATGCTATAGATTACAACGGCCAGTGGATAGACTTATTGAGCTTCTGTATACTTACTATGTACACTTAAGTCATATTTTCTGTCAGTCATTCCTGCTACATTCACAGCAACACACACATAACGGCCTGTGTCAGATATATGAATGTTCTTCAGCTGAAGGATGCGACCCTCATCCAATATTTCCATTCCCCTTCCCTTGGTCAAAGGACGGCCATCTTTCATCCAGGTCACTTTAGGCTGAGGAATGCCCTGCACCTCACACTCCAAGGAAATACTCTTCCCTCGAGTAACAATAATTTCAGTAGGGTGGTTGCCACTATTGGATATAGTTGGCCGAACTGAAAAAAAAGAAGAAGAAGAAAAAGAGAAAATAGTGAAATAGTAAGGTTTCAAATCTTGCATAGGAATTTTTATCAGCCATCAAATTCATTTTTGATGTTGAAATATTAACTACTGAAGAAAGGACCCAGGGCTAACAGACATGGCATTGCTATCTTGAGAGGTGGACTTCCTTTCCAATGTTTCAAAAATGTGTTTGTGCTTAGAATAAAGCTATCAACACAGTCAGAAAAGAATTCTGTTTGTTACTTTCCCTGATTTTTAACAAGGTATACAACACTTGAACTTATCACTCATAGCTCTAATTTACAGAAGCCTTCCTAGTACTAACAATAAAACAGGTATGGTAGCCTTGCTCACAATCAATTCCTTTCTTCCTTCTACCATCCACTATAGGAGTTGGAAAAGCTGAGACTGTTTCTCTGAAACCTGAGGTGGCCACATGAATCAATTCAGGCCTATGAAATCTAAATAAAGATCTGCTTCGTAGGCATGAGGGCTAAAGGAAATGGGCTTGGAATTTTTTTGCTGTTTTGATGAAAAGAAAACATACCACGCCTTACCCTTATTTTTGCCTTCACTGTGAACTTGATACGGTTGCAGCAATGATCTTGAGACCACCAAGTTAGGAACAGGAGAATCCTAGTTCTCCTGTTTTGGTATAAGTAAGGTACTGCCTAACTCCAGGGACTGCCAACCTCAGGCTTTCTCATTCTAAGAGAAAATAAGTCTCTAATTGGTTAAGTCACTAATCACCAGTTATTCTGTAGTTTTGCAGCTGAATTTACCTAATTGATACTTATTCTAAGAAAAAAAGTTAGGCCAATTCTAATACATAGGTGTGTGGGGGAATAAAATGGACCAGCATTAGTAATCTTGTGTTCTAGTGCCAGTCCTACTATAATCAAGCCATGTGACCTTGGTCATTCATGGAAACCTCTCTTGGGCTTAGATTACTACATATGCAAAATATAGGCAATAATTTTGTTTCATATCATAGCTCATGTAAAGGTTAAATGAGATAAGCAAATATTTAAAACACTTTAAAATCTTATACAAATTAAATGTTCTTTAAAATGAGGTATTTTCGCATTTTACAAATATACCCTATGATACAATGCCATCTCTCCCCATTCTACACATCCACTATCCTGCCCCCAATACATTGCAACCACACTGATGTGTGTTCTATCAGCATGCTGATGCAGAGTGCACAGCTGTATTCCTAAGTGAATGACAGAAATAAACAATTGCTCTTTGTTTATGTGAGCACAATTCAAACATGTGAGTCTTATGATAGGTATATTATAACCATATTGCCTTGAATGTATCTTAAAGATATAAAGAAAAAGCAAAAAGAAAAGACAGAAAGATTAAAAGAAAGTCTGGCTCATCAATAACTTACTGTAAACTTGGAGACCGTAGTCTTTCTTTGCAGTTCCAGCAACATTCGATGCCACACATGTATAGAGCCCTGCATCAGATTTTTCAGCAACTGAGATCTGTAACTGTCTGCCTCCAGAGAAAGTTCTGACTCGCCCTGCAGAATCAGGCAGTACAGGCAAGCCTGCAAAGAAGACAAAATAGCAGAATACGAAGCAAAAATATGTAGCATTTTGCGTACATACTCTGACAAATAAGTTTATTTACATCTTAGCTCGAGTTCCTAAAAGGAAGATGACACTGTAAAATAATCCTATGCAAAAAGAAGGAGGAGAAGAAAGAAGCGGAGGAGCAGGAGGAAGAGGAGACATTATCAAGATTATCTTCTCCAAATTTTTCTTTCAATCAGCATTGCATTTGAAAATAACATAAAATCATAAAACAGTAAGACAAAATGATTTTAAAAATACAGATGATCTGATACTTAAGGATACAAATAAATATTTGTTGATTAATAAACTGAAAATTTGTTCAACTACAGAATTCCATCTTCACATACATTGCATAGCTGTCACAAATATAGCAAAAATGTCATAGAAAGTATTTTTTAAAGTTTACTCTAAAGAAGAAAAAAGAATTCTTTGAATGGTGGACTCTTGATCATTATAGCCACCCTATAATGCATTAGATTATAAAGCAATCAACTAATACAGATAATTACTTTTTTATGGAGAACAGTTTCAAAACTGAGTATTTTCAGCTCGATAAAGTGTTATCACATGCTACACATTTAATATAAAGCAATCATGCTATCTAGTATTTTAGTATGCAAACCCCAGGAAAGTTTGTCTATAAACTGATCTGTTTGTCAAACAAAATATAAATTCATGTAACATTTGTATTTAATTTTATAAATGTTGACAATGAATACTGACCTCTCTTCTTCCAAATGAGATTTGGGGGTGGAATACCACTTGATTCACACAATAAACTAATGAGATTCCCTTCAATGACTGTAAGTTGAGCAGGTTCATCAGAACCATAAATACTTGGTGGTACTGAAAGATGAAAAAAAAAATGAAAAAATACTATTTTTACATTGACTTAACATAAAATTTCCTAATACTTTACATTAAAAAAAGGTTTCTAATCAAATGACACAAGGAAATAATTAGCACTTGAGGCTGACATATCAATACCATATTATAAGTCAACTGTAAGATGTAGAATAAATACCTATTAGCAGACTTCTTGTTCTCATAGATAGAAGCTTAATTAATATATATATTCAGAGTGGCATACAAAGAAGCTAATGCACTGTAGATAATTAGACTTCTTGCATCAAAAAGCTAAAGCATCTACCAAATTTACACTTAACCGTCAGTTGTGCTCAGCCAGTTTTACTGAACAGAACTGGAAAACACCAGGTTTACAACATTATTTTATGGGACAGACACAGGGGTTTGATCTAAGAAATGGATGTTACATCTTCTAGAATGCACAACCTTCCTCCTCACTGTCCTTCAGCTTCCCTTTGGAAACTTTAAGTGAACCCTGACTACCACACTTCTCTCAAGGAGTCTGAGTCTGCCTTTGCTGGCCGAACTCTCCCTTCATGATGCTCCTCTGGCTGCAGTATGGTGTGGGAGCTTGTTCTCCCAAGCTCCTGGGAGTTGAGTGGGGGGAGAATTCAACTCACCCTCAATGCCTTCCATTATTCAACTTCAACTGCCCCCATGTGAAAACCTATTCCTTTGAGGCTCATGCCACCAATTTACTTGTCTTTCTCCCTCACCATCATCTATGAACTCACCATTCTTTTTGTATTAACTGAACAGCCTGGTACTTGTTTTTATCCTTCCCCTTCACATGGAGACCTGGCATTCTTCTGTATGAACTCAACATCTACATGTCTATCCAATCTAACCATCATGGCTTACTCCCATCCTTGATCTCCTCATCCTTTCTCCACCATGTTCATCATCTAGAATGTGTTCTACTGCTCTGTCCTTATAGCTCTTTTATTCAATTATTCCCAATTCTCATTTTATCAACCTAATTGAATCTCAAGTCTTTTCACCTCTCAAAAACCTCCCAATTCAGCTGCCTAAATCTTGTTTACTGGCTCTCCAGCTTAGATTTCATGATCAATAATTTCAACTACTCCTTTGCCAATAATCCTAACTACGCTGCACTGTTGTACTTCCTATTTTACAACACCTTTTTTCTGGATGAATACTACAGTTTATTCAGAAAACTCGGAAAACTTGGCAGAAGAAAATGACAGATGGAAAACTCAGCAGAAGAAAATGACAATTACATAGACTGCCATCACTATAAGTTCATCATGTCCAACCTCAATTCCACCCTCCTCTGCTCCCATGGCTTCCATTGACACAAATACTTGCAAACCTGTATTTGTAAAGCAGACCCCATCCGAGGTCCAGATTTTTATACCTGACCATTAACCATTTCAACTTGGATGCCTTTCAAACTTGACTTGCCCACAACTGAACTCAGTTACCTTTGTTCCTTCTCTGAGGGAAGGACACTGCTATCCACACGGCCTAGTTGGCCAACTCGTACTGACATCCATCCTTTACTCTTCTTGTTTTCACACCTCTCCATGTAATCAATTAGTCCTGTTAATTCAATTTCTTTAATACTACTAGAGTTGATCTGTTTTATTCCCCAAATATGGATCTGAACACCTTAGTCCTTCTTAAAATCATGTTAACAGTACTCAATTGCCTCAAGAATCAAATCCATCTTTAAAAATTTTAGGGGTCCTTTTCAATCTGCCCCTTTTAACCTTTCCTACTTAATATCTTCTTATTTTCCACTTCACCACACCAGGCTCCATAGTGAATGATGCTTAGTTCAATGAATGCAGACAGTATTCTCCAGGTCTTGCTTCCATCCCCTTTTGAGAGCTAATGCCTGCACATCCTTAGAATCTCAGTTAGATGTCATAAATCCTGATATGTCTTCTCACAAATACTCCCATAAAATCTCTTAGGAGATTTAACTTTAATTGGCTATTTAAAGTAAAGATATTTCTGCAGCAGCAGACTATATGTTCTGTGAGACCAGTGTCTTTGTCTTTCTCATCAACCTCTCTATGCCTGCATGAAGCATAGTGACTAGAACAGAGAGACACATCATTAATATTTTTTTGAGTGACTCTATCCTTGATGTATCAACTTTCTCCCCCTATCATTTATTATTATATCTACCATAAACTACTTTCCATTATTTAATTGCTTTTCTTTAAGAGGCATTCATCTTATTTGTAAACTACACTTTGCACTTTATGTCTAATTTCATTTCTCTGCAATATATGACATTATTAATTTATTCACCTACCCACCCATCTATGTCCAATTTATTTGTTGTCTATGTTTTTCCTTTTGGAAACACTACTGTCCTTAGTTTTCATGACACACGTTTTCCCTCACCTCTTTCACTGCTTCTTCTCAGTTTCTCATTTGTGTCTTTTTTTTCTGTCTCTTTTCTTATATGGTACATGTGAGAGTCATTCTACAATACTCTTCTGTACACACTCTTATTCTCTAAGGGACCTCAACTGCCACATATATAATCATGTCTCCAAGTTTATATTTAAAATATTTTCTCTCTCTCTCTCTTCAAATTATAGGCTTCTATTTTTGCCTGCATTGAGGACAGCTTCACATGGATACTCTACAGCTATCTTCAAGATAGCATCACAATAATGAATTTATCGCCTCACTTTCTAACTGATCATCTCTCCTAATTTTTCTTCTTTCAACCTTTACTTGACAACACCTAGTTCAGCATCTTGTCCATATTGGAAGTTATACAAATATTCTTCCTATTGGAAAGAAGTGAGAAAGAAAAGGAAGGAGTAATGGAGGAAGAAAAAGGATGGAAGGAGGCAGGGACATATGTTAATGACACATAACTAATATGTAGTAGATAAATTACCACCTAGTATAATAGTAAATTATACTATTTAAAGGTAAATTAATCTTTTATAAAAGAGTGAATAGCACCTCTCCTAATCTTCCTTAAAAATTTTTAAAAGGGTGATTTATCATTAACAAATCATTTTCTACATAAATACATGCTTTTAAAGTTTTAAAACATATTTTCTCTCCACTGGAATCAAATTATTTCCTCTATTTTTATTTTAAAAATGTGGTTTTGAATAAATTTTTACAAATCCAAGATAAATCTCAGCTCATTATCTCAGTAGCTAAAAAGTTTAAACAAATATCAAAATTAGGAGAGCATGACATGTTATAAATGAACTTAAAGAAGTAAATAACATAAAGGTGAATATGCTGGAAATGGGGGTACTTTTTAACAATTAGCATACAGTTATAGCTGAGTAAAAGTGATAATTCCTAAAAATTATCTTAATTGGTAACATATGGTAGAATTTCAAGCAAGGATAACTTTTCTAACTGGTCAGCAGAATAATCCCACCTCCCATCAAATGTGGGTGTTCTCTCTCACACACAGAATCCAGATGCATGACTTGGCCTTTTGACTTATTTCAACTGATCATCAGTTCATGGAGAAAGATCAATCATTAGAAGATACTGGTTGTAAGAGCTAAAGGGAATAAGCTCAGGCAGGAGAGGAAAACCATTCCACATCAAAATTACACACACTTAGGATAAGGAAGTCTATCTATAAGTGATCTTAAATTAATTACATATAATCACACTTACCCCAAATGTTGACATTATAGTTTTTCTCAGTTTTTCCAGCAACATTTGTTGCCTCACAGGTGTAGCGACCAGTGTCTTGAACTTGAGCATCTTCAATCTAAAAACAAAACCATGCTTTGAAACCTCAGTTTCTATTTCATAATTGGAGTTTTTCTATTGTTATTAGTGACTTCTTATTTTTCATGAGTATTCTAAAGATTTTCAAACATATAGAAAGGAGAGAGAATAGTAAAAATGTATGGCTATGTGCACATCACCCACATTCAACACTCAAATCAACACTCAACAATTTTCATCTATATCATACTTTAATTATTATTAGTGACTGAAGGTCTAGAAAGGCATTTAAAATATAATTAAATAAAATCCAGATAAAATAGCAACAAAAATCACAATTTCTGAATAAATTATTTAGGGCTTTAAAATAGATAATATTTATATGTCTAGGATGTTGTTCAGTAAAATAACACCTGTATTACTGGTTTATTACATGTTTTCTTCCTATACTGGGTTTGGCAAACTGCTCCTTTTTTTCAAATTTTTATTTAAATTCCAGTTGCAGTGCAATATTGGTTTCAGGAATAGAATTCAGTGATTCATCACCTACATACAACACCCAATGCTCATCATTACAAGTGCCCTCCTTAACATTCATCACCCATACCACAGCCACCTCCCTCCATCGACCCTCAGTTTATTCTCTTTTAGTCTCTGTTTCTCTCCCTCTCTCTCTTTTCCCTCTTCCATATGTTCATCTGTTTTGTGTCTTAAATTCCACATATGAATGAAATCATATGATATTTTCTTTCTCTGACTTATTTTGCTTGGCATAATACATCCTAGCTCTACCCACATCACTGAAAATGGCAAGATTTCATTCTTTTTGATGGCTGAGTAATATTCCATTGTGTATATATACCATATCTTCAGTTGATGGACATCTAGGCTTTCTCCAGTTTGGCTATTGTTGATAATGCTGCTACAAACAGCAGGGTGCATGTAACCCTTCAAATCCATATTTTTGTATCCTGTGGGTAAATACTTAGTAGTGCAATTGTTGGATGTTAAGGTAGTTTTATTTTTAACTTTTTGAGGAACCTCCATACGGTTTTCCAAAGTGGCTGTACCAGTTTGCCTTCCTACCAACAGTGTGAGAGGGTTCCCCTTTCTCCACATCTTCACTGATATCGTTTGTTTCTTGTGTTATTGATTTTAGCTGTTCTGACAAGTGTAAAATGGTATCTCATCATGGTTTTGATTTATCTTTCCCTGATGATAAGTGATGTTGAGCATCTTCGCATCTGTCTGTAAGTCATCTAGATGCCTTCTTTGGAAAAATGTCTATTCGTGTCTTCTGCTCATTTTTTAACTGGATTATTTGTTTTTTGGGTGTTAAGTTATATCAGTTCTTTATATATTTTGGATACTAACCCTTCATCAGATATGTCATTTGCAAATATCTTCTCCCATTCTGTAGTCTATCTCTTAGTTTTGTTGATGGTTTCCTTTGCTGTGCAGAAGCTTTTAATTCTGACGAAGTCCCATTAGTTCATTTTTGCTTTTGCTTCCCTTGCCTCCAGTGACTTGTCTAATAAGAAGTTGCTATGGGGGCACCTGGATGGCTCAGTTGGCTGAGTGTCTGACTCTTAGTTTTGACTCATGTCATGATTTCAAGGTCGTGGGATTGAGCCCCACATTGAGCTCTGTGCTCAGTGGGGAGTCTGCTTGGGATTCTCTACCTCTCCCTCTGCCTCTCCTCCCCACCTCAAATAAATATAAATCTTAAAAAAAAAGTTACAGGGATGCCTGGGTACCTCAGTGGTTGAGCGTCTGCCTTCGGCCCAAGGTGTGATCCTGGAGTCCTGGGATTGAATTCCACATCAAGCTCCCTACATGGAATCTGCTTCTCTCTCTGCCTGTGTCTCTGCCTCTCTCTCTCTCTCTCTCTGTGCCTCTCATGAATAAATAAAATCTTTAAAAAAAAGTTACTAAGGCCAAGGTCAAAGAGGTTGCTGCCTGTGTTCTCCTAGAGGATTTTGGTGGTTTTCTGTCTCACAATTAGGTCTTTCATGGATTTTAAATTTATTTTTGTGTATGGTATAAGAAAGTGGTCTGCATGTTGCTGTCCAGTTTTCCCAACATCATTTGTTGAGACTGTCTTTCTTTTTTCCATTGGATATTCTTTCCTGCTTTGTTGAAGACTAATTAATCATATAGCTGTGAATCCATTTCTATTCTGTTCCAATGTCTGGTTTTGTGCCAGTACCATACTGTCTTGATGACTATAGCTTTATAATATAGCTTGAAGTACAGAAATGTGATGCTTCCAGATTTGCTTTTCTTTTATAGGACTGCTTTAGCTATTTGGGGTCTTTGATGGTTCCATACAAATTTTAGGATTGTTTGTTCTAGCTCTGTGAAAAAATGCTAGTGGTATTTTGATAGAGATTGTATTAAATGAGTAGATAGCTTTGAGCAGTAGAGACATCTTAAAATGTTTGTTCTTACAATCCATGAGCATGAATGTTTTTCCATTTTCCTTATATCCTTTTCAATTTCCTTCATAAGTGTCCTATATTTTTCAGAGTACAGATCTTACCTCTTTGGTTAGGTTTATTCCTAAGTATCTCATAGTTTTTGGTGCAATTACAAATGGGATTGCTTCCTTGATTCCTTTTTGTGCTGTTTATTGATGCTTGGAAATACAACAAATTTCTGTACATTGATTATATACCTTGTGACTTTGCTAATTCATGTCATGCCTTAGTTCTATCAATTTTTGGGGGGAGTCTTCCAGGTTTTCTACCTACAGTATGATGTCATCTACAAATAATGAGAGTTTGACTTCTTCCTCGACTATACGGATGCCTTTTATTTCTTTTTGTTGTTTAATTGCTAAAGCTAAGATTTCCAGCATGATGTTAACTAGTACTGGTGAGAGTGGGCACCCTTGTCTTATTCCTGACCATAGGGGAACAGCTCTTGTTTTTCCCCATTGAGGATGATGTTAACTGTGGGTCCTTTGTATATGGTCTCTATGATATTGAAGTATGTTCCATCTATCTCTACTTTGTTGAGGATTTTTGTCCAGAAAGGATGCCGTATTTGTCAAATGCTTTTTTCCCATCTATTGACAGGGTCATATGGTTCTTATCTTTTCTTTTATTAATGTGGTGATTGACTTGCGAATACTGAACCATCCATGCAGCCCAGAAATAAATCCTACTTCGTCGTTGTGAATAATTCTTTTAATGTACTGCTGAATTTGATTTGCTATTATTTTATTGAGTATTTTTGCATCTATATTCATTAGGGATATTGGCCTGTAATTCTCTTTTTAATTAGGGTCTTGGTCTAATTTTAGAATCAAAGTAATGCTGGCCTCATTGAAGGAATTTGGAAATCTTCCTTCCATTTCTATTTTTTGGAACAGTTTGTGAAGGATAGGTATTAGCTCTTCTTTAAATGATTGGTAAAACTCCCCCCCCCCGCCCCCCCCCGGGAAGCCATCTGGCCCTGGACTTTTGTTTTTTGGGAGATATTTGAATACCGATTCAATTTTCTTTGCTGGTTATGGGTCCTGTTTCAGTTTTGGTAGTTTGTACGTTTCTAGTAATTTGTCCATTTCTTCCAGACTGCCAGTTTGTTTGCATATAATTTTTCATAATATTCTCTTATGATTATTTGTCCTGCTGTGGTGTTTGTTGTGTTTTGATAAGTCTTGGCCATAGTAACACTTTTCTACATAGATTTCCTGAAGCAAGGGAAATAAAGGCAAAAATAACTACTGGGACTTCATCAAGATAGAAAGCTCTACACACCAAAGCAAACAACAAAACTCAAAGGCAACCTATGGAATGGGAGAAGATATTGGCAAATGACATATAAAGATATTTATTATTGGGATGGAATATTATCTAGCCATAACTAAGAATAAAGTCTGGCTATTTGCAACAACATAGTTGGAGCTAGAGAATATAATACTAAATGAAAGAAATCTATCAGAAAAAGACAAATACCAAATGATTTTACTCATATCTGGAATTTAAGAATCAAGACAAATGAACAAATGGAAATAAAGAGAAATAAACAAACCAAGAAACAAGAGTTTTTTGTTTTGTTTTGTTTTTATTTATTTATTTTTTTATTTATTTATGATAGTCACACAGAGAGAGAGAGAGGCAGAGACACAGGAAGAGGGAGAAGCAGGCTCCATGCACCGGGAGCCCGACGTGGGATTCGATCCCGGGTCTCCAGGATCGTGCCCTGGGCCAAAGGCAGGCGCCAAACCGCTGCGCCACCCAGGGATCCCAGAAACAAGAGTTTTAACTATAGAGAGCAAACAGATGATTACTAGAATGGAGGTGGGTGGGTGAATGGGTGAAATATGGAAGCACTGAATCACTACACTTAAAACTACACCTGAAACTAATGCAACACTGT
Organism: Vulpes vulpes; assembly: GCF_048418805.1. Taxonomy (NCBI): domain Eukaryota; kingdom Metazoa; phylum Chordata; class Mammalia; order Carnivora; family Canidae; genus Vulpes; species Vulpes vulpes. The sequence continues at coordinate 141,253,342 of NC_132792.1, forward strand.
ATGTTAACTATACTGGAATTAAAATAAAAACTTAAAAAAAATTTATTGATTGCCTGGTGTGTTCCAAGCAAAATAAAACGGTAAGAATCTATTACTTTACCTGCTTGAAGATTTGCATGAATTGTTTTGGGTATAGGAGTAGATTTCTTCAGAGCACAGATCTCAATTGGTTTGGGAAGCCAGAAAAAAGATGATGGTGAAGATTCAATAGACCCGATTTCTTCACTGGTTTGAGAATTTTACCAGTTGATTTCTAGAGTTCTGGGTCTGCCTCTAAGCATGGCCAGTGCTTTTTGCTCTTCTCCCCCTATATAGCTCAACTGACTCATTCTACATGCCTCCTATCAGTTATTCTGGCCTTTCCTTCTTCACCCAGATCCTCTATTATAGATCATAATCCCTAAGGTCTCTACTTCATTGCCTCTAACACACTTCACATTCCCTCTCATTTTCTCCCACGCTTCTGCTCTCCTTATATTAGCTTCTCAGCTTCCTCTATGTGGACACCATCATCCACTTCTCAAGACTTTCTTTGTATGTGAGTAATAGTCTTCCTTTACCAAGAAGCTATGTGGAATAGTGGTTAGTAGCATGAGTTTTAAAGCTATACTCCCTGTATTCAAATCCCATTTCTGACACCTAGTAACTATGGACAGATTACTTAGCCATTCTTTCCCTTTCTTTCAATTTCTCAGTAGGGTTATTATGAGGACACTAGCTTACCTGCTTTCTTTAATCAGGCCTTTTGTCCCATTAATATGAGGACACTAGCTTACCTGCTTTCTTTAATCAGGCCTTTTGTCCCATTTACACATAAAAAGTCAAGGAGACTTCTAAGACTTCCAGGCAAACATAGCCTCCCCTTTTGCTATCCTCCTAAAATGTATGATCTGTACCATCCAAATAGTAATTAAGTAATTACTAGAAGTAATGAGACTTATAGTACTTATTGAATTTTCCATGGAATTGTTAATTTTCATATATTTATGCAAAATTGGAAGAAATTGAGGGTAGGAACTATGTCTATATTTCACATGGTATGCAGAGCATCTAGAATGGGTATTTATGTGCTGACTGGTTGAATGACTAAAAATGAAGCACTCGTTACAAGAGTTCTATAATATTTTCCCAGAAGCATTTCTGGATGGCTTCTGGCTACAAATATGGATAGACAAATATCTAAATCTTACTAAGCATAAAATTTTAAAATACTACAAACCTCATTAATAAAAGGGTACCTAGAATTTTATAAGATGAAATTAGAACACTTGTAGATGGGCAAGTTTAAAATCAAAGCCATGAGCTTAGGAATAATATAAGAAGTAAATGAATCTATAGCCTTACCTTTAACACACTTCCATTTTCAGAGATACTGAGGCCTGGTTTCTTCAGCAAGGGGCGGCCATCCTTTAACCAAGTCAAAGTAGGTGGTGGGATAGCATCACTCTGACATAGTAACTCCACAGATTGGCTAATGAGGACAGAGACGTTCTGTTCTTCTCCCATAATATTTGGTGGAACTAAGTGAAAGAAGGATTTTTCTTCAGGATAAAACAGGCCAGCACACTGCTTATCTTTATTAATCATCAGGACATACACAAATAAATTTATTAGTTCTTTTGAGATGTAGGATCACAATAATTCTAACATACCCTCTTTGCATCATTTGGCTTAGAATCAAGTATTAATAAATCCCTGATTAACATGTTCCTATTGAACAGAAATACTTTTCATTAACTTTTCACTTTAAGAAGTTTTAGAACTGGAAGTTCTCACCAAGTGCCTATTTCAGAAACTTTTTGAACTAGATGTTACTGCTTAAGATTTCCAAAGTAGTAAATTACTCATGAAACACTCTGGAAATAACAATAATTAAAAGCATACATACATTTTGAGATTTGTTTATATTTTTGCAAAAGAAAATAAATTTTATAGACATGGAGGCAAAATAAAAAAAAAGTAGAGTTGAAAGAGACCATCTAATCCTGCCTCACCGTGTGTAAAACATGAAGTAGGTAGGTGACAGACGGTAACTTATTTGAAATAATGTGACTAATTTGTGGCAAAGCTAGGAGTCTTCTGACTTGCAGTTTAGAGCCCTTTTTGGTTTTCCATGATGCCTTGCCAGCTTTCTATGGAATAAAGACCATGTGGGATAAATGACACAATAAAGAACAAAACGAAAGCAATGACCAGCTGTACAACATACAATTACATAAAAAGAGGAAATGAGTTGAAATTTTAATGAGATTAAAATTAGAACTCCCTGGCTATCAAGCTTGTCAGATGTTGAAATGTGTACTTGGAGAAGTCTAAGGAATCTCCTTCCCTTGGGTGTATTAAAATATAGAGTAAACAATCATTTGTCTCAGATGGTTTAGGTACAGTCCTGCCAAGAATGAGAGGGTGGGCTCCATAACCTCTCAAGGACTCATTCAGGACTGTATTTATAATAATTCAAAAAACACAAACTAACGATGAAATTAAGCCTGTTATAAGAGGGCCACTCTGAAAAAAAACACAGAGAGGAATTTCCTTGGCCGTTTCTCACTAAATCCCATAACTATTCAGGATTGTAGGAAATGTACCATATTTGTAGTATTTGTATTTTTTTGGTAAGAAAGGTTACGCTGCACTGAAATGAATCCTAAGGGACTTTCCAAATGCTTTGATAGAAATAAGACTTTTGTGGTAAGGATTGTTATTATAGTTCATTAGCCATTGTTTCAGGCTGGATCTTGTAGCATGTGGCAAAATGACAATGAATGCAATAGGTTTTGACAAGTAACATTGCAGTTCTGTAACCAGGAGGTTTCTCTGCTACCATGTCTCCTAAAGAAGGAAGGCATGTAAACTAAAGGCCACTTTCTTATAGAGTATCTGGATGTAGGACCTGTGCTAAATCCAAAGGAATTGATGCCATGGTGCAAAGAAATGCCATGCACAATAGCTGGAATAGAGTAACAGAGCATTTGTGCAGAGATTCCTGATATCCCTTCTGCTCAATTTAATAGCACATACAGACATCTGGCTCTCAATAAGCTTAAAGTAATCTATGGGGAACAGAAAACAGTGGTATTGTTTTTAATATGTGACACATGAGATAAAAGATATATAACCAGTCTGAGATTAAAACTGCCACATATTAGCAAATTCAGCACAATTAGTGCTATTTTCTAAGATATTATGAAAACAGATACATTCACCAGTCTTAGCACAGAAAGCCCTAAGTAAAATAGCCAATTTAACATCTTGGAAGTAATTTCAGGTAAAATCTGGTCTCAGTGAACAAAAAGTACCATTGCTGTATAAAAATATGTTTAGAGTATTTATAGCATTTATAAAAGAGCATGAATTCTTTATGACGCTTGTAGAAGTAAAAGGCAGAAATAATTCAAGAAAGCAGAATGTTAATTTATTTCCAAATATTTTTCCTCCAATTATTTTTCTTTATGGCTAAATGAGTTGAATCAAGTTCAAAAAGAAACCAGATTTTTTTTTAATTGAGAGGAAAAATGCAAAAACAATATTTGTTTCTTAAGGAACATAAATTAAAGTAAATCTAATTATAGCTGAGGATACATATTACTGAAATGCATCTATGTTTTCTGTCCTTTCATTTCCAACTTTTTGTTTAGTCTGAAAAGAGAACAAGCCTCTACCCTTTAGATCTCAGCTTCCTTAGATGTTATCCCTACTTAGCTTTGTGGTTATATTGCTTAGGAAGGGGTATATCGTGTCTGTTTCTCATCCTACAAATTACAGTTGTTAAATTTAATTATCAAAATCAGCACTGCTGTAGGGTTACACTTGTTGAGATGCTAGACAAAGTTCTCTGATGTTCAAAGAAAAGGTACAATAGGAATCTCAATCATTTAAAAACCCAATTCTCTTGTTATGGCACCTAGAATATGGTAAAATATCCTCTGAATTTATACCAGGGGAAATTTTTTTAATGAACTACTGTTATAATCGTAGGGAAAGCTATTTTATCCACTATCTACTCCTCTTATCACCCCCCACAGTCTACAAAGTAAATATGAAGGCGATTGGCTGTTGGGGTTGAATATTCATTACGCTCCAATGAGACATGAAGATTGTCAAGATTATTACTATGAATATAGGAATATAATATATAGAAATAATACTAAAAAAGAAATAATACTAATGTGGAGCACAGAAGTTATGCATCTATATTTCAAATGCTAAATATATATACACTAGCCATCTGATTTTTATAACAGAGGAAAGATCCCACTTTTCAGACCAAAAGGGTGGTATGGAAATACTTTGGCAAATGATAAAAAAATAATGATGTTTATTTTTATGGCTCCTGGAAAATATCAACTCTCTATTGTCTCTCTGGTATACTTTTGATGCTAGCCCATGTAGAAACAGAAGGAGCCAATCCCAGATTTTCACTGCTGACTGAAACCCAGAAAATATTCATGTCAACCCTCTGCTTGTTTGATAATTACTGAAGGAGATTTTGTATCAAGTTCTTAGGTTGACTGATTGAATCATTCTCTAAGGATATTTCAGACTATCAGCATTCCAATTCTTCATAAAACATAAAAATGACCCAATTAGATTTAAGGGAAGTAGTAGATTCCCTTAGGTTGGGTATTTTAGACCTATTTTTTTAAAAAGATTTTATTTATTTATTCATGAGAGACACAAAGAGAGAGACAGAGACATAGGCAAAGGGAGAAGCTCCCCACAGGGAGCCTGATGCAGGATTTGATCCCAGGACCCTGGGGGATCATGACCTAAGCCAACAGCAGACATTCAACCACTGAGCCACCTAGGTGTCCCTAGACCCATCTGTTATCTCAGACACAGAGCACTAGCAAAGCTAGAGACTAGATGTGGACCCATGCAACTACAGAAGCAATAGAACAGAGGGAGCACAGAGAGCCCTTCAGTAGCTTACTAATGCCAACTGAGCCACTTTAGAACAATTAGACATCCAAGTTAGCCATGTTGCAACAAAGTGGTTTTTCTTGTGTTTTTTAAATTAAAAAATTATGACTTATAAGTTACTTGTGATCATTACATTTACTTTTAGCAAACTTGTAAGGAGGAGTCAACCCACATGGTCTGGATGTAAAAAAAAAAATGATATTTTGAATAGGAGTGGAAGCGAAGTGGGACTTAGGATTGTACACTTGAAACTAATATAACACTGTATGTTAATTATACTGGAATTGAAATAGAAAAAAACCCAATTACTCTTTGAGGGTCCATGGAAAAACAATTCCATTATTCCATGACAAAGGAATATAATGCAAATAAGACACTGAAAAAAAGCCTAAAACAGCTCTTAATGCTAAGGTAAACTAAAATATGGAATGAAAAAACCACATTCTATGAATGCAGGTAAATTAGGATTGAACTTTGTTCGAGAGGACTTTTGCTATGATAGAATTAGACGTTTCCTTTTGTAACTTATGGCTGTATCATGGGTAGAAAAAAACTTGAAAAAAAAAAAGAAAAAAAACTTGAATTTTCTCTAAATTTGTGCTTAACTTTTGCTTCTCAATAGTCTTTAATTAAAGACGTAGCATTGACTATAAAATATGCTTATTATAAATATAACCTAAAAGTAATAAAATCAAGGCTTTTAGATTAAGAATAGATTAAGAGAGCTACTTGAACAGTGAGAAGATTATATCTTCCAAATTGCAAAGCTGCTCTCCATGGTCATGTTCTTTAGAGTATTCTATGAAACCAACGCCTAGCATGCTGGATGTATGCTTAATTTCTTAGAACTTTAATAAAGGAAAATCACATAAAGTCAAATGTAAGGCAGAAAGGTAGAATTTGATTAGAATTAATACTGTAATATCATCTCTATTGCTCATGGTTCTTTATTGTCAACAACTTCCCTTAACTTCCTCAATGATCTCAGAAATTAAACACATTTTTATCAAAACAAAAATAATTATTAAAATATTTCACCATATATTCTGAGGTCAATGTCCCTTTGTTTCTCCCCAGCAGCGTTCACTGCCACACAGGTATATCTCCCAGTATCACTGATTTGAGCACTGGTTAGTGCTAGGATGCGGCCTCCAGACAGAACCTTTCAATGATAAGAAAGACAAATAGCCAACATGCCCTTTAAAGAAACATATATGTAAACAGTCTTTTTTCCCTGTTTTCTGAGGTTAATCAATTGACATTTGCCTTCAGAAAGATTTCCACTTGGATATTTTATTTATTTTTCCACTTATGTATTTTAAAGTGGGAAAGCATCATATAATCTATTTCTCATTTTCTCTTTGAAAGAAGAGTGTAAAAAGCTAGAACAAACTTGGTAATAACCACTGAAAACAAGTCCTTATATACAAAATCAAGTAAAGGTCCAATCTCATCCCATCCTTACTGCAGAGAGAAGGAAAGCCACCAGAGGAGAAAGATGAGAAGTGGGAATAAGAGGAGCTAATCTCCCTTCTAATTTTCTTGGGTAGGATAAATAAGAAGTTATAATTAATAGTGAAGTAGTAGCCAAATAAATGAATCAGTCACGTTCATGGCTCTTTTATTCCATTGGTCTAGTTGTCCTTCTAAAATAATGACATTAACACTGGATATTCTATGGTCCCAAATTCTGTAAGCACTGGATTTCTGAGAAAAGCTAAAGAAGTAGAATTGTGGGAGAACTAAGAAATCTGCTAGACAAAATAAAATTAAAGTACACTTTAAAAGAGATATATGTGCTTCTATAGTTTTGAGTCAGTGTGAAGCACTTAAACTGCTTTCTCAGATTCAAATTTCATTTCTACAAGATTGCTTTTCTCATTTTACTTACTTTATAACTTGATGTTTTTTAAATTGAATATACTGTATATGGTTCTCTAACTCAGTAATGTTTCCAAACATTTAAATATAAATTTTATGAGGAAATTCCTGTTTTTGTTGTTGATGAACATTTCTTTGTACAAGTTATCTTTTGTGGTGCTGGTAGGGAATGAGGATAGAGAGGTAAGTAGAAAGTGAAGCAAATGGTCAAAATATAGTACCTACATATGAAATAGAAGAATTCTTAGATGTACTGGGCTTTTAAAGAATTGTTTAGAAATCCCAGTTTTGTGGCTATGGTATTTATGGATGTGTATGTGTATGTTTTTGGATAACCTTTGTTAATTCTTATTCTCCAAATCCTGTGGTAGAGTGTCCTTAAGAAATGAGAGAGTACCTGTATCCCGTTAGCGAAACTAGAGACAGGGCTTCCATCTTTCAACCAGGTCAGACTTGGAGCAGGGATTCCTCTAGCTTCACATTCTAATCTCACCAGGTTATTAACCACCACTACCACCATGCTATTGCTGCCAGAAATCGATGGGGGCACTGAAAATAAATAAAAAATAAATAAAAGTAAGATATATTGGGCAGCCCAGGTGGCTCAGCAGTTTAGCACCGCCTTCAGCCCAGGGCGTGATCCTGGAGACCCAGGATCAAGTCCCACATCAGGCTCCCTGCATGGAGCCTGCTTCTCCCTCTGCCTGTGTCTCAGCCTCTCTCTCTCTCTCTCTCTCTGTGTGTGTGTGTCTCTCATGAATAAATAAATAAAATCTTTTTTAAAAAAGTAAGATATATTAACATCACAGAATATTTCACCTCAAATAATGACAGTTGTGTTTTCACATGTGGGTTTTTCATGGTTTTGTTTTGGTGAGTTTGGTGAGTTCTTTCATATCATTTATTCTAATCTACTGTCTAATTATCAATATCTCCATTTTATAAGTGAGGAGAAGGAGGTTTTGGTACTTTGTTTAGGAAATCCAGTTTTTAATCCCAAAGTATATTTTTATTTCTTGATTTCCAGGAGTGTGTATGCTTGTGTGTCTGTGTCTTCCTCCACTGTATCCATGACTACTAAGTTGTCTTAAAAGCATTATTAGAGACAATAACTTAAAATCTTTCTTTGACCAAAACCTATGATTTTGATAGACAATATTTACAAACAGGGTTATTGTCATTGGCTGATAAGACCGTTGGTGACTATTTCAACAGTTCATCTAAAGCAAACTCACGTTCAACAGCACATGAAACTAGACCATTTTAATAGGAATCAGGAAATAAAAACAGTCATCAGTTTTATAGCACTGCACCTTTAAATAAAGATGACAAAACACACTATGTAAAATATTCACACTGAAATTTTATAGAAGTACTTAATCATTTTGAATGCATTTTTATCCCAGGAAGAGTCTAGGGGAGTGGCACTAACCATGAACCTGAAGACTGTAATATAACTCTGTAGCTCCAGCTGAGTTGATGGCCATACATTTATATATGCCAGCATCGGTGATCTGGGCACTTTCAATATCAATAATCTGTCCTCTGTTCAAGAAAGTCACACCGGTGGAAGCTGAGAGTGGACGGTTATCTTTGTACCATTTAATAGCTGCAAGGGGAAAAAGAAACAAGTCTATTTAAATTTTTTCTTTTAAAGCTCAATACCTCTAAATTGGAGCTTAACTAAAATACTAATAATTGCTTTGTTCTTATGCTTATCATTCAAGTTTAATCAGTTTAAATATGTCTTTAGGATTGGTTTTTGAGGAGGTAACCCTAAGAAAAACATGACTAGCCATTCCAATATAAAAGTATTGAAAATTAAATTATAAAGCAAATATTCTGTTATCTCTAATGTATCAATATTGTTTGACAGCAAACTTTTAACCAATTCTATACTTTTTTGTTGTATATATTCCTCTCATCTATAAAAAATTTTAAAAATTTATCTATGCTTTCGATCAAAACCAGAGTATATACACTATTAGCCTAAAAAATTATATTCTTATTGATTCATATTAATAACTTACCAGTGATGAGAATCAACAAAAAGAATAATACTCTCATTAAATGACTGATTTATAAACATAATCGATTTGAACTAGAGAAAAAACATAGTTTTCAACATAAATGTATAAAAAACTACCATTGTGGGTTTTGTGGCCACAGTGAGGACAATAAGACAACTAGTTATTCACATATTTTTACCTTGTGTAAACAATGGGTAAATTATTTCATGCAGTTAGAAGCAGTGAAAATTCAAAAATATCATCCTAATTATATCCTCCTTATCAATGCTTTACCCTTGTTCTATAATCTTTCATCTATTAGTAATTACTATATTGTGCTCATAAACAGATTTAGCTTTTCCCAGATATCTTAAAATGTCAGTAAGTTAGAGAGTCCACACGTGAACCTACCAGGCAAGGGATTTCCAGCTGCTTTACACTCCAACTGAATGGGATTGTTCACCACCACAGTCTCATTCAGCATCTTCCCTGCATCCTCCAGACTAGGTGGTTCTATAAGAAGCCCAAACATATTGATTCACATAAATAGGATATTTAAATGGAAACTATTTCCTCAGTAGAAATTATCATTCCTTTCTTTCTTTCACATATATACACTGATATACTTGTAATAAAAGTATATTATTAAGTAGAAGTAAAGAACAGAAAAAAAAAGATCTTAATAGGTTTTCAGTATCATTCATTCTTCTTACTCAAACAGGAAAATCCTCAGAATTATAGATTAGCAGGGTAGTAAAGAAAGTTAAAGGACTATTTTTTTTACTTCAAGTAATCTGATTGGTTTGATGATGAATTGCCTTTAACAAGACGCTATCCCATTTGAACTCTTCCAGTAAAAGGGAAATCAGTATTTCTCAAAATATCTGACTTTATCTTTGGGTAGTACTATCTTAAGCCATTTCAGAAAAATTAGAATCCTTTTTTTTTTTTTTTTTTTGGTTTATTAGCTTTTGATACAAAAGTCATAATTAAATAGTAAAATAAAATAGAAAACTACATTTTAATTTTAAATATCACAGATAATGCTACTCTATTATTTTATGTGCATATAATAAAGTAGGAATTTGGAAATTTTGAGAAGCATAATGTAAAAGGAATAGCAACGTAGAATAGCAATGCTTTATGTTTCCAAACTATCTCAAGGAGTGTAGGAAGGATGTCAGGACGAAAAATTCACCAGTAAACTAGAGGCCTTATCTTATTATGAGAAGATGCTGTAGATGTAGGTTAGTATCTGAAGTTTATAGAAAAACTACATATTAAAGATTTGCTAAATTTAGCTCATTGAATGCATTAGAGCCCTTCAACCCCACCCTATATACCATCAAGCAATTAATCTATTCATTAATCTAGTAAAAACAGGAAGAGGAAGGGAGAAAGGAGAACAAGAAAAACGATTAGAACTAAATAAGAAGAAATAAAATCAAATATGTAAATCAAGAGCATAAATGTGAATGAGCTCATTATTTTACTCAATAGACAAAGAGTTAACAAATTTTGGGTTAATATTATTTTCTTTTGTATTTTATTTACTTATTTATTAAAGATTTTATTTATTTATTTATTTATTTATTTAAGAGTGAAACAGAGAGAGAGAGAGTATGGGCAGTGCAGAGGGAGAGGTAGAAGCAGACTCCTGGAGGAGCAAGAAGTCAGATGCAGGGTACAATCCTGGGATCATGACCTGAGCCTAAGGCAGACAATTAACCAACTGAGCCACACAGTCATCCCCTTTATTTTTGGAGATTTGTTTATTTGAGAGATGGGGGAAGGGCAGAGGGAGAGGAGAGGGAATCCCAAGCAGACTCCTCAATAAGCACAGAGCTCAATGCAGAGCTCCATCCCATGACCCTGAGACCATGACCTGAATTGAAATCAAGAGTCAGCCAACATTTTTCTTTAATAAAAAAGTCCAAGCGGATAAAGACCATAAATAAAAAACTCGCAAAAATACTGAGAATAAAGAGCTGGGAAAAGATATGCCAGGACAACACAGTGACATCAATTTCTGAAAAGCTGGCATACTAAGCAAAAATCACTAAACACGACAAAGCAACATGCTTTCTATTGCTTAAAAGGTCATGATTCATGAAGAATCCATTATAATGACAATGCTTTATGCATTGAATAACAAAGCAAGAATTGTTAAAGAGCATGAAAATTTTGGAAATCTAAAAGTAATATTTATTAGTGCATCTTTCTCAGGAATTGACTATAGTGAAACAAAAATTAAGTTTTATTTTTATTTATTTATTTTTTGTTATTTGGAAGAGATTTATTTATTTATTATTATTTTTAATAATAAATTTATTTTTTATTGGTGTTCAATTTGCCAACATACAGAATAACACCCAGTGCTCATCCCGTCAAGTGTCCCCCTCAGTGCCCGTCACCCATTCACCCCCACCCCTGCCCTCCTCCCCTTCCACCACCCCTAGTTCGTTTCCCAGAGTTAGGAGTCTTCATGTTCTGTCTCCCTTTCTGATATTTCCTAACCATTTCTTCTCCCTTCCGTTCTATTCTCTTTCACTATTATTTATATTTCCCAAATGAATGAGACCATATAATGTTTGTTCTTCTCCGACTGACTTATTTCACTCAGCATAATACCCTCTAGTTCCATCCACATCGAAGCAAATGGTGGGTATTTATCATTTCTAATGGCTGAGTAATATTCCGTTTTAAAGAATTTGAAAAATAAAATTACCCATTCAGACTGTGTGTGTATATGTGTATGTGTATATATATGTGTGTGTATATATATATATATCTATATATATATATACACATAGTTAACAAGGAATATACATTTTTTTCAAATGCCAACAGAATATTTCCAAAACTGACTATATATTAGGCCACAAAATCTCAATGAAGCATTTGTAACCATAATTTAATAAAACTCTAACAAAAATGAGTATAAATCAAAAACAAAAATGTAAAGCTCTTTACAGGGAGATAACCTCATTAAAGAGGAAATCAAGACAAAAGTATCTGATCAGAAAAAAATAAAACAGAATGAGATTGAACACCAATAAAAATTAATTAAAAAAAATTTAAAAAAATTAAAAAAAAAATGAAAACACAGTGTGTCACCTAGCTGTATAGTATAGTATTCAACGGAAATCCTAGAGCCCTAATTAACATATCAAAAACTAAGAAACAATGAAAATAAATGTTCTAAACATTCAATTCAGAATCCAGAAAAAAAACAATAAAATAAACCCAAAAGAAGTCAGGGATAAGGAAATAATAAAATAAACAGAAGACAATACCAAAGAAAACAAGCAAAAACAACTATGAAAGACAATGAAACTCAAAGCTGGTTTTCAACAAGTTTAAAATAAAAGATGTCCTCAAGGGTAAATATCTGTATTTCTGGAGATTGTTCCTGAAGACAAAGCCTAAAACCCATTCAATCCTCCCTTAAGTATCTGTCTCCATTTAATTCAATGAGTTAACTCTTCCAGCTTGAAATGCCTAGAATGTTTCTATTTTCTGCACAGAATTCAGATGAATGACATGATATTTAGGGACAAAAGACCTTTAAATATGGCTATCTGACTTTTCCAACTGAAAAGGAAAAATAATTAATCCATGGCACATTCCTTCAAAACAGTTATTTAAATACTCACTTGAAGCCTTCTGGACTGAAGTGATCACTGAAGGCTTTGACAGACTATGTAGCTGCTGCAATAAAACATTATGGTAAGAAATGCAACAGCTATGGAGTGGGTTGGCCATTTTTCATGCAGTACTTAAGTACTTAAAGAAAAAAAGATTAGATGTCAGCAAGAATGGCAGAGTAAGGATTCCAAAAAATCCACTCCTCCATAAAAGAAAAAAGAACACTGGAAAATTTGTCAAAATCAACTTTTTCAGAACTCTGGAAATTAACCAAAGACTTACAACAATCCAACAAGTGTTTATTCAAGAAAAACAGCTAAATCTCATTAAGAACAGTGAGTTTCATGGCATTTTATCTCCCTCTATTCCCAGCACTCTTTCCCCAGATCAGCAGTAACCTTGAAAACAAATAGCCTAGCAACCACAGAGAAAAAAGGAACCTAGCAGATACTGAAAGAGGTTAGGAGCTACCTAAGAGCACCATTCCTAGAAAACTGCCACTGTTTGACCTGTCTGGTCCTTCCCTGGAAATCCCCACTCAAAGGATTTGTCTTTATTTAATCAGATGCAGAGTTTTCTAGTGCAAACAACCTTTTCCCCTGGGGCAGGTTAAAATCTGTAAAAACAGACTTTACAGAAATTGTTCAGAAAACTCACCATATTAGTTTCGTCTTGCTTTCACAACAAATTGCCTCAAACTTGACAGTTTCAACAATACAAATTTATTATCTTATAGTTTTATGGATAAGAAGTCCAACAGTCTCACTGGGCTAAAATAAATGTCTCAGAAGGGCTCAGTTCCTTTCTGTAGGCTGCAGAGGAGAATCTATTTCCTCATCTTTTCCAATTTATAGAGGTCACTTATATTCCTTGGTTTGTGGCCTCCCTTCATCCATCTTTAAAACCAGCAATGGGAACGTGTGAAGGATTCATAAGACTTTCTCACATCCTATCACTCTGAAGTCCTGCCTCTTTCGTCCACTTTTAATGTCCTTCTGATTACAGCAGACCCGCCTGGATAATCCTGGGTAAGCTCCCTATTTTGAGGTCAGTTGATTAAAAATCTTAATTCCATCTGTATTCTTAATTCCTATGAGGCATGTGACCTAACATAGTCACAGGTTCTAGGAGTAAGATGTGACTATCTTGGGGAGTACCAGTATTCCACCTACATGTTAAGTAAATAAACAGAAGACAAAAACAAACAAACAAACAAACACCCAGCAACAGCAGTGACAACTACAACAATAATAACTATGGAAAGAAGAGAAAATGGTTTCCAGAACTGCCACATTATATTATTACTTTTTTTAATTTTTTTTAAATTCTAGTATAGTTAATGTACAGTTATGTTAGTTTCAGGTGTACAATATAGTGCTTCAAAAATTATATACATCACTCAGTGATCATCATGGTAGGTGTACTCTTAATCCCCTTCCCTTATATAATCCATTCTCCCAACCACAAAAGGAACACTCATGCACTGTTATCACAAGTAACCTCCCTTCTGATGGCAACCACCAATTTATTCTCCATAGCTAAGAGTCTGTTTTTTTGGCTCGTCTCTTTTTCTTTGTTCTTTTGTTTTGTTTCTTATATTCCACATGAGTGAAATCATATGATATTTGTCTTTCTCTGACTGACTTATTTCACTTAGCATTATACTCTCTAGATGCAGCCATGTTGTTGCAAATGGCAAAATTTCATTCTTTTTTTATGGCTAATATTACATTATATCTATCTATCTATCTATCTATCTATCTATCTATCTATCTATCTATCTATCAACAATCTTGTCTATCTTACAATATCACATTTTCTTTATCCGTTCATCTATTGATGAACATTTGGGTTGCTTCCATAATTTCACTATCATAAGTATTGCTACAATTAATATAGGAGTACATGTATCTTTTTGAACTAGTGTTTTTGTATTCTTTGGGTAAATACCCAATAGTGGAATTACTGGATCATAAGGTAATTATATTTTTAATTTTTTGAGGAACCTCTATACTTTTGTTCACAGTGGTTGCACCAGTTTGCATTTCCACCAACAGCACATGAGTGTTCCTTTTTTCCTAAATCTTGGCTAACTGTTGGTATTTCTTGTGTTTTTGACTTTAGCCATTCTGACATGCATAAGGTGATGTCTCATTGTAGTTTTGATATGCATTCCTTTGATGATTTGTGATGTTAAGCGTTATTTTATACCACATTACATTTAAAATGTCTACTTTTCAAAAAGTTATGAGACATGCAAAGAAATAAGAAAGAATGGCCCATGCCTGGAAAAAGAAGCAGTCAAGAGAATATGTCCATGAGGAAGCTCAGATGTTGAACTTATTAGACAAAGACTTTAAATCAGCTTTTTAAAGGGATGCCTGGGTGGCTCAGTTGCTTAAATATCCAACTCTAGATTTCAGCTCATGTCATGATCTCAGGGTCATGAGACTGAGCCCTGTGTCAGGCTCTGTGCTGGGTAGTGGAGCTTGCTTAAGATTCTCTCTCTCTCTCTCTCTTTCATTCTCCCCCAATCCCCCGCTCCACTTCCCTTTTCTTTCCCTCTTAAAAAAAAATCTTAAAATTAAAAAAATAAAATAAATCAGCTATTTTATTACATCCCAAGAGTTAAAAGAAACATGTTTAAAGATCTAAAGGAAAGCAGGAGAATGATGTTTCACTAAATAGAGAGTATTGATCAAGAACCAGAAATTGTAGAAAGAACCAAACAGAAAGTCCGAAATTTAAAAGTGCAATATTTGAGTTGGAAGAAGAAAGAATCAGTAATTTAAAGATAGGTTAATTGAAATTATCCAAGTTTAGGAGTAGAAAGAAAAAAGAACAAAGAAAAATTAAGAGAACAGAGACTCTGAGGCTAGTGGGACACCATCAAGCATTATGCATAATGAAAGTCCCAAAGGAGAAGCAAGAGAGAAAAGAATATTTGATGATATATGTTTGAAAACGTCCCAAACTTTGGAAAAAACATTAATGCACACATTTAAGAAGTTCAACAAAGTCCAACTTGGGTAAACTCAAAGAAACTCACACCCAAATACATCATAAAAAAGAGAATCTTAAAAGCAGCAAGATAGAAAAGTGATGTACAGGAAACCTCAATAAGTTTAACAGTTGATTTTTCATCAAAAAACATGAAAAAAAAAAAAAAAACATGGAGGCCACAGGGCATTAGGAGACTTATTAAGAGTCCTGAAAGAAAAAGACTATCAACAAAGAATTCTATCTTTAGCAAAACTATCCTTTTGAAGGAGAAATTAAAACCTTCATTGAAAATCAAAAAGCAGAAAATTCACTGCTAGTTTCCAGCCTTACAAGAAATACTAAATGTCCTTCAGGCTGCAAAGAAATAGTAATTCTAATACACATGAAGAAATAAAGAGCACTAGTAGAAGTAACTAATAGTAAAGACAGTAAAACTGTAAAACTGTATATTTAAAGCATAACTTTTTTCTCCCTTCTGATTTAAAAGACAGCAGCATAAATCAATAACTACAAGTCAATATTGATGGGATCATGATGAATAATGGTGTAAAACAAATTTTTAGAATATAGTAACATAAACAAGAGAAATAAAATGGTACACAAGAAAATAGCAATTCAATATAAAAAGGCAGTAATGGAGAAACATAAAAACCAAAATGACATAATACATATAAAAAGCGCATAGCATGGTAGACCATAAACTCTATCATGTCAGTAATTACATTAAATGTAAATGGATTAAACACTACTCAAAGGCACAGAGTAACAGAATGGATTTAAAAACTAAAAAATAAAAACATGACTCAATCATATATTGTCTACAAGAGACACACTTCAGAGTCAAAGATATGAATAGGTTGAAAGTGAAAGGTTGCAAAAAGATATACTATACAAATAGTAACCAAACAAAAACCAGAGGCTATACTAACATCAAACAAAGTAGGCTTTAAAACAAAAATTATTAGCAACAAAAAGGGGCAATTTTAAAGGACACTGTCAACACATAAAAAGATATAACAATTATAACATTTACATAACAACAGAGGTCTCAAGGTACACAGAACAAAAACTGACAGAATCAAAAGGAGAAATAGGTAATTCAACAATAACAGCTGAAGACATTAATATTTCAGTTTCAGTAATGGGTAGAACAACTAAACAGAAAATCAAAGAGAAAACAGAAGACTTGAGCAACAGTATAAACCACAAATACACATAGACACTCCATCCAACAACAGCAGAATACACATTCTTCTCAAATGCACATGTAACATTCTCATGAACAGACTATAAGATAGGCAAAAAACAAGTCTCAATATATTTAAAAAGATTAAAATCATACAAAGCATGTTCTCTTACCACAATGGAATAAATTATGAATCAATGATATGAGAAGATTTGGGAAATTAAGTAACACACTCTTAAGTAAACAAGTGGTCAATAAATCATATGAGATATTAGATAATACCCTGAGATAAATTAAAATAAACAGACAACATACCAAAACTTATGGGATACACATAAAGCAATGCTTAGAGTAAAATGTAGGCTATAAACAACTATATTCAAAATAAATCTCAAATCAATAATCTAACCTTTCAATTTAAGAAGCCAGAAAAAAGAAAAGTAAATCTAAAACAAGCAGAAGAAGATAATAAACATTAGAGCATAAATTAATAAAATAGACAATAGAAAAATGAAAATAAATAAGACTAAAACCTGATATTTTGAGAAGGTAAACAAGGGCAAAATTTTATTTTTATTTATTTATTTTTTTTTTTAAGGGCAAAATTTTAGATAGACCAATGAAGACATAACAAAAGAGAGAAGACCAAATTACTACAATTTGAAATGAAATTCAACCTTGTAGAATTAAAAAGGACAATGAAGGAATATAATAAATGTGTGCCCACAAATTAGAAAATCTAGATGAAATAGATGATTTCTAGAAAGTCATAAACTACTGAAACTGATTCGAGAAAAAACAGAATATCTGAATAGATGGATAAAAATTTAAAAATTATATCAGTAATAAAAAACATCCCACAAAGAAAACGCTAGGCCCAAGTGGCTTTACTGGGAATTCTATGAAACATTTAAGAAAAATTAATGCGAATCCTTCACAAACCTCCTTCAAAATAAAGCAGGGAACTTTTCAAATCATTCTAAGAAGCCAGTTGTACTATGATAAGAAAATGAGACAGAGACAGCCAATAAAAGTACACTACAGATCAAATTCCCTTATGAAGACAGATACAAAAATAATCAACAAAATACTAATAAGTGAATCCATCAACATATCAAGCAAATTAAGCACCATGACCAAGAGGGTCTAGTTCTAGGAGGGAAGGGTTGGCTTAATACATGAAAATAAATCAGTGTAACCAAGACAGTGTGGTACTCAAAAATTAACATGAAATGGATTATAGCCTTAAATATAAGACTTGAGACCACAAAAACTCCTAGAAGAAAACATAAGGGGAAAGATACTTAACATTATTTTTAGCAATAATATTTTGGGATATGACACTAAAGTCACAAACAACAAAAGCAAAATAAAAAAGTGGGACTACAGCAAACTAAAAAACTTCTGTACAGCAAAGAAAACAATTGACAATGAAAATGGCAATGCACTAAATGGAAGAAAAAATTTGCAAACCATATATCTGAAAAAGGATTAATATTTGAAATACATAAGAGACTTAACACAACTCAACAGTAAGAAAACAAATCAAGTAATGGGTAAAGGACATGAATAGAAATATTTCCAAAAAAAGACTAAGAAGTGACCAACAGGTTCATGAAAAGGTGCTCAACACAACCCATCATCAGAGAAATGCAAATCAAACACACAATGAAATATGACCTCACGTGTTAGAATGATTATTATAAAAAACAAAAGAGAAAATGCGTGTTGGTGAGGATGCGGGAAAAAAGGAACCTTTGTACATTCTTGGTAGAAATGTAAATTGGTAGAGCCATTATGGAAAACAATATGGAGGCTCCTCAAAAAATTACAAATAGAATTATTGTATGATCCAGCAATCCCACTTCTGGGTATATAATTAGAGGAAATGAAATAGCATCTCAAAGACATTTATCTCAAAGACATATATGCCCTCCAGTGTTCACTACAGCATTATTCACAATAGCCAAGATATGGAAAAAATCTAAGTGTCCAATAACAGATGAATGGATAAAGAAGATGTGATATATATATCTTCTAGCATTTAAAAGAATCATCTTGCAATTTTGAATTTAGGTAAGCACTGTTTTAGACAGTAACATTAGTAAGGTAACAATATCTTATGTTAATAATAAATGTCTGCATACTCCAAGCAAGAGGTTGAATTCCATTCAACTTGTTGATTTTTTCCTCTGTTGTCCTTCTTCCAAAAGCTGCATGTAGATTACCATGCCAAAACCACAATACCTACTTCTGAACATATCACGGGCTAGACTTTACCTATGAATTTTTTTTTTACCTATGAATTTAATTACTCACAGGTATGAATTGACTTTTTCAAATCCTGGTTAAATTTGATTGAATATATAACTGATTTAAAAGTGAGTTAATCCTACCCAACCACCAAAATTAAGATATAGTGAGTAATAAATTTATTTATACTAAGACAATACTAGAGTTCTGAACTGAAGTGATCCATTAAAAAAAAGAAAAGAAAAAAGAAAAAAAAAATCTCCCTGCAATATTCCCAAGTCTCCTTTAGGTCACAAGTGAGCTATTAAGCAAAATACAGAACCTTTTTAAGTGGGTGTTGGGAGATGTTAGCCAAGCAAATACGTTAAAATAATAAAATTAAACTAAGGGGTGCTCTACTAATGTTTTTATCAGACAACTAATACAGACCCAAGATGGTTCCTGGCCAACAGTAAAGGCACCAAAACTTCAGATATATTTGTTAAAATGTTGGTGCTGTGAGAAGGGCCAAAAGCCAATGCATTTGGCCAAAACAGTTGTTAAGCTTCCATTTACAGATGATAACTAGAAATCAGGCATCAGGCTAAGCTTGTAGTTGTAAGCATGTATAGTCTTTCATTCAATCCTTACAACCTTCTGATTATAGTAGTATCATTATCCTTCCCATTTTATAGATGAGAAAACATATTTAAAGAGTTAACCTCTATGCCTGTTGTCCTCATGATATTACTTGGCAGTATAGGGATACAAATTCAAAGTCCATGCTTTTAACCACAATATGCCACTTCTGGGTGCTTCACCTTGATTAATCTTCCCTGGGATATAATTAAGTGCAGATGTAATGAATGCTTGAGCCATTAGGCCCCAAGTAATCATCTGTTTGTGGAAACATCTGTCTTACTTGGCAAATATCTGAGGTTTAGATAAAATTTCATAGTTTGTTTTAGAGAATTAGAACTTTCAGAATTATGAAACTTTGATGATCAAAAAGGACCACCTACTGAGAGTCTCTGCCTTCTCTAATGGACAGAACTCCACCTAAGAAATGTAGGGGATCACAAGAATGTCCCTCTCCTCATGATCATGACTTAGTCTTCTATGTCTTCCAGGAGCCAAACCACCCTTACTTCACCTTTTTGAAAACACTTTTTTCCATGCTTGAAAAGAATGGAAGCATCTACAGTCTTTATTATAAGAAAGGAAAATATTAAACAATTATAAAGCTGAACTTCTTAGGATTTAATATATTTGGAGAACAATTACGGTAAATACTCATTTGCTGAATGTGTCACCCCATCAACAGAGACTGGGATTAAAACAAATCCTCGAATAGAAAGCAAGTATAAGATTGGTTAAATAAATTAATAAAGAAACTAAATTAAATGATAGCTGCTTTTCTATAGATTTTTCAATGTCCCTCTTAAAATATAGTACCAGGACTTGATACAATACTTCAGAAGCATTCAGAGAGCAAAAATATAATAGGGCTAATTCCTTTCTCGTTGTTTGTACTGTAAGTTTCTATTACTGACTTCTAAAATTAATTAGCTTTATTATGAAATTGAATGATCATATCTATAGTAATTACAAAAAACCATTGACATCTCCAGTATTTCAATGTGTGGTGTCTTTAACCCACTCTTCTTCAACCCTACTCTTACGTAGTTTTTCGCATCAGGTTAACTTGCCATTTTAACTTCTGAATTCTTTTTGAAATCTATGATCAACTAATACTTAGACATTCCTATATTTTTTGTTAACATCTCCAATTCTCACTAAAATTATTAATACAAGTATTGAAGGGGACAGAAGCTAGTTGGGAGCCATTTGCATCCAATGTGACACACTGCTTGTCAGGAGGGCCAAGATGATAAGTCAGCTTTCTGTCCAGATTCTTGTATAGTAGCCAAACACTTCCCTTCAGGTTGATCATACTCAGTATTAGAAGTTCACTTTATCATTTCTTCTCCTTTCAGACTGATGAACTATTATCTGGACAAGTCAATGTCATATTAAAGAAAACATTTTGAGATACTATAATGTATATTATCTTTGTTCCATTTGTGATTTGTATCAAGAAGACTGTTTTATATTCTCCATCCAATTTGGTAGCATTTAATAAATCCTTACAATGACTAACCTTCTATTTCTTTTCACATTAACTCAGATGTCTTCCAGCTTGTTGCCTCTTTCTTTGATGATTTTTCATGTACATGTGTACCTTAATTGTGATCCCTGCTAACATATATTTTGTTACCATATTCAGACAGTGGGTTCATAGGCTTATGTTTTCTTAGGTATCAACTCTGTTTTTTGTTTCTGTTGTTGCTTTGTATTTTTTTTTTTTAAAGGCAACATGAAATCTTTATTTGTGTTCAAACGTTCTTTTTTCCTACAGAGGGACTAATTTGACATGTGAGTAAATCTCATCAAATTCCTTTGACTTGTTTATTTTCTTTTTTTTTTCTTAATTTTTTATTTATTTATGATAGTCACAGAGAGAGAGAGAGAGAGAGAGAGGCAGAGACACAGGCAGAGGGAGAAGCAGGCTCCATGCACCGGGAGCCCGATGTGGGATTCGATCCTGGGTCTCCAGGATCGCGCCCTGGGCCAAAGGCAGGCGCCAAACCGCTGCGCCACCCAGGGATCCCTGTTGCTTTGTATTTGATGGGATCCTTGATTTCTTTTATGAACTCTGGTTTTCAATCATTCTTGACTACATTAGTTTCTAAGCCAGTTTTTAGAGTCTGGGCCAATGTTTCTCTGAGTACAGACCACTTGCATCAGAGATGCTGTTTCAGATCTGGAACTGTGCCCAGGAAGCTATATTTTTAATATGTTATAGATATAATTTTTATGAACACTGAAATTTGGGAGCCCCAAATACTGAAGTTTGGTTCTTCCCAGCTCCAGAGACAGATACTCTGTTTTCAGTATACAGTCTTCATTTAATATTTTAATTCAGTCTAGAGAACAAAAACACTCTTCCTTTTTTGATAACAC
Organism: Vulpes vulpes; assembly: GCF_048418805.1. Classification (NCBI taxonomy): domain Eukaryota; kingdom Metazoa; phylum Chordata; class Mammalia; order Carnivora; family Canidae; genus Vulpes; species Vulpes vulpes. The sequence continues at coordinate 141,275,248 of NC_132792.1, forward strand.
CTGAAAGTGGGAAATGTTTTGCTTCTAATATCTTAAAACCTCAAAAGCACTCTGCAAATCAGATACTCAAAGAAATTAAATGGTTTGTTCAAGGTTACACAGATAGTGGTTAACAAAGAATTTCAACCACAATGGGTCTGACTCTGGTGGCTGTGATGACTGCAGCATATCCTGCTCTCCTACTCAGCTGTTTCCTTTTAGCCAACAATGGAGACTAGATAAAGACTGAAATTATTGGAGGGGAGAAGAGAAATAGCCTGTACAAGGAGAGAAGGAGCCTCAGGGTAAGAAAATGGGGAAAGGAGAGGAAGCCCCTCCATAGCACAGTCTTAGATGGAAGTGAAGATCTCAAAATGTGCTGGAGATAGCTGCCAAGGAGCACTAGGGAGAGAAAGAAGGCCTTATAAAGAACAAGGTAAATTCAAGGCAACATAAGAGACAGCAGGGTCAATTTCAGGCAAAGCAATTTCAAGATAGTTATAATCAGATACTGGTCTTTAAGTTAATTACTAAATGAAAAAATAAAAGTTCTCTTGAGGAATATGGTTTGTGTGTATGACATCCTTAAATTAGGTGTACACATTCGGGGAAAGGGGGAAAATAAATGGTTTTTTTAAAAACATTTAGGGGGGTGCCTGGGTGGCTCAGCCAGTTAAACATCTCCTTTGGCCCAGGTCATGATCTCAGGGTCCTGGGATAGAGTCCCAAGTCGGGTTCCTGCCCCGTGGGGAATTTGCTTTTCCCTCTCCCTCTCCCTCTGCCCCTCCCCTCCTTGTGTTCTCTTTCTCACCCTCAAATAAATACAATCTTTAAAAAAATAAAAATAAATAAAAACATTTAAGGACATTATGATCTGAATATTTTAACTAGTTGATTTAAATAAAATAAAATAGGGATGCCTGGATGGCTTAGTGGTTAAGCATCTGCCTTTGGCTCAGGGCGTGATCCTGGAGTTCCGGGATTGAGTCCCACATCGGGCTCCCTGCATGGAGCCTGCTTCTCCCCCTGCCTGTGTCTCTGCCTCTCTCTCTGTGTCTCTCATGAATAAATAAATAAAATCATTATAAAAAATATTTAAAGAAGTAGACTAAATTTAATGTCCAATTTAATTTTTTTCATTCACTTACTATTTACTTTTTCATTTGTTAATATTTATTGATTGCTTACTGACAATATAACTGGAATCAAGCTAGATGCTTGGGCATCCTTCTAGGTTAAATTGTGCAGTAAAGGTAGAGTATATGAATGAATGAATCAATGAAGAATGAGTGAAGGAAGGATTACCAAGCAATCACAAGGATTAGAAAAAACCAATAAGGTATAAAAATCGAGGATAGCTCTCTGCAAATACATTTGGCTGAACTAGGAAAGTCCAAGCTTAGAATTCTTGACTCTTCCTGATGAGACTCCAGAGATCTGAAGTCTCACATTCAAGGTCAAATAGTCTTTTCAGCTTACTATAAGCTAGAATATTCATGAGATATCCATGGCCACCCAGACTTTTGATTAAAGCACATGAGAGAAGATCCTGAGACAAGGATAGTTTCTACTTAGAAATTCCCTCTTACAAGCAAGAAAGAAAAATCACAGAAAATGTTAAGGAACAACGCTGCAACTCTATCTTTACAACAAAAGTTATCTGTACAAAGTTATTAGTTAACAGAATTCAAATCATTAAAAACATAGGGAGGTATGTTTATTTATTTATGAGCTCTAGCACATTCTATTTGACAACCCGAATATCGTAACAGATATCTTGACAAACTGAGTACTTAATATGAACAATTATAATGATGATAATGTAAGAAAAAAGTTTTTTCAGATAAAAATAAATACCTATTTCTTTTATACTGTAATTCAATGAGCCATCATGTTAAAAAAAAAAGCCACAGAAATATTCTTTTGTTAAGACATGGGAATGACATTACCATGCACATGTAGCTGAAGGTGCTGCCGTGTTTCTCCCGCCGCATTGGTCGCCACACATGTGTATCTTCCAGCATCTTCCATCAGGGCTTTAGCAATTTGTAAAACTCGACCAGAAGACTGTGTCTAATTGGGACCAGAAAGCATAGCAGCATTTTGTATTTTACACTGGACTTGAAGATAATTGCTGAGATAGAGAAGCTCATTTAAATTTATACCATATAATTATATTTTTATGTCAGTATCTTAATCATCTCTATAGATTAGAACCAGATCACTTCATTGTGCAAAAAAAGACTGATGTGACTGAAAAACTTTTCTTATTCATTGGAAAACACAAATTAAAATAACCTAAGGCCAACCTGCTGGTACAGTCATAAAACATCACTGAACGAGACTTTAGCACTGCCCTATGAGATATGTGATGAAAATTTAAGCTACTTAAAGAAAAACATGGTCACATTTATATAACACTTCATAAATAGTTTTAAAAAACAATCTTCATTGATCAAATGATCACGGGGGCCAGAAAACAATAAAAATTATAAATAGGAGTAATGGAAATGCAGATAAATTTCTTCCTGACTGTCCTCATTTCTCTCTTAAACTTATTGCAACTAGCCTCTACCATTTTGGAACTAGCAGTCCAGTGGTTATTCTTTGAAACCAATTATTCAGAGATTACCTGTAACCTTTAAACATGGTATCCAGCAGCTTATGTAGTAAACTCATACTCTCTTTCACCATCTACAGCATTTGACATTATGGCCACCTACTCCAGAATCACTCTACTCTCTGGGTGCTGAAGATACAAAAATGTCCTCAGTTCCCAATCTCTGACTTTCTTAGAAGATTACAGAATCGGCTTCCTCCTGTCCCATAAACATAAAACTCAGCTTTCTGATAGTTTTCATCCAAATTCATGGCTTCAGTGAAGAATCCTGTGTAGACTCCAAAATTTATAGTACTGGCCTCAATTTCTCTCCCAAGTTCCACACTCGCTGTTCCAGCTATCTGCTGGGCCAGTTAGCACATGAAATTTAACACATCCAAAATAAAGCTTATAACCGTTTCCTTGTATCTCCAGGCCTACTTTTCATTGCATGTTTCCAATCTTGTTTAATGGCACTACTCTTCTCCAAGTCATCTTGATTTCAGAGCCCATTCTGACTCTATTAATTATACTACGCTAGGTTTTTCAGATCCTCTACTTTCCATTCTCACAACCACTGTGGGATTATAATAGTTTCTTAATTTATATTCCAGTGTCTCCAACCTCCCAAACTATTAATCTATCTTATATACTACTGCCAGAATAATTTGTCTAAAATGCAAATTTGATCCTTTTACCAGTTCCCCTTCAAAGCTCACTCACAGCTTCCCACTTTGCCCAGAATGAAATCAGAACTTAGCATAGCCCTCCAGGCTTACCACATTCTGACCCCAAATGATCTACTCTCCATATATTCCCAAATAAACTCCCACTTGACCTATTCTCCAGCCACATTGTACTAAACTCATTAAGTAGCACATTCGTACATTAATATTCACTTCTAGACTGCTGCACGTGTACTTTAAATGCCATAATTTTTTAAGACTCTGAACTAGGTCAGTTCTCTCTTCTATTTTTTCCTACTCTTTACTCTCCCCTTAGATTAACTCATTTATGTATATGGTTTCAAATATCATCTATGTGTCAGTATCTCTAGCCAGAGCTCCCCTTTGAGCTCCAGGAGCATATATTCCATGGTCTACCCAATCTTCACTTAATTTCAAAGCCAACTTAACCTCCAAAAGTCTAAATCCAGTATTAAATCCAGTATTTTCCCCTCAATGGGTTGTCCTGCAAAGTCTCCCATCTCACAGGATGGCATCATATTATATGCATTTGTGTAGGTTAGATTCCCCAAGTTTTGCTTGCGATATCCTGCTCCCTCAAATTTCATATCTAATTTATCATTGAGTCCTAATGACTGAAACAATAATTCTCAAATATGTCCATATATTCTCATCCTCATGGTCAGAATGCAAGTTCAAATTTCAATATTCTTTCTCTCCTAGATGAATAATCCTAATTGATTTCCACACATCTACACTTTATCTTTTTCAATTTATTTTTGGAGGTAAAATTGGCATATATTAGTTTCAAGTGTACAACATAATTCAATATTTGTACACTCTGCAAAGTGATCATCACAAGTCTAGTTATCATATAAAGTTACAAATTTTTTTCCTCATGCTGAGAACCTTTAAGATTTACTCTCTTGTTAACTTTGAACTGTGCAATACAATGTTATTGAATAAAGCCACTACACTGTAATTACATCCCCATGATTTATTTATTTAATATCTGGGAATTAATACCTCTTGACCATCTTTACCTATTTTGCCCAGCTGTCAACCCCTTTCCCCTCTGGCAACCACCAATCTGTTCCATGTGTATCTATGAGTTTTGTTTCTTTTGTTTTTTAGATTCTATATAGAAATGAAATCACATTGCATTTATCTGTATGACTTATTTCAATTGGCCTAATGTCACAAAGGGCAAGACTTCATTCTCCTTTTTATGATTGAGTAGTATTCCACTTTGTGTGTATATCACATCTTCTTTATTCATTCATCTACTGATGAACAGTTTTGTTGTTTCAATATCTGACCATTATAAATAATGCTGCAATGAACATGTTTGTGCACAGATCTTTTCGAGTTAGTGTTTTCAAGTCCTTTGCATAAATACCCCGAAATGGAATCGCTAAATCATATGGTGCCTCTGATTTTTATTTTTTGAGGAAACTCCATACTGTTTTCCATAGTGGTTGCACTAGTGTACATTCCCACCAACAGAACACAAGTGTTCTCTTTTCTCCACATCCTCATCAACACTTGTTATTTCATATCTTTTTGATAATAGGCTTCAAACAGGTGTGACGTGATACCTTGTGCTTTTGATACGCATTTTCCTAATAGTTATTGATATTTAAATATTAAATATTTTTCCATGTGCCTATTGAACATCTATATGTCTTTGAAAAATGTCTAGTTATATCTTGTGCCTATTTAAAAAAAAATCAGATTGCTTGTTTTTTTGCTATTGAGTTGAGCTCTTTATATACTTTGGATATTAACCCCTCATATGATATATGATTTACAATTTTTTCCCTCATTTAATAGGTTGCCTTTTTATTTTATTGGTTGTTTCCCTTCCTGTGTAGAAACTTTTTGGACTGATTTAGTCCCACTTATTTTTGTCTTTGTTGCCTTTGATTTGGGAGTCAGATCTAAAAAATCAATGCCAATGTTATCAGAAAGCTTACTATCTATGTTTTCTTCTAAGGAGTTTGTAGTTTCAGGTTCTATATTCAAGTCTTTAATCTATTTTGAGCTGATTTCTGCATATGGTTTAAGATAGTGTTCTGGTTGGGATACCTGGGTGGCTCAGTGGTTGAGGGTCTGCCTTTGGCTCAGGGCGTGATCCTGGAGTCCCAGGATTGAGCCTTGCATCGGGCTCTCTGCATGGAACTTGCTTCTCCCTCTTTCTATGTCTCTGCCTCTCTCTGTATGTCTCTCATGAATAAATAAATAAATAAATTCTTAAAAAAATAGTGTTCTGGTTTATTCTTTTGCATGTGACTGTCCAATATTTCCAACGTCATTTATTTAAGAGAGCATCCTTTCCCCGTTGTATATTCCTGCCTTCTTTGTCATAAATTAGTTAACTGGGGACCCCTGGGTGGCTCAGCAGTTTAGCGCCTGCCTTTGGCCCAGGGCGTGGTCCTGGAGTCTCAGGATCGAGTCTCACGTTGGGCTCCTTGCATGGAGCCTGCTTCTCCCTCTACCTATGTCTCTGCCTCTGTGTGTGTGTGTCTCTCATGAATAAATAAATAAAATATTTTAAAAATTAATTAACCATATGTATTTAGGTTTATTTCTGGGCTCTCTATTCCATTCCATTGATCTGTTTTTATGCCAATACCAAACTGTTTTTGATTACTGCAGCTTAGTAGTACAGTATGAAAACAGTATGATGCCTCCAGATTTTTTCTTTCTCAAAACTGCTTTGGCTACTTGGGGTCTTTTGCGGTTCCACACAAATTTTAGGATTGTTTGTTCTATTTCTGTGGAAAATGCCATTCGAATTTTGATAGGAATTGCATTGAACCTATAGACTGCTTTGGGTAATAGGAACATATAACAAGATTAATTCTTCCAATTCATGGGCATGGGATACCTTTCCATTTATTTGTGTCTCCTTTAATTTTTTTCATCACTGTCATATTTTCTAGTGCCCAAGACTTTCACTTACTTCCACCTCCTTGGCTAAATTTCTTTAATGCAATTTTAAATGGGATTGTTTTCTTTTTGAGGGTGGGGGAGATTTTTTTCTCTTTCTGATAGTTTGTTAGTGTATAGAAATGCAACCAATTTTTGTATATTGGTTTTGTACCCTGCAACTTTACTGACTTCATTTATTAGTTCTACAAATTTTTCATGAAGTCTATAGGACTTTTAAAAAAGATTTTATTTATTTATCCATGAGAGACACACAGAGCAAGGCAGACATAAGCAAAGGGAGAAGCAGGCTCCCCACCAGGAGCCCAATGTGGGACTTGATTCTGGGACCCAGGATCATGTCCTGAGCCGAAGGCAGACGCTCAACCACTGAGCCACCCGGTGTCCCAGGATTTTTTAATATATAAAATCATATTGTCTGCAAATAATGACAGCTTTACATTTTCCTTTTCAATTTGGATGCCTTCATTTCTTTTTCTTGCCTAATTGCTCTCAATAGGACTTCCAATACTATGTTCCATAAAAGTGGTGAGAGTGGGAATATTTGTCTTGCTTTTGATCTTAGAGAAAAAGTGTTCAGCTTTTCACCACTGAATATGAGATTGATTACCTGTGAGTTTGTCATATATGGCCTTAATTATGTTGAGGTATGTTTCATCTATACCCACTTTGTTGAGGATTTTTACCATAAATGGATGTTGACTTTTGTCAAATGTATTTTCTCTTGAGATGATCATATTATTTTTATCCTTCATTTCATTAATGTGGTGTATTTACGTTGGTTGATTCGTGAATATGGAAACATGATTACATCCCTGGAGTAAATTCCACTTAATCATGGTGTATGATCCTTTTAATGTATTGTTAAATTTGGTTTGCTAATGTTTTGTTGAGGATTTTGTATCTATGTTCATCAGGGATATTGGCTCAAAATTCTGTTGTTGTTGGTTTGTTTTTTGTGGTGTCCTTGTCTGGTTTCAGTATCTGGGTAATGCTGGCCTTGAAAAATAAATTTGGAAATGTTCCCTCTTCTTCGAGTTGTTGGAAGAGTTAGAGGATAGGTACTAAATCTTCCTTTTTTTTTTTAAAAGATTTTATTTATTCATTCATGGAAGACACACACACAGAGAGGCAGAGACTCAGGCAGAGGGAGAAGCAGGCTCCATGCAGGAAGCCTGATGTGGGACCTGATTCTGGGATTCCAGGATCACACCCTGAGCCAAAGGCAGATACTCAACTGCTGAGCCACTCAGGCATCCCTAAATCTTCTTTGAATGTGTGCTAGAATTTACCAGTGAAGCCATCTGGTCCTAGACTTTTTTGGTCGGTAATTTTTTTGATTATTAATTTACTCTAGTAATTGGTCTATTCAGTTTTTCTATTCATGATTTATTCTTCGAAGATTGTATGCTTCTAGGAATTTATTTTTTCCTTATAGGTTGTCCAATTTGTTGGTAAATATCTGTTTATAGTAGCTTCTTATGATCTTTTGTATTTCTGTGGTATCAGTTGTAACCTCTTTATTTCTGATTTTATTTATTTGATCCATTTCTGTATTGTTTTTGGTGAGTCTAGCTAGCTAAGTTTTGTCAGTTTTGCTTGTCTTTTCAAAGAATCATCTTTCAGTTACATTAATCTTTCCTTTTTTTTAAGTCCCTATTTCACTTATTTCTGCTTTGATCTTTATTATTTACTTCCTTTTCCTAAATTTAGACTTTGTTCTTTTTCTAGTTTCTTTGGGTGAAAAGTTAGATTTATTAGAAAATTTTCTTGTTTCTTGAGCTAAGTCTATATCTCAATGCTCTTCCCTCTTAGAATGACTTTTGCTGCAATCTATAGATTTTGGTATGTTGTATTTCCATTTTAATTTTCTTAGTTATTTTACTGTTTTATTTCCCTTTTGATTTATTTGTTGACTTATTGTTCATTAACATGTTTAATTAATATTCATATATTTGTTATTTTTCCAGTATTATTCTTGTAATTATTTTTCTAGTTTCACAGGATAGTGGTCAGAAACTATTCTTGATATGATTTTAATCTTCTTAAATTTATCGACACTTGTTTTGTGGCCTAACATGTGATCTATCCTGGAGAATGTTTCACATGCATATAAGAAGAATGTGTATTCTGCTGCTTTGGGATAGAATATTCTGCACATATTTATTAAGTAGATCTGATCTAACATGTTGTTTAATACTGATATTTCTTTATTGACTTTCTGTCTGGGTGATCTATTCATTGATGTAAGTGGGATATTGAAGTCCCTCTCTATTATTGTATTGCTGTTAATCTCTGTAGGTCTATTAATACTTCCTTTGTATATTTTTTGTGCTTCTATGTGGGGTGCATATATATTTATAAATGTTATATCTTCTTCCTGTATCATTGTGCAATGATTATGCAATGGCTTTTATGATTATATAATGTCCTTCTTTATCTTTTACTATAGTCTTTGTTTCAAAGTCTATTTTGTCTGATACAAGTATAACTTCACCAGCTTTCTTATTGTTTCCATTTTCATGGAATATATTTTACCACCCCTTCACTTTCAGTGTGTATGTGTCCTTACATCTGAATTGAGTCTCTTATAGGCAGCATACAGATAAATCTTGTTTTGCTTGCTTTATTCATTTAGCTACTGTACATTTTTGATTAGAGAATTTGGTCCAATTATCTAAAGTAATTATTGAATAGGCAATATAATCAATGGTATTGTAATAGCATTATATGGTGACAGATGATAGCTACACTTGTGGTGAGGGTAGCATAATGCGCAGAGGTTTTGAATCACTATAATCATGACATAGTTGTATACCTGAAACTAAAGTAACATTGTATATCAACTACAACAGAAAGATTAATTTTTTAAAAATATGAAAGCAATGTGCCCCCCATCCCTAATAAATTTTAGATAAGTGTATGCTTATTGCCAAACTGTTAAATGTTTTCTGACTGTTTTTGTAGTTTCTCTCTATTCCCTTCCTCTTGTCTTGCTTTCTTCCCTAATGGTTTGATGACTTTCTTTAGTGTTATATTTAGATTACTTTCTCATTATCTTTTGTGTATCTACTATATGTATATAAAGAAAAAATATATATATACACACACACACATTTATGTACATATGCACACACACACATAAAACAGTCTATAATGACAGTCTATTTTAAATTGATAGCAACTTAAGTTTGAATGCATTCTAAAACTCTACATTTTTACTCCCCACAATGTTTTATATTTTTGATGTCACATTTTACATTCTTTTATTTTGTGTGTCCCTCAACTATTTATTGTGTTTATAGCTAATTTTACTACTTTTGATTTTTGTCTTCATGCTGGCTTTATAAGTAATTAACCCACTACCTTTACTACATATTTATTTACCTTTATTATATATTTACTTTTATTAGTGACAATTTTACTTGCATATGTTTTCTTATTACTAGTTAGTGCCTTTTTTTTTCCACTTAAAGAAGTCCCTTTAACATTTCTTGTAGGGCCAGTTTAGTGATGATAAATTCTATTACCTCTTGTTTATCTAAAAATCTCTTTATTCTTCTTCAATTCTGAACAATAATCTTGCCAGGTAGTGTATTCGTGGTTGGGAGTTTTGTTGTTTTCTTTTTCTTTCAGCTCTTAAAATATATCATGCCATTCTCTTCCAGCTTGCAAGGTTTCTGCTGAAAAATCAGCTGACAGTCTTATGAGGGCGGGGTTCCCTTGCACCTAGCAAATGGCTTTTCTCTTGCTGCTTTTAAGATATTCTTATCTTTAACTTTTTACATTTTAATGATAATGTCTCTTCCTGTGATCTCTTTGGGTTCATCTTATTTTGAATCCTCTCTGTTTCTTGGACCTGGTGTGTTTCCTTCCCCAGTTTAGGGAGGTTTTCAGCCATTATTTCTTGAAATGTGTTTTCTGTCCTTTTCTCTTTCTCTTCCCTTTCTGGAATCCATATAACGTGAATGTTATTCTACTTGATGCTGCCTCAGAGGTTCCTTAAGCTATCTTTTTTTTTTTTTTTCCAGAATTCTTTTTTCTTTTTGCTGCTCTCTTTGGGTGAGTTCCACTGCTCTGTCTTCCAGGTCACTGGTCTAACCTTCTGCTTCATCTAATCAGCTGTTGAACCCCCTAGTGTATTCTTTCAGTTTATTTATTGTATTCTTCAGCTCTGTGACTTCTGTTTGGTACTTTCTTATATTTTCTATCTTTTGTTGCATTTCTATATTCACCCCTTCTTCTCCTGAATTCAGTTAGCATCTTTATGACCATTATTTGAACTCTTTATCAGGTAGATTACTTATCTCCATTTCATTAAGGTCAGTTTTCTGAGGCTTTCAATAGTTAAAATAGGCATTAATCAAAGTAATAAAAATACCAACCAATACATTAAAATTATCATTGTTAGTATCATTAGTATTTAATTAATTCTACTCTTCAAATCAAAATATTAAGTTAAATTCTAAAAAAATCTAAGGGAAACACATACTGTTTTAATAACTTTCTGTAAAATGTGTCCAACAGGAAAAATCTACAATTAGGAAAGAAGAATGTGATAGCTCTGGGAAGATTTTTATAATTACACATTTGGGGCTTAGTAATATTTATACTTACTTTAAGGTTTCCCTGGGCAGTGTTCACAGGTTGGCCATCTTTTAACCATGTAATAGATGGATTTGGAATACCATTGGCAATGCACTGCAAGGTGATAGGCTTATATTTCACTATGGCTCTCTCAGAAGGGCCTGAGGATTTGATTGTTGGAGGAACTAGAGTTAAGAAATGAAGGAAGGAAAGCAGGAAGGGATGGTAGGACAGAGTGAGAGCAGGAGGGAACACAAACCATAATCAGTGAGATCAAATACTTAAAAATCTGGATGTGAGAACCTGAAACTTTAACATTTAGCAAAGGGAAAATTCCTATTTTAAGAAACAATGAAATAATTTTATCCCATGCATTTAATTTATAGTTTTCAACAATTTTAGATGACTTATTTCCTAAGTATGAATTTCGAATTCTTTGAAGAACAAGATGTGGGGATCCCTGGGTGGCTCAGTGGTTTAGCGCCTGCCTTTGGCCCAGGGCATGATCCTGGAGTCCTGGGATCGAGTCCCAATCAGGCTCCCTGCGTGGAGCCTGCTTCTCCCTCTGCCTGTGTCTCTGCCTCTCTCTCTCTCTCTCTCTGTGTCTCTCATGAATAAATAAATAAAATCTTAAAAAAAAAAAAAGAACAAGATGTATTTATAGCAACATGTATGCTTGGCTTATACCTTTTGGTATGTTTTCCCTAATCTGTTATGATCCTCTTTTTCTCTAAAACCACTTCATTAAATCAGAGTGGGTTTCCTCTACCTATATTTATACTGTATGACTCTGACTCCAGCAGGGCTGAATGAATACAGAGTGGTAACTTGATCTAAACTGGGCCTGCCAGATTCCCTCCCTTAGGAATTGGAATTGAGGCTGAGAAAGAGGGTTAGCTATATTTCATCACAGGACTAAAAAAGCAGGAAAAAATTCTGCATGGACAGAGGGGGAAATGTTGATGTTCATAGAAACCTCTGCTGGGGCTTCTAAATGGCTCCCAGCTTCTCGCGGCAGTCCCTCCATTCCCAAGGTCTGCAGGCAAGTGAGACACATAATACCCTGTCAGAGTGTTGTCTCTATCATTACACTAATGGTTCTGATTCTTCTGGGCTAGTTCTGTGAATGTCCCAATGGGCCCTGGATCCTGCATAACATCCTTAGCCTCCATTTCTGGAAATGTCTTTATTCACACTCCCTCCTGTTTTGGCTGAATCCTGGAGAGCCAACACAATCCCTTTCCTTGGAATTTGCTTGCTGCCTATTCTATCTTATTTGGTCTCATTCCTCAGACCCTGGCATTCTATGTAGAATACACTTTCTAATATTTGAATTGTTTATATTACTTCACACAGGCTTCTTTGTTAAGGCTCTGTGTTAGTAAAGTGCCTTAAGATTAATGTGCCATTTTAAAACTCAAATTCACAGCCTTTATATTGCTTTCCACAACTCAAGGTTTATCCAGATTCATGAGCGAATTTGAATTAAATAATGACCCAATGCATAAGTTAATTTTAAATGTAATACTCTTGTCCTTTCTGCAGCATACCATGAACAGTAACTTCAAATTCCTTCTTGCGGTCACCAGCAATGTTTGTCGCCACACAACGATAAAGGCCTGTATCTGAAACTTGAGCCTGGGCAATAACCAATTTGCGTCCATTTAGCAAAACCTTGAATCCATCCCTTTCATCAATTAGCTGGCCATCCTTTAGCCACCTACAGAAACAAGGTAAAAAGAAGTCTGGAGATGTATTTTAAATAACTTAATTCCTAGAAGATACGTGTGTGTGTATATCTTGGAAGAACTAGATTTATCTATATATTAAATGTTTCTATACATACATAGATATGTAAATTCTTAATTGTGTATTTGCCTAATTCCCTGTTGGTCCACACTATAAAATGAACTATAATTAAGAAAAGAAAAAAGCAAACCTGGCCCAACACAGAAGTTGGCATATTGTTGGAACCCCAGTAGCTATGTGTTTTCCTCATTCTTCTAATAATGCTGAGGAAACAGAGGTGAAAGCCCCTAAATAGTATTCACTTCAAATGTTTAAGTAATATTAACCAGCAAAGTGAACATAGTCCTAAAGCAACTGTAAAATAAAATCTTCAAATCATATAGCATTATATTTTTTCATTAATCATGAGTTATCACTTCCCATTTTACTTCATAATCATATGTCAACATGTTTTATTCTCTTAGTTGACTGATCCTTTGCATATCCTGCACCTTGGAAATGAAAGGTAAGTATTCATGAAATGCTTTGTGAATAAAGGAATGAAAAAAAAAAAAAGAATTGGTGAACTTATATGCATGGTAACTTTCTCTATTTCCCTAATGTGTTCAGTAAACTTCTTTTTATTTAGTCATTCATTAAACATTTCAGTGCCTCAAGAAGATCTGACAGGTACTGCTTAACAAATCTAGCTCTATGAACTGAAAACGTAATTTCTAGGCATAAGTGGAATTCCTTTGATTGAACAGGTTCAGGGGCTGTGTGATTATTAAGCAAAAGTTGCCTTGTATATCGAGTATGTCTTTTAAAAGAGGAACATAAACAATATTATTTTATATGGCCACGTTTTAATGACATAGAACCTTTTTCAAGATAGTTCCAAAACACTCAAAGAAACGGGAGGTATTTAGAAGACATACCAAAACCCTTACATGATAGTTGGTGTGGGAGAGCCTGTCACTTGACAATCGAGCTCCAGTAAGTTGTTAACCATCACAATGAAGTAAGATGTTTCATCTCCTCCTTCTATAGCTGGTGGCACTAGAAAACAACAGAGATGTAACATAACAAGAAATGTACACCAGGAAAAATACACCACCATTTTAAGTAATACTAAATTGCAGTTTAGAAGGCTGACAAGTATCATAAGAATTTGATATATGAAGGGGATTTGAAATTTAAAATATATTTTATCATACATACTTGCTAGAATCAAAGAATGTATTTGACATGCTGTGGATTTTTGTCAATCTAGCACTCTGGTGCTGCTGAGGCCATCTGAATATAAAGTTGGCTCATATTTTATGTTGCTTATTTTCATAATAATAAGAGAAGGGAACCTCAAAAATTGGACCTCTGCTCAAAAAGTCTTCAATTTATAGTGAAATAGAGACTAAAGACATTGCAAGATTACTTCCCAAGGCCCAGAGACTAAGTTTCCTGTTGTCCATCATTGTGCTCATGACAGAGGACCATGTAATCACTCACTGCAATCAGACTTGTCATAGATATAAAATGCATCAATGTACTTAGAAATACAAAGTCTATCTATCAGAATCAGTGGAAGATTTATGTAAGCTCTTAGATCTTGGGATTCTAGTAATAAATCCACCAGTTAGTAATGTGCAGTCCAGAGTTGAACAGACAACTGAATCTTCTCTAAGATTGGTTTATTGTTCTACAACCAAAAAAGCATTTAATAAAATGGTCAGGTTTTGCTATGAACCTGGAATCCAGATTGTGGCATCTTTATTTACCTAAGACATCAACTTCGTATTTGATTTCCTTTTCTCCTGCCACACTGGTAGCCACACATACATACTGTCCCCGATCGGCTTCCAGGGCACTCATGATTTCTAATTTCTTCCCACCACCTTCTGTACGGATGTTGTCACTGGCTTTCACAGGTACGCCATCTTTCAACCAGGTCAGAACTGGAGGAGGGTTGCCAGTAGCTTTACACTCTAGTGTCAGCGAATGAGCAATAACAACTTGCTTATTCAGAGGTGCGCCCAAGTCACCTTCAATCATTGGAGGAACTAGGTAGAAAAAAGTAATAGTTCAGGCATCTTTGAAATCCTAATGAAATAAAAGGGATTTTTTTTTTCATGTAGTTTGACCATAGAAACTACTTATATGTCTGACTCCTTCTAAGCATTAAGGGAAGAATTTCTTGGGCTAGCTGATATGCAACTATCCTAAATATTGTGGGATGCTTTGTACTGTGTCTGGTTTACAAATGGTAAATACTTACTTAGTCCTAACAGCTACTTTACCTTCTCCATCAAAACCAAATGGTCTAGATGTCCCATGTGCCACGGGGAAATGGTTGGGCAAATAAATGGACCACTTGCTGCTAACTGTAGCTTTAAAAATATTTTTTCTAAATCATGGCACAACTCTTCCACTTCATATCCATGCATTTTGAAAATGATTAAACCTCCAGGGCTATGTCAGTAAATGAATTAGATGTTGGCATATTTAAAAACATAGAAAGGTATATGATTAAAGCACATATTTTTGCCTTACCATAGACATCCACATGGAATGACTTTTCAGCAGTTCCAGCAACATTGGTTACACGACATGAATATGTTGCTGAATCAGAGACCTGTGCTCGAGGGATATGAAGAAATTGTCCTTTATCAACATAAAGTGCTTGTGAGCTGGATATGACTGGTTGGCCATCCTTATACCAAGTAACAGCAGGCATTGGCAGTCCTCGTGTTTCACATTCCAGTTTAATTATGCTGTTGATCAATGCTGATATCTCTGTGGTGACATTCCCTCCTTTAATACTAGGTGGAACTATAAAGGATTTCAGAACAGAAACAGTCTTCTAAGCTTTAGTATCTGCATCAAACTCTTAAAATCTGTATACACTTAACGAATTAAAGACCATTATGAAGTCTCTGATTTATCTACTGATAATAAATTGCCTGTCTTTTCAGTCTTTATCACCTTCCTTTGGGTGTCAGATTTCAGTAAAAACAAAGTCACAGTTTTAGTTTCAGGGGTTCATTTAAGTCCAATAGATCATATTACAGTAACTAAGAGAGTTATGTTTAACAAACAAAACAAAACAAAATAAAACCCCACTTAAAGTTGATAGAATACATTTGAAATCAGGCCAAGGGAACAAAAATGTCAGATGTGGTAGACGATATGCCCTCCCCCCGCAAAATAGTAAGTGCCTTCAGAACCAGCTACTGGAAATAACTGTGGAATCTTTAACTTTTGCTTCTTACAGGTTTTTGTTTCGTCGTTGTTGGTCTTGGGTTTTGAGTTTTTGTTTTTGTTTGTTTTAGCTGCCAAGAGTTCATTCATTCAACTTTACTCATCTAATTGGCTACATGTGTATCTTCCATAATTCAGCAACCACATTCCTAGCCTCTCACACCACATGAACACTCTGCTGTTGGAAAAACAACTCAAGTGGTTCAATCCCTGCTACATCTTTTGACTGTGGTCATTCCAGGATTGTGCTACAATTGCTACAAGTTAAAAGAAGTCAAATGGCATGTACTTGAATTAGGAGTGCCTTAATATTATTTTCTTAAACTTTTGTTTTAGGAGAGGATCTATTATAGAATGTTTTTCTTATGGCTGGACTAGGGTTATTTGTTTTAGGAGAACAATCACAGAGGTGAAATAACCATCTCATCAGATCATATCAAAGGTACAAATTGTCAGCATGACTTATCACTGATGATATTAAGCTCAATAATCTGGTTGCAGTAGCTTTTGCTAGGTTTCTCCACTGTAAAGTTGCTCTCCTTTCCCCCCTTTTGAGAAAGGAATCACTCTTATCAGCCCATACATATGGGGTGAGGAGTTACATTTTACTTCTTGAGAGAATACCTACATAATTTATTTGGAATTATTCCATGTAATTTTGTTTCTCCTCCCCAAAGTATTCACTTATTCAACAATTTATTCATATCAGTATGAACTCAGGGAAACTTATTTTTATACTTTGGGTTATAATCTAATATTACATTATTTAATTTGTTGTACAAATTGTTCCAGTTTTGACCATTGGAAGCTATTTCATTTGGTTCCTATGTTCCTTTGACATATCCATGTCATTTTATTATTTTTTTTTCATTTTATTATTTTAATGCTTTCTTACTTTCTGGCTCTTGTATGCTGCAGAGCTCATCTTGTATATTCCCTGCCCCAGCCCCAGAATTAACCATTTCTCCAAAAAGCCCTGGCTCCTTTCAGTGGAAAAGAATATTAGAAAACAAGAGCTGGGTGCTGAATAGAGTACCTTAATATTTTCTGATAATCATTCTTAGAACTAGCTTACAGTGACAAACATTCACATACACATTTTTTTGGCACACATAATTTAAGGAAAGATCTACTATAGTGTGAAGTAAACTTGGTGGTGGAATAATTTTCTTATAAAGTGGTTTAATATATAACTCAGGGAAGCCAACTGTGGTTCATAAGCCAGTTATGGAGATGCTGAGGCAAGAACAGTTTTTACATTTTTAAACGGTTGGAAAAAAATAATACTAATATTTTGTGACATGTAAAAATTAATATGAAATTCAAACTTCAGGGTCCATAGAGTTTTATTGAGATAGTCACACTCATTTGTTTACATATTGTCTATGGTTACTTTCTCTCTCTAATAACTGCGTTAGGTAGTTGCAAAAAATAGCAAATACGTGTTCTCCTTGCTTCTCACTGATGCTCAACTCACCATAAATTTAAGTGACACAATTATAACTCACAGCATTTCAAGTTGCCATGCATATCACCATATCATATTTTATTTTATTTTTATTATCAGTGTATACTTTTTGTGTCAAAATAAGAAAAGAAAAAAATAAGAAAAGAAAAAATAAGAAAAGAAAAAATACTTTAAAAAGTCACATTTTTAAATGTGTGGATTATTTTGTTATACATTAAATGGCAAAGCATTGTTTATTTTGTAATAATTCTATAACTGTTCTGAAAGTTTACAATATACCCCAACACTACTAGACTAAGCACTTGTCACATTACTTCCAATTCAAAACAATAGTTGGAAAAATTAGAAAATGTAAAATGGACTGACTCAGAATTTCTCCACAAAAATAAAAAGTCCAAATGAGACTATAATCAAAATAAGTTTCTGAGTGGTTCATATGTTTTCCAAGCAAGAAAATCCATTTGCAAAAAGTAATTTAAAATCAGGGATGATTACAGTCAGTAGTCATAGAAATGTGTCCAGAGAAATTTTTAATTTTTGTTTAAGATTATGAGCCGTTCCATGAAATGTGTCCAGAGAAATTTTAAATTTTTGTTTAAGATTATGAGCCGTTCCATGCTTGAAGAGTAAAGAATACTGGGAGCAACACTGATAGCTACCTTTTTTTTAAAGCAACTTCTCTGAATAGTATTCTTGGCCCCTAACAAATTAACAGATGTTACTGATACTGCTTTTTGTTTGAGGAGTCAATGCCAAGTTTGAAGAAACTGAAGAATTAGTCTCTAAGAACAGTCTGCATGGAACAACTACAGTCAAAAAATATTTTCAAAAAAAGTAAAAAAAAACACGAATTCATTACAACCTGAAGTAGAATCTGCTAAGATAGTACAAGGGATGGTGGTAAAACTATGTGTGGGGAAGAAAAGGCTTAGACAAATTTAAAAAGCTTATTAAAATGTAAGGTTTTAAGGTCTATATTCCTTGCATTATTTATTAGCAAGCACTCTGTAATATTCATATGTTATTGAATATTTTTTATTTGCTCTTATGGACTTAAACATCATTAGTTCTGTGAATCTTTGCTACAAATAGAAACTGAATGTAAAGACTTTTCCTACCATAGAGCAATTCAATGCTTTAATGGTGGTAAAATTATTAGTTTAATTTTTTTAGTTCAGGGTTGAGATGAATTTTTCTGAATGAATTGTTCTCAAACACTATTACGGCATACCATTGGTTGAATTTGGAAGTTACTTTGCTATAAACTTGATAATGTTTCTTCATGAGTTCAACCTAAAATTACCAGACCAAAACAGCTCTTAAATGAAAAACTTACACCAGGGTAGTCATTCTGTTTGAATCACAATTAATGTCAGGCTGTTTTATAAATTTCTAATGCTGTCAAACAAAATTGAGATCTCCATTCCCAGTGGATTTTCTGTGGATATATTTTCCAAACTCAAATTTCAGTTTCAGCAATGTTTGTCAGACTTTGACACATATACAAAGGAAATTTCTACATTTGAAGTTCGGTTATCTCTGAGAATGAGGACCTTCCATCCAAATTTCAATTGGAATTGTTTCATCTGCAGTTTGGGATGCTAAGAGTGAATTATCAAGACACTATAAGAAAATTCTATAAATGCCTTCCAAGCAATGAATATGGTCAGTTAAAATAATATGTTCGTGAACTGATTCTGATATTTGACAGTATCTACGTGCATTTTCCAGGATGAACTATATAAGATCTCATTATAGATCAGCATTAACAGATGGACATTTGCAATCAATTTTGGTGAGAGGGATAACTAACTTTCACTACCAATTAATTAAAATTTTATCCCCCCACAAGAATTCCATTCTTCTCATTAGTAGGCTTGTATTACAAAAAATTTTATAATTTTTAAAATCAGTAGAAAAAGAATTTCATCAACAGACAATTAGTAGAGAGATGCCTGGGTGGCTCAGCAGTTGAGCATCTGCCTTCAGCCAAGAACGTGATCCTGGAGTCCCGGGATCGAGTCCCATTGGGCTCCCTGCGTGGAGCCTGCTTCTCCCTCTGCCTGTGTCTCTGCCTCTCTCTCTCTCTCTCTGTCTCTCATGAAATAAGTAAATAAATCTTTAAAAAAAATAGACAATTAGTAGAAATTCATTTCTACTTTGATATATAAGAAGTACATAATATCTTTGATTTTGTGTCATGGTCTGCAAGATCTAAAATATTTACTATCTCTGCCTTTTGTAAAAAAAAAAAAAAAAAGTGGGGCAGCCCGGGTGGCTTGGTGGTTTAGCGCCACCTTCAGCCCGGGGTGTGATCCTGGAGACCTAGGATTGAGTCCTGTGTCGGGCTTCCTGTGTGGAGTCTGCTTCTCCCTCTGCCTGTGTCTCTGCCTCTCTCTCTGTTTCTCGAATAAATAAATAAAATCTTAAAAAAAAAAAGTGTGCCAAGTCCAAGATAACCAATTAATACAAATCCAGGCTACCATTTTGAAATCTTAAAGAAGAGCAATTTATTCAGATTTAAAATTTTAATTTTGTTTTGAGACTACTTATGTCGCATGTTAATCTGTAAACGTATATCAAACTACTGGCTGAAATTGCCTAAGTCAACCACCAATTAGTTAGAGGATACATTAATGAAAGCAAGAACATAGTTCAAATAAGTCCCTATTTCTCCATGATTGTTATACAAAGGTATATCATTTGTACCGAAAAGGATCTATTTTAAAAATAAGCATTTATGAAATTGAGAAAAATTACTCAAAGAACATTTCAAATTGACATCAGAACAACATACCATCTACTGCTTAAATTTGCCAAATAAATAAAGGTCACTTCCTATTTCAATTTAATTCATCTATATTTCTCTGAAACCTTACTTTCTGTTTGAGGAAGGCTGTTAGAGATAAAGGTAATGAACACACTGCACATCTACCCTCAAAGACCTTTGTATTCTTTGGGGAGGCTCTCAGACTTTTTAAAATCAAACATGGACCTCAGGTTAAAAATCTTTGCCTCAGAACTTATAGGTGTCAGTTTACACAATCTCCCCATAGGATATTCAAAGGTTTTTTATTTTCTTCCTTTATTCATATCTTTCTCCTTGCTCTTTGCCCCCCCTCCATCTCTTATTTTTTCACTCTTGTTTTGTCCCCATGTCTTTTCTTATTCAGGCACAATGTGCATTTCTGCCTTTCAAGTCCATCACCTGTTTTGTCCTCATGTTAGTATGTAAATAAGGAAAACCAATGAATCAACTGTGGTGTGAAACACTCGCAATCTGAAAACTACATAAATATTCCTCACAGCTAGCCCAAATATGGCATCTGTTTCATTCATTCTTAGGAATAAAAGCATTTCCATAAGTGAATAAAGTAAGCTTAATATTGCCCACTTGGAAGCGTAGACAAGCTTGCTAGAAAGTAAATGCATTGTTTCCTGAATAATAATAATAATAATAATAATATTCAAAACTTCGCAGTGTTATAATGCCTTTCACCTTGGACAATCCTAGGAAACTTAATCATTATAGATCCCTCTCTTCTGGGTGCCTGAGGGCATCATACAGAGTGAACAAGAGGATCTGAAATAAAAGAACTCAAGCCCTATGGAAATAGGTGTCTTACTGAATCACCAAAATATATTCACCATAGATCTTGGCAACAATACAACAATGTGGAGAAGACTACTCAAAAGCTTAGGGAACATTTGCACCTATTATTTAAATGTCTGCTTCTGGTAGGCGGCCAATAGTAGCAATAACACTTTTGTTTAACTTGGATTCATGATCGCCAATCTTTCAGTAATGTTACTCTTTTTTGGAGGGCAAGTCTTTTCATGACTGAATTCTTCCAAGGCTTCTATTTATAGACAGAAATGATTTAAAAGCATGCATTAAATAAAATCTCTTTGATTCAAGAGAGCTATTCCAACTTAATATAGGTACTCACATTAAAAAAAGGAAATTTCAAATCCAGTGAGGTTAATAGAAATCAAGCTTTTAAGACAATACAACCACCAGGTAAATAATGAAAAACAAATAACATTTATTAAACTCTTACTCTTATAAGCCAAGTAAACCAGTAAGGTACCTAGATTTTGATCCTTATAATAACACTATTAAGTAGATGCTATTATTGTCTCCAATTTACAGATGAGGAACCTGAAGATCAGAGGGTATTTGGGAAATGTGGCCAAAGTCACAAAGCTAGTAAGTGTCAGAAGCTGGATCTCAACCTATTTGCCTGTCTCAGAAGCACAAGTTCTTATTAATGACTATACCAGTGCTGTCCAATAGAAATATAATGCTAAATATGTATATAACAAAATTTTTGCTAGTAGCCATGTTAAAAAATTTGAAAATAAACAGAAGAAATTAGTTCCCATAATATATTTTATTTAGCATAGTATATGCAAAATATTTCAGATGTAATCAATGTAAAATTACTAATTAGATATCTTACATTATATTTTCATATTAAGGCTTCCGTATCTGGACTATATTTCATACTTACAGCTTGTATCAATTTGGACTAACCGCATTTCCAATGCTCAAAGGCCTCCTGTGGCTAGTGGTTACTGTATTGGACAGTATATCACTAGCCCATTCATTCATTTAGCAAACGTTTCTCGAGAGCTACTGTGTATCAAAGTAGGGAACAAGCAAAACAAGGTCCTGTTCTTATGAAGTTTAGCTTCCTTGGAGACAAACAGCAAGTGGGTAAACAAGCCCATAATTAGGCAATAACCTATCAGACAGTGATATGTATTATGAAGAAAATAAACTTGGATAATGTAATAGTGACTGGGTAACAGCTTGGCTTGGGAAGATCCTCTAAAGAGATGATATTCCTGAAGTATCTAGACATTTCGTGAGTGTCGTACGCTATGGAGAGACAGAAATTAGTGCAGTAAGTAGAACCACAAGAAGCATGACTGGTCTATTGAGTTCTGTTCCTTTCTATCAGGTAATTCTTTGTGCCCACAACATAATGTTCGTGTGCCTTCCTATGACTCTAAGTGTAAAAAAAAAAAAAAATGACTTTAGTATTCACTTTCCTCAGGGGATGTTGAGACTTAGTGCAATGAGGACTACGTACTGTGGTGGGGACTTAGCTGGGAAAGATAGTGACATAAACATAAGGCACTTAAAATATCACCAAGGGTCAGAATAAGGGCCAAGATGTTATGAAAAAACAATTGCATACCATTGGCTTCGTTCAATTCATGCATCTCAACTCTTTTTAGAGGTGTTTTTTTTTTACTCTTTTAAGGATATAGACATTTTATTATATACTAATCACTTAGCAAATACCTGCCCTCTTGAGTGACATCAACTGAAAATCACTAGAACTCTTAAAGAAATCCTACTTCATGACAAAATGCATTAAAACTAGATGCAGTGTTCTAGTCTAAAACACAGCAGATAGGTTCTCTCTTCTAAAGTAAGTAGCATTCCAAATTACCCAGCATTGAATAAATGAACAGTTAACATTAAACCCTTCTTTAAAATTTTCTTCTTTTTTTCTTAGAGCCAGCACACACACAATGAAAAGTGGGGGAGTGGGGGAGTGGGGAGGGAGAGGGAGAGAGGGAATCAAGCAGGCTCCAAGCCCAGGGGATCAATCTCACAACCCTGAGATCATGATTGGAGCCAAAATCAAGAGTCAGATAAGGTTAACCAACTGAGCCACCCAGACATCCTCCCTTCTTTTCAATTTATGGTGAGAACTGGTAATAATAAAAAGCATAAGAAAATAACTTACTATAGACAGTCAATCTTATGTCCTTGGTTTGTTTGCCAGCTGCACTTGACACAGCACACTGGTAGCGTCCCTTGTCACTTCTTCGTGCATTCTTTAAATGTAAAACTTGTCCCTTGTCTAGAAGTTCAATATTAGGATCTTCTAAAAATAAAGGCCTAGAAAAAATAAATTTTATTCTGTGAGTCCGTTTTTATTTTCCGGTTTCCTCTCTTATTAATAATGAAAAATCATTGACATTTGAGGTTAAAAATATGAATCAAAGTTGCTTTTTTCTGTATGAATCTAAAAGAAAAACAACGATGTGATTAGTACTTCCATTCAGAAAAACTGAATTATTAAAGCACTTTACAAATGAAAATTAGATAATTATTACTTTGAGATGAAAAGTTCCTTCATTTCAAACTTAATTGTTGAATATTAATAGAAACCTGATAGTGTCATTATTTGCTTGAGTCTCCCTCCTCCTTCTTATTTTTCTTCTTTTTTTGTTTTTATAGCCAAAATTTCTATCATCGTTTAGTAAAGTGAAACTTAAGAGTTTATAGGAGCTTGAGGCGAAGCAATATTATTTTTAAACCAATATCATTATAATACCTGAAAGAGTACTCACAATATAATGAATAGTTACCACTTACTAAAGGCAATGATCATGCCAAATTTTCTTTTTTTTTTTTAATTTTATTTATTTATTTATGATAGTCATACACAGAGAGAGAGAGAGAGAGAGAGAGAGAGAGGCAGAGACACAGGCAGAGGGAGAAGCAGGCTCCATGCACCGGGAGCCCGACATGGGATTCGATCCCGGGTCTCCAGGATCGCGCCCTGGGCCAAAGGCAGACGCCAAACCGCTGCGCCACCCAGGGATCCCCATGCCAAATTTTCTAAAAAAAGAGATACTGTAACCAATATTAATGCTTTTATAATCATAAATACTGAACGATGTTTATGCCAAAAGCAGCTCATCTATAGTTGTCAAGGATGTCTTTCTCTACTATGTAGAGTCACTTATTGACTATTATAAAATGCTTACTTTACATAATTGGCTGCAGCTTTATGTAATACTTGAAATATCATGGTTATTAAAGTCTATGATATCCTAATATTCATGCCTTTAAAACTCACTGATCTTTCAGGAAGACTCAAAGCAGTTTTTAAAAATTTTCAGTGACTTAGCCATGATAAATAATTAGATGCACTGCTCTATTAAAAGCTGTGAGTCATACTACACGATTAAATGGAAGCACATTTAATTGTCTTATATATGTTGGCAAATTGAATTTAAAAAAATATTTAAAAAATTGTCTATGGTAGCACCCTCCACTATTTCTTGGTATGACACTTTGTAGGAAGTTCTCAAAAGCTAATAGAATAAATACCTTAGTTTATGCATCTTAACTGTTTAAAGAAGTGAACACTTGATAATGTTACTCAAATTTAAGTAATTTTAAAACTTTTGTTAATTATGTAAGTAATATAAAAATTTAAACAAAAAAGTATTATAATAAGAAAAGGTCCTCTTGATTTATTACCTCTAACGTGAGTCTTCCTTAGACATTTCACCATTATAAGTTTGGTTTATATTCTTTCTAAACATTTTCA
Source organism: Vulpes vulpes (assembly GCF_048418805.1). NCBI lineage: Eukaryota > Metazoa > Chordata > Mammalia > Carnivora > Canidae > Vulpes > Vulpes vulpes. Next base: position 141,299,866 of record NC_132792.1, read on the forward strand.
CCCTTAAATGTCTTCCCAAAAGAATCTAGTTTTTATATGTAAATAGTATTGCTTTGTTTTCTTCTCTTTTCATTCGACAATAGCTATAGAGATATTTTTGGTATTATAACTTGATTGTAGTCTTTTTAATAGCTGCCTAGTGTTTCACAAGATGACTATACTGTAAGTTATCCACTTATTTCCTAAGGTTGAGTATTAGTCACTTTCCACTTTTCTGCCATCACAGTGTTGTAGGGAATACGACCTACTATGGTACAAGCCCTCCTATGGATCTGCATGAACACTTCCCTCTGCTAGATCTTGAAAATGTATTTGCTACATCACACAGCATATGGGCATTCAAATTTTAATAGATATCAACAAATTGTCCTTCAGAGTACTAATTTACATTTTCTGCAGCAGAATACTACATCCTGATTTCCCACACTCTAGCCAACACTTCACATTGTTCAAACCTTTACTTATTTATTTGCCAATCTGGCCTGTGAGAGACAAAAATCATATTATTTTTGTTTATATTCTCCAAATTATTGAAAGTGAGCGTTTTTTTCTTCCAACTTGTAATTTAAATTCCAGTTAGTATATTACAGTGTAATATTTGTTTCATATATAGGATTTAGTGATTCACCACTTACATACAACACCCATTGCTCATCGTAACAGGTGTCCTCCCTCATACCTATCACCCATTTAACCCATCTCTGTCCCTGCCCCGCCTCCCCTCCCGCAACCCTGTTTGTTATCTATAGTTAAGAGTTAGCTTTACACTTTCCCTTTGTCTTTTCTCTCCATGTTCATCTGTTTTGTTTCTAAGGTTCTACATATGAATAAAATTATATAGTATTTGTCTTTCTCTGATTGACTTATTTCACTTAGCATATTCTCTAGAGCATCTTTTAATACATCTATTGCTTAATTATAAATTTTTAAATTGCCTGTTTATATCCTCCATACATTTTTCTGTTGTCTTTTTTATTGGTTTATAAAGTTTGCATACTTTATTTATACATAGTTGCATACTTTAAACAATGCAAATCTTTACTTTTTGCTACTTAAGTCTTAGACACCTGCTCTCAGAAACCATAATAATACTTGACCATACTGTGAGAAATAAACTCTCAGAACAATACGAATCCAAGTAGCCATAGCAGTGTGGGCAAACCTCAGTAGCCCTTGAACTTAAAGTCTGGGAAATATCTAATTGCTCTTTTGTGGTTGTTCCTTTTTCTACATTATTAGAACTAGCTTAAGTATTCATCTTGTCATAAAAATTATCTTTTCATAATTCAAACAGTTCCATGTGAAGGCAAATTATCTCTGCATTTGAATCTTGCATTTATCATTCTTTATTCATAGCCTTTGGGACGAATATTTAATGCACACTAAATTTGAGTTCCTCTGTTTCTAAAATAAATTCCCAGCATTTATAAGGTTTTATAGTTCATTAGAATGAAAGATATTACAAAACTTTGAGACCATTTTTTGAACAATATTGTTTTTCCTTCATGTTCATTTAATAATATCTATGAGTAAAATCCACATGAATTTACACATCCGTTCCCTATCAGTCGGACTCTTGCAACAAATAGAAAAATGGTACTTACTTTCCATCTTTGAACCAGTGAATAGCAGGGAAGGGGGTGCCTTTGACCTGGCATTCAAGGGTAGTGTCATGGTTGAGGACAACAGAGACTTCATTTGGGGAGTTGGCACCTATTATGGTGGGTGGGACTTGAACAAAGACATTTTATCATGAAAATTGATGACTTAACAAAGGGTGGGGGGAGAAAAAGCAGATTATTAATGATTTCTACAGTATGTCAATAAAAATTTAATATTACAAATAAAATATCACACAATAATACCTTTTCATATTGCATCAGTCAACCCACCTAACTATTAAATTTAAATATAGAAACACATTCATTAAAGATTTGCTAGTAGGATAATTACTTGCAAAAATCAACTCATTTTGAGGAGTCATAACCTATATGCAAAAGGAGTTTTTAGGTGAGCGGCGAAGCTCATATAATACAATTTATTACTGTTATACATTTTAGATAACAAATGATATCATCAATATTAATTTTACAATGTTCAAATTCTACATACTACAACATAGTGCTACTCGAAGTATATTACCCTTGTTTATTTTAAATTTTTTAAAATTTATGTTATGATAGTCACACAGAGAGAGAGAGAGAGAGGCAGAGACACAGGCAGAGGGAGAAGTCAGGTTCCATGCACCAGGAGCCCGACATGGGATTCGATCCTGGGTCTCCAGGATCGCGCCCTGGGCCAAAGGCAGGCGCTAAACCACTGCGCCTCCCAGGGATCCCACCCTTGTTTATTTTAAAGGGCCTCTATGCTACCTATGCTGTCAGATAGGAAAAATATGAAAATGACTATGCTAGTTTTTATTCTCAGAATTATCGAAATATTGAAAAATTCCTGTGCACTTCCCTGACTTTGAAATCCTCTCCGTTAATATCATGTTAAGATGTGTGGTCTTTACCTTAGGAGCAATGACCAACCCCCAAAGTAGCTCCCTCAGTAGAAGAGGGGTGTGACCAGATTTTGTTCTTTTTCTTTTTTTTTTTTTTTTAAGATTTTATTTATTTATTCATGAGAGACACAGAGAGAGAGAGGCAGAGACATAGGCAGAGGGAGAAGCAGGCTCCCCGCAAGCATCCTGATGTGGGACTGCATCCTGAACCCTGGGCTCAGGGCCTGAGCAGAAGGCAGACACTCAACTCCTAAGCTGTCCAGGTGCCCCCCAGATTTTGTTTTAAGACCAGGCTGGCTAGGGAATGAAGCCTGGATTTGAGTGGCAAGGAGTGGGTGAAGGGGGGCAGTTCAGAGGCTACTACATCAATTCGGCTTACAAATGATACCGTTACAGTTAGAGATGAAAGAGGTAGATAGTTTAACCCTGAATTAGGAAATAGTCTTGACAGAATAAAGATACATTTAGGGAGTTGGAGGGGGGGAGAGGTAGAAAGAATGAGAGCTAGGTTTTAGCAGACCAAGTGGGTGGACAGAGGTGTGGTGCACTGTGATCGGCTCACTAAAGTTGACCAGAATAAATGTTCACTGAGACCTTTTGTTTGATATGCCACTAAGACATTCAAATCAAGACACTGTGGAGAAGATGAGATGTATATTCTTAGAGCTCAGAGACGACGTCTGAGCTGGAAATAAAAATTTGGGACACATCAGGACACAGGATTCAAAGTAAATTAATGCCCAGAGAAATAATACCAATGTAACTAATGATAGAAAAAGATCATTTAGTTTTTGATAGCCTGTACTTAAATATAATAAGAATAATTTTGGTTGAGGCAATGAAGAGTATTTCAGGCTCTGAGAAGGCTAATGAGAGGGATCATTTTTATGCTGAAGCAGCTTAAAAATGGTAGTGTGAATGCAGCATCATTCCCAGACTTTACTTCCACCCCAGACGTAGAAACATATGCCCATTCTGATGAACAAAATATTGAAAATGGAGGAAGTCATTCTATCACCAAGTAGACTCTAATTGGCAAATATAATATCATAAATTAAAATTATAAAACTTTAAATTTATGATTACCACTAAAATTTTCTAAATGTCTTATATCCCAATTCTTCTACCCGCACTCAGAATTTTCCTCTCTTAATTAGGATCCGGGCAGAGGTGATTTAGTGATAAGTGTTAGAATTTAGGAAGGTGCATCTGCTACTTTCTCCAGTTCAAGTTACAACCTAGCAGCTTCAGGTGTCCGAAGCATTAGTGAGTTTTATTCTGCATCATCCTGGATAGTTACTTCCCTGAGAATTTCCTGCCCACTTCACAGGAGAAATCGATAAGAGTAGTAATTTACTATTTTATATATAAGACAGTACCAAATACAGACATCTCTGTATGATAAATAATAAATAACTTAAAACATTCTATATCATATGATTCTGGTTAACCTATATTAAAAACAAAAATAATGAAAGAGCGAAACATGATATTTCTCTTATCAATGTTTTTTTTTATCTCATTGCTCTTTCTTAACTGTCAGCTCCATCCTATTATAAGAAATGCATGGAACGCCTGGGTGGCTCAGTGGTTGAGCATCTGCCTTTGGCTCAGGTCATGATCCTGGGGTCCTGGGATCGAGTCCCGCATCGGGCTCCTTGCATGGAGCCTGCTTCTCCCTCTGCCTGTGTCTCTGCCTCTCATTCTGTGTCTCTCATGAATAAATAAATAAAATCTTGAAAAAAAAAAAGAAATGCATCGCAAAATTGTAGGTTTTTAAAAGTCTGTTTCACTTACCTAACACATCGATGTTAAAATACTTCTGAGAAGTGCCTGCAATATTAACTGCTTTGCAGGAATATCTTCCTACATCCTCTGGAGTGACTTTGAAGAGCTTTAATATCTTCCCATTGTTCACAATCTGAATGGTGCTGCTTTCACTCACCTTCAACAAAATGGTCAGTTATTTCCAATCCTAATACAAATGCATACTTAGGAATTGACATAGAAGTTTTCTATCATTATTAAGAAGAAAGTCCTATCTGAGTGATTTATTCCAGAGGCAGAGGCAAGGAATTATGCATATTCTGATGCTTTTACTTACCTGGACGTCATCTTTGTACCACATGATGATGGGAGAAGGAGTACCTTCAACTTCACAAAAGAGATTGGTCAGTTGATTGACCAACACAGATACGTTTGTTATGTGTTCTTTATCTTTAATTACCGGAGGAACTGCAAAAAGAGAAGAGTCATGGCTAGATAATTTTGTAATAAATATTATTTATGAAGTTTCTGTACACAGGCCTTTAGAAAGCAACTTCTGAGATATGTGATAATCAAAAAGGCTGGTCATACTTAAGCACATTCCTTAACATTAAGAGGAAGATCTTGACCAATATATTTATAAATAACTCTTATTAAAGTCTTACTTTAATGATCAGAGTTTTGAAGTGATGATAAAACTTAAGATAAAGTTAAGGGAGACACTAGTTATTCCACATATAACTCAAAATGTAAACTGCTACAGTCTTAATTAAGTCATGTGGGACTCACTGCTTTGCTGATGGAAGTGCATATGCCCAGTGTCTATGGAAGCCATTATCTATGAAATTTTAAAATGAACATAACCTGTGACTGATGCCAAATGACAAATGTACAAGTATTTCATTAAGGTGTTACTTATAATAACAAGTAATTGGTAACACAAATGTTCATCATTAATAGATGAAGGTTAAGGCAATCATGGCATAGCCATACAGTGGGATGCTAAACAGGTATAAATAAGAGTTAGGAATAATGAATAATCCCCAAGATAGTTAGTTTAGTAAAATAGACAAAGTGTAGAGTAATGGATGCGGTGTTCTCCTGTATGGATCTTTTTATATATAAAAATAGGATAAAATATATATTCATATTTCTTTGTTATGTATAAATACCTCTGGGAAAATACACACACACACACACACACACACACACAAACTAATAAATTCCTTTGCCCTCCAGGAGGATAAGTAGATAGCTTAGCTTAAGTCATGAGAGTTTTGACGATTCTACTACTTGAATTTTGAATAAAGTCATAATAAAAATTTACACAAAATTTTAAATCGATTAATCAATGCAATCAGATTGTCAGTTTCCTGTTTGATAGCACTCTATTCACATTAATATTAAATAATACTACATTGAGAGAATAACTTACATATATAAGAATTAGAAAATGTCATATATTCAACTATATGGTTTTGGTATCTTATCTGTGTTTACCATGGACTTTGAGGTTATATTTTTTTTCTGTTGTTCCAGCTTCATTGACTGCCACACAGATGTACTCCCCATTGTCATAGGGTGTAACAGAAGCAATAACCAACAATGTGCCATCTTCCAAGATAGAAATACCAGGCTCTCTGCCTGTCAGCTCCCTACCATTCCATATCCATTTGATGGTTGGTTTGGGGGTACCTAAATGAAAAATCAGAGGTTTGTGATATTTTATAATAAAATTAGGAATCATTATTAAATATCAAATACATTGAGGAGAAATAAAAAAAATTATGACTATAATTTATACCCTAAGGTACTATGCTGCTTTCAAGATATTTCTCCTGCATGAAATTTCTTTTTCTTTTTTTATTTTAAGATTTTATTTATTTATTCATGAGAGACACAGAGAGAGAGAGGCAGAGACCCAGGCAGAGGGAGAAGCAGGCTCCATGCAAGGAGCCCGATGCGGGACTCGATCCCGGGTCTCCAGGATCACACCCTGGGCTGCAGGCAGCGCCAAACCGCTATGCCACCAGAGCTGCCCTCCTGCAAGAAATTTCAAAGAGATTATGGTATTTAATGCCTCTAATTCCTGATGAGTCCTAAGGGACCTATGGTCTCTAGAGTTGAGCAAGTTGTCTTTCCAAGATTTTCAGAAAACAGTAAGCAAACCAAGGCATTTTCTTGTGTGAGTTCATGGTAATTAGTGGGGAAAAAATGATATTAATCAAATGGGAGAGTTTGGGGGTAAAAATAAATGAAGAACAAAAAGCAAGGGACTATCACAGGAATAAAACATAAAGATTGCCCAACCAAATAGAGTCACAACTGCAGAAGTGATCCTTTATATAATTCATACTTCTAATAGGCCTCATATAGCAGAGATGAGGAACTTCTACTACCCACACATCTAGTGATTTCATGATGTTAAACATAGGACAATAGGAACAATTCTTGACTTTTTATACTGAAAAGAAAATTGGGAAAGCAGAGAGCAGGACTAGTTTCCTAGATTTACTTATGACCAAAGAGTAAATGGAAGTAATGTGCTCGTGAGTAGAAGTGATAAAACCATCTTGAAGTATGTAATAGAGACAAAAGCACATATTGGAAATAGATGAATTCCATATTAAGAACGTACTTATGTAGCAAATGATGTGTCAGGCACTAGTCTAAGTACTTTCAAAATTTACTTAATACCTATAAAAATAAAAAGAGAGCATATTAAATTAATGTGGTTGCATGACGTTATTAATAATCTTAAATTAAGGGATGATAAAAATATTGGTATTGGTATATAATCCAAGACAAGTACAAAAGGAGGTAGAATGCAAAGAAGGTGTCATTAAAGGTAAACTCAAGTTGAGTTAAGGACTTATAAAAGTGACTCTGAAAGGTTTATTTATGAGAAAAATAAAACAAAAAGATTGGCCTATTTCATTGTGCTAACAGTAAAAAGCTGACTGATGAGGAAGAGAAGGTGAACTGATGGACTATAATTGTCTATGCTGTCAAAGAAAAAAGAGCTATAATCATTTCACGTCTTCTCATCCCACTCACTCCTTTTTGTGTCTCAATTAGACTTCTCAGTGATATTTGTTGAGTTAATAAATGAAAAATTAAATGAACAAGCAAAAAGAAGTTTTACACTAGTTTTAACTTATAAATGGTCGAACCATCATGTACAAGATGAAATTTGTTGCACAAAACAAGGAAAAGGCTTTTAGCTCCTTCAAATGAACCTAAGAATTATATCCCAGGTGAAAATGGGGAAGTGGAAAGGGGTGGTTTTTAAAGGCGGAAAAGACAAATCAAAAGAGCCAGGAAAGGGAAGTCCTCCAAGCCAGCATCGGAGTCCAGGAGCCAATGGGGGTCCAGGATCCAATGCAAAGCAAAGGGTAACAGTGCTACCGGTAGGGATCCAGCGGCAGCGACTACTCATTGTGAATATCTGAATTTAAACTCTTTTAAAGGTCCCCTCTTCAGGCCATGCCTCCTCCCTCAGTGCTATTGGGATTGTTACTGATGATTATTTTGATATATGGAAAGATTGTTAAAGTTCTCTTGTAATGCTGGTAGAAAATAATCATTGGTGAAAACTACTGGAAAGATGCAGAATCTTGCTACAGAAACAGGAACAGCCATGAGGACTCTCATCTGCAGCTGCTTCCTGGAACAAACGCTGAGAGGCATTTGTGGGAGCAATGATGGTACCAGCTGCCCGGAGGTTATGGAAAAAAATTACTGCCTGGACATTGCCAGAACTGCTATAAACACATCTGAGTCATTATGGACGTTCTTAACCACATTCTGGCATCCAGAGCAAGGGTGACAGTGACAATGCCTCTCTCACATCCCCCTGAGGAGAGAAAAGAATAGTTTCCTGCCAGGAAACATGTTGAGATAGAAAGCCCAGGAGTTCAGGGAGGTAAAGGGTTTTGGATAAGCCTCAGAGTGCCAAGTTAGAACCTGGCTTTAGAATTACCAGTAGTAAGCAAATCTAAGAAAAGAGGTTTTGGGAAGAGCAGTATCCAGGACAAATAGGGAGTTGGTCCTAATTTATACTTCTGAATGAGATAAATGCTGAAAATTCTGAATAGCTCTGTCATATTTTATTTTAAGATTTTATTTATTTATTCATAGAGATGCAGAGAGAAGAGAGAGAGGCAGAGACACAGGCAGAGGGAGAAGCAGGCTCCACACAGGGCGCCAGATGTGGGACTCGATCCAGGGTCTCCAGGATCACGCCCTTGGCTGCAGGCGGCGCTAAACCGCTGTGCCACCAGGGCTGCCTGCTCTGTCATATTTTAAAGAGAAATTCTATCAAAATAGAATGAACTAAGAAGCAACAGGAAGGAGCATGAACTACGTGGGAAACATAGTAAGGCCAATTTGGAAGAACAAAAGGTTTTTCCATTGAAGTAAATAAAATACCTGTGAGGGAAAAACACTTATTCAAAGAGCTATTTAAAAGAGAGATTAATGCCCTCTAATCCTTATAACAAGGACTAACAAGTAGGTCTTTTTATAATGATGTTTTAGGTTCAATAGAGAATTCTGGAAGAATACAACATTATGGTAATGTCCAACTATTACATACCTTTTGCAGGACATGGAAATGCAATGCGTTGATTAGCCACCCGTTCTTGGAATGGAGTGTTATATGGAGGTTCTAGATCTTCCAGTGTAGGTGGTTCTATTAGAAAAATAAATGCATTATCATAGGCTTTTCCTTTAGCAATATCAAACTCTCCTGCGGCATCATTAATCAGCTACCCTGGTGAACTGATATCTTTCCTGATTCTTCTTTTAATTATGACATATATTTTTAGTGGCCAGCTATTTCTACCTCAATGTGACTTGGAGATTTAAAGGTCAAAATGTCCCCACCCTCCAAAATTCATTATTTTCTGTTTTCCCACAATTCTGTTAAAACATAATGCTTCACCATTTTTCTTATGTCTTCCTCCTGACCTCCACACCCAATCACTTAGGGCTATATGTTCATCATATACCTGTATCTCCCTCTCTATCCTTAGGTCACTGCTTGTTTCAAACCTTTACTTCTTTTGCCCGAACTATTTCAGTAGGCTTCTTACTGGAACCCTTTTCTCGAACATGTTCCTCTTTGGATTCATATTCATTCACACAGAGACCTCAGAATATTCTCTCTGAACCATAAATCTCATCGTGTGATTTCCCTGATGAAAATCACTATTTGTATTCATTTTATCTGTAGAATAAAGTTTCACACCTGTTCCTTAGTGTACCCTATCAGTGAATCCCACCTCTCTGAACACCCTCATTATCCATCCATTTCATGAAGAAATTTGGGAGTCTCCAAATTGATGAGTCCTTCATCTCCTTCACTCCCTAATCCGAGAGTAGATCATCAGGAAAGAGCTATTATTTTTTGAGTCCATTCCCTTCTTTCCCCCAAGTCCAGCTACCATCATCTTTTGCCCAAGCTACTTTGATAGTCTCCAGCTGTTTCCCCTCACCTTCTCCAGTCAAGCCATTCTATCCCCAAAGAGTGATCTTTTAAAATCCAAATACATCATTTCCCGGTAACAATGCCTCCAAATCTTTTCACTACACATAGAATAAAATCTAAACTCCTTAATCTAAGTACCTAGATCTTGGATAATCTGGTCCATGATTGTGTGTCCAGCTTTGCCACATGTCACTCAACACCCAGTTTGAAATGCAGCCAGCTTGCCTTTATTGACTTATGCCAGCTTATCCAAAATGTCACATTTCTTCTTCTTCACATTCTACATCTTCTCCTAAGGCTCTCACCATCCCACCCCACCCCACCCCACTGCATTCCTGTGCATCACCTACTGTACTTCTGTTCATTCTTCAAATCTTAACTGGCATGTCCCAACCCAAGAAAGACTTCTTTGTTTTGTCTTTCTTTAAAAACTCATATAGACCTTCTAATGGTTTGTGAAGGCACTAACCAGTTTTGTTTATGAGATTATGTTATAAAGGTCTATGTTTTCCACTGACCCATACATATAAGCACTCAATCAAGTTTGCTGAGTGAATGAATGAACTGGGTAAGTTCTCCAACAGTGTCCTAGCCATCCATCTAAAATTGCTGGGGCAGATATGAAGTGCTGAGTACTATGGTAGTACAATACTTGCTTATCTTTCCTTCTTGCCTTTGCACTGGTATTCTCTGTGCCAGGAATGCTCTTCCCCCTAATGTCCACATGGCTAGCTCTTACTAGTCAATAGATATCACTCTAAATATCACCTCCTCAGAGAAGTTCTACCTGCCAATCCAAAGTAGCCAACTGTGGGGCTCCTGGATGGTTGAGTCAGTTAAACATCAGACTACTATTTTGGTTCAGGTCATGATTTCAGAGTCATGATATCGAGCTCCATATTGGGCTCTGTGCTTAGTGTGGAGTCTGGGATTCTCTCTCTCTCTCTCTCTCTTTCTCTGCCCCACTCCTGCTCCCACTTCCCCTCATATAAATAAATAAATAAATAAATAAATAAATAAGTAAATAAATAACAATTTTAAAGTAGCCAATCACTGGGAGCATTACCCTATTTTAATTTTCTACATAGTACTCTTCTCATGATCTGCATTTCTTATTTATTTGCTTGCTTTCTGCCTACTCAGAGAACAGCTTATGCCAGCAGGTCATATAATATACCCCCACCACACACATATTTTCCTGTGTCAAAAATCACCTTGGACATGCAGTGTTATTTCCGTTTCATCACTGCCTGCTATGTTAGTAGCGACACATGTATATTTGCCGGCATCAGAGAGCATGGCTTGGTCGATGCTTAATGTTCCATCTGAATTGCTAATATGCTGCACTCCATCCACCAGCATGGCACTTCCACCCTTAAACCAGGTGATTACAGGAAGAGGCATCCCTTGAGCATTGCACAGAATGTCCACTCTTTGACCAACTTGGACTTTCATAAGTTTAGGGCCATGTTGTATCTTTGGAGGAACTAGAAACAACTGAGTATTAGTAATCCAATTTTTAAAATTCCTTTCTCTTCTCACTATTAATGAGAACTCCTTACCAAGAGGCAGCATGAGAAAGTGGAACAATCTCACGATTTGGACCCAGATTCAGGCTACTTACTAGATGTGCAATCTAGGGCAATTGAGTAAATTTCCTGAGGCCTGTTTCCTTGATAATCCAGGCAAAATAACCGCTTCAATACCAGTACACTGCAAGGTTTATGGGAAATAATAAATATAAAACCCCTCATGCCAAACTTGAGGAAAAAGTGTTTAAAAATGTTAGGTTTCAAAAAAGAAAATGTTAGGTTTCTTTTAATTTATAAATAATTTACAGTTTAAAATCCTCTTAAAAGGCAATGATTTCTATAACATAAGGGAGTAAAAGAAAAAAAAAACATTTTTCTTCATGTACTCCCAGTTTTTGTTCTCTTTGTAGAAGGTTTAGCCAGACAGTAAGAAAAGTTTCTCATAAAAACTTTTGCTAATTTCAGAGAAGAAAATCAAGTCTCTACTACTTGTCTTAATCTACCTTCCTTTATAAATTTAAATGTGATAATTTATCAAAACACTGGCAAGTGTTACTGGTTTCCACATACATGCATTATACACTAGAGAATCAAGTTAACTCATAAGGATATAATTAGAATTTCTGTACCTTACATCCCATTCCTCTGTCTTTTTAAAAAATTTAATATTTAACCAATACATTCTAAAGGTTGTGACAACTTCATAATTTTCAGAGGATTATTTTATCATCATTTTATGAAAAAGAAAACTAAAGGTAATAGAGGTTGGATAACATGCCCAAGATGCCCTAGAGCTAGTAAACAACAGAATTCTCATTGGATTTCAATCCCATGGTTAATAAGATACTATTACAGTGATTGATCTGAGAGTGAAATCAGGTCAATACTAACTGAGGGAATCTTTTTCTGATATTTGAATATCTGGCATCTACACAATGCCTGACAGAGTATGTACTCACTAGGCATATGTTGAATAAATAAATATTTGTACAGACTATGGTAAAGTGAGGGAATAAAACAGATTAACTAGAAAGTTTTTAAGAACTTAAAGAGTTCCAGGAAGCAGAATGTTTTCAGTTGCTGAATTCTTTGAATATTGAAAATGATCATTTAAATACTAGTAAATTCTTCACTGAGAACTCACATTCACTTCTACAAAAAGCCATCCGTCTAAACACATTATTTTTTACAATGTATCAATAGATGTCATAAGTGATTGTGGACATTTAATAAAACGGAGAGCCAAAATTTAAATACTGTTCATTTGAGAAAAAGGGGAATAGTTGTCTATAGATGGCAAATAAACTTTTCCAGAGTTTATGAAAGAAAATCACAAGTCTGCAATTTTAGAAAATTTTTCTCAAATTACTGTACATACAATTTGGAGATGAACTATGAAAGAAAATGGTATGATAGATTTTCTTGTGGCCCGTACACAGATATCGTATGCCTTCATTTCAAAACTCACCGTGGACATTTAATTTAACAGACTGAGTCACGTTCCCAGCAATATTTGTAGCAACGCAAAGATACATCCCACTATCTGAAATGCGGGTCTCAATGATTTTCATTGAACCAGAAGGGAGGAATGTGTGTCTAAAAGAAAGAAACCACATGGTAGACCATAGAACATGAGAATTTAAATATCCCCAATGCAGCTGCACTTCAGTGTGAAATTACTACTCTGCAGCAGTTTTTGAAACCATTTTGTCATCTATATTATTTCTATACACCTTAAAAGTCAGGAATATTTACAATTATATTGTGTATTCTGTGTGATGTTTTTACAAATATAAAGTCAGCTTTATTTTACTTTTAGATCTAACCTAATGGTCTGAAATTACCAAAAAAGTGTACATCTTTATGCTTTATTAAGTTGTGACTATACAAAGCAAATATATATTTTAGCAGGTTTTTTTAAAGATTTTATTTATTTATTCATGAGACACACACACACACACACACACACACACACACACACACACACAGGCAGAGGGAGAAGCAGGCTCCATACCGGGAGCCCGATGTGGGACTTGATCCTGGGACTCCAGGATCACACCCTGGGCCAAAGACAGGTGCTAAAATGCTGAGCCAACCAGGGTTCCCTGTTTTAGTAACTTTTGAACTTATTTTGAATACTGTATTATTTATTCGGCAATGGTTTGTTAAAAAATTTAGTGTGTTACAATAAAGGCAAAAGAAGGTACATAATCTAATTCTCAAAAATTTATTGACTATATTATAATGTAGTTGAATGAGCCATATCTACAAATAAAAATGTTATCACATTAATTGTATTGAAATAGCTTTAAGAGGATGAGGGCCAGATAGACCTGCTTAATATTGAGATTTCTGATAAACCTAGGAAAAAAAAGTTGTTCTACTTACTGGCCCTGAGACAGAAAAATGAATAAATAGTTAAGGACAGAATTCCCCCCCCCCCCAAAGAAATAAGCATATAGAAGAATCCAACATGTAACATGCAATAACAGAGGTGATATCATAAAGAGCAAGGAAAGGATTATACTAACAATTAAAAAATGATGCTGGGCAACAAGTTCTCCACATGGGAAAAATAAATAAATAAATAAAAATAGAGCAATACCTAATACTAGACACAATATAAAAATTCAGATGGATTAAAGTCCAAAATGTGAAAAACAAACTTAAAATATTAGAATAAAACACTGGTGGCCATATTGATATTCTTCATAAGTACAAATTTTAAAAACAATAGATTAGTACAGTGAGCTACATAAAAAATGTAAAAGTCTGTATAATCAAACATCATACATGAAAAGCCTTGCAGTGGTCTGAGAGAAGATATTTTTAGCACATACAACAAAGGCTTGTTATTAAGAATACAGACAAAATTTCTATATTCAACAAGAAAAGACAAACAAGTTACCAGAAGTCTGTGCAGTAGGTTTAAAGAAGCAAGTCAGAGGTGACACAAATGACCAACAAACAAGTAAAAGCATTCTTGGCTCCCTGGAAGTCAGTCACATGAAAACTATGGTATTTGCAAGATACCATTTCACACCCATCTGAACAACAAAAATGGTTAAGTCCATCAGCACCATGCACTGTTAATAATGGGGAAATAGGTACACCTATATTCTAATGGAAGAAAGGTAAATCAGTACTGCCTCTTTGATCAGAAAGTTAGTACTGTCTACAAAGCTGAAAGTAGGAATTAATTCTGATCAGAAACTGTAGTTCTAGGTACTAGTCCTAAAGAAATTCATGCATGTGTATACAAAGAGACATACGTAAAGATATTTACTAAAAAGCCTCATTTGTACAACCAAAAAACCAAAACCAAAACCAAACCAAACCGAAACAAACAAAACCCTGAATGTCCATACATTGGGAAATGTGTTAACAAAATGTAGAACGTGCATATGGTAGTTAAAAATGAATAAACTAATTCTATGTGTATAAAAATGTTCACTTAATAAAGCAAGCAGTAGAATAAAAATATATGTTACATGGCAAATTGAAAAGACACACAAAACAAAATTAAAAACACAGAAAACAAATTCTATACTGTTTAAGAATGGATGCATAGGATGCAAATGAAGTCTGTAGCAGTATTTGCCCTTGGGGAGGGAGAAAAGGAATTGGGGAGGAAAACAATGAAACTTCAACTGTATCCATAATATGATATTTCTGTCATGCAAAAATATCCAAAGCAAATATTTTTCAAAGAAATAGTAAGCTTATGGAAAGTAGTTCTTAATTGTCTTTTTCACCCTCACCAGTGGTAGGGAAACTACAGTATAATGAATATATATATAGCTTCATAACTATACATCAGTAAGTCTAACAGACATAGCTAGAGACTATAATTCTTATTCCACCAGTAACTTCTCGCATGATATTGAGTTAAAATTGTAATTGCTAAAATAGTAATTCCCTGAGAACTGGAAACGGGGTATGGAATGTATATTAGCTTATATGATCCTTTCAGGTAAGTATTAACTCCATTTTATAAATAAGAAATATTAGGTTCAATCGAAAGAATTGCCAAACCTTTCAGACAAATTTTAAATGGTGGAGGTAAACTTAAACTTGTATTTGCATAACAACAAAGGTGGTACTCTCAAAGGCTCTGGCATTCTGCTTTCCACATCACTTAGCCTATCAAATTTATTATCTCAGTGGGCTTTTAAATCTGTAAGGGTTTAATCAAGAAGATTTTTACAAAACCATCTAATGAAAGTCAAACCTTAGATATTAAAGTAGTCGTTGTGTTTTACTGTTCCTATGGGATTAACGAGATGCTATGTGTACTATGCACTTCTACTAACACAAATCTACATACAAATATGCTCCATTTCAATAGCTACCATGTACTATGCGCTTGTGGGAAATTATGTCAAAGCTGGGTGTTAGCATTTCTAATATTAAAGAGTGATTTAGAAGGTATATATATTTTCTTTAGGCTCAGATCTATGTGTGAATTATCTCAAATTTATTTTTTTGAAACATTTAAAAACCTGAATAGATATAGCCATCTGCCCCCAAGAGATTATATTTTTTGCATCTCAAGATTCATCCCAGATGCCCTACCTTGGAGAGAAGGGAGAGATGAGCTGGGTCTCTTTGGCCCAGGTAATGATGGGTGGGGGTATGCTCTTCACTTCACATGGAAGTGTCACCTCTTCCCCTGCAAGGACGGAGATCTCAACAGGCTTATCCTGGGACAGTCCTCGTTGGTCTCCAAATACTCTGGGCCTCACTAAAATAAACACGTTTGGGAAAGGAAATAGTACATTGAAAGCATTTAACGTACAATGCGGACTACTAATATTCTTTAAAAATGTACAAAAAGATGCTGCCTATTCCAAAATTTCAGGGCATATCTAAAACTTTCCACGAACACAATTATAATGAGAGCAGGAAAAAAAATGACCAGAAAGTTTCCCTTTTTAGCTCTTCCTTTCAGAACATAATGAAGAGGTCAGCTGAAATGCCCTTTTAAAGAGTCTGCCATCTGTAAAAGTAACCCCTCAAGGCAGAGTGCTAACCAAGACATAGCTGAGGTTTGGCTTTGCTAGGAGTTTCAACTAACAAGTGTTTCTGACGCTGGTTGGGTGCAATAAGCATACTCCTTGGTAAAACACCATAAAATTTTTCCGAATGGCTATACAATTACTCTGCCTTTAAATCAGAATCGAAGCAAAGGAGATGCTGGTTGGCAGTAAAAATGCGTTTTGTAAACATAGTTCACTTTAGGAGAACAGCCCCTAGTAATATGATTTGGGAGAGAAATGTGAGTTTTGGCGCCAGCAGACAGTGTCAAAGAAAAACATTCCTCCAGGGGCTCTCACCATAGACAGTCAGCTGCACTTTCCTCTTGGCGTAGCCGGCGGCATTGGTGGCGGTGCAGACATACTCACCACTCTCTTCACCCCCAGGTGACACCACATACAAACTTCCATCAGCCCCTGCAGAAAACTTAGCACTGCTGGTGGAAATCAGCTCGCCCTTCTGCAAAACACAACAGAGAGCAAAGTGTTTTGTAAGATAATAAAGGAGTGACTTAATGTCTGAAATGGAAGAGAGGAAGGAAAATAATCTCCAAGGGGGAAAATACTAGATTTTAAAAAATGCTAATTTGAAGAGAGTGATTTGTATGAAAAATGAAGCAAAGAAACCAAAGGTGGTATTTCTTCCTACTGAACCACATCCCCTTTGTTCCAGAGCTATTTAAAAAGGGAGAGAATAATGGTAATGATAATGGTAATGAATGGGATGATGCTTCTGCTAAGCCACACACTGTTTCGAGCACTTCGCATGAATTAACTATTTTCATGTTCAAAACAATCCTACGGAGCAGGAACTACCACAACCCCCATTTTACAGATAAAAGCTTGGGGATGATGTGGAGTATAACATTCAGTCAGTGGTAGAGCTGGGACTTGAACCCTGGCAGTCGAAACTCTTCACCTCTGCACTTTATCACAGCACACAGGTCACCCTGGCCTTTCATTTTTATATTTTCCTAAAA